>NC_135234.1:667992051-668617051 GCF_051348905.1 Ranitomeya variabilis
ACAAATAAATAACAGCACGCCTCTGTTCGCACAGTCTCTGAAGCATGTGCAGTGTTGAGTTCCACCTTGTTGCAACGTCTATGATTAGGCGATGCTGGGGAAGGTTCAAAGACCGCTGATAGGTCTGCATACGGCTGGCGTGTACAGGCGAACGTCGGATATGTGAGCAAAGTGCACGCACTTTGAGGAGCAGGTCGGAGAACCCAGGATAAGTTTTCAATAAGCACTGCACCACCAGGTTTAAGGTGTGAGCCAGGCAAGGAATGTGTTTCAGTTGGGAAAGGGAGATGGCAGCCATGAAATTCCTTCCGTTATCACTCACTACCTTGCCTGCCTCAAGATCTACTGTGCCCAGCCACGACTGTGTTTCTTGTTGCAAGAACTCGGACAGAACTTCCGCGGTGTGTCTGTTGTCGCCCAAGCACTTCATAGCCAATACAGCCTGCTGACGCTTGGCAGTAGCTGGCCCATAATGGGACAACTGGTGTGCAACAGTGTCATCTGCCGATGGAGTGGTTGGCAGACTGCGTTCTGTGGAAGAGCTGTAGCTTCTGCAGGAGGACGAGGAGGAGGAGGAGGAGGGGGTGCGAACGCCTACAGCCAACTGTTTCCTAGACCGTGGGCTAGGCACAACTGTCCCTAAATTGATGTCGCCTGTGGACCCTGCATCCACCACATTCACCCAGTGTGCCGTGATGGACACATAACGTCCCTGGCCATGCCTACTGGTCCATGCATCTGTAGTCAGGTGCACCTTTGTACTCACAGATTGCCTGAGTGCATGGACGATGCGCTGTTTAACATGCTGGTGCAGGGCTGGGATGGCTTTTCTGGAAAAAAAGTGTCGACTGGGTAGCTCGTATCGTGGTTCAGCGTACTCCATCAGGGCTTTGAAAGCTTCGCTTTCAACTAACCGGTAGGGCATCATCTCTAACGAGATTAGTCTAGCTATGTGGGCGTTAAAACCCTGTGTACGCGGATGCGAGGATAAGTACTTCCTTTTTCTAACCAGAGTCTCATGTAGGGTGAGCTGGACTGGAGAGCTGGAGATCGTGGAACTTTCGGGTGTGCCGGTGTACATGGCAGACTGAGAGACGGTTGGAGACGGTATTGTTTCCGCCGGTGCCCTAGATGCAATATTTCCTCCTACAAAACTGGTGATTCCCTGACCCTGACTGCTTTTGGCTGGCAAAGAAACCTGCACAGATACTGCCGGTGGTGCGGAAAATGGTGGCCTTACAGTGACGGAAGGGATGTTGCGTTGCTGACTAGCTTCATTGGCCGAGGGTGCTACAACCTTGAGGGACGTTTGGTAGTTAGTCCAGGCTTGAAAATGCATGGTGGTTAAGTGTCTATGCATGCAACTAGTATTTAGACTTTTCAGATTCTGACCTCTGCTTAAGCTAGTTGAACATTTTTGACAGATGACTTTGCGCTGATCAGTTGGATGTTGTTTAAAAAAATGCCAGACTGCACTCTTCCTAGACTCGGATCCCTTTTCAGGGATTGCAGACTGAGCTTTAACCGGATGGCAACGCTGTGCTCCAACAGGTTTTGGCTTTGACACGCGTTTTGGGCCAGATACGGGCCCGGCAGATGGAACCTGTTGCGATGTTGATGCCTGCTGCGGCCCCTCCTCCACCTCCGCTTCTGAACTACTGCCGCCTGCACCCTGTTCCCGCAATGGCTGCCAATCGGGGTCAATAACTGGGTCATCTATTACCTCCTCTTCGAGCTCGTGTGCAACTTCGTCTGTGTCACTGTGTCGGTCGGTGGTATAGCGTTCGTGGCGGGGCAACATAGTCTCATCAGGGTCTGATTGTGGATCTGTACCCTGAGAGGGCAATGTGGTGGTCTGAGTCAAAGGAGCAGCATAGTACTCTGGCTGTGGCTGTGCATCAGTGCACTCCATGTCAGAATATACTTGTAATGGGCATGGCCTGTTAAATGTTTCACTTTCTAAGCCAGGGACGGTATGTGTAAAGAGCTCCATGGAGTGACCCGTTGTGTCGCCTGCTGCATCCTTCTCTCTTGTTGTAGTTTTTGCTGAGGAGGACAAGGAAGCGACTTGTCCCTGACCGTGAACATCCACAAGCGACGCGCTGCTTTTACATTTACCAGTTTCGGAAGAGGAGGCAAAAGAGCTAGAGGCTGAGTCTGCAATGTAAGCCAAAACTTGCTGTTGCTGCTCCGCCTTTAAAAGCGGTTTTCCTACTCCCAGAAAAGAGAGCGTTCGAGGCCTTGTGTAGCCTGACGACGAAACTGGCTCCACAGCTCCAGACTTAGGTGGAATATTTTTATCCCCACGACCACCTGATGCTCCACTACCACTACCATCATTACCAGCTGACAATGAACGCCCACGACGACCTCTTGCACCAGACTTCCTCATTGTTTTAAAATCTTAACCAAAGTAACTTTATTTGTTGCTGTCAAACAACTTACACGGTGAGCTATAACTTCAGTATGATTTCAATATCCCTTAACAGGTTGGTGAGACCACAAGGAAAATCAGGCACAATGTTACACACTCTGTTTTCTGTGGCACAAAATCACAGAGATGACACACACGCAGGACTGTCACTCAAGCACTAATGTCAATATTAATCTCCCACCTAATTTATGTATTTTTTTTTTTCAGGGAGACTTTAGAAACCAAATAATAAGAAAAAAAATAAATAAATAAATAGGCTTTCTATAGCCCACTGAATGAGAGATAGCACACACAGCAGTGGCACACAAGCCCTGACTGAGGCCAATATTTTTCTCCCACTGATTGATGTAGTGTTTTTGTGTTGAGGTAGAATTTAGAACACAAATCACGGAAAAAATAAATAGGCTTTCTATGGCCCACTGAATGAAAGGGAGAGAGGTGGCACACCCAGGAGTCAAGACTGGCACACAAGCTGAAAGGGCAATATTACTCTCCCACTGTTTTTTGTATGTTTTTTTTTTTTTTTCAGGGAGACTTTAGAAACCAAATAATATTAAAAAAACCAAAAAAAAAATAGCCTTTCTATGGCCCACTGAATGAGAGAGAGAGGTGGCACACCCAGGAGTCAAGACTGGCACACAAGCTGAAAGGGCAATATTACTCTCCCACTGTTTTTTTATGTATTTTTTGTTTTTTAAGGGAGACTTTAGAAACCCAATAATATTTTAAAAAAAAAATAAATAGGCTTTCTATGGCCCACTGAATGAAAGGGAGAGAGGTGGCACACCCAGGAGTCAAGACTGGCACACAAGCTGAAAGGGCAATATTACTCTCCCACTGTTTTTTGTATGTTTTTTTTTTTTTTTTCAGGGAGACTTTAGAAACCAAATAATATTAAAAAAACCAAAACAAAAATAGCCTTTCTATGGCCCACTGAATGAGAGAGAGAGGTGGCACACCCAGGAGTCAAGACTGGCACACAAGCTGAAAGGGCAATATTACTCTCCCACTGTTTTTTTATGTATTTTTTGTTTTTTAAGGGAGACTTTAGAAACCCAATAATATTTAAAAAAAAAAATAAATAGGCTTTCTATGGCCCACTGAATGAAAGGGAGAGAGGTGGCACACCCAGGAGTCAAGACTGGCACACAAGCTGAAAGGGCAATATTACTCTCCCACTGTTTTTTTATGTATTTTTTGTTTTTTAAGGGAGACTTTAGAAACCCAATAATATTTAAAAAAAAAAATAAATAGCCTTTCTATGGCCCACTGAATGAGAGAGAGAGGTGGCACACCCAGGAGTCAAGACTGGCACACAAGCTGAAAGGGCATTATTACTCTCCCACTGTTTTTTTATGTATTTTTTGTTTTTTAAGGGAGACTTTAGAAACCCAATAATATTTAAAAAAAAAAATAAATAGGCTTTCTATGGCCCACTGAATGAAAGGGAGAGAGGTGGCACACCCAGGAGTCAAGACTGGCACACAAGCTGAAAGGGCAATATTACTCTCCCACTGTTTTTTTATGTATTTTTTGTTTTTTAAGGGAGACTTTAGAAACCCAATAATATTTAAAAAAATAAATAAATAGGCTTTCTATGGCCCACTGAATGAGAGGGAGAGAGGTGGCACACCCAGGAGTCAAGACTGGCACACAAGCTGAAAGGGCAATATTACTCTCCCACTGTTTTTTTAGGTTTTTTTTTTTTCAGGGAGACTTTAGAAACCAAATAATATTAAAAAAACCAAAAAAATAAATAGCCTTTCTATGGCCCACTGAATGAGAGAGAGAGGTGGCACACCCAGGAGTCAAGACTGGCACACAAGCTGAAAGGGCAATATTACTCTCCCACTGTTTTTTGTATGTTTTTTTTTTTTTTCAGGGAGACTTTAGAAACCAAATAATATTAAAAAAACCAAAAAAATAAATAGCCTTTCTATGGCCCACTGAATGAGAGAGAGAGGTGGCACACCCAGGAGTCAAGACTGGCACACAAGCTGAAAGGGCAATATTACTCTCCCACTGTTTTTTTATGTATTTTTTGTTTTTTAAGGGAGACTTTAGAAACCCAATAATATTTAAAAAAATAAATAAATAGGCTTTCTATGGCCCACTGAATGAAAGGGAGAGAGGTGGCACACCCAGGAGTCAAGACTGGCACACAAGCTGAAAGGGCAATATTACTCTCCCACTGTTTTTTTATGTATTTTTTGTTTTTTAAGGGAGACTTTAGAAACCCAATAATATTTAAAAAAAAAAATAAATAGGCTTTCTATGGCCCACTGAATGAGAGGGAGAGAGGTGGCACACCCAGGAGTCAAGACTGGCACACAAGCTGAAAGGGCAATATTACTCTCCCACTGTTTTTTTAGGTTTTTTTTTTTTTTTCAGGGAGACTTTAGAAACCAAATAATATTAAAAAAAAAAAAAAAAAAATAGGCTTGCTATAGCCCACTGAATGAGAGATAGCACACACAGCAGTGGCACACAAGCCCTGACTGAGGCCAATATTTTTCTCCCACTGATTGATGTAGTGTTTTTGTGTTGAGGTAGATTTTAGAACACAAATCACGGAAAAAATAAATAGGCTTTCTATGGCCCACTCAGTGAGAGATGGCACACACAGGGATGGCACTGTAGCAGAAATGCCAATCTTAATCTCCCACAAAAAAAAACAAAACAAAAAAAAAAACTGTCCTACAATTACTATCTCCCTGCAGTAATGTAAGCCAGGTATGGCAGGCAGCAATAGGAGTGGACTGATGCACAAATTAAATAAAAAGTGTGGACAAACAAAAAAGATAGCTGTGCAGAAAGGAAGGAACAAGAGGATATGTGCTTTGAAAAAAGCAGTTGGTTTCCACAGTGGCGTACACACAGCAATACAGCTATCACGGAGCCTTCTAGGGCAGCCCAATGAGCTACAGCGCTGAGGGGAAAAAAAAATAAAAATAGCTTCCACAGTCCCTGCACACCGAAGGTGGTGTTGGACAGTGGAAATCGCTGCAGCACAAGCGGTTTGGTGGTTAGTGGACCCTGCCTAACGCTATCCCTGCTTCTGACGAAGCGGCAGCAACCTGTCCCTAAGCTCAGATCAGCAGCAGTAAGATGGCGGTCGGCGGGAACGCCCCTTTATAGCCCCTGTGACGCCGCAGACAGCAAGCCAATCACTGCAATGCCCTTCTCTAAGATGGTGGGGACCAGGATCTATGTCATCACGCTGCCCACACTCTGCGTTCACCTTCATTGGCTGAGAAATGGCGCTTTTCGCGTCATTGAAACGCGACTTTGGCGCGAAAGTCGCGTACCGCATGGCCGACAAGCACAGGGGTCGGATCGGGTTTCATGAGACGCCGACTTAGCCAAAAGTCGGCGACTTTTGAAAATGATCGACCCGTTTCGCTCAACCCTATTTCTGACCAAATACTTATTTTCCACCATAATATGCAAATAAAATGTTAAAAAAACAGACAATGTGATTTTCTGGATTTTTTTTTCTCAGTTTGTCTCCCATAGTTGAGGTCTACCTATGATGTAAATTACAGACGCCTCTCATCTTTTTAAGTGGTGGAACTTGCACTTTTGCTGACTAAATACTTTTTTGCCCCACAGTAAATGTTACTGTCAGTGAATGATAGCAGCATCTTAATGGTTAAAACACTATCTGACGGAGCTAGCTGTTCTTATAGGCAGATGCTGACTGTATAACACAGCTGGCACTTGCCAATATGAAATGGGCTCAGCTACATAGAAGCGCACCCCGACTGTAATATACTATGATTGAGGTAAAGATACAACAGTTCCATTCTCTTCTCTGGAGTTATATGGATTTTTACAAGACCGAATGTTTTATTTTTATATCAAACCTGAAAAAAACATGAAATATTAATTTTCAATGTAAAGTTAAATAAATATTTTAACACCTTCTTACTTTGAATTTTGGACATAATTAATGAACCGAGATGAAATTCAGAACAGACATTTCAGTGTGTTTCAATGTGACTATGAAAACTTAAACTTGCCCCCAAAAATCTGCAATAAAACAAAGTGTTATCAGGGGCTACAAAGCTGATAATTCATCTTTGAAGCTCATGCAAACGACTGTATTTTCGGTCCGAGTGCGATGCGAAAAAACATTGTATCGCACTTGGAGCAATGTTATTACATGGGATCATGCACATATCCGATTTAAGCTGTCTGAGTAAAATCGCAGCAAGTACAACTTGCATCTGTAAATTGGATCGCACTCGGGCCTGTAAGTTAAAGAGTCCATCAAAAAAAATAGGACCCCACTCGGATGACATTGGAATTTTCTGGACTAACAATGGAGAAGATGGAGACATTTGTTCCATCTTCTCCACATCCAAGAAAATCAGATCATCCTATGATCACACTCTGAAAAAACTCTGATCAGAGTGTGATTAGCATAATTACATCGATTTTCTCGGATGAGAGAAAATACTGTTGTGTGACCCTAGCCTTAGAAACAGCCATGGAAATCAGATAAGTGAGGGTCCAACTCAACTAGTTTATTTGTCATAGCTCTGTACCATTTTAGTTTAATAGAAGAGTTTGCAGCCCCAGTCAGGTGATTTTACTAAATAAAAGGTAGTATCAAAAGTGCCCAGAGGTCCAACTTTCTATTAAAGTCAGGCTTTCTATTAAACGTATTCTAAAGTCAGGCTTTCTATTAAAGTCAGGCTCGAATATTAAAGTCAGGCTCGAATTCTGGCACAGTAATATACCCTAACCTTTCACAGCCAAACTTAATGTTAAAGATCTCACTCTTTCCATTAACCCAGCACTGCAGTGTACTTTCCTAAACTGTTACAAAATGGTAACACCTCTACTGATGTTACCGTTCTGATTTAGAAGCATCACCCTTCTGGGGCTACTCACACTTTACATAAAGGGTAGCCTCAGATTGGTGATAGGTGCTCATAGGCTATGAGTTTCTGATGTTGCAGGTTTTCTGCACCATTTCTGCACCCATTAGATAAATTACTGTAGGTTATTTGCATTTTTTCATGGCGTTTTCTTGAGCGCTTTATTTTACATGTGTTTTTATTGTGTTTTTGTCTCTTTTTTGTATGTCATGTTTTAACCAAATCTGCTTGGTTAGTGATACTTCCTGGTATTTGATTTTACAAAACGTTATTAATATAGTGATATGCAGATTACATGCGGCTTTGATACCTTTCTGCCATGGAAACAAAGATGCATGTGCATTTATTACCTTCAGATTTTTTGCATCTAATACAATTCTATGGGAAGAAATCTGTACATGAAACTCAGCGTAATCGTAAGAGAAATTGACATATTGCAGATTTGAAACACGCACCGCAGGTTAGTTTACGCTGAGTAAACGGTGGGCATGAGATTTCTATACATCCCAACCACTTTTCTGGAGCAACTGTTAGGCTACGTTCCCACGATGAGCTTTTGGTGCGGTTTTGACGCTGCACATATTTGCTGTGTCCTACAGTTCTAGCTAAATGGTTGGGATTTATAGCAATCTGATACCCAATGTTTACTCAGTGTAAACTGACCTGCAGTGCGTGTTTCAAATCCACAGCATGCCAATTTCTCTTGTGGGTACACTGAGCTTTCTGTGTGGATTTTCCCCATAAACTTGCATTAGATGCGGAAAATCCGCAGGTAAAAAACACACGCTTTTTTTAATGAGTGGAAATGCATCAAAATTACTTGTATTCCGCGCCTAGGTATAGCAAAGTAGCTTTATTTGCAGCTTGACATACCAACAAGAGATAGAAACGCACTGTCAAAAACGCGACACAAATGATGTTAAAAAAAAGCCATAAAAAATGCAATGAAAAACCATAAGTAACTTCATTTAAATACCGTAATAGGTGAAAAAATGGTGCAGAAATTTTGCAGCGTGAAAAACTCACCAAAAGCTCAGTGTAACGAAGTGGGAATGTAGTCTAAGATGCTGTTTTTTTTTTTTAAACTGTGGAAATACGCACATTGTCAAAAACTCACCAAAAAAATCATTGTGCGTGCAGAGCCTTAAAAATAGTGATGGAAAATCGTAAAATAGCAAAGTTACAAATTTTGTAGCAGACACGGAGCGCAATATTTTTTACACTTTCTGAAGGCACAAAATATATGGAAAACAACTTGATACATCCCCCAATAGATCAAAATTTTTTTTGCAAATGTTCCCTATTAAAATAAAAGCCTATATTTGCTGAAATCATAATACTCCCTAAGGGCTCCTTCTCACTTACGTGAAATACGTCCGAGTCTCGCATGGTACCACCCGCCTCTGCCACCAGCACTTGGGAGCGGAGCGTGCAGCTCCATGTATTGCTGTGCGGCCGCACGCTCCGCTATAGAATGCCGGCGGCAGAGCCGAGTTTTAACCTGCGAGACTCGGACGTATTTCATGCAAGTGAGAAGGAGCTCTTAAGCTGATCATCCACTTTGTAGACTCACTTTTCCATCGTCTGCAGGCCAGTTTTCATGGTTTTCACTTGTTGGAAGTGACAAGACATATCTGTGGCCAGGACCATCTCGATGACAAGAGCCCTTAGTTCTCTGCAGGAATAAACTGGAAAACTTAGTAAGGTTTTTAGTAAGTAGATTGTAATTCTTATTTCAAACTATACTATATACATTCCTACATACTATACTATATACATGCATTCCTAAATTGTACATCCGGGAAATTGATAAATAATTAGATGCAGAAAAGAAATACAGAGAATTGTCCTGTAGATAACGAGAAAGCGTAATACATAGGTGTCAGTCAATTCATACATTTTCAGCAAGAACAACACAGGCATAGCACAATATAGATTTTTAAGAATTAGTGATGAATGAACGTTTTTAGATAAGGCAATATGAGCATGCTCGGGTGCTAACCAAGGGAATTTGGCGTGCTCAAAAAATTTGTTCAAGTCCCTGCGGCTGCATGTGTTAGACAGCCGCAACTCATGCAGGAATTGGCTCACAACCAAGCAATCACTGCATGAGTTGCAGCTGTCGAACAGCCATGAAAACTGCAGCCACGGGGACTCAAACAAATTTTTCGAGCATGTCGAAGACACTCGGTTAGCATGCTCGGATAAGACCTTATCCAAAAACGTTCGCTCATTAATATTAAGGATAAATGTTTGAGATTTCTCATTGGGGCATTTTATGCATTTACTAAGACAGACATAAGCAGGGATCGCCGGATTTTTAGGCCTGGCTTTAATTTATTAAACACTCTGCCAATACTCAGAGCTTATGGAGTTATCTGGATCTTATGATCTGCTAATAATTAAATATCAGAGGAAGAAACCAGCCATCTGCTCTGTCTCCTCCACAAAGACCAATTGATTAAAACCAGAGATAATAAAAAGCATCTTATAGATGTGTGCAGCTAATTATATTACTGATGATTTGCTCCAAGCTATAATGATTTAGTCAATGCTCTGACCGCTGCCCGGGCACAGTGATTGATCCATCATGAGACACCGCACACTGCACTTACGTGAACTCGTCTTTGGTGAGATTCACAAATATATTCATTTCATCATCTTGCATGATCCGATAGACAGCACTGACATGGTGGTTTTCCAGGACTGAGCGGTCATTGTACAGGATAGCACAGTCTGATCTACAGAGAAATGTGAAGATCACACATGAAATGTACACGAGAAAGTCAGCTTTGTGGAAGTCCAGTCTCACACCCAACGTTTAGGTCAGAGTTATACATCTTCTTTACTCAGGCTCATTCTACTCTTTGCATGAAGTTTTTCATTCAGAATGTTGCACGATTGATACAACTGTCTCGATGGACCACAGACTTATAATGGAGTCCGTCGGGTATCATCATAATATTCATCATTTTGATAGAAATCAATAGTTCTGCTAACTAAATAAATCTGTGATGGAGGTTCCAACTGGGGCCTTAGATTCAGATGTGACAGGAACCATAGAACTTACGTGTATTGATATTTGTCAAACTTTGGACAGGACAACTGGAGAAAAGAAGATCTTTCAGTGAATCAAGTAATCAATGACTTAGTAACCTTAACTCTAGACCACTCCAAGTATTTCCAATTATGAACATCTTCAAAAAGAAAGTCACTGTCCTAAGCATTACGCAATAACTCTTTAAGGCAGTTTGCTTCCCTGATCATTATTGGCTGCAGAGTGAGATTTCTAAGACTGTGTCAGTGAGCTTGTTCTGACAGGCAGTTTGTAATTGACAGCTTTTTAAAACCTTCAGCTGTTCTTGAAATATTAACATTTTACTACTCTTTTGTTTACAACTTGTTGGCTTGGAGACCTTCCACCATTGCCAGACCACCGAACCTGCGCACTGCTGACACTGCTGGCTCAGATGGCTGGAGCGTGCTGTTATCTTGTAATCCTGGCTAGCTTCAGGGTAGTGCTTACAAGCTAGACAGCAGAGATGGTCTCTTAGGCAGCAAGCTGTCAGCAAAAGAGAAGTGGTAAGACCTCAAGAATGGCTGCAAATTACTGTATACGCAGGAGTGAACTGCAAAAACGTTATGCAACAATATCCACCTAAGAACATGGACTGGTGATTACGTGTGAGGGACATGGATGATTAGATCAGAGATGTTTGGTGAGGACAGGTTATGGACAACCTTGTAAGTCATTGTTAGTATTTTCATCTGAATTATCTGGCAATGGGTAAGCAGTGAAGTGATATAGAGGAAATGGAAGGGTACAAGAGTGTTTAAAGGTGTCTACCCAGGGCAAAAGTTGATTTTAATGAATAGATCTTGGAATCATAATTTCCACAACTGCATATGTTTAAATAAAATGTTCCTGTGCTGAGATAATCTTATAAATGTGCCCCTGCTGTGTACTGTGTAATGGCCGTGTCTGACCGTACAGGAACATCGTCGCATCATACCACAGCTCCTGGACAGGGGAGGAAGCAAACGAGAGTATACAGACAGGAAGCACAGATCACAGCTGATTATTTTTGTGAGATACAACATTTCACTGCCTGTTTTTAAACAATGCTTTACTTCAAATAAATAATTATTTGCGATACCATGCTGTAATGTCCGTATACATCCCCCCTACCCACCCAGGAGATGTGGTATGATCAACCATGTCCCTGCACGGTCAGACACAGCCATTACACAGTACACAGCAGGGGCACATTTATAAGATTATCTCAGCACAGGAACATTTTATTTAAAAACATCCAATTGTGGAAGTTATTATAATTCCAAGATCTATTCTTTGAAATAAACTTTTGTTCGTAGGAAAATCAGGGAAATTTACAGCTTAAATTTCACTTTGGCCATATAGGAATGTGACTCTGCTTAGAAAATATGCAAGTCAAGAAACCAACATTTTCACAGAGCTGACCACCATATGTCAACAGGACATTCAACAGTTCAACACCATGTCCAGACTGACAGGGGTGGCTTATGATGGAGTCCACTTATGATTCACTTTGTCACTGGGGACCCATAAAGACAGTAAATTCTTTATTCTGCTTAAAATTGAAGAGAAACAAAGGTTTATATGGCATCTCACAGAAAACTCCTGGCAGCACACTGTGAATAAGTGAGATATCTGAGTCACCAATTTCCTGTATTATTAGTGCTAGGGGCTGTGTATATACTTATAACAAGTCCTTACAGGCATATATATGAAATCCTATCATCTACGGTTTTTAGTAATTCCAGCTCTTCTACGAGAACATTACCGTTCCGACCGTAAATAATCATTTTTGTAGCTGGAAATCACATTTCCTCATGTCCAGCTGCGAAGGATGACCTTGTGTGTGGGGACAGTGCAATTGTTACTGGCACTGAGCATTACTGATTTATATATATGGAGTAATCACATCCTCCACGTCAATGTTCTCTGCTCTAGTCAAAACTCAAGTGAAGTCTTTTCTTCCATGACCTTGTTGTCCGTCTTTGCAACGTCTCCTCTTTCAGAATTTTAAGGATCTGTCCAAAAATATTGACTGTTCAAATGTATATTTCATTAGTGCTTAAGCCTTATCAATACATTAATTAAGAACCTACCCATTCCAAGTCATTTGCTTATTAAAATCCACACTTATAGGGAACGCATGATCAGAAAATAAATATTATTTAAATCGGGATTTTAAATGGGGATAGTATTTCCAACATCACAAATCTTCCATTGATATGAAACCCATTCATTCTAGATTTGACAGCTTCCAGGGGACAGTAATATTTTACCATACCCGGACAATAGTTTGTGCATCTCCTAATTAAAGGAAAGTAAAAACATTTGTTTTTGAGGGTGAGATGTTTCATGGCGTAAGTGAACCAGTAGTAGCGACAGATAATGACATCAAAGGGGCTATATATTATTACATGGATTGAGTCCCGCCATCTGCGTGTCTCGCGGCTGTTCGATAGCCACAACACATGCACGGATTGCCTGTTTGTTAGTTAGTTTGTAGTCTATTCATCTATTCAGCGAAAATACGCTGCCTGCAAAACGCTGCTCCTTCCTGATCGTGGGCACATAGCCTATAGGACTCATGCAGATGATCGTCAAAACGTTGAATTGTATTCGAACCAAGGTTATTCTATGGAGATGTGCACATGTCTAACTTTTTCCTTGGACCAAGTAGTTCGAGAAAAAAAAAATAGCTGCATGCACGATTTGCCTCCAATAATCGGATCACACTTGACCATTCAAGTCTATGGGTCCGTGGAAAAAAATCGGACCACACTCGGATGATATCTTAATGCGATCCGATTTTCACAGACTGACAGAATGGAGAACCTTTTTTTTTTTTATTCTCCATATCCAAGAAAAACAGATCTCACTTTGTCCAAACTCTGATCAGTCTGATTAGCATAATCGGAACATTTTTCTCGGATGGAGAACACACAGTTGTGTGACCCTAGTCTTAAAGGTCTTAAATATGGGTAGCACCAGGAACTTCAACTTCATGCAATAGAATATGGCTGAGCTGCAATACCAGACACAACCTACCGTATATTTAAGAGAGGTGATGTTTCAACTGCCATACAACCTTTTATGCTTTTTTTTTTAATTTAATTAATGGGAATTATTGGGAGTTCTATAAACAGTCACACAATACAGTAATGTATAATAATAATAATGTTAATATTTGTAATGGATCCAGAAAACAGTAATGGATAGAAAGAGAATCTCTCTGCTGAATTTTCAAGTACATAAAAAGCTACTACAAACAAGTTAATACATTGCTGATGTGTGAGAGATGGAAATAACACCATTATGTCACTCGAGACATGTGACACCCTGACTGTTTCTATGGAAATGTGGCAGCTTTAATGTCTCATTGCAATGTAGTAGTCAAATCCCAAAAGATTTTGTAACGTTCAATTTTCTTCCTGTAAAAATACAGTACAATCACATTTTTACAGGTACTGGAAATACATTTTTTGCAATTGATTTTCCAAAATGCTAGGAATGTATCTTTATTATTACCCTGGAGTGCGTTACTAAACTGTAAACTCTGGCGCTGACCTCCAAGTCACCATGACGGAGAAAACCTGTCACCAGGGTTACACATATTAAACTAAAGGTATGCCCATAACGGCGCTGTTATACTGATTTAACACATACAGTCAATGAGGAAATCTGCAGTTTGGTTGTTTTAAAATTATCATTAGAAGTTTTGGTCTCTATGTATTGGGAGGGACTGTGGGTAGGGTCTTCAGCTCTGTCATAGCCCCTCTGCTGCCTTTATCTTCTTGCTTATTTAAATTTTGTGCCGGCACCGTTCTAGCCACAGGGGGTGCTTGCGCAAATTTGTCTTGTGGTGCACTTCAGTAAAATGGCAGCGGTAGCGGCGTATGTGCAGATTGACCTCTGGCAGTCTTCAGTAAAATGACGCCGGTGGCATCGCATGCGCAGATTGAGACCCTGGCTCGTTATTAAGTTGTGATCTCAATCTGCGCATGCGCCGGCACCGGCGGAATTTGCCCGAAGACTGCCGGGAGATCAATCTGCGCAAGCGCCGCCCATGGCTGGAATGGTGCAGGCACAAAATTTAAATAAAGACAAGGATAAAGACACCAGAGGGAGCGGAGGGGCCATAGCAGAGCCGAAGACTCAACCTACAGTACCGCCCCAATGCACGGAGACCAAAACTTATAATGATGATTTTAAAACAACCAGACTGTGGATTTCTTCACTGAACATATGTATTACATCAGTATACCAGCACCATTATGGGCGTACCTTTAGTTTAATATGCATAACGCTGATGTAAAGTTTTCTTTAAAGGGGTTTCCTGAGAGTAGAAAAAAAAGTACAAAACATTTCATTATAAATAACTTCCTAACTAACTATTATTAGAAAATGAAACTTATTTTGTCTAGAGAGCATATCGGAATGACCATCGTCTCGTTATTCTAAGACAGGTTTCTGTCAGTGTGTTAATATCTTGCAATGCCCCCACTGTCACTCCACCATCATCGGAGCTGGTGCAACCCCCTCAACCTACTGGACCCTTCCCCATTACCTTGTAGACTGTAAGCCCGCGAGGGCAGGGCTCTCTTACCTCTATTCCAGTCTGCCAATGTTTTTTATTCATTGCATTTTTATATTTGCATTTTGTATGTAAACCTTTTTCACATTTACAGCACCAAGGAATCAGTGGTGCTCAAAAAATAAAAAAGAATATTATTATTATTATTATTATTATTAATAAACATGATAATAATAATAATAATACAGGTGTCTGTCAGCAAGTGCAGTAGGAAGCTTCACCAGATCTCTTCATGTAGGGGAAGCTCCATTAATGGAGATAACGGAGTGGCTGAGGTAAGAAAAGGCTGCTCACACTGCTATCCTCATTAGGTAAGAAACAGCTGCTCACACATCTGTCCAACTTGTGCGGGTTGCTAAGATAAAAAAAAGGCTACTCACACTGCTGTTCACAATTTATTTCTGATCTAATACTGGAGAATTCAGGATGGCTGAAGTAAAAAGAGGCCACTCAAACTGCTGTCCATCCCATCTTTCTGATCTAATAGTGGAGATACCAGCGGTGCAGAAATAAGAAGACACGGCTCACACTACTGTCAAAGATGTCCAGGGGTGCTGAAGTAAGAACATGCTGCTCATCCTGCTGTCCACCCTGTCTTTCTGATCTAATGCTAGAGGTACCATGGGTGCTGATGTAAGAAGAATCTGCTCACACTGCTGTCCAACATGTCCAGGGGTGATAAGTAAGAACATGCTGCTCATCCTGCTGTCCACCCTGTCTTTCTGATCCAATACTGGACATACCATAGTTGTTTAGGTGATGCTGTTCATTCCTGCCTTTCTGATCTAATACGGGAGATACTAGGGTTGCTGAGGTAAAATAAAGTCAGTCATACTGCTGTCCACCATGTCTTTCTGAGCTAATATTGGAGATACAGTATCAGGACGGCTACAGTAAAAATGAGCTGCTCACACTGCTATTCATCCGGTCCATCTGATCTAATACTGGTGATACCAAGGGGGCTGAGGCAAGAAGGAGCTGCTCACACTGCTGTTCTTCCTGTCTTTCTGATCTAACACTGGAGATATAAAGCGTGCTGAGGTAAGAAGAGGCTGCTCACACTACTGCACACTGAATGGCGAGTGAGTGCTGGGACTTGGCTATAGCTTGATAGTAGGTAGCATATGTATCTCTAGGTCACAGCAGCCGAGCATCCTAATGCTAATGCTCACAAGCACGTATCCTAGCATTTTGGGACTAGTTGCTGTTAGTATAGCAAGACAGTGGTCGTTTTAAAGTACTATTGTGATTACATTCTTAGACAAAACAAGTGTGATTTGCTAATTAAAGGTATTACGGAATTTATTTACATTGATATTTTTTGTCCCTATCCCTTTTAACTTATGATCAATATGTGGCATCTGTGAGGTGTCTGAATCAATTTGAACCAACATGCAAAATTGGTAAGTACTGTATATATTGTTGTACGACTAGTATTTTTTCTATGGCTAGTGGTGACCTTTGTTGTTTCTGCCGAAAGTTTACATTTTGCGTGAATTTTAACGTAATGCTAACATTTAATTTTTTCAAAAGAAATGGAAAAATGTCTAATTTTCAACTTCTGATATGTGTTCTGGATGTTCTGTTCTGAATAAAATATGGCTTCCCCCAAACCATTGCATTCTTACAATTTTATACAGCGTCCTAACTTTTTTGGAATTGGGGTTGTATATACTCTATTCCATCCTACAATTGAGAATTCAGTTTTCATCATACTGTTGGGTTTTACTTACTTTGTCTGGATGTGGAAGCTGTTCGTTGTTCCTGTATGCTCAAAATCATGTATAGCAGCAGCAAAAATAATAGCCAGGACCTCAATCTCATTCAGGCAATGCTAGGTAAGGAAGAAAATGTCATTTACTAATCATCCACTAGAGGGAGACAGAGCACAGTTCCAATTTAAGTACCGTAATAAAAAAATCAAAACATCCTATTTATCACTTAAAATAACTGGACAGTTTTTGTAAAAGGCAGAATTGTTAAAATCGTGAAATAGAGAGTGAATAAAACCTTTCTTCATTCCTCCGCACTACAGAGCTCTTCAAGCACCGGAGCTTCGGAGTCTTAATATGGAGTTTAAATATTTATATATTCAATATTAGCTCTTCCTTCAGTATTATAAAAACGACAAGATTTTCATTAGCGCTCTATTCCGAAGTTATTATCACTGTTACCACAATCTGCAGGACAAAAGGATTTGTCATTCTAGTGCTTGCAGATTCCGCTGCTGCTGACATAGGAGATATCTCATGTTGGATCCTCTGCGTGCTAGACTTGGCACTTTGTGCTCAAAAAGAAGATTTTACTAATGATTGACAGCTCTAGTCTCATGTGAATGTAGCAATATCTGGATAAATATTAATACAAATTAAGTGTATACCTTTAAAAAGTGCAGTGTACATAAATCTTGGTCCTGTGTACAAAAAGCAATGAGCCACTTGGGACTTACAAAGCTGGTTAAATAAACCTTTTTAAACACTTTAATCCTGGTGAATTATAAAAAAAGGGCATGAGGATTACAGTACAAATACCACAGCAGCACATTGTTATTACAGAGAATACCAGCTTCAACAAAAAGGGACAAGTAAATATTGTTCATTCTATTGTCAAGTCTAGCAAGTCTGTTCCTTGGAAAGCTGGGTGACCATCAAGGATGGCTTTATAACTGTGTCATTCAATTTTTCAAAAATCCCCAGCAAACAAATAATGTGTTCTTCATGTCTAGTGATGCAGATGATAGAAAACTGATCTTCGACAGATGGGCGACCGAGAGGCCGTACTGGGTGTCATTCAACAAAAAAAAAACCTTAAAAGTGACCGGATTTTTGTTGATTTTTTTCTTGCTTTATGCAATCATTTCTAAGTTACCTGTATACCATATTGCCAGATTCAGACAATTTTTGATGTTTAGGTTGGTGATTTTTGTCATGCTGAGTAAAAAAATGTATGCTTTCAGCTCACTTCTCAAATGCTTAGATCTATGGCAAGTGATTGGATGAAAAATCTCAGCTGGGAAGGAATGGATGGGACTTGGAAAGTTAGCGAAAATCCAGCTCTTGATTTCCCATGTGAATTAAAGACAAAACTTTTATTACAACTTCCAAATTAATATCGTAGTAACATTGAAAAACACGACATCCTGGAGATGGTAACGGAAATCTAGTACTGGATTTTCACTAACTTTCCAACAGCAAAAGCCAGAGTGTTATCAGGAAAATGCTGCACAAAATACACGCTTTTTTACACCTTTTTGCATCTGTTTTTGATTTGTTTTTGCCATTCAATTGAATGGGTGAAAATAGCTGTAAAATGCTAAAAGAATTGACGTGCTGCAGATTTGAAAAAAAGTTTAAATGGACCAAATCTGCAAGGAACAAATAAGGAGGGTGTGTAGAGGATTTCATAAATCTCATTTACTTTTGGTATTGTGTTTTTCCTTGACACTAAAGCATTGTGTGACCAAGGCCTTATAGACTCATACATAGGCCAGTACTTACAGCTACAGTTAGGTCCATATATATTTGGACAGAGACAACATTTTTCTAATTTTGGTTATAGACATTACCACAATGAATTTTAAACAAAACAATTCAGATGCAGTTGAAGTTCAGACTTTCAGCTTTCATTTGAGGGTATCCACATTAAAAATGGATGAAGGGTTTAGGAGTTTCAGCTCCTTAACATGTGCCAACCTGATTTTAAAGGGACCAAAAGTAATTGGACAATTCACTCCAAGGCTATTTCATGGACAGGTGTGGGCAATCCCTTCGTTATGTCATTCTCAATTAGGCAGATAAAAGGCCTGGAGTTGATTTGAGGTGTGGTGTTTGCATTTGGAAGGATTTGCTGTGAAGTAAACATGCGGTCAAAGGAGCTCTCCATGCAGGTGAAACAAGCCATCCTTAAGCTGCGAAATCAGAAAAAACCCATCCGAGAAATTGCTACAATATTAGGAGTGGCAAAATCTACAGTTTGGTGCATCCTGAGAAAGAAAGAAAACACTGGTGAACTCATCAATGCAAAAAGACCTGGGCGCCCACGGAAGACAACAGTGGTGGATGATCGCAGAATTATCTCCATGGTGAAGAGAAACCCCTTCACAACAGCCAACCAAGTGAACAACACTCTCCAGGAGGTCGGCGTATCAATATCCAAATCTACCATAAAGAGAAGACTGCATGAAAGTAAATACAGAGGGTTCACTGCACGGTGCAAGCCACTCATAAGCATCAAGAATAAAAAGGCTAGACTGGACTTAGCTAAAAAAAATCTAAAAAAGCCAGCACAGTTCTGGAAAAACATTCTTTGGACAGATGAAACCAAGATCAACCTCTACCAGAATGATGGAAAGAGAAAAGTATGCAAAGGCGTGGTACAGCTCATGATCCAAAGCATACCACATCATATGTAAAACACGGCGGAGGCAGTGTGATGGCTTGGGCATGCATGGCTGCCAGTGGCACTGGGTCACTAGTGTTAATTGATGATGTGACACAGGACAGAAGCAGCCGAATGAATTCTGAGGTATTCAGAACCACACTGTGTGCTCAGATCCAGCCAAATGCAGCCAAACTGATTGGTCGTCGTTTCATACTACAGATGGACAATGACCCAAAACATAAAGCCAAAGCAACCCAGGAGTTTATTAAAGCAAAGAAGTGGAATATTCTTGAATGGCCAAGTCAGACACCTGATCTCAACCCAATTGAGCATGCATTTCACTTGTTAAAGACTAAACTTCAGACAGAAAGACCCACAAACAAACAGCAACTGAAAACCACCGCAGTGAAGGCCTGGCAGAGCATCAAAAAGGAGGAAACACAGCGTCTGGTGATGTCCAGGAGTTCAAGACTTCAGGCAGTCATTGCCAACAAAGGGTTTTCAACCAAGTATTAGAAATGAACATTTTATTTAAAATTATTTAATCTGGGGGCGTGGCTTGCCTATGGCGGGATAGGAAGCAAGGAGACTGAGCTCCAGTGCAATCCCGGCTTATTAGCTACAGAAACAGAGTTTTGGTACCGGAGAAATCAGGATGGTGCGTGGGAGACGGTCGTCGTCGGTTTCGGCACCCCTAAACAGAGAGGGGAGCGAAATCACCCGCTATTTGGGCCATTCCACGAGACTGCAGACCGGAGAGACATCAGCCAAGATGGCGCCGGCCGGAGCTCTGCGCGCCCAGCAGGAGATGGAAAAGGAGGAGAGGCACGGCAGAGGAGCGGCAGGTAATGGGCAGAAGAAGGGGATGGATGCTATCACAGAGGACATAAATCGAGTCACCACTCCGCCCAGACACGGGGAAATAAACCTGCACCCTGCACAACATAACAGGCGCGAATCACCGCCGCTGCCGTCTCACTTAGCAGCCTGTGGGAGTGATGAGCCCTCTGAGATGACCCAGCCAGATGAGGACTGGGACTGGAAGGCACATATTAGAGCCATTCCTACTAGGCAAGAAATGGACACCCTGCTGAGTAAATTAGAGGCGTCTCATAAACAAGATATGAGCTTTCTGAGAGAGGAGGTTAAGCAGATTGGTCATCGTATTGCAGATATAGAAGTCGTACAAGACCGATTTTATCACCAGCTACACTCCCACCATCAAGTCCTGCAGGACCATGCATCACAGATAAATGATATTCTTACTCACTTGGATGACGTTGAGAATAGACATAGACGAAATAACCTGCGCATACGGGGCCTTAGTGAAGATGTGGAGCCACCTCAACTGGAAAAATGGGCTCAGGAATTTTTTGGAGACATCTTGCAGAATAATGATAAAATTGAAATAGACCGTATTCATCGGGCTCTGGGCCCAAGACCCACTGATCCGGCCAGACCTAGAGATGTCATATGTAGAATCCATTTTTATAAGGAGAAGGAGGCAATTCTGAGGGGCGCCAGAGATAGAGGATCCGTATTATATAAAGACTCTCCTCTTATTATTCTATCAGACCTGTCCCGCAGAACACTGCAGCTTCGCAGAGCCCTGAAACCCCTGCTGAAAGTCCTCACAGATAATAACATTCAGTATCGCTGGGGATATCCTTTCCAACTCATAGCCAAGAGAAAGGGGAAAACAGCAATCTTTCGTCATATGGGAGATCTTCCAAAGTTTTTAGAGATAATGGAAATACCCAGGATCAAGTTACCAGACTGGCCAGTAGTAAACAGGCCGAAGCCTCTACCACCTATGGAGCAGTGGCAATCGGTTTCACCGAGACAGAGGCAGATGGGAAATGATCATCGACCATTGGTCTCATGAATATAGAGAGAACACTTGAAAGTTTATGCCTGATCCAATGGTGTTGACCCTCAAAACCCTCGATCTGATGTTCTGAATCAGCTGAACCTTGTCTTCAGTAGGAGCCGGGGTGCCTAGAGACTTGGGGGAATAACCTGTTGCTCCGAATTTTTGTTCTCTGTCTGTTATATGCTTTATGACAAATCTTACATGTTTTAAGATGTTATATTGACGTTAGTTTCTGTTTCTAAAAGACCTTAGAGGTCTCACTTACAAGTGCTGGGTAGTAAGGAGCTTGTACTCCGTCATGTGCAATCGCGTTACCCCACCTAGGGATTGCAGTTTAGTACTGTGTTAGACTTAAGTCCATATTAGGAATTTCATTGAGGTTGTCATTTTTGGATAACCTCCTGTTTATTTTCTTCTTATATTTGTTTTATTAGCACTTGCTTTTTCTCTTTCTCTCTTCTCTTTCTTTTTTCTTTCTACCTATCCTATTTGTGTGTTTTGTCCTACTGATCGGATGTCGGAACTAACATTTTGCACCTATAACGCTAGGGGCTTGAATAAGCCTGAGAAGAGGAGACAGGTGTTGTACCGCTTTCATAAGAAAAAAGTAAAAATTATTATGTTTCAGGAGACGCACTTTGTGGCTGCTAATACACCCAAGTGTGTGTCTAAGTTTTACCCGGCCTGGTTTCATTGCCCTCATCCCTCACGCAAGGCATGTGGGGTTTCCATTGCTTTACACAAGTCGTTTCAGCCGGAGATTGTAGATATGAAGACGGACCCAGAGGGGCGATATATATTTCTCAAGGTTGCCATACAGAACTCTATATATACGTTGGCTAATGTGTACTTTCCAAATCAGGGACAGGTGAACTTCGGCTCCGGGGTTCTGCGCTTGCTGGCGGGGTTCGCGGATGGCTCTCGCATCATTCTGGGTGGAGACTTCAATCTCACGTTGGATCCCAAAGTGGACTCGTCATCGGGTAGGTCCTCGATCTCTCTCTCGGCGCTACGTGGGTTAAGGAGGGAACTGTTGGCCCTCAAATTAGTGGACATGTGGCGAGTACTTCACCCCGGGGTCAGAGACTATAGTTACTATTCGGTAGTCCATAATACTTACTCAAGACTGGATCATTTGTTCATCTCTCATGACCTGTTAGACAGTACACCCGGCTGTTCGATAGATACTATCCTATGGTCTGATCATGCACCAGTTTTTGGAGAACTAGGGGTACAGGGGAGGGGAGGACATAGGGGTTACTCGTGGAAACTTAATGACAACCTCCTGAAAGATGAGATTTGCATGCTGGCCATTAAAGAGGCGGTTAGGTCTTTTCAGATAGACCATGCTCAGGATCCCACGCCGGAACCTATCAAATGGGAAGCTCTTAAATGTGTGCTGAGGGGGATTTTCATAACTCATGGGGCTAGATTAAAAAGGGAGAGGACCCAAAAACTATCAGAAATATTGTCATTATTGGGGATTAAGGAGACGGCTAATAAAGCGGCTGCAAGTGACACACTTAGAGCTGAAATTTCTTCCTTGAGGCAACAAGCTCTAAGGATACTAGAGCAAAAGTCCTTGTGTATAAGGGATAAAATACGTAAGCACTATTTTGAATATGGGGATAAGAGTGGACGGTTGTTGGCAAGATCCTTACATCCCAGACTTATGCAGACCCCGATTATCAGTATCAACTCCTCAGTGGGAACTTTGGTGCATTCTACTTCAGAGATACTAGAGGAATTTAGAAAATACTATTCTAATCTGTATAATTTATCTCAGCAAGGTAATAATACCCCAGCATCTAGACAATATATGGTAGAATATCTGGAGAAACATTCACCTGGGATCTTACAGGAAGAAATATTAGTTAATTTAGAGCAGGACTTTTCAGAAACAGAATTAAAGGGGGCTATCCAAAACCTAAAAATAGGTAAATGTCCCGGGCCGGATGGGTTTACGCCTAGGTTCTATAAAACATGCCAGGATATTTGTGTTCCGCTCATGGGGAAGGCTTTCAATAGTATCTCACAAACATGCCACTTTCCATTTCACGCTACGCAAGCACTCATAACTGTAATCCCCAAAGAAGGTAAGGATCACTCAATATGCTCTAACTTTCGGCCAATCTCCTTAATCAATGTGGACATCAAACTATATTCTAAAATGATAGCACTCAGATTTAACCCATTCATTCCGCACTTGATACATAGAGATCAGGTGGGTTTTGTCCCAGGCAGGGAGGCCAGGGATAACACTATAAAGACAATATCCTTGATTTCTAAGGCCAGAACCAGGGGGATTCCTTTATGTCTGTTGTCAGTCGATGCCGAGAAGGCCTTTGATAGGGTCCACTGGGGATTTTTAGAGGCTACATTGGAGGCCATAGGTATTCGACAGAGGATGAGGAATTGGATTATGGCTCTTTACCATGACCCATCAGCTAGAGTGCGAATAAATGGTCAGTTGTCATCACCATTTTTAATTAAAAATGGGACCCGTCAGGGGTGTCCACTCTCCCCATACCTATATATCCTAGTAATGGAGACTTTGGCTAACGCTCTCAGATATAACCAGTCAATTAAGGGGCTCCAGTTAGGTCATACGGAGCATAAACTGGCTATATTTGCGGATGACCTCTTGTTATACGTGACCTCACCTGAGATCAGTTTACCATCTGTTTTAGAGGAATTTGAAATTTTTGGGAGGCTAAGTAATTTCAGGGTTAATTTACAAAAATCAGAGATACTTAACATAAACATCCAAGATAAGGAAGTGGAGCAACTTAAAACCAGTTTCCCCTTTCGCTGGAATGGGCGTTCTATTAAGTACCTGGGTGTTCACATCCCTGCTGACCCTCAGAAATTATTTGAGCTCAATTACCTTCCACTTCGAAACTTAATAGAAAAAGAGACGAAGGCTTGGTATCGTCTGTCACTGTCATGGTTCGGGAGAATCAATGCCCTTAAGATGGACATCTTACCTAAAATATTATACATTTTCCAGACTATTCCGTGGGATGTAGAAAGGTCCTTTTTTCTGGGTCTACAAAAAACAATGAGAAGGTTCGTATGGCATGGGGGGCGCTCTCGCATTAGCTATGCCCAGTTAATCCGACGTAGGGAGGATGGGGGTGCGGGCCTGCCTGATCTGCGAGCGTACCATGCGGCGACTATTGGGAATTGTGTCCTGGATGTATTTCATAATAGGGCAACTAAACTTTGGGTGGACATTGAATATGAATTTTCTCCTAATATGTGTTTGGGAGTCTTTTGGCTACCATATTGTATAGATCTAGAGAAACTGGATATATCCCTGACACTATGCACTATTGTGAGAGCATGGAGGCGTTTTGCAAAACGCTTCCACCTAGCAAATATTCCTGGACCATTGACTCCCCTGACTGGTAATCCTGGACTCCCCCCTGAATTGCAACATTCTACATCCATAGTTTTGTCGGTCGCTCGGGGAGCTTTGCCTCGGGTTAGAGACGTGACCAACCAGACTGACATTTTGCCATTAAGAGAGATACTGGGTGAGGAAAGACAAAGGCCGGGACACTGGCTGCAGTATCTGCAACTCCGAAGCTATGTCGGTTCTCTGGGGTTGGGGGGCTCGTACCACATGTCCACACCTTTTGAGCAGTTGTGTCTTGCTTCTCAGGGCCCGACACATTCCATTTCCTTGATATACGGTTTGATAGTGTCCGGGGGAGCGGGAGATGGGCCTCTCAGATGTACAGAACAATGGCAGAGAGAATTGCACAAGGTAATTGAACCAGAGCAATGGGTGAGGGCCTTCACATGCGCGCATCGGCTGTCGGTGTCATGTAGAATCCAGGAGCTGAATTATAAAATTATTACACAGTGGTATAGAACACCTGTCAGATTACACAAGATTGATCCATCGATCGCAGACACCTGCTGGAGGTGTAGTGGGGCGGTGGGATCTATGTTACATATATGGTGGAGCTGCGGTGGTGTTAGATCCCTCTGGGGGGACATATTTGCCTTATACAATCATATCACTAACAAACAAGTTGTGGCAACGCCAGAGATAGCTTTGTTATCCATCTTTCCGGGCTCTGTGTCCAAAAATAAAAAGAGTATGTTGCCATACTTCATGAATGCAATGCGTCAAATCATACCTCGGCTGTGGAGGTCACCCATACTGCCAAGGAGGGTAGATTGGGTGGAGGCACTGGACGTGTTGTGTAGGATGGAGGAGATGGGGGCTTTTGATGACAGGTCGGGCGTTAGCTGGTATGCGAAGTGGTACTCATGGATACAATTTAAAGAGTCACAGCATTTTCAGGCATGGGTGACACAGGGTGTGCTTCCGCGCTCATCGTAGTGGAGACTTGCTGAATAGTGAATCGGTTGAATTTCACTGTTATACACGTTCCGATATCCGTTTCTTCTCTTTCTTTCTGCTTTTTCCTTTCTATTTTCTATTTTCTCTTTTTCCTCTCTTTTCTTTTAAGGTATTTTATTGCTTGTATCTTAATATTAATATTATTATTTGTGTTTGTCTTTCATATGACAGTAACCTGCTTTAATCCTCTCAAACTGTTCACAAATGAAAGTTTATACGGTTGTGATATTATCACAGAGGTAATGGAATTACTGGTGAGAGGGATATATAATACTGAGACTGTTATTAATGGTTACCATACATTGTTTTGTATACTTTTCTTCTTTCTGAATAAAAATATTTTGAACCATAAAATTATTTAATCTGTCTAATGACTTTTGGTCCCTTTAAAAACAGGGTGGCACATGTTAAAGAGCTGAAACTCCTAAACCCTTCATCCAATTTTAATGTGGATACCCTCAAATGAAAGCTGAAAGTCTGAACTTCAACTGCATCTGAATTGTTTTCTTTAAAATTCATTGTGGTAATGTCTATAACCAAAATTAGAAAAATGTTGTCTCTGTCCAAATATATATGGACTTAACTGTATAACGCTAGTTTCACACTAGCGATTTGCTGAGCTGCGGAGGGCTGCGGACTTCCTCCGTGAAGCCCCGCCCACGGCTGCACCTCTGCCGCTCAGCTCCGCCTACATCTGCATGCGTTACGCAGCTGGTTGGAATTTCTTTTTTTCTCTGCATTGTCAAAACGACGCATGCGGAGACATCCGCATACATCCTCACGACCTGCATACCCAATGTTAAAGACAGGTACGCAGGCCGCATGCGGATGTAGGCGGAGCTGAGCGGCGGAGGTGCGGCCGTGGGTGGGGCTTCACGGAGGAAGTCCGCAGCCCTCCGCAGCTCAGCAAAACGCTAGTGTGAAACTAGCCTAAGATGGATGAAACAATTTGCCTCTTTCAGGGTGTGTACAAATGGGGTGCATTTGCAGAGGAAAATCTGTTCTGTTATGGTAGCAGCTTTTCGAATGAGATTTTAGAAATTCACATAGTTCCAAAAATGTGCCAACTTGTGCCATAGTTCAACAGGGCACATCTGTTGTGAACTCTGTTCTCGGACTCCCTCCTGTGGTTGTGAGTGGTACTCTGTGAGTTATGCCTTTGGGCTCCCTCTGGTGGCTCTTTTGTCATTCTGCGGGTCTGTGGCTGGGATCAGCTGCCTCGTTACCTGCTAGTCAGGTTTCCTATTTAACTCACCTGGACCTTCATTTTTTGCCTGCTGTCGTCGTATTCAGTGCTGTTTTGGTTTCTCCTGACTTCATTCGTTTTCAGTCTCTCCAAGAGAAGCGAAGTTTTTGCTCGTTCATTTTTTGCTCATCTGTGTTCTATATGTTTCTCAGTATACGATGAGTTCTGTCCAGTTTGCTAATATGTGATCTTTTGGTTGCTGGTAGCTCTGGGGTGCAGAGTTTCTCCCCTCACATCGTTAGTTGGTGTGGGGGTTCTTGCATTCTCTGCGTGGATATTTTTTGGATAGGGTTTTTTACTGACCGCACAGATTCTTGCTATCCTCTTTCTATTCAGTGATTAGTGGGCCTCCTTTGCTGAACCTGTTTTCATTTCTACGTTTGTGCCTTCTCCTTTACTCACCGTTATTATTTGTGGGGGGCTGTTCTAAACTTTGGGGTTATTTCTCTGAGGCAAGTAAGGCTTTTATTTCTCTCTAGGGGTAGCCAGTTTCTCAGGCTGTGAAGAGACATCTAGGATTTTAGGAACGTTCCACGGCTGCCTATAGTGTGTGCGGTTAGGATCAGGGTTGCGGTCAGTCCAGTTACCACATCCCCAGAGCTCGTCCTATGTTCTCTTACTCAGCTGGTCAGATTTGTGATCCTAAGCCACTAAGGATCATAACACACATCTAAAGGAGCCTATGGATACGTTTGAGTTTACATCAGGAATGTGCACTGAAAACAAAGTCAGGCAAATTTATCAAAACTGCCAAAAATGCTGAATTCTACATTCACCCTGGGCCTCAATTGTCAAAACTGTGCCACTATTACCCAGAGCAGCCAATCATCAAAGTGGAGCTTTCATTTTACCACAGCTGTTTAAAAAATTAAAACAAAGCTCTGATTGGTTGCTATGGGCAACAAACATACCTTTGAAAAATGAGGCCCAGTATAACCGTAGAATGCAGCAGCTTCCAAAATATAATTATTTCCCTAAATTTTCATTAATGTTGATTCAGAATTAACCCTTTGTGGCCGCCGGTATTCCATTACAGCTTTGTCATGGGTAAGTTTCAAAATAAGCAAAAATATGAAGTGATTTACCAGACAGATTTGTTGGGGCTTTAATAATGTATGGCCGCCATCTCCATTACACGAAGCTCCATTTATAACAGTAACTGAGGGTACACAGCTGCTGGCACAGCACAAATTAAACTATTTTTTATTCTGCCACTAATTAAGCAATAAAACAGTTGCTTTCTCCAACTGATGAAATTTCACGATCACTTAACGAAAGACTCTTAGATCTGCTACAGAAAATTGGTATTCACTGGTGATTACGTGTTTGGTTTATTGTGTCGCAGCATTATACCACAATGGGTCTGACCTTGGTAATGGCAATGAATGTGTCTGAGATTCCTCACCATACGGGAAACAAATCCAGACAGCCAGCCTTCCCGAGCATTGTCTCACCTTGGCACAATTCACGGCTGTGATAGGAAACGAAAATCATCTGCTTCCCGGCAGATATTCTATAGGAATTAAACAATTACATCTTAAGCAAACATTTACACGATCAGTATTTGGTCAGTATTTTACCTCAGCATTTGTAAGCCAAAACCAGGAGTGGGATAATAAGGCCAGGTGCTCATGATCAGGAACTAGAAGCTCATGTCCGCTGCGTTCAAAGCACTGCCGTCTATTGAACGTGGATTTACCGCATTCAATATATTTTATTGGTGAAATTTCTCTTGCGGAAACTAGAGTATCCACCACAAGAGAATTTGACATGCTGCGGTCTGGAAAGACGCGCCCCGCATGTCAGTCTCCACAGGTGACCCGCAGGCGACTATGGACACATAATGGACATGGGATTTCTTGAAATGCCATCCACTATGATGATCTGGCTGCTGTAGGTTTGATGCTGTATAAATACGCAGGGTCCAACCCGCAGCATCTCCGGTTCGTGGGCACATATCCTCAGAGGAAAAGTATAACAGAAACGCGTCACCACTTCTGTATTTTCTGCACACTCACTGTTTTGGCTCACAAATACTGAGGTAAAAAACTCAACAAATACTGATAGTGTGAACGTGGCCTATATCTGATCATCTACCGAAACTAACATTTACCTAAAATCTGTTAAAATTTTAGAATTTTTAACAAACATACTGGCATATACCACAAGCAATAATGTGGCACAAGAAAACACCCATGCAAAAGTTGAGTCACTCCAATATAAAAAAATTAGCAGCCGTAAAACGTAAATATACAAAAAACATATTGTGTCGGCTTTTTCACCAGTTTTGTTACACAATTTGAGCTAGAATTTTGGTGCGTTTAGACCATGAGATTTTCCCAATTGACCCATTCACGTACTCATTATAGCCTATGAGGCTGGTAATAAGGGCTTGTGCAGACGAGCGTATAAATCGGACGTGTATTATCAGATTTTTATTTGGTTGCATCAGACCATATGACATTCTCCCAATACACTTCTGGATAATCCAAATGCTCTCTAGCAAACTTCAGACGGGCCCTGACATACTGGTTTAAGCAGGGGAACACGTCTGGCACTGCAGGATCCGAGTCCCTGGCAGCGTAGTGTGTTTCTGATGGTAGCCTATGTAGGTCATTCACTGGGTCCTCCCGTGTGGTTCTGGGATTTTTGCTCACCGTTCTTGTGATCATTTTGACCCCACGGGGTGAGATCTTGCATGGAGCCTCAGATTCAGGGAGATTATCAGTGGTCTTGTATGTCTTCCATTTTATTATTATTGCTCCCACAGTTGATTTCATCACACCAAGCTGCTTGCCTATTGCAGATTCAGCCTTCCCAGCCTGGTGCAGGGCTACAATTTTGTTTCTGGTGTCCTTCGACAGCTCTTTGGTCTTCACCATAGTGGAGTTTGGAGTGTGACTGTTTGAGGTTGTGGACAGGTGTCTTTTATACTGATAACAAGATCAAACAGGTGCCACTTCTACAGGTAATGAGTGGAGGACAGAGGAGCCTCTTAAAGGAGAAGTTATAGGTCTGTGAGAGCCAGAAATCTTGCATGTTTTTAGGTGACCAAATACTTAGTTTCCACCATAATTTGCAAAATAAATCTTGCCAAATCAGACAAGGTGATTTTCTGGATTTGTTTTCTCATTTTGACTTTCATAGTTGTTGTCTACATATGATGTAAATTACAGGCCTCTCTCATCTTTGTAAGTGGGAGAACTTGCACAATTGGTGGCTGACTAAATACCTTTTTCCCCACTGTAAGTGAGGCCTACAATAACAATAAGAAAGTAACAAAAAAGAATGGTATGTTTCATGAATCCAGACCATTAATGTTATATGAGCTTTCAATACTACATAGGTTTCCGAAAAGTGGTATTGAGAAAAATGCCGGCACTGGATTTCACACCATTAAATCCACAGGGGAATCGACTAACAAATACAATATATTCACACATATTCATGAGACCACGCTCAGATACTGCGGTGCTGAGTTTACAGTTGCAAACTTGTTTTTAATCTGTGACTCTCTACCGCATCCGGTGACCGAGAATATAGATTTTTTACAAAAATAACAGGGGTGAGTGCTGCTTTTTATTCCCCTTAAACTCTACCTTAAAGTCTCAATTATTTAGGTTTACTTTCTATACAAATGTATATTATGCATCACTTAGGGTCTTTGGAAGCTTTTGTTGCAGTTATCCCATATTATTTAGCAATTTCCACCTTCTAATCTCTGGACACCAGACGTTGCAGCAACGTCTTTTTGTCAGCTCTACATCTTTCTTTCGCCAGCTTCTCCTCCTTCTTATTCCATAGACTATTATAGGCAGCAGGCATTATGTTATCTCTCACTGAACATGTAACTACAGACAGATATGCGCAGTTTTTACGAGTAAATGATCAAGGCAGGGTGAGAAAGAATGACGGATAAGTGGCAAAGAGGCATTCTTTTCGGTTGAGATACATTACAAATAATCTCATCTTCACTTGTATTGTCGATGTATGAAAAAGGTCTTGTTAATATTTATTAAAAGGGTATTTTCATCATTATCAATCTTCAAGAGTGCACCACTCCCCAGTCTGTCGGCTTTCTGTTTGCCAGTGGCGGTGTGCTCCTGAATAATTAATTTACAGTTCAGACCATGGTTCAACCACTGTACCAAGCCCTGCATGCCCCGATACTGCTATATGAGGCAGCTTTGACTCTGCAGCATCAAAGATGCTCAGCGATAAAGGCTTTATAGCAAAGAGCCTGTAAGCACTGTGCTCCTTGCCTAGGAAATCTTCTGTAACTCCTGATGAAGGTTACAAAATGGCAATCATGGCATCATGTAAAAGCTAGGACCTATTGTTATACTAATAATCAGTGAATGCCATTTTGATAGTGATAATTTAATGTAGCCCCCTAAAGTAAAATGGGAGATTGTGTTTTCCCTGACAATATACTAATTAAAGAGGTTGGCCACTACTCATCTATTACCGGCGCCAGTCGCGGACGGAAGGTATACTGGCTGCGCCAGGTACTACAGATCCACCCAATGCTGCAGGCTTCATAGAAATGATGAGCTGTTGTGTTCCAGCAGCATCCTAGAACTTCCGTTTGGCACCGGTAACAGATGATAGGTGGAGGAGATAATATGGATATTGATGGCCTATCCTGAGTATAGCCCATCAATAAAAAAAGCAGTGGCCATCACATCACAGTATCAATTGTTAACGACCCTTAGCCTCTTTTTCTTTTTTTATAATTTGTATTGGGGACATACAGTCATGCTTCCATGATAATCTTAAATCATGTTACAATAAAGGTAGATTTTATTATATTCATACTGGGTGATATATTCTATGGTCAGCACATTTGGTATATAATGACCTTCTGTACAACACCGCAGGATATGCTAATGACATATAAAAAAAATATATATATTTTGCACATAGAGACGAGCACTTACCACCATGCCTGTTCTTAACAGAAAACAGTGGACAGTTTGTGTCACATCTGCTGCATGAATCTGGTTATGATAAGGATTCTTATACTTCCCATAGCCGCTTTCCAAGGAATCCAGAAAACTCATAAGAAACGCAACAGGAATCTGTGGTAACAAAGCACAAACAAGTAGAAAGTGGCTTGATCCGAACAGTGTTTATTAATGACTAAGGTTTAATATAGAAATTAATATAACATTTATCTCAAACACTTCAGATCTTTTCCATGTACCATTGAGAGTTACAAATAAAATGATCTCTACAATTTCTGCATACCACTGAGCTTTCCATGTAAGCAATCCTTACATTTTCTATATATCGCAGAGAGTAATATGTCGGTGATCACTACATTTTCTCTTATAATCAACCATTGAGAGCATCATTTGAGTGATCCCTATATTTTCTATATACATCTAAGAAATACACATGATTGATCCCTACATTTTCGATACACCACTAAGAATTACATATGATTGATCCCTACATTTTCTATATACCACTAAGAATTACATGTGAATGAGCCATCCCTCCTATTTTCCCATACACCACTGAGAAGTACTATATGTATGTATAAACTTTACATTATCTAAATACAGTACCACTGAGTTAACCCCTAAGGCTTCATACTGCTAATCCTAAATTACCAGGCAATATGCAATAAAATAGAATTTCACAGCTACAGCCCTGATGACTAAGTCATGGCACTTTTATGAGCTGAAACTGACTTCTGCCTTCCTAAATAACAGTCTTTGGGGAGGTGATACTCAGCGACTCATTGAGTCATCAGCATTTTAATTAAAACAGTACCGTGTTGCTGAGATGCCAATGGGCATGTATCACCGAAGGGACGGCAAAATTACTTGGTGTTATAAAGGGCACCTATTGAGCTGAATCTGCATCGTGATAATGTAATCTACCCCCTATCCTCCATAAATTCACAGACCTCTCTGTGATATAATGATGGCACATAAACTCAAACTCATCTCTCTGTATACCTCTGATAAGTAGCCGGCTCACTGCCAAATCCTGGACCCTTGGTAATCAACTATAATTGGCGAGACAAGAATCCAGCATGGCTGCCATCTAATGACTCATTTCCTCTAAGTAATGTACATAGGTGCACCAAGCAGAAGACAGCCCTTTCAAAGTAACTTTTCACCATGGCAGGTACATTCATTTTCACTAATAGGTTATATAGAAATGTGTTATACTGAGTACCTCCCACAACTGGTGCTGCTCCGCTGATTCTCGAAAAGCTTTTTTATCTTGTACACCCACGCTCTCAAGGATCCAATATGTGATAAGAGACCAGATGCAGTATCAATGCATTTTTTTGTCAACGTGTTTCGAGGAAATCATACCTCTCCATCACAACAAACCATAATAAGATTTGCCCTGAGGAAGAGGTATGATTACCTCGAACCGCACTGACAAAGAAAACCGCATCCATATCGCATCTGGTCTCTAATTGTATATTGAATCCTCGGCAGCGCGGGTTTACATCCACTCTCATCTCCAAGTTTTCATCTTATATGCCCAGTTGGTTGAAGAAAAAATTTGTACTATTATTACAGGGGGTAGGGGTCTAAATTTGTGACAGATGAGCACAGAAGACAAAAAAAACTGTTCATAAATCAGTGGAAAAGCACCAAAACAAAGAGGTACTCAGTTTCAATTAAAAAAGTCAGTGTGTTCTGGGTGGCTTGCTGATGTGGTGGCATGATGCCACCACACAATGAACCACCATGATGTAGCAAAGCTGGAGTTCTTCGTGGGACAGCATCACATAGGGATTCTTGGTCAGACAGGTGAGGAATATAGTGGTTTATTATTTTTAATTTTACAATAATAAATGAGAGACTACGAGCATTTATTTAAAATAAAGGAGTCTGTGTCTTTCTTTCAATTAAAGGACTTTATTCTGGCTTTGTATTTTTTACAATATGAATATGGGGTTAGTAAAGGGGGTGTCTTATAGACGCTTCTCCATTACTTACCCTTGCGCTTGATGTCAGCTACCATAAAACAGCTGACATCAACTCCAACCCTATTACCTCACTTGCCATTACACCAGGACAAGTGGGAAAAGCGAGGCTAAGAGACAAATTTGGCGCATCTTACTGATGCGCCATTTCTGGGGAGGCTGAGGGATGATGTTCTTAGTCTGGGAGGGTGCCAATATCCATGGCCCCTTCCTAGCCTATTCATATCATGTTTTTTTATTACAGGAGACCAGGGTTTCAATGGAATGGGTGTTAGGTGAGTATAACTGTGCTTGTTATTTTTAAATAAAAAAGTAAAAGTGTGTTTTTTTTATTTCAAATAAAATACTTTTTTCTTGCTGTGTGGTTATTTACAATATAAGCAAAGGATTAGCAATGGATAGGCATCTTGGAGACACTTCTCCATTACTAAGCTGTGGGCTTGATTGCCACCGCCGCAGGGAAAGTAGGAAGAGGCGGGCAAAGCGCTGGAATTGGTGCATCTAATAGATGCGCTTTTTGCAGGCATCTGCGGGCTCCTATTTTTAGGCTGGGGAGGCAATATCCATGGCACCTTACCAGCATGAGAATACCAGGCCCCAGTTATCTGCTTTAGCTTGGCTGGTTGTCCTAAAATTGGGGGACGCCACGCTGTTTTTTTAAATTATTTATTTAAATCATTTAAAAAAAAAACATTGAGGGGAACCCTCTTTTCTTGATAACCAACCTAGCTGCAGCTGTCAGCTTTGCCTGGCTGGTTATCAAAAATACATGGGAACCACGATGACTTTTTTTTAATTATTTATCTAGAGTGCAGGCAGCGGCTAATGAATACTCCTATCAGCCACTGCCTGCTCTCACTGTTATTAGCGGCAGCAGATGTAGGCTGATAGAAGCAGTAGTCCCATCAGGTGACGCCAGTGACCAGAGGTAAACTTTTTACCTTTGATCACAGCTGCGGGCTCATGCATGATTTTACCGCCGATGAGAGGTGTCGATCAGGGGGCTGAACCAGAACAGTAACACGGATTTCCTGGTGAAGTCCGTGTTCGGAGCCCATGCCCAAACAGTAGGTGTTCGGTATGGACGTCGTATTTTACTGTTCAGGTTCGCCCATCTCTATTTCCTAATACATTTTTAGTGAAGGAAACACATAGACATTTACTAAATGGCCATGACATAGCTATTGAATTTGTATTACGGTACATTACATATTTTAACCATGACAATCTTTGTGAATACCTTGTTGAAAAGAATATCTCTGCCTTAGATGGAATGTTTTTTTTATATCCTTGGTGTTGTTACAGTAAGTATTACAATCTCACAAATTTGCTATGATTGATATACTGACTTTTATTTCTTGCTCATATTGTAACTAAGGCATTACACAGGTTGATTCACTCGCTACTGGAAAAAATTACTTTAACTTCTAAAAGAGGCAATCAACCGTACTGAAATTTGAACTGTACATACCTTAGCTCATAAGAAGTGAGAATGCAATGCACCTCAGTGTTAGCGAAGAAAAACATCCTCGCTCCAAGTTGTCTCGCCGAGTTGTCACAAAGTCGGTCATCTCCACTACAAGATAGACTTGCTGCATGCCTTTCTGCGTGTCGGTAGGTTATGTGTGGTATTTGCATTTCACTCTTGCCAAATTCCTTCGTCATTTGTAAACAATATACAGACACAGTTTGGAGGAGCATGTTTTCAATGTGAAAACTTCTTGGAAAACTGAATCCTTAAAGAGGTTCCTAAGTAGGTTGCAGCTGTAAAATCAACCATCCAAACAGAGTATTGAAGCGTTCTTATATGACAGAGCAATCTCCAAGGGACCAAGGTCGCCTGATTTAATATCACCAGATTTTTTTCCTTTGGGGTCATTTGAAAGGTCAGGTGTACAGTAACAAGTCACGAACATTACAGGTTCTCCGAGAAAACATACAGTGAGAAATTCAGGCAATGACCCCAGACCTCCTGCAGAATACAATCAACACTATAGACCGGCACATGCAGCAAGCTTGGATGCGAAGAGGACATTTTCAGCACTTGCTTTAAATCATCAGTTTCTCATGAACCAAGGTATGTACAGTCCAAATGTCAGTATGATAGGTAGCATCTTTTAGAAGTTACAGCAATTTTTCAGGGTAAAGTAGATAGTGAATCACCCTGTATAAAAGAAATGCAGTAAAAACTCTCTTTTGGCCTCATGGGCATAGTATATACACATATGCAAAATTTATTCAATATAGATGAGGAAACTTTAGTTGTAATGTTCCATATGTTATATATTTAATATATTTATCTGGAACGTTTCATATGAATTCCATACGTCGTCCATATGACAACCCTATACATGTGTATGTGAGAAGTATTCTTTTCTTGCTAATTCAGAAGTGCCCTTCTACGCCAGAAAAGGTTTCTGGCCTTTTAGAGCTTGTCTTAGGAAACCTATGTTACAGTTTGATGGGTGTACATTATCTTTACCTTGCCTCGATAAATCCCAAACCAAGTGGCGCAAGATGAGCAGCTTTCAAAAGAACATAATTAGGAAATTTTCTGTTGGGAGATAGCTATTCTATATGTCTATGTGTAGGCACCCAGTGGTTGTAATGTTAAATTCAGACTGATTTTTGAGGGTTTTCACTAATGACTAGAATGGACTAAATTATTATCATGAAAAATTGGAAAGAAATATATGGATACATCTGTAGCTGGAAAAATGGGACTTGTATGGAATGCGAACAGAAGTTTAACCCAGATTTGTATGCATAAATGCAATTTTCAGTCTTTTTTTTTTACTTTTTTTGTGGGGGAGGAGTATCAATACTCATATGACTACACATAGTTAATAGGATACCATTACCACAACATTATGGTTCATTACCACCTTTGTACCTATAGTTTGAAATGCTAGTAAAATCAATGTACAAAATTAGATTTGTCACTTATATTTCTAATATTCTATATGTGTGGTTTCATATTGCATTCATTTATTAATATGTTGAGTGTCAAGCAGTGTTTCATATTGTAAAGTACTTTTTTCAAATAAAAATAATTTTCTTAGACTACAAGGACAATAACCAATTCCTAAAAAAATCTCTTCAAGGTAAAAGTTATCTGATGAGAAGCTTGAAAAGACCCAATCACATTGAAGAAGCACTCCCCATCAACATTTTTATCCTCTTAATTTATTGAAATCAACTTATTATATAGCACTGTTTACTTCCAATTGCTAATTTTTCACTTCTACCCAGCTAATTATTCTGTTATTATGAGGTCTATGACATCATGTAATTAAAAAATGACTAGCTTCTAAGCTCTATGTAGAAACATTAAGTCAATTTTCCGTGCATGAGTCATCAGGAAAGGAGGGAGCAGCTGGGTATAATTGCAGGGAAAAGACACTTCCTGTTTCTACATAGAGCAAAGGAAAGAGACGCTAGGTAGAAAGGCAAAATGAGCAATTGTAAGTAAACAGTGTTATATAATATGATGACTGCAATAAATTAAGAGGATAAACACTTTGATGGGAGAAGCACTTCTTTGAGGGCAACCATGCTTGGAAAAAATCACAAAATTGCTCATTAAATCACATGAAAATAATTCTAAGTGTTAAAAACACCAATTAGACTACCTTAAAGCGACTGTTCAGGTTGTGCCTGGTCAGAAGTTCAAACACAATGGTCTTCAAAGCATGATCTTCACTCACTCTGTTCAACACAAACACATCGAAGTCCCAGAGATCCAAATGCTAATAAATGGAAACAAAGAAGAATTAGGCAGCCCTCAATGGTAGAGGTGTATTGTATTTTCCCTGGCAGATCAGTAGAACTTTTACAGGCCATAGTCTTCACAGTACGCAGTATATAGTAATTGGATGTAGAAAAAAAGAATCCTCTCAGAATGAAAAACAGTAAAATGCACTTAATAGGAGTTCATCTAAGCATGCAAATTAGGCTAAATTTAGATGAACATGCTGTTCAGCAGGACCAGCAAACCATCTAATATGACGGGTGAAATAAGTATTGAATATGTCACCAATTTTCAAAGTAAATATATTTCTAAAGGTGCTATTGAAAGCATCACATTATGTCGGTAACAACATATCCAATCCACATGGTTAAAGAAATCAAACCATAAATATCTATAACTTATGGGCTACATGGCATTTTTCATGTTTTCCTACCTCACAACCTGGAATTTCACTTTTTTTTAGGGTTTGCATCAGTTCACGTAGAGAACATGCCTACAACTGTGAACACTTGGTTTTCTAAATATTGTGAGGCAAACAACAAATAGGACAAAATAACTGAAAACTTCAGTGTGCATAACTATACATCCCCCTAAAGTCAGTACTTTGTAGAGCCTCCTTTTGAAGCAAATACAGCTGCAAGTCGCTTTGGATAAGTCTCTATAAGGCCGGTTTCACATTTGTGGTTGTGTCCGCAGCGTTTCTTCCGCAAATATCCGCAAGCGTTGTGTATTCCTATATTTAACAGTAGGGACTCATGCATCTGCGATCTTTCACGTTTTGCCGCGTTTGACGACGCATGCATCGTTTCGTCGTCTGCCGCTTGTCGAGGAAATGCAACATTTAGTAATTTTTAGAGGCGTCAATTTGCCGCCTGGAAACGTATGCGGTTGATTGCGTAAGGAATGGGCCAAAAAAACGCATTGCTGTCTATATGAACGCATGCATTCACAAGCACATGCGTTTGCTTGCGTTCGTGAATGCATGCGTTCCACAAGAGAAAAACTATGTCTAGACACTGATAAGCCACCCCCCACATACAAGGTGATAAAGGGAGGGAGTGGACATTTGCAGGTCACTACTCAGCAGACAGTCAAGCAGAGCAGACAGACCACAGCACCTTGGAGCAAACAAGCCTCTGAACAATGTGAGTATATCCTAGCCAATGCCTTTATTTTCTATCTCTACATGTCCTAATTTCTGCCATTTCTTTCTTTCTTTCTTCATGCATCAGAATGTCTTCTTCTTCTGATGAGGAGCAACGTCCTGGGCCTTCTGAAGTAGAACATGTCAGTGAGGTGAGTACTTGCCTCCTCAGATTGGTAAGTATTCACTGTCACATCTACACATATGCCAATTTTTGTTTTTCATTTTTTTTAGAGCTCTTCTTTTACTGCGGCAGAGACTGGGCAGGAGCAGCGGAGTCACGGTCGGGTGGCAAGGCGGCAGCGTGTACGTATACAAGGCTGACTGTTTACTGTATCCTCACTTTAGTATTCTTGAATCTTCCTTTCTTTACATTCCTATTTCTTTACATTTTTCTTCTGGAATATTTTTGTATCTTGACTTTCAATTCATGCCATTTCTCAGCCTCTGTTTTCTTTCTTTTCCTTATGTTAATGGACCCAACATTATTGTCTTTATGTCTTTATTTAATTTTTAGGTTCCAGAACGGGATGAAGACCTCATAGAACATGACCTCCTCATCTCCCTGGTCCAGGAGCGAGTCCCGTTGTGGGACACCCGGGTTCCACAGCACTCGGACAACGTGACGATCCGGCGCCTATGGAATGAGGTGGCCAAAGAGATGTGAGATGGCTGGGACAACGCCCCGAATCGGGTCCGAAATGCTTTTGGTAAGTATTGCAATGCAGTGTGAAGCAGCAGAGACCTTGGCCGTTCTCACACAACTGTGTGTGATGAGATAAACTCTCAGGAGTTTCTCTCATCACACACAGTTGTGTGAGCACGGCCAAAAGTCCATTGTCTAACCATTATGTTTTGTTTTTTCAACAGTGGCCAGAGTCAAAACACGTTGGCATTCGATGAAGGACTGCTTCAACAAGGACCTGCGTCAAGAGAGCCGTGTTCCCAGTGGTTCAGGAGCAAGGATCAGAAAATACAAATACCATCGTGTTCTGGCATTTTTAAGACCGGTCCTTGCCCAGAGAATGTAAGTATTTCTCCCGTGCATTAGGTTGTATTGTATTGCCATAATCTGTATATTTCTATTCCACAGGATTTTGCATCTGGTTAATTTTTGGTATTTTCTTTTTCCTTTTTTCACAGCACATGGAGCACTACTGTTGGCCCAGGTTCTGGAGCGGTCCTTCATCAGACAGCCACGGACCCGTCCCAGCCATCTAGCAGCGCTGCAGCAAGTGGGCCTGCCACACTAACTGAAGACCAGGAAGCTGGTCCATCAGGTGTTCCCCTTTTCCAGTCCTCTGCCACTGCCCCTTTTTTGGGGGGCTCCTCCCGGCAGCGGCAGAGGGCATCGGACAGGTCCCTCATGCCCGAGTTTTTGCACTTGAGCTCGGTTTTTCACGAAGGACTCAAGGCTTTGGGTGACCGAATGGATATTTCACTTAGCCACATGAATACACGTATCCAGGAGGTCACCAAAAGCCTTGACCAAGTAAAAGCCGACCTCCATAGGCCAGCACATCATTTTTTTAACCAAATTGAGCCGGGCATGTTGGAACACCTTACTCCTGATCTCCCGCTGAGTGTCATGCAGGCCTGCATTGCTGCTTACGTGCAGGCTATGCAGCAGAGTCGGTATTTTCAGCAGACAGTGGCAGCATATCTGTTGTGAACTCTGTTTCCGGGCTCCCTCCTGTGGTCGTGAGTGGTACTGTGTGAGTTCTCTCTTTGGGCTCCCCCTGGTGGCTCTTTTTGTTATTTTGCAGGTTTCTGGCTGGGATCAGCTGTCTCGTCATCTGCTAGTTAGGTTTCCTATTTAATCCAGCTGGTCCTTCATTCCTTGCCTGTTGTCGTTGTATTCAGTGCTATTCTGATTGCTCCTGTCTACATCCATTATCAGTCTCTCCAAGAGAAGCTAAGTTTTGTTTGCTTATTTTTGCTCATCTGTGTTCAATATGTTTCCTAGTATATGATGAGTTTTGTCCAGCTTGCTAATATGTGATTTCCCAGCTTGCTGGTGCTCTGGGGAGCTGAGTTGCTCCCCCCACATCGTTAGTTGGTGTGGGGGTTCTCGCATTCTCTGCATGGATATTTTTGCACAGGGTTTTTTACTGACCGCACAGATCCCTTGCTATTTTCTGCTATCTAGCGTTAGCGGGCCTCATTTGCTTAACCTGTTTCATCTCTGCGTTTGTCTTTTCCTCTTAACTCACCGTTATTATTTGTGGGGGGCTTCTATATCTCTGGGGTTATTTCTCTGAGGCAAGTGAGGTCTTTACTTTCTCTTTAGGGGTAGTCAGTTTCTCAGGCCGTGAAGAGACGTCTAGGATTTCAGGAAACGTTCCACGGCTGCCTATAGTGTTTGCGGTTAGGATCAGGTTTGCGGTCAGTCCAGTTACCACATCCCCAGAGCTCGTCCTATTTTCTACTACTTAGCTGGTTAGATTTGTGATCCTCAGCCACTAGGATCATAACAGTACAACAGGCCAAAAGTGTTAAATGCATCGCAAAAGTGGGATAAGAGAAATCCTGAGTTCAATTTTTTTTCTGCTCTGCAGTGTGTCCTGCTTCTCTCCTCCCCTTAAAGGGAACCTGTCACCACGTTTTTGGAAGATGGGATAAAAATAGCGTTAAATAGTGGCAGAGGTGGGCGTTACATTAGTGTGTGTGTTATGCGTTTATTACCCACCTAAGTTGCCGAAATAACTTTGCAAAGTCTCCGTTTTCGCCTGTCAATCAGGCTGGTCAGGTCGCATGGGCGTTGTCTTCCCCCAGATTTGGCGTAGTTTTCCGTTGGTGGCGTAGTGGTGTGCGCATGCCCAAAGTCCGGAATCCTCTTCCAGGGGATTTAAAATAGCGCGGTGTTCGTTATTGCATTGGTGATCGGTGGGCGCGGCCATCTTCCTTTGGCCGCGCGTGCGCAGAAGCGGCGCTCTGCTGGCCGCGGCTTCAGGAAAATGGCCGCCGCGATATCCATCTGCGCACGCGCGGCATCCCGCGGCCATTTTCCTGAAGCCGCGGCCAGCAGAGCGCCGCTTCTGCGCACGCGCGGCCAAAGGAAGATGGCCGCGCCCACCGATCACCAATGCAATAACGAACACCGCGCTATTTTAAATCCCCTGGAAGAGGATTCCGGACTTTGGGCATGCGCACACCACTACGCCACCAACGGAAAACTACGCCAAATCTGGGTGAAGACACCACGCCCATGTGACCTGACCAGCCTGATTGACAGGCGAAAACGGAGACTTTGCAAAGTTATTTCGGCAACTTAGGTGGGTAATAAACGCATAACACACACACTAATGTAACGCCCACCTCTGCCCCTATTTAACGCTATTTTTATCCCATCTTCCAAAAACGTGGTGACAGGTTCCCTTTAATCTCTGGGTGGCTTTGAGTTCAGCTGCAGACATGGACATTCAGAGTCTGACTTCTAGTGTGGATCATCTTGATGCAAGGGTGCAAAGCATTCAGGATTTTGTTGTTCACAGTCCTATGTCTGAGCCAAAAGTACCTATTCCTGAGTTTATTTCTGGAGATAGATCTAGGTTTCTGAATTTTAAGAATAATTGTAAATTATTTCTTTCTTTGAGACCTCGTTCCTCTGGTGATTCCGCTCAGCAAGTTAGAATTGTTATCTCCCTGTTACGTGGCGACCCTCAAGATTGGGCTTTCTCCCTGGCGCCAGGAGATCCTGCATTGCTGAATGTGGATGCGTTTTTTCTGGCGCTTGGATTGCTTTATGAGGAACCTAATCTTGAGAACCAGGCAGAAAAGGCCTTGCTGGCTCTCTCTCAGGGCCAGGATGAAGCTAAGGTGTATTGTCAAAAATTTCGGAAATGGTCGGTGCTTACTCAATGGAATGAGTGTGCCCTGGCTGCAAATTTCAGAGAAGGTCTTTCTGAAGCCATTAAGAATGTTATGGTGGGGTTCCCCACGCCTGCGAGTCTGAATGAGTCAATGGCTTTGGCTATTCAGATTGATCGGCGTTTGCGGGAGCGCAAACCTGCGCACCATCTGGCGGTGTTTTCTGAACAGAAACCTGAGTCTATGCAATGTGATAGGATTCTGACCAGAATTGAACGGCAAAATCATAGATGTCAGAATGGGTTGTGCTTTTACTGTGGTGATTCAGCTCATGTTATCTCAGCATGCTCTAAAAGCACAAAAAACTTCGCTAGATCTGTCACCATTGGTACTGTACAGCCTAAATTCATTTTGTCTGTTACTTTGATTTGCTCTCTGTCATCCTACTCAGTTATGGCTTTTGTAGATTCAGGTGCCACCCTGAATCTGATGGATTTGTCATTTGCCAAGCACTGTGGTTTTATCCTTGAGCCATTACAGTTCCCTATTCCATTGAAGGGAATTGATGCTACGCCATTGGCCAAGAATAAACCTCAGTACTGGACCCAAGTGACCATGTGCATGACTCCTGTACATCAGGAGGTGATTCGCTTTCTTGTGTTATATAATTTGCATGACGTTGTCGTGTTGGGTCTGCCATGGTTGCAGGCTCATAATCCAGTCCTGGATTGGAAAGCTATGTCTGTGTTGAGTTGGGGTTGCCAGGGAATTCATGGCGATGCTCCCTTGGTATCAATTGCTTCCTCTACTCCTTCTGAAGTCCCTGAGTTTTTGTCGGACTACCAGGATGTATTTGATGAGCCCAAATCCAGTGCCGTACCTCCTCATAGGGATTGTGATTGTGCTATAAATTTGATTCCTGGTAGTAAGTTCCCTAAGGGACGACTTTTTAATTTGTCTGTACCAGAGCATGCCGCTATGCGGAGCTATGTAAAAGAGTCTTTGGAGAAGGGACATATTCGCCCCTCCTCGTCCCCTCTTGGTGTGGGATTCTTTTTTGTGGCCAAGAAGGATGGTTCGTTGAGACCCTGTATAGATTATCGCCTTCTAAATAAAATCACGGTCAAATTCCAGTATCCCTTGCCATTGTTGTCTGATCTGTTTGCTCGGATTAGGGGGTCTAGTTGGTTCACCAAGATAGATCTTCGCGGTGCGTATAATCTTGTGCGTATAAAACAGGGTGATGAATGGAAAACAGCATTTAATACGCCCGAAGGCCATTTTGAGTACTTGGTGATGCCTTTTGGACTTTCTAATGCCCCTTCTGTGTTTCAGTCCTTCATGCACGATATCTTCCGAGAATATCTGGATAAATTTATGATTGTGTATCTGGATGATATTTTGGTCTTTTCAGATGATTGGGAATCCCATGTGAAGCAGGTCAGGATGGTATTTCAGGTCCTGCGTGCCAATGCCTTATTTGTGAAGGGTTCCAAATGTCTCTTCGGAGTCCAGAAAGTGTCCTTTTTGGGCTTTATTTTTTCTCCTTCTTCTATTGAGATGGACCCAGTCAAGGTCCAGGCTATTCATGATTGGACTCAACCTACATCGGTTAAGAGTCTTCAGAAGTTCTTGGGTTTTGCTAATTTTTACCGTCGCTTCATTGCTAATTTTTCTGGTGTGGTTAAACCTTTGACGGATTTGACCAAGAAGGGTTCTGATGTGACTAACTGGTCTCCTGCGGCGGTTGAGGCCTTTCAGGAGCTGAAGCGCCAGTTTTCTTCGGCTCCAGTTTTATGTCAGCCAGATGTCTCTCTTCCCTTCCAGGTCGAGGTTGATGCTTCTGAAATTGGAGCAGGGGCTGTTTTGTCACAGAGAAGCTCTGATTGCTCTGTGATGAAGCCATGTGCCTTCTTTTCAAGAAAATTTTTGCCGGCTGAGCGAAATTATGATGTTGGTAATCGGGAGTTGTTGGCAATGAAGTGGGCATTTGAGGAGTGGCGACACTGGCTAGAGGGAGCTAAGCATCGTGTGGTGGTCTTGACTGATCATAAAAATTTGATTTATCTTGAGTCGGCCAAGCGGTTGAATCCTAGACAGGCTCGTTGGTCGTTGTTTTTCTCATGTTTCGATTTCGTGGTCTCGTACCTTCCTGGTTCGAAGAACGTGAAGGCTGATGCTCTTTCTAGGAGTTTTGTGCCTGACTCCCCTGGAGTTTCTGAGCCGGCTGGTATCCTCAAAGAGGGGGTAATTTTGTCTGCCATTTCCCCTGATTTGCGACGGGTGTTACAGGAATTTTAGGCGGATAGACCTGACCGTTGTCCATCAGAGAGACTGTTTGTCCCAGATAGATGGACCAGCAGAGTTATTTCCGAGGTCCATTCTTCAGTGTTGGCGGGTCATCCTGGGATTTTTGGTACTAGAGATTTGGTGGCTAGATCCTTCTGGTGGCCTTCCTTGTTGCGGGATGTGCGTTCCTTTGTGCAGTCCTGTGGGATTTGTGCTCGGGCTAAGCCTTGCTGTTCTCGTGCCAGTGGTTTGCTTTTGCCTTTGCCGGATCCTAAGAGGCCTTGGACGCATATTTCCATGGATTTTATTTCGGATCTTCCGGTCTCTCAGAGAATGTCTGTCATCTGGGTGGTTTGTGATCGTTTTTCTAAAATGGTCCATTTGGTGCCCTTGCCTAAGTTGCCTTCTTCCTCCGATTTGGTTCCGTTATTTTTTCAGAATGTGGTTCGTCTGCACGGCATCCCTGAAAACATTGTGTCTGACAGAGGATCCCAGTTTGTGTCCAGATTTTGGCGGTCCTTTTGTGCTAAGATGGGCATTGATTTGTCTTTTTCGTCGGCCTTCCATCCTCAGACGAATGGCCAAACCGAGCGAACTAACCAGACCTTGGAAACTTATTTGAGATGTTTTGTTTCTGCTGACCAGGATGATTGGGTGACTTTTTTGCCATTGGCCGAGTTTGCCCTTAATAATCGGGCTAGTTCGGCTACTTTGGTTTCGCCTTTTTTTTGTAATTCTGGTTTTCATCCTCGTTTTTCCTCGGGTCAGGTTGAGTCTTCTGACTGTCCTGGGGTGGATTCTGTGGTGGATAGGTTGCAGCAGATTTGGAACCATGTCGTGGACAATTTGACGTTGTCACAAGAGAAGGCTCAGCGCTTTGCTAACCGTCGTCGCTGTGTGGGTCCCCAACTTCGTGTGGGGGATTTGGTGTGGTTGTCTTCTCGTTATGTTCCTATGAAGGTTTCTTCTCCTAAGTTTAAACCTCGTTTTATCGGTCCTTATAAAATTTTGGAAATCCTCAACCCTGTGTCATTTCGTTCGACCCTCCCGGCATCGTTTACCATCCATAATGTGTTCCATAGGTCTTTGTTGCAGAGGTATGTGGTGCCTGTGGTTCCTTCTGTTGAGCCTCCTGCTCCGGTGCTGGTTGAGGGAGAATTGGAATACGTGGTGGAGAAGATCTTGGATTCTCGTATTTCAAGATGGAGGCTTCAGTATTTGGTTAAGTGGAAGGGCTATGGTCAGGAGGATAATTCCTGGGTTGTCGCCTCTGATGTTCATGCGGCCGATTTGGTTTGTGCCTTCCATGTGGCTCACCCTGATCGCCCTGGGGGTTCTGGTGAGGGCTCGGTGACCCCTCCTCAAGGGGGGGGTACTGTTGTGAACTCTGTTTCCGGGCTCCCTCCTGTGGTCGTGAGTGGTACTGTGTGAGTTCTCTCTTTGGGCTCCCCCTGGTGGCTCTTTTTGTTATTTTGCAGGTTTCTGGCTGGGATCAGCTGTCTCGTCATCTGCTAGTTAGGTTTCCTATTTAATCCAGCTGGTCCTTCATTCCTTGCCTGTTGTCGTTGTATTCAGTGCTATTCTGATTGCTCCTGTCTACATCCATTATCAGTCTCTCCAAGAGAAGCTAAGTTTTGTTTGCTTATTTTTGCTCATCTGTGTTCAATATGTTTCCTAGTATATGATGAGTTTTGTCCAGCTTGCTAATATGTGATTTCCCAGCTTGCTGGTGCTCTGGGGTGCTGAGTTGCTCCCCTCACATCATTAGTGGGTGTGGGGGTTCTCGCATTCTCTGCGTGGATATTTTTGCATAGGGTTTTTTACTGACCGCACAGATCCCTTGCTATTTTCTGCTATCTAGCGTTAGCGGGCCTCATTTGCTTAACCTGTTTCATCTCTGCATGTCTTTTCCTCTTAACTCACCTTTATTATTTGTGGGGGCTTCTATATCTCTGGGGTTATTTCTCTGAGGCAAGTGAGGTCTTTACTTTCTCTTTAGGGGTAGTCAGTTTCTCAGGCCGTGAAGAGACGTCTAGGATTTCAGGAAACGTTCCACGGCTGCCTATAGTGTTTGCGGTTAGGATCAAGTTTGCGGTCAGTCCAGTTACCACATCCCCAGAGCTCGTCCTATTTTCTACTACTTAGCTGGTTAGATTTGTGATCCTCAGCCACTAGGATCATAACACATATCCACCTGTGCCTTCACTGTCACGACTAACCTCAATGCCGACCTCTGCTGCATACCACTGCACGGCCACCTCTATTCCTAGCACTGCCGGACACCAGTACAGCACCACCACGATGCTGAGTGCTGTTTGACAGCCCACCGCCACCACCATGACAACCGCTGCTCCTGCTTGGACCTCCTCCACTGACACGACGATGCAGCAGGACCCAGGAATGGCCTTCCGTACCGCCACCACCACGATGCAGCAGGACCCAGGCATGGCCTTCCGTACCGCCACCACCACAATGCAGCAGGACCCTGGCATGGCCTTCCATACCGCCACCACCCCCACGATGCAGCAGGACCCTGGCATGGCCTTCCGCTCTACAAGCGCTATGGACTCTGGCATGGCTGCACGCTCTACGAGCACTATGGACTCTGGCATGGTTGCATGCTCTACGAGCACTATGGACTCTGGCATGGCTGCACGCTCTACGTGCACTATGGACTCTGGCATGGCTGCACGTTCTACGAGCACTATGGACTCTGCCACAGTGCAGCCGGACCCTGACAGGTCACCCACCACGACCATGCCACGACATATGAGCCTACTGAGGCTTACCAGAACCCGGCAATTACAGAAAAGAAAAAAAAACCACAGCGGACTCTTAGTATTCCTCCCCCTTCACCTCCCAGTGTGTCTGTAATGTCAGGTTTGTCTCACCCTTCCAGTGCGTCTCAAGCCTCTCATGTGTCAAGCCCTATCCCCGAACTACCAGACCCCACTAGTTTTATTGCCCCTCCTCCTGCCACCTCTGCGTCGTCCACGGTTAGCCAGGCCTCAGTGCTTCACACACCCCGTTTACATCACTCTACCCCAAGCAGGCGCAGTTAAATAAATATTTTGGTTGTTAAAAAATAAATACAAGTTTTTTTGCCCCAATTATGTTTGGTTTATTGTGTCTTTCGCCGCCGGAAACAAATAAGAAACTTCGCCACACACTTTATTTTTTGGCCACATCATAGCTCCAGTAGTTAGCAAGTACAAGACTTTGTGTGTCTTTAGTATAGAGCTATGAGGTGGACCAAAAAATGTATACTTGTATTTTCTCCTTAATCTCTTCATTCTGCTTAGTCTGTGACTAGTGTTGCAGACTGAAGAGAAAATGGTGGCAATACCATGCAAAACTATACTCTACAGGTCAGGTGTCCAAAAACCCATTAGTTGGGACGCCTGACCTGGTGAGTAGAGAAGTGCATTGCATAGCCTCCTTTTTCTCTTCTGTGTACATAATCTATTTGACACAAACTCAAGGGACGATGGCGGTCATACACGGCATATCTATGCTCACCTGCACGTGTCAGAAATAGTGAATTCATGAGGCTGTTATATGTGCATCATGAATTCATTATTTCTGACACCTGACTTGATGAGTATAGATCTGTTTTGCATGACAGCCATTGTCTCTTCAGTCTGTGTCCAATGGATACTGCATAGCAGAACAGAATCAGGACGCAATGACGTCAACAACCTTATCACTAAAACCACATGGCTGCCGTCACACTAGCAGTATGTGGTCACTACTTTATATTGGTATTTGTAAGCCAAAACAAGGAGTGGAACTATTAGAGGAAAAGTATAATATTAGCATATCTAGCACTTCAGCCTTCATCACCCACTCCTGGTTTTGGATTACAAATACTGATAATAAATACAGACCAAATACTGCTAGAGTGAGGACAACCTCGGTTTATAGAGGAAATACATATGAGACACGGTTAAGACAACAAAAAAAAGTTTATTAACGAGAAACATTAGTAACATGTAAGAAAATAACTAGTACAGATAAAATAACAACAGGACATTTACACAACATTGTCCTGCCATGACACACGTCCAATATCCGAATTAGTGGGTGTGCAGCTGGTTCATACAGTTCAATGTTGGGCCGCTCCTTAGCCATAATGTAATTGTGCAGAACCACACATGCTTTGACCACCTCGTCAACTGTCTCCATTTTTAGATTTATGGCTGATGCAAGAATGCGCCATTTAGCGACCAGAATCCCAAAGGTACACTCTACAGTTCTTCATGCCCTGGTCAGTCTGTAGTTAAAGATCCTTTTAGTGTGGTTCAAGTCACGACTGGAATATGGCTTCAGTAGGTTTTCGCACATCTGAAAGGCCTCATCCCCAACCATAACAAATGGCATCGGTGGACCTTGAGTGTTGGGGAGCGGTCGTGGAGGTGGAAAATTAAAATTTTTGCCATACACACGACGGCCCATATCCGAGTTCTTGAAAGTCTGGGAATCGTTGCCACGGCCAAAAGCTCCAATGTCCACGGCGATGAAGCGACAGTCCGCATCGGCTATTGCCATGAGCACAACAGAAAAATATTTTTTATAGTTGAAGTACTCCGATCCTGTTCTGGCTGGTTTGATAATGCGGATGTGCTTTCCATCCACCGCTCCTAAACAGTTGGGGAAATCACACAGACTCCAGAATTTTTCCGCAATTCCAATCCACATGTCCAAGGTGGGTAGGGGTATAAACTCATCCCGGAGTACATTCCACAAAGCCCGGCAGGTGTCCGCAGCTATTCCGGACAGGGTGGATATTTCAACCTGGTATTGGAAATGGAGGGATGATAAACTCTCTCCGGTTGCCAGAAATCTGGAAGAAAAGAATTAAAGAAAAATTACAATCAGTTCAATTTAAGGTGTGGTTATGCTAAAGACAGAAAGAAAATTACCAAACAAAAAAAAAACATGTTTAGTACACCCAAAATTAACACTGGCATTGGTTTACATTTCTTACGTACCTTAATGTAACCAGCAGACGTTTCTCTGGTGGAATCGCTCTACGGAGCTGGGTGTCCTGTCTCCGTATGGCTCCTTGGACATGAGCAAGAAAATCCCGGAACGAGTCTTGCAACATCCTTTTATATTCCGGGAATTTGTCCGGGTTGGCATTAAGCTCGCCATACAGCGTGTGATAGGCTCCACGGCTCTCACGTAGTTCAATAATGGGGTGTCTCTACGCCGTCTCCTTCTCCATCTTTCGCGATTTCTGTCTTGCTCCCAAGCAAATGCACAGGCAAGAAACAGCTTGATGCTTAAATCCAGGTTGAAATAACAGCTCTCCATGCGAAGATCCATCATGACACAGGATACAGGAGCAAAATCTGAAGATTTCAGCTGTTCAAGGGTCTATATATAGAGATTCCATAATACACGCCCTCTGTAGTCCCTTTGGCGGTGTCTGGTTATCTAGATTTTTCTCCTGTAAAATTTGTCATCATGCGCACCAAAAACGCAAACGCAGAAAAAAACGCATGGAAACGCGTACAAACGCCACGTTTGTACGCGTTTATATGCGTTTTTTCCAGCACTTGCGGATGCGGATTAAACGCTGCAGATTCTAGCGCAAATGTGAAACTAGCCTAAGATTTCCACATCTTGCCACTGGGATTTTTGCCCATTCCTCAAGGCAAAACTGCTCCAGCGCATTCAAGTTAGTTTCCTCTGGTGAACAGTAATCTTCTAGTCTGACCACAGATTCTCAATTGGATTAAGGTTTGGACTTTGACTAGGCCTCTCCAAAACAGTTAGGGTACCGTCACACAGTGGCATTTTCATCGCTACGACGGCACGATACGTGACGTTCTAGCGATATAGTTACGATCTCGCAGTGTCTGACACGCAGCAGCGATCAGGGACCCTGCTGAGAATCGTACGTCGTAGCAGATCGTTTGAAACTTTCTTTCGTCGCTGGATCTCCTGCTGTCATCGCTGGATCGTTGTGTGTGACAGCGATCCAGCGATGCGTTCGCTGGTAACCAGGGTAAACATCGGGTTACTAAGCGCAGGGCCGCGCTTAGTAACCCGATGTTTACCGTGGTTACCAGCGTAAAAGTAAAAAAAAAACAAACCGTACATACTCACCATCTGATGTCCTTCAGGTCCCTTGCCGTCTGCTTCCCGCTCTGACTGACTGCCGGCCGGAAAGTGAGAGCAGATCACAGCGGTGACGTCACCGCTGCACTCTGCTCTCACTGTACGGCGGCACTCAGTCAGAGCGGGAAGCAGACGGCAAGGGACCTGAAGGACATCAGATGGTGAGTATGTACGGTTTTTTTTTTTTTACTTTTACGCTGGTAACCACGGTAAACATTGGGTTACTAAGCACGGCCCTGCGCTTAGTAACCCGATGTTTACCCTGGTTACCAGCGAACCTCGGCATCGTTGGTCGCTGGAGAGCGGTCTGTGTGACAGCTCCCCAGCGACCACACAACGACTTACCAACGATCACGGCCAGGTCGTACCGCAGGTCGTGATCGTTGGTAAATCGTATAGTGAGACGGTACCCTTAGTCATGTCCCCTTAAACCACTCGAGTGTTGGTTTAGCAGGAAGTCAATGACTTGTTGGAAGATGAACCTCTGTCCCAGTCTCAAATCCATCTTCTCCTTATGCAATAAAATGGGATCACACTATAATCAAACTCTTAGCATAATCTACATGATTCTATCGGTTGAGAGAAAATACAGTTGTGTGGCCCTGGCCTTATAAGAATATTTAGTGATGGTTAAGGGTTGTCGGGCAGGATGTATCAATATGAGACTCTCACTAATAAATGCAAAATAGAAAAGCTGAACATTGAATTTTTAAATAACTGAACTAATGGAAAGGAGTTTTATAGACGCCTCTCCATTACTAAGCCATGGGCTTGAAGGCACCAGACAATACAAAGGTGACATTAACCCCACAAATATGAACCCCACTTGCCACCGCCACAGGGCAAATCGTCAGAATTGGTGCATCTAATAGATATGCCTTTTCTGGGGCGGCTGCGGGCTGCTATCTTTTAGGCTGGGTAAGGCAATATTCATGGCCCCCTACCAGCCTGAGAATATCAGCCCCCAGCTGCTTGTTTTAGCTTTGCTTGTTGTCAAAAAATGGGGGAAAACCCCCACCATTTTTTTCAATTATTTATTTAAATAATTCAAAATACGGCATGGGGACCCCTGTATTCTTGATAACCAGCCTTGCTAAAGCTGACAGCTGAGGGTTGCAGCCCGCAGTTATCAGTCGTGCCTGGCTGGTTATTAAAAATACAGGGGAACCCACGTTATTTTTTTTTCTTATTTATTTATAACAAAGAATAGGACGTGTGAAAGAGCCCTAAGGCTGTGAAATGATTCCAAGGCAGACACTTATTTGTATTATGTTAAAAAAGGGACTCTGTAGGTGCAAGTATGCTTTCTATACTGTGCATGTCCAGTCTGCCAATATTCACAGTGGTGACCCACTTTGATATCTATTAATTAAAAATAAAATATATTTTCAGAATATTAGTCAAATGTTAGCAACGATTACCGTATATACTCGAGTATAAGCCGACCCGAGTATAAGCCGACCCCCCTAATTTTGCCACAAAAAACTGGGAAAACTTATTGACTCGAGTATAAGCCTAGGGTGGAAAATGCAGCAGGTACCGGTGAATTTCAAAAATATAAATAGATGCTCCATACCGTTCATAGCTGTGCCATATAGTGCTCTGCACCATTCATTATTGCCCCATAGCTGTACCATATAAAGCTGTGCCATATAGTGCTCTGCACCGTTCATAATTGCCCCATAGCTGTGCCATATAGTGCCATATAGTGCTCTGCACCGTTCATTATTGCCCCATAGCTGTGCCATATAGTGCTCTGCACCGTTCATTATTGCCCCATAGCTGTGCCATATAGTGCTCTGCACCGTTATTGCCCCATAGCTGTGCCATATAGTGCTCTGCACGTTCATTATTGCCCCACAGCTGTGCCATATAGTGCTCTGCACCGTTCATTATTGCCCCATAGCTGTGCCATATAGTGCTCTGCACCGTTCATTATTGCCCCATAGCTGTGCCATATAGTGCTCTGCACCGTTATTGCCCCATAGCTGTGCCATATAGTGCTCTGCACCGTTCATTATTGCCCCATAGGATGTGCCATAGAAAGCTGTGCCATAGAAAGCTGTGCTGCTGCTGCTGCAATAAAAATAATAAAACACATACTCACCTCTCTTGCTTGCAGCTCCTCAGCGTCCCGTCCCGGCGTCTCTCTGCACTGACTGATCAGGCAGAGGGCGGCGCGCACACTATATGCGTCATCGCGCCCTCTGACCTGCACAGTCAGTGCGGAGAGAGAGACGCCGGGAAGACAGAGCGGCGCCCGGCGTGTGGAACGCGGACAGGTGAATATGTAATACTTACCTGGTCCCGGCGTCCCGCTCCTTCCCCCGGACAGCTGGTATTCGGTGCCGCAGCCTCTTCCTCTGTCAGCGGTCACCGGCACCGCTGATTAGAGAAATGAATAGGCGGCTCCGCCCCTATGGGAGTGGAGTCCATAGTCATTTCTCTAATGAGCGGTCCCACGTGACTGCTGAACAGGGGAAGAGCTGCGGCACCCGGAGACCGTGGGACGGGCAGGGGGAGCGCCAGGGGCCCCGGAAGCAGGTAAGTATGCCTCAGCGCCCTCTCCCCCTCACCCGCCGACCGTGACTCGAGTATAAGCCGAGAGGGGCACTTTCAGCCCAAAAATTTGGGCTGAAAATCTCAGCTTATACTCGAGTATATACGGTAGTTAAAAGTGATAGGCTCTCAGTTTTTCCATTCTTCCATTTTACAAAGACTTGCTTTAACTTTCTGACTCTTATTTCATTATTTCTTTGATGCTTTTTTTCCAGATATAACTAAGTTCCAAATTCCAATGTTCCTCTAGAGAAGTGCATTGTGGGAACTCTGAACAAAGCTACATAGTTAGGGCTAAGCTGCGAGGTCACGCGAATGTCTGCAGACTAGAGATAAACCATATTCACATTCGAAGAAGGAATCATCAGAGATTTTACTTTCCCTTTGGATACTAATGGAAAAGAATATAACATAGTTTTTCTTGTAAAGCGGACTGGTTAGCAATCCTGACAAGGCTGTTTTAGTAAATAACTGCATTTATTATTTATAACATAACAATTCTGTTGGATTTTTTTCTTAGAATACTACATTGCGCCCCTACCCTGTTAATACTCCTGGAAAATTTATGATAAATGGACAACTAGGTTTTACACATTCTGACCCTGTCCAATCAGACAGTAGTGACACATTCTATAGACAGAAGTAATGGGAATGTCCAGTTGTTAATTTATTTACACATTTTCAAGAGGAATTCCAGAGGAACAAGTACAACACAGAATTGTAAAAACAAAACTCATAATTAGAAGTCCATTTTACAGTTCGGGCAGGGGAGAAGAGAAAGAGAAATTGAGTGTGAGTTTGGTGGAACCTGACCTTCCACGGGTCCGCTCATCCCTACCCATGATCCATAATTCTTATAATGAAGTATTATAGGGGTTGCCTCATGAAAATCTTTCATGACATATCCAGAAAACATGCTCTAAAGCGAACCAGTCACCAGGTTTGGCCGATATGAGTTACGGTCACCGCCTTTCAGGGCTTATCTAAAGCCTCAAAAGGGCAGAGAAGTATGCCTGCGCAGGAGCGCGATGCCGGGGGGCCGTGAAGCAAGCAGGAGGGCGGCACTGCAAGAAGATGGGAGGCGCCGGACCAGGACCTGCGACACCCATCAGACCGGACCGCCCTGCAGGTGAGTATAATAAAAGTTATTTTTCTTCTCTTGCAGATTGGATCGGGGGCTTATCTACAGCAGTATAGAATAATCCACAGTAACTGTCAGCACTTTCAGCAGATATTTTTGTATATTTTTCTGTATACATGGAATTTCCCTTATGTAATGTTATTATTGGAACTGGTGCAGCTGCTGTCACCCTGCAGACATACGTTCCCCATGCTGCAGTTATTTCTGCGTGCAGCGTATGCACAGGCTGCTGTGGATAGCTGAGGAGCTTAATGACTGTGTCTGCTGTGTACTGAGGCAATGCTGCTGATGTGTGTAATGGCTTGCTTTGTGATTTTACAAGACGGAGGTTCCAATAATAGCACTATATTAGTAATTTAGTAATTTATTAGCTATCCCCTTAGCATCCTCTTTAAAGGTAGAATTTTCAATTCAGGTTTCCCTCGCCCATCGAGTTTCCTGGAACCTGTTCAGGGGTTATCCGTAAGATAAAAGGTGTTACAACACTTCTAGGATGCTACAGGAGAATATAGGACTATTGTCCCTACACCAACCTTCTGTAAGGTAGCAATGGGGTTTGGAATTGACTAGGATGGGAAAATATTTAATTTGTTGGTTGGATATCACTGATCTTATACTAAGGCAAACTTATAATGTTCTTCTGCAGTTCTATAAAATACTGAGTACTTTACCTTTAAGCTGTTAACAATAGCTGCAGAATAATTTGGTCCGACAGCTGTATATGTTCTTCGAAACATTCTGGACAAAAACAAAAATACACTGGTTGCTAATATATACATGGATATGGGTGAGGATGGAAGTAAAGAGAAACAGAATTAAATTGCAAAATTTGTAGTAAAACAAAGAAATACATAAGAATAGCTCTGTAAACTGCGGCTCTCATCCTGACCTCTGTTATCAGTTTCGACAGAACCCTAAAGGTACCTTCACACTCAGCAACTTTACAACGAGAACGACAACGATCCGTGACGTTGCAGCGTCCTGGTTAGCCATCTCGTTGTGTTTGACACGCAGCAGCGATCTGGATCCCGCTGTGATATCGCTGGTCGGAGCTAGAAGTCCAGAACTTTATTTGGTCGTCAGGTCGGCGTGTATCGTCGTGTTTGACAGCAAAAGCAACGATGCCAGCAATGTTTTACATGGAGCTAACGACCTGTGAGAACGATAAGTGAGTCGCCGTTATGTCACAGGATCGCTCCTGCATCGTTCTGGAGCTGCTGTGTTTGACGTCTCTACAGCGACCTAAACAGCGACGCTGCAGCGATCGGCTCGTTGTCTATATCGCTGCAGCGTCGCTGAGTGTGACGGTACCTTAAGACCATGTTCAGTATTTTACCTCAGTAATTTACCTCAGTATTTGGTCAGTATTTTACCTCAGTATTTCACCTCAGTATTTGTAAGCCCAAACCAGGAGAGGAACAATCAGAGGAAAAGTATAATAGAAACACGTCACCACTTCTGTATTTATCACCCACCCCTGGTTTTGGCTTACAAATACTGACCAGATACTGAACGTGTGAACGTGGCCTTACAGAGCAAGTCTATTGACATTCCTCACATGTCAGATCCAGCTCAGCATCATTACATTATTACTTTTGAATGAAGGCTTGTCGCCGATATGAACGGAGCCTAATTCTTCTGAAATGTAAAATATTTTTACATTTTTAGTGATGAGCAAGTGGGCTCGGATATCGTGTTATCAGAGCATGCTCGGGTGTGTTTGTGCCTGTTAGACAGCCGCAGCATATGCGGGGATTGCCTGTTTGTTAGACAATTCCTGCATATATTGCGGCTCTCTTAACAGCCACAAATCATGCAGCCACATTGACTCAAACATATTACTCGAGCACAGCGGGGTTACTTGGATAACACCCGAGCATGCTCTGATAATACAATATGCACGCTCACAAGTCCCAACTAGGAGCTCCGACACATCTAGAGTAATTGTCACAATGTGGCCATGCAATAGGAAATGCAAATCGGAGACTTGGCTGCATAGTGAGAGGTATAACCAGCAGAAAGAGCCCACTGTAAAGTGCACTAGTGAGATGACATCTAGAAAACTGTGTTCAGCTCTGGAGACTTCACTGACAACAAGAAATTGATTAAAGGAAACCTGTCACCTCAAATTGGCGGGATATTTAAATGAGTTTTTACCCGTCCGATGGGCGGCGTTAACTCTTCATTTCTCCACCCCGTCCGTCCCTGTTGTCCGCAATATGCCCGCAGTTGGACAAAGCATACTGCACGTGAGCCACCGAATATTGCTTTGCGCACGCGCCAACTATGGCGCTCACATACTCTAATTCACTAACATATTATTAGGGGTCGAGTTCCCGCTTCTGCACAGGGGGAATCTCGAGCCATCTCCGCTGCGGTCTACCATTCTTCTCCTGTCGCAGTGGAGCCTGCTCAGCGGAGGCATCGATCCCAGCGTCTCGCTCAGTCTGACACTGTGCAAACGGTTACTGCTGCCTTTCCAGCTTCTGCCATTGTAGCCAGTACTGCTCAGCGGCGAGCAGACGTCTTTGGGACTAAGTCCTACTTTTCCCCTTCTGAGCATGCCCAGGGTAAGATCTCTCATGGGAGGGTCAAATGCTCAGGTACTGCAGCAACTCCCATTGGTCCTCTAGGAAGGTCCTAAAGTTGCTCAAGTTCTGTGGCAGCCTCCCATTAGTCCTTCTGGGAAGGTCCTGTAGTTGCTGCAGCTATAAAAGGGTCGCATGACTGCACGGCCATGCGCTAGTATCAATCTATGTTATGTGCTTTGAGCCAGTGTTGTCTTGTGTGTATGCATTTAGGGCCCCGGCTGAAATAAGCCCCTAGAATACTGGCACCTCCGGTGAGGAGTTTTGCATGTATGTATTCAGGGTCCCGGCTGAAATAAGCTCCTAGAATACCGGCACCTCCGGTGAGGAGCTTTGCGTGTATGTATTCAGGGTCCCGGCTGAAATAAGCCCTGGAATACCGGCACCTCCGGTGAGGAGATTGTGTGTGCAAGACCACTGACTACTATCAGCTCAGCAGTTAGCTATGTACTCCTGTGAGTCTAACAGGGCACAGTGCTTTCTTTTGTCGGCGACTCTGTGAAGTAACAGAGTTCACTTATACCGTCATATAGTGCCATTTGCTAGCAGGAGGTTCCTCCTGCACGGTGGACCCCAGGCTGCGAACGCACCAATAACTTCATCTATTTACTCGGTGCGTTCCGCTAGCCCTAACACATACTGCGGACAACAGGGACGTACGGGGTGGAGCAATGAAGAGGAAATGCCGCCCAGCGGACCAGTAAAAACTCATTTAAATATCCCGCCAATTTGAGGTGAAAGGTTCCCTTTAAGATGGGTTGCAAAAAAAGTGGGAGGTCCAAGGCATACATCCTAACCAGAGAGACTTAAAGCGGTTGTTCACTACTCAGACCAAATCTTTCTCAATTACTGTAATCCCCATGTAAAATAAAAACTGTCTGTCCTCACATCAGGAGCTGACACCATTCTGTCGTGTCCCCCAAGGCTCGAGTGACCTTGCTATGTTACATGAGTCCTGCAGCCAATCAGAGTCTACTAATGGGGTGCTTCACTCTCACTTCCTTCAGATGAAAATGACATCTGGAGGAAGTGAATGAGCAGCAGCACCTGTAACTTTTTCCAGATGTCAGCTTTGTGAGAGTGAAGTGGCCCATTAGCAGACGCTGATTGGCTGCCGGACTCATGTATCACAACAGAGTCACGCGAGCCCCCCAGAGAATCAGTGCTGAGGTCGCTGGAATGGTGCCAGCACCAGAGGAGAGTACAGGCTGTTTTTATTTTTCATGAGGCAATAGTTTGAGTAAGAGTTGTCTAAGGAGTGGACAACCCCTTTGAGGAATTTACTCAAGAAAGTAAAGGGGACATGATGAAAATCCTTAATCCATCCTCGACTGATGCCATATAGTTTGGTTGCAGGTACAGAGCAGGGCCTTTGTTCCCCTGACGTCAACACAAACGTGGAGTACCAATGTGTTACCATGCACCTGATGGCCTTTTGGAGGCCCCATAGATGCTACCTTTATACACTTAAGATGCCTAGTCAAGATGTTACCATTAAAAATGCATTCAAATCTAGAAAAAAAACTATATAAGTATGGAATTACTATAATTGTAGTGACCTGGAGAATCATGGTATGAACTAACTTGTAGTATTCAGTTAACACTAAAAACAAATCCCAAAAGACCATTATTTTTCACTATTTCACCTTCTTTGAAATTCATTCTATGGTTAAGTGAATGGTGCCATTGAAAAATGCAGCTTGTCTTGCCAAAAAACAAGCCCTCATGTGGATACGTCAGTACAAAAACAAGATATACCTCTGTTTATGCACAAAAACAAAAAATTACTTTATTTAAGTTTCAGGAGAGGAAGTATTATTAATAAGAAACTAAAAATAAGAACAAATTGGCAAATCTGCAGAAAGATCAGAAACCATGGCAGAAGATATTATTTAGTTTAGATCAAACTTTTGAAACATATACATAATGATAAATAAGAAATGTGCAATTGTGAGTTGTGATATTTACATATATACAGCTCTGGCAAAAATTAAGAGACCACTGTAAAATTTTCAGTTAGCCTTATTTTTCTCTTTATAGGTATATTTTTGAGTAAAATGTAAATTGTTCTTTTATTCTATAAACTACTGACAACATGTACATTTTGTATTTATTTTCTGAAAATGAGAAATGGTCAAAATAACAAAAATTGCATTGCTTGCAGACCTCAAATAATGCAAAGAAAACAAGTTCATAATCATTTAGAAGCAACAATACTAATGTTTTATCTCAGGAAGAGTTCAGAAATCAATATTTTGTGGAATAACCATGATTTTTAATCACAGCTTTCATGCGTCTTGGCATGCTTCCCACCAGTCTTTCACACTGATTTTGGGTGACCTTATGCCACTCCTGGTACAAAAATGTAAGCAGTTCTTCTTTGTTTGATGGCTTTTGACTATCCATCTTCCTCTTGATTACATTCCAGAGGTTTTCAATGGGTTCAGGTCTGGAGATTGGGTTGCCTATAACAGGGATTTGATGTGGTGGTCCTTCATCCACACCTTGATTGACTTAGCTGTGTGGCAAGGTGCATTGTCCTGCTGGAAAAAACAGTCCTCAGAGTTGGGGAACAATGACTGAGCAGAAGGAATCAACTGTTTTTCCAGGATAACCTTGTATGAGGCTTGATTCATGCATCTTTCGCAAAGAACAACTGCCCAATTCCAGCCTTGCTGAACCATCCCCAGATCATCACCGATCCTCCACCAAATTTCACAGTGGGTGCAAGACACTGTGGCTTGTACGCCTTTCCAGGTCTCCGTCTAACCATTAAGACAACCAGGTGTTGGGCAAAGAGAAGATTACATTACTCCAGTCCTCTATGGTCCAATCCTTATGGTCTTTGGCAAACTTCGGTCTGGCTCTCCTTTGCTTCTCATTGATGAAAAGCTTTTTTCTAGCTTTACATGACTTGATTCCTGCCTCTAGGAGCCTGTAACGAACTGTTCTTGCTGTGCATTTCACCCCAGCTGCCATTTGCCATTTCTTTTGTTGGTCACTTAATGTCATCCCGGTCAGTGAAGAGTCGTTTTCATCCTCTGCCAATCTGTAGCTTTGTTGTCCCCAATGTTTGCTGCTTGACCTTGTAATGGACTGCATCTTAAAAATTTTAAGGATGGAGGCAACATGACGCCCACTGTGCCCCTCTGCTACTAAAGCCAGAATTGAGCCCTTCTTTTCCTCACTCAAGACTTTTCTTTTCAACTCCTTGGGCATGGTTAAAAGTTATTTTTTCATTCCTATTACTTTTGGGATATTACTAGCATTTGTTTTGCCAGTTTGTCCTATTGCAAGAGGATTGTGAAAACCACAGAAGTGTTTTCTATACTTTCCTTCGTTAAATAAGATTTGGTTCAGGTGATCACCTAATCAGAAGCACATTAAGTAGAATGAGGTGTACTCTGGTTGGAATTCAACTGACACTGGAATGGAATGGCTGTCAGACATGTAGAGAAGCTGATTTTTATAAGACTGTGCAGTGGTCTCTTAATTTTTGTCAGGGCTGTATATATATATATATATATATATATATATATATATATATATATAGATAGATAGATAGATAGATAGATAGATATATATATAGATGTTCACCTATGTGCAGTTACATTTATTGAGCACTGGCATCATTATTCCTAGGATTTATATTCTTACCAGTACTTACTGGGAACTAATACATTTGGCAGTCAAACATTGTTGAATTTGCAGAGGCATGATACCTTTCTACGAAAATCCCTGCTTGCACAGCATGTACAATGCTACGGAATCTGGGCTTTTCCTCAGACCGCCGACCAGTTGATCGTGTCTGCTGTGTGAATGTAGAAGCCAACCAGTCTCTGACCTCAGAGGGAACACAATCTGAGCGGATTTCCTGCAGTTCATCTTCTGTATCTAGAATTTGCCTGTAAATGAAGAGAAGAACGATCAGTACTATGAAGACAACAACAATAGACATGTAAAGACTTATTTTCTTTTGCTCTAATTGTATGTTTAATATGTCCAACTTAATTGCAACAGGGTCAACTGCTATGAGACACCAATACCAAAGGGGTATTTAAGGTTAAGAAAGGTGGACCCTAAATGTTTCTTGCAATGTAAAATAGCAAAGCCAGATGGAATTCACACTCATCAGCTCCTTCTATTGAAGTGGCATGAGCCACCAAATTTAGCGATTGATTGCATTGGTGACGTGTGCAATCGATAAAATATCATCGCTGTAGCTAAAATCTTGTAGCTTGAGTACTATTTTCATTTGTTTTGTTTTATAGAATTTGATTGTTTAGGACCAATTTTCTAAAAGTGAAAAACCCCTTATAGTGGCTTGTAATTGTTGTTAAACCTGCTCCTTGGATGAACGATTGTGCACCCATTGTACCCAACACTGAAGAGCATATTATTTTGCAACTAAACAGCAACTTTAGGGCTATCACTAAGTCCAGCTAGGAAGCATAATCAATTTTGCTTACTCTGATGCAAAGTAAAGTAACACGTGCATTGAATAGGCAACAGTAAGGCAAGCCACAAAAAGGGAATGGTTTTGCAGGTGGTGGCGCCAGACAATTACTCTCGCATTATCCTTTTTGAATGATTAATTTATAGTTTAGCATTTTGCTGTTCTCTTTGTCACGACTGAAGGAATGAGGTAGTTCCTAAAGTCTATTCAGGTTTTACAGGTGGTCCAGCTCCCCCAGGATGGCACTTCCATACGTGTCGTAGCAAAAAGGTTTTCTGTGTCTCCCAGTACAGTCTCAAGAACATGGGTTAGATACAAGAACACGGACAGTTACAGGAGGAGAGCTGGATAGAACCATAGAAGAATATTGACCCTGCATCAGGACCAGATGAGAAACAGATGAGGAACAGAAGGAGAACTGCCAAAGCCCTACACAATGACCTCCAGTGAGATACTGTTTGTGAACAAATTGTCAGAAAAGATTCCATGAATGAGGGATCAATGGCCCTCCATTCTCTACACCAGTGATTTTCAACCTTTTTTGAGCCGCGGCACACTTTTTATACTTAAAAAATCCCGGGGCACACCACCAACCAAAATGGCACAAAATGACACTAAAACAGTACATATTCTACATATAGTTAATAATATAGATTCTAAATGTATTTATACTCACTCAGTGTGAAACCTGGGCCTGTTTCGATAAACACAAAAGGGATATCCTGGCAGGAATGGTGGAAAGACACACACGAAGCTCTTCCTCAACAGTTCTCAGTTTCTCCCTGTTTTTAGGGTTTTTTTGTGCACATGCCCTAACCCTACCTCTAACCCTAGTTCTAACCCTAGTTCTAACCCTAACCCTAGTGGAAAAAGAAAAAAAAAATATTTTCTTTTTTTTTCATTATTGTCCCTACCTATGGGGGTGATAAGGGGGGGGGGTCATTTACTATTTTTTTTATTTTGATCACTGTGATAGGTTTTATCTCAGTGATCAAAATATACCTGGAACGAATCTGCCAGCCGGCAGATTCGGCGGGCGCACTGCGCATGCGCCCGCCATTTTGGAAGATGGCGGCGCCCATGGAGAAGACGGACGGACACCGGGAGGCCTGGTAAGTATGAGGGGGGGATCTGAGCATGGGGGTGGATCGGAGGACGGGGGGGTGGCATCGGAGCACGGGGGGAGCGGGCAGGAGGACGGGGGAGCGGACAGGACGACGGAGGGGAGCGGAGCACCGGACGGAGGACCGGAGAGATCGGTGGTGGTGGGGGGGTACATACAGTGGGGCAAAAAAGTATTTAGTCATTCAGCAATAGTGCAAGTTCCACCACTTAAAAAGATGAGAGGCGTCTGTAATTTACATCATAGGTAGACCTCAACTATGGGAGACAAACTGAGAAAAAAAAATCCAGAAAATCACATTGTCTGTTTCTTTATCATTTTATTTGCATATTATGGTGGAAAATAAGTATTTGGTCAGAAACAAAATTTCATCTCAATACTTTGTAATATATCCTTTGTTGGCAATGACAGAGGTCAAACGTTTTCTGTAAGTCTTCACAAGGTTGCCACACACTGTTGTTGGTATGTTGGCCCATTCCTCCATGCAGATCTCCTCTAGAGCAGTGATGTTTTTGGCTTTTCGCTTGGCAACACGGACTTTCAACTCCCTCCAAAGGTTTTCTATAGGGTTGAGATCTGGAGACTGGCTAGGCCACTCCAGGACCTTGAAATGCTTCTTATGAAGCCACTCCTTCGTTGCCCTGGCGGTGTGCTTTGGATCATTGTCATGTTGAAAGACCCAGCCACGTTTCATCTTCAATGCCCTTGCTGATGGAAGGAGGTTTGCACTCAAAATCTCACGATACATGGCCCCATTCATTCTTTCATGTACCCGGATCAGTCGTCCTGGCCCCTTTGCAGAGAAACAGCCCCAAAGCATGATGTTTCCACCACCATGCTTTACAGTAGGTATGGTGTTTGATGGATGCAACTCAGTATTCTTTTTCCTCCAAACACGACAAGTTGTGTTTCTACCAAACAGTTCCAGTTTGGTTTCATCAGACCATAGGACATTCTCCCAAAACTCCTCTGGATCATCCAAATGCTCTCTAGCAAACTTCAGACGGGCCCGGACATGTACTGGCTTAAGCAGTGGGACACGTCTGGCACTGCAGGATCTGAGTCCATGGTGGCGTAGTGTGTTACTTATGGTAGGCCTTGTTACATTGGTCCCAGCTCTCTGCAGTTCATTCACTAGGTCCCCCCGCGTGGTTCTGGGATTTTTGCTCACCGTTCTTGTGATCTTTCTGACCCCACGGGGTGGGATTTTGCGTGGAGCCCCAGATCGAGGGAGATTATCAGTGGTCTTGAATGTCTTCCATTTTCTAATTATTGCTCCCACTGTTGATTTCTTCACTCCAAGCTGGTTGGCTATTGCAGATTCAGTCTTCCCAGCCTGGTGCAGGGCTACAATTTTGTTTCTGGTGTCCTTTGACAGCTCTTTGGTCTTCACCATAGTGGAGTTTGGAGTCAGACTGTTTGAGGGTGTGCTCAGGTGTCTTTTTATACTGATAACAAGTTTAAACAGGTGCCATTACTACAGGTAATGAGTGGAGGAAAGAGGAGACTCTTAAAGAAGAAGTTACAGGTCTGTGAGAGCCAGAAATCTTGATTGTTTGTTTCTGACCAAATACTTATTTTCCACCATAATATGCAAATAAAATGATAAAAAAACAGACAATGTGACTTTCTGGATTTTTTTTTCTCAGTTTGTCTCCCATAGTTGAGGTCTACCTATGATGTAAATTACAGACGCCTCTCATCTTTTTAAGTGGTGGAACTTGCACTATTGCTGATTGACTAAATACTTGTTTGCCCCACTGTAAGTGTTTCCAGCCATGGCCGATGATATTGCAGCATCGGCCATGGCTGGATTGTAATATTTCACCAGTTTTTTAGGTGAAATATTACAAATCGCTCTGATTGGCAGTTTCACTTTCAACAGCCAATCAGAGCGATCGTAGCCACGAGGGGGTGAAGCCCCCCCCCCCTTGGGTGAAGTACCACTCCCCCTGTCCCTGCAAATCTGGTGAAATTGGAGTTAACCCTTTCACCCGATCTGCAGGGATGCGATCATTCCATGACACCACATAGGCGTCATGGGTCGGATTGGCACCGACTTTCATGACGCCTACGTGGCGTCAAAGGTCGGGAAGGGGTTAATGGGCTGTTGCTGACTTAATGATTATACACAGCATTATTGGCGGGCATTACCTTGGCGGCGGGCAAATGCGAGAGTCTCTCCGCTCTCAGGATGACGCGCCGGCCTCGGTGACGTCATTAAGTCGCGCGAGCGTTCAAAGCTCGCGCATGTGTTATTCCGTGACTGCGCATCGCTGCGCATTGCCGGGGAACAAAACAAAGGGGGCACCATAGTTTGGGGAACTTTCCCCGCGGCACACCCGACCATGTGTCGCGGCACACTAGTGTGCCGCGGAACACTGGTTGAAAATCACTGCTCTACACAGATGAGAGTAGGCTCACACTATGCACATGTGACAGATGTGAAGAACTTTAGAGATACCATGGGGAAACCTTATGCTTTCTCCAACATTATCCAATATGACTGGTTTGGCAGTGGGTCACTTATGATCTGGTGTAGTATATCCTTGCAGGGTTTCACAAATCTCAAAGTGATAGCCAACTATGCCTTGACTGCTTTTATTTTCCAGTATGAAATCCTTAGAGCCATTATCAGACATTATGTGTTTGCAGTAGGCCATTAGTTACTCCCAATGCCTGGTCTCATGTGGACAGAGTGTATTGGCAGTACCTGGCTGATGAAGTCATTGATGCCAATGATTGGCCCTCATGTCCCAAGTACTGAATCTAACTACAACACCTCTGAGAAAATATGTATCAGTGCATTTATCAATGGTAGGTAGAACTACGGACTATCCAGAAGATGCTTCGATTCAGATTTGGAAGGAGATCCCCCAAGGCACCATCTGTCTCTCATTAGGAGCATTTACAGACGGCACATGTGACCAATACACACTACTGAGTTACATTATGAGTTGTCATGATGAAATTCGTGCAAATTAGATCCATCTATGATTTTAATCCCTTACTTTGATTTTCGGGCTGATTTGTAATCCAGCCTTTAATTGGTTGAAGATTTTGGTTTCCATTGACCACAGATATGCGATTTTGATTGCAACAAAGACATACCGTAATACAAGATAATAAAGATTTTCACTTTAAATCAACTTGAGTCTTTCTACACTGAGATCCTACATATGGATTAAGAGTTTCCTTTATTTTTTTGAGCAGTGTATAAATGCTTGACAGCAAAAACGTAAGCCCATTTTGGTGCTCTAATGATCCAAAATAACAAGTTAAAACTTTTAGTCAATGGGTTTGGGTTTTCTATATTATAAAAAAGTCCTTACAAGCTCAAAAACAAAAGGTAAAAATATTGAAAAACCTTCACTTTTCGGCATCTGAATACTCTCATACAATTGTACTTGGAGCAAGTTGACCTACCGCTCTTTATTGGAAACACTGCACAGCACAGGCATCGAGCAGTAAAGTACGCAAATGATTCATGTTAAAATCTCACCTTGTCTCGTCAATATATACTGCTTCCAGCAATGAGGCTGTGTACTCCAAATTCTTCTTCAGTTCCACAATGTTGACCTCGCCATTCTCAAGTTGTTTCACCATGAACTTCAGACTGAAGATAAAGAAGAGACATGAAAGGTAATTACTGAGAAATGACTGAAAGCCTAATTGGTATAAGAGCACAGGCAGTTTTCGTAATATGAATTTGACTTGCAAATCATTTGTCCATAGAGGACAAATACAAGAAAATGTTCACCTTGTACAAATCTGTATGTGCACTCATTACATGAAATTTACTACTAAATCACATTAATCATCAATGTTCATGCTTAGTAATTAAACAAAATAGGAGGATATGTATGGCACACCCAGAATCTCCGATGTAAAATGCACCGGACCCACCAAATGACGGAGGCAGACATTATGGTGCTCTACTCTCATAAAGTCTTGGCAATCGATTCTTCAAAAAAAGTGGCCCTCTCCATCCGTTAAAAAAACATATTTTTATTGTAACGTCCTTAAAAAGGTAAAAAAAAATACTACAAAGATTCCAGCAATGTGAATCCTGAAATGACAATCTATTGAATAGAAAAAAATCCAAATATGACTAAAAAAAATCAGACGCGTTTCAGACAGTCTTACGAGTAAGGGCTGTGTCTGAAAAGTGTCTGATTTGTTTTTGTGTGTTGGATTTTGATTTTTTTATTGGATTTTTTTCTATTTAATAAATTGACATTTCAGGTATCACGTTGCTGGAACTTTTCTTTCTTCACCTTTTTAATAATGTTCCAATAAAAGTATAGGTTTTTTACGAATGGTGAGTACCACCATTTTTCAATTTTTGAATAACTGAATGTTCATGCTTAGATCACCACACATGCAGACATTACTTCTACTGCTCAATACCTCCCATACCATCACTGCTTAGAAAAGAGGGGGAATTGAGATAAATGTTATTTTCCTGTTTCACTTGAAATTATCTGTCTGATCACCTGACATATGTCTTAGTACTTGAATTCCTTTTAAATAAACAATAACTCTGGATAATCTTTTCTTAGCCATGTCATTCCTTCTATACATGTATCAATAAATTAACAACTTGGAAATTCCATCAATAGTTGTGTCCTACACAGTAGGACACTGACCACACCGATAGGACAATATCATTGTGTACAGGGACATACCCTTTAACATAGGAAATGGTAATATTTATGTTATTTCTAATAATAGAGGAACAATACAAAAATCAGTTCTAAGAAAAGATTTTCCATGATTTTTGGTAATGCAAGAATTGATTCAAACAGAAATGTCAGGAGAGTTGACGGGTCATAAAGGTGATATTATTTTACACATACAAAAATCCCAAATCGCAAAAAGCATAAATTTGTTTCAACATTTTGCTGGAGGAGCCATCACCTACTCTATGTCAGGATAATCCAGGATTCCAGATTCCACTGTCAATGTCAATCATCTTTAGTTCATTTAGCGCTTCCACTGCTTATTTGGATTAGGAAATTAATATAATGGGGTTCTTCTTTGAAGGAATGATAAGCTATGAGCATGAAGTTGAGAAATAAAATTGTTCTGAAGGCTAATATTGCCCTCGCTGTTTCTCAGTCTGCAGCTTTTTCTGCATGACCCAAGGTTTAGTGATCCTTTATGTCTGTGGAGGTGAACAGTATATTTATAAGATTGTTGCACGGCTTTATAACATCACATTCATAAAGCTATTCGGAACCCCATCAATTTCACGAGCGAGGATCTAGAGCGCCGCAGCTGAATGAAGCGCTGATCAAGCATGCTAGTCTATCTTAGGCCTCTTTCACATGTCAGTATTTTGCATCAGTATTTTGTGTGCCAAAACCAGGAGTGGAACTCAGAGCATGCTCCATGTTGAAGCCATATTACTCTGACTAAGGCTAGGTTCACAAGACCGTATACTGTACTCTCTCATCCAAGAGAATTGGGTCAATAATGCAAATCACACTCTGATCAAACTCTGAGCATACTCTAAGATGCGGAGAAGATGGAGAAAAACTATTTTCCGTCTTCGCCATTCTGTTAGTCTATGGAAACTGGACTGCACTCAGATGGCAGAGAGCAGTCTGATGATGGACTCGTTGACTGGTATGGCTAAGTCTGATCTGAATATCTGTTCAAACTCGGCATGCTGGGATTTTTTTCTCCGCACCAGCTCTGTCCGAAGAAAAAATTGGACATCTGCACAGCCCAATGGCATAACATTGGTCTAATTGCGATCTAATGTTTTGCTGGAAATATGGTCATGTGCACGAGCCCTTAGAAGAATTGCTCAATGGAACGAATAATCTTACGATACAGCTAAGTACCATATGATTGTCTAAGTAGAATGGAGCCAAAGAGGTGTCTTGTGTCAGCCATACAGCCTCCTGCACAAGGTGCTATATTGTGCATTAGTCCTTCTATACCAAACAACTGCTTAGTCATCTCTCTTGGGTTTTTCATAAATTACCATGAATTAGCATAGGCATTGAGTCATTTAGGAAACACTATATTTGCCTTTTACTATAGTAATCATAATTCTACAGGAAAAAAAAAACTCAAGAGGGAACTTGTCCAGTATTTCCAAGGTGTTTTGCACCAACTGGTCATAATGTTCCACCTGTCCTATTTCCTCCATAGAGAAGAGAATCTACCAGTTCTACATCACAAAAATTACAGATTCCGAAACTTAAGGCAATTCTCTCAATTTGAATATTTAACCCTCTTTTTGTAATCTTAAGCATTTTAACATAAAAAAAATAAAAGATGTTCCACTTTACCTTTTATTTTTCAACCTAAGGCATCATGGGGCATAAAAAAGACCAGTGAAGGAGAAAATGAAATGCAAAAATGAACTCTCCAGAGGGAAGAGATCAGAAATTGAATTCATTTTGCTGTGAAAGGAGATGGGGTGACATCATTGGAAAAAAATAAAAAAATAAACTTTTTTTTCTCAAATTTGTTTTTCTATGAATCTTATTTTGAATATAAAAGGTAAAAAAACATAACAATACTGTCACTAGGAATGGAACTACAAAGAGAAAGATGAGCGGATTTGCATAATATTGGATCCAAAGCCACAAAATTTTACTTTTGTGTTATTCACAGGCTTCTAAGCAGCTTTTCAGGCTATGTTGTATTCTAGCTGACATATTCCCAGTGTACAAATTGTGAGGGAATGTCTGGAGAATCCAAAAATTAAACAGCACATTGGTAACGGCCAGGTAGAAAAGGTGAATGGTTATGCTTCTTTAAAGGGGTTGACTGATCACCTAAAAAAAAAAAAAGACAATTCCATTTGTTATCCAATTTGCAGAACAAACTTGACCATTCCATTGAATGGATCAGTGAAAAAAATAGATTAAACTCTGATACCTTAAAATTTGGGGGGAATTTTTTTTTTTCACATATGATATAAAAGGACGTCTGAAAGAGACCTATCTTACACTTTGAGACTAACCTATAGCTGCAGGTACCCAAAATTAGGATGCGTTTAATAAAGGATGATATTATTACAATTTCAAAATATATGAAGGGACGGTACAGAGAACTTTCTAATGATCTTTTTTACACCTGCAAGGGTGCAGTCATAATCACAGATGCAGACTCTGTGATGGGACGTTGATTCAGGGAACTAGTCCGATTGCCGCATGTTGAGTCGGTAAGGAATTTTTCCCCTAATATAAGTAAATTAACATCCGTATCATGGGGTTCTTGCCTTCCTCTGGATTAACAAGTTAGGCTATAGGTTGAACTCAATGGACTTATGTCTACCGTCAATCTTAAAGCACCACTCCAGCATTTTTTTTATGTTGCAGCGCTGGCGTGGTGCTTCTACACTGTGTTCCAAATTATTATGCAAATAATATTTTCTCATATTTTCTCTAAATTACCTATCTGAATTGCAGTCATTGTTATTTTCCAGTCATCTACTATTCTAGTATAATTGCAATGTTTTGGAACAAGCTGCCTATGAAAACAGTATCTTTTTAAAAAAAATAAACACTCAAAATGTATGTTCCAAATTATTATGCACAACAGAGTTTTCAACCTTTTTTTTTTATTTTGAACAAAAAAATGGTCAATTGTGAAGTTATAAGCATTATCAGCTTATTACAAAATGAAATCAAACAGTTTTCAAGTGAAAACTTTATTCTAGGTGATGTTACATTTGCACATAGGACCCCTTGTTCGAAAGAAGCTTCTGAACTCTCTCGTCCATTGAATTTTCAGTTTTTGGATGGTTTCTGCTTCAATTGTTTTGCATGTGGACAGAATACCCTCCCAGAGCTGATGCTTAGATGTGAACTGCCTCCCGCCATCATAGACACTCCTTTTGATGATGCTCCAGAGGTTCTCAATGGGGTTGAGGTCAGGGGAAGATGGTGGCCACACCATAAGTTTGTCCTCTTTTATGCCCATAGCAGCCAGAGATGCAGATGTGCTTTTTGCAGCATGAGACGCTGCATTATCATGCATGAAAATGATCTTGCTGCGGAAAGCATGGTTCTTCCTCTTGAACCATGGCAGGAAGTGTTGATTTAGAAACTCCACATAGATTATGGAGTTCATCTTTACCCCTTCAGGGATCATAAATGGGCCGACAATCTCTCTCCCCATGATTCCAGCCCAAAACATTACTCCACCTCCTCCTTGTTGGTGCATTAGCCATGTTTTCATGGGGTGTCCATCAACCAGCCATCCTCCACTCCATCCATCTGGACCATCTGGACCATCGAGCGTTGCACGGCACTCATCGGTGAACAAAAGTTTGGAAGTCAGTCTTCATGTATCGTTTGGCCCACTGGAGCCGTTTCTTTTGTGTGCAGTGGATAGAGGTGGTCGACAGGATGGCTTACGCACAGCTGCAAACCTCTGAAAGACCCAGCATCTTGTTGTTCTGGGGACATTGGAGGCACCAGCAGCTTCAAAAACTTGTCTGCTGCTATGACAAGGCATTTTTGCAGCTGCTCTTTTAAACTTACACAATTGCCTGTTGGAAAGAGTCCTCAATTTTTCCTTATCAGCATGCACACGTGTGTGCTGGGAATCAGCTACATACTTCTTGATTGTGCGATGACCACGATGAAGTGTCTTGGCAATGTTGATTGTAGTCATGCCTTGACCTAAATACTCCACAATTTGTTGCTTCTCAGCAGCCGACACATCCTTTTTCTTTCTCATTTTGGCAAAAAATGTAGGCTGCTTAATAATGTGGAACAGCCTTCTTAAGTAGTCTTGCCTTTATTTGGACACACCTGCCAAACTAATTTGCACAGGTATCTGCAATTGCTTTCAGTGATATAAAGAGCCCTGACACACATCACCATCAGTGAGTTTAAGGGTATGTACACACGTCAGGATTTCTTGCAGAAATTTCCTGAAGAAAACCGGAAATTTTCTGCAAGAAATCCGCATTTTTTTTTTTTGCGTTTTTTTCCCGTTTTTTTTCGCGGTTTTTTTTAGCATTTTTGCAAGCGAAATTAGCTTGCAGAATGCTAAAGTTTTCCAAGCGATCTGTAGCATCGCTTGGAAAACTGACTGACAGGTTGGTCACACTTGTCAAACATAGTGTTTGACAAGTGTGACCAACTTTTTACTATAGATGCTGCCTATGCAGCATCAATAGTAAAAGATAGAATGTTTAAAAATAATTAAAAAAAAAATGGTTATACTCACCTGCAGACAGCCGATCTCCTCAGCCGCGTCCGTTCCGTATAGCTGGTGTGTGCGCGCAGGACCTTCGATGACGTCACGGTCACGTGAGCGGTCACATGAGCGGTCACGCGACTAATCACAAGACCGCGACGTCATCGCAGGTCCTTCACACACACCATCTATAGGAACGGAAGCGGCAGCATGCACCACTGAGAGGCGGGAAGACTCCGGGGTCATAGAAGGTGAGTATATGACTATTTTTTATTTTAATTCTTTTTTTTTTTTTACCAATTATATGGTGCCCAGTCCGTGGAGGAGAGTCTCCTCTCCTCCACCCTGGGTACCAATCGCACATAATCTGCTTACTTCCCGCATGGTGGGCATAGCCACATGCGGAAAGTAAGTAGATCAATGCATTCCTAGGTGTGTGGAATCCCCGCAATTCTGCAAATTTAATGAACATGTTGCTTTTTTTTCCGCGATGCGATTTTTTTGCGGAAAAAAATGCAACATTTGCACAAGAAATGCGGAATACACTGTAAATAATAGGAGGCATATGTAAGCGGTTTTTTTCGCATTTTTTTTGCGTTTTTATCATGGTTTTATAGCGAAAAAACGCGAAAAAAAACGCGAAAAATACTGAACGTGTGCACATGGCCTAAATGACAAACAAAAAAATTCTAACCTTATCACTCCTAAACTCTTTGTGCATAATAATTTGGAACACAGTGTAATCTAAGGTCCTTGTCCCATTTCTCATATTTCACAGCCCTCGTTTTCACCTTCTATCACCACAGTTCCCGTTGGCCTCCACCAATTTGTCAGTTGCTGGATCGCTCCAGTGTTTGCTGGGCGAGCCGGAGGTGACTTTTCACATAAGTCTATGACAGCCTTGTTCTAGCTCTCATGGACTTGTAATGAGAGCTTGTGACCGTTACTTCTGACTTTTGGACAGTCAGAAGCTGCGGTCCCAGGATGGAGCTGCGTGACCGTTCATTCTAAAATGAGAAACATTATTTAAAATTGGAAAACATTTAACACTGCTGACAATCTTCAGAGGAGTGGATGTCTCAGCAAATACAATCCAAAGTCCCACAGTGTAATTATTGCAAAAAATCAGAGAGTTACAGCTCAGACTCCAAGTGCCTCAGTTAGCTTGTTAAATGTTTAAGTCCATGACTCTCTAAGAAGCGGATGAGAATCTAGTTGGCAAGTGACCGCAAGTGAACAAATCGCAAACTTACGATCGTGTGGCCATTTGCTCATGCTAGGAATCATGAGAGTGTGAGCATTGCACACTATGGCTACGTTCACATTTGCGTTGTGCGCAGCTGCGTCGGCGACACAATGCACAACGCAAACAAAGACTCAACAAAACGCATGCTAAAACGCTGCGTTTTGCGACGCATGCGTCCTTTTTCGCCGAAAGTTGGACGCAAAAAAAATGCAACTTGCTGCGTTCTCTGCGCCCAACGCTTGCGGCTAAAAAAACGCATGCGTCGCAAAACGCAGCACAACGCATGTCCATGCGCCCCCATGTTAAATATAGGGGCGCATGACGCATGCGGCGACGCTGCGGCGCCCGACGCTGCGGCGCCGAACGCTAATGTGAACGTAGACTAACACTGTTTGGCTCTCTGCAGTATTCCAGAAATGTCTTTAGAGGGCCAGAAAACCCCTTTAAGTAATGTTGTAAAGATTAGGTCAAAATTTCTCTAGTAAGGTGTGAGAAGTTGACATACAGAAAACGATTACTTCAAGCTATTGCTGCTAAAGATACAGTGGCATGTAAAAGTTTTGGCACCCCTAGTCAAAATTACCGTTATTGTGAACAGTTAATCAGAGTGAAAATTAAATTATCTCTAAAATGCCTCAAGTTAAAGATAATACATTTCCTTTGCATTTTAGGCAAAAAAATATATATTTTCATCTTTTACATTTTAAAAATTACAAAAAGGAAAATGGACCTATGCATAAGTCCGTTATAAAAAGAACAAAAAAAAAATCAAGATAAATACAGTGAAGCCTCAAAGACAAAAACTCGAAATTGCTATGAAAAGTGGTGTTCTGAGAAGGTGGTCGTCTCAAAGTAGATTCCCAGTATGCATGATGGAACTGAAAATCTTTAACAGGAGTTCAAGCTTGGATAAGTGGGTGGTAATTTTGAAAAGATTGTCTGGTTTTAGAAGTGGCGGGAGTTTGCTGTGTAACTAAGCAGTGGATTAGGACTGAGTTCATAGCTATTTACTAAAATTAAAGTAAGTTAGTGTAAACTTATTTGCAAGAAATAATTCAGAAGATACTAGAAAACAATTATCAATTTTTTGTAATATCAACTGCCCAATTTATGCTCCTTTCCAGGCTCCTTTGAACTGCTATTCAGCAAGATCCATTCTTTATATTCAGTTTGTCCACAGGATGTTTCCTATCTCAGCTTCTCTGCTCCCAACCCTTCTCATACACGGAAAGATCCTTCCATAGATTGTGCAGTGAAGGAATCTATCTGAGCAACAGTTGAAAGGCCCTTCTAAAGGAGCACTGCAGCATAGTGTTTGGGAGAGGTGGAAGTATATCACAAAAATTCATGATTTTGCAATGTCTGTAGGATCATTAAAGAAAAAGAAAGTTAACTTACTTTTTAAACCCATTTTTACTACTTTCTTCCTACTGTGGCTGCTGCAGGTAAAACAATTCCCCAAATAATAAGCGATAACAAACAGAGGTTAGTAAACTGAGCATGCAGTACTGAGCTTGAATTTCTCTTGTATTGGTATATAGATCATATACAGTGGGTATGGAAAGTATTCAGACCCCTTTAAATTTTTCACTCTTTGTTTCATTTCAGCCATTCGGTAAATTAAAAAAAGTAACAAATTTTCACATTAATGTACACTCTGCACCCCATCTTGACTGAAAAAAAAAACAGAAATGTAATTTTTTTTGCAAATTTAATAAAAAAGAAAAACTAAAATATCACATGGTTATAAGTATTCAGACCCTTTACTTAGACACTCATATTTAAGTCGCATGCTCTTCATTTCCTTGATCCTCCTTGAGATGGTTCTACTCCTTCATTGGAGTCCAGCTGTGTTTAATTAAACTGATAGGACTTGATTTGGAAAGGCACACACCTGTCTATATAAGACCTCACAGTTCACAGTGCATGTCAGACCAAGTGAAAATCATGAGGTCAAAGGAACTGGCCAAGGAGCTCAGAGACAGAATTGTGGCAAGGCACAGATCTGGCCAAGGTTATAGCAGAATTTCTGCAGTACTCAAGGTTCCTAAGAGCACAGTGGCCTCCATAATCCTTTAATGGAAGAAGTTTGGGACCACCAGAAGTCTTCCTACACCTGGCCGTCCAGCCAAACTGAGTAATCGTAGGAGAAGAGCCTTGGTGAGAGAGGTAAAGAAGAACCCGAAGATCACTGTGGCTGAGCTCCAGAGATGCAGTAGGGTGATGGGAGAAAGTTTCACAAAGTCAACTATCACTGCAGCCCTCCACCAGTCGGGCTTTTATGGCAGAGTGGCCTGACAGAAGCCTCTCCTCAGTGCAAGACATATGAAAGCCCACATAGAGTTTGCTAAAAAAACACATGAAGGACTCCCAGACTATGAGAAATAAGATTCTCTGGTCTTATGAGACAAAGATAGACCTTTTTGGTGATAATTCTAAGAGGTATCTGTGGAGAAAACCAGGCACTGCTCATCACCTGCCCAATACAATCCCCAACAGTGAAACATGGTGGCGGCAGCATCATGCTATGGGGGTGTTTTTCAGCTGCAGGGACAGGATGACTGGCTGTCATTGAAGGAAATGCGGCCAAGTACAGAGATATCCTGGATGAAAATCTCTTCCAGAGTGCTTTGGACCTCAGACTTGGCTGAAGGTTCACCTTCCAACAAGACAATGACCATAAAGACCATAAGCACATAGCTAAAATAACAAAGGAGTGGCTTCAGAACAACTCTGTGACCATTCTTGACTGGAACAGCCAGAGTCCTGACCTAACCCAATTGAGCATCTCTGGAGAGACCTGAAAATGGCTGTCCACTGTGAGATTGTGCTTACTGCATGTGTTGGGGGACACTCGCTTAGCAACGGGACTCAGTTACACAGGCACGTTTTTCTCACAAAAACAGTACATGCGGTGTATAATGGCATCATAAACCGGGTCATGCACAGTCCATTGCACTTCATGCAATACAATAGGCACCAACCGGTGACATTAAGTTGCAGCTTTAACTCAGATATTTCATATACGGCTTTAACTCACAGACTTTAAACATGCTGGACCTCTCACTTCGTCCAGTTACCATGGGTGACCGTACGCCGAACAGTTCATCAATGTCCATGGAACACAACAAGCACCAACAGTCTGTTCCACTGGCAGATACTTCTCTGCCGTTATGATAGCCCCCTTCCCGGGTGTTACCTTTCTGGAGCTCCTGCTCCACATGTTGACCTCCTGTCAGTCCTCTCTCTCTCTCAGGGAAGCTGTCGACCTGGGATCACCATCCCGGACAATGCCTTGCTCACTAGGCCACCTGACAGTCCAGATCCTCAGACGTGCTGTAGCTCCCCCAGTGCAGTGCCGTTGCAGACTCTGCCTCCACTCCTTCCCATGTGTTCTTCAGGAATCCTACTCCCAGGACTTCCAACACAGGCCACTGCGTGTGCTGTTCAGGACGTCCGCACCCACCTGGGACCATCCAACACCCAAGTCTCTAAGTGCGCTGTTCAGGGATCCCATCCTACTCCCAGGATCTCCAAACACACCAGTCTTCAGATCCACGACCTCACAGTGCGCTATTCAGGGATCCTGTCCACACACAGGACCTCCCAACACACAAGCCGTCCAGGATCTCACACTCTTCATTACAGAGCACATTCAGGTCCATACAAAGGAACCATGTGACCACACCATGGTCACATTATGTAGTTGTAACCACTCCCATAGATGGGAGGTGTGTGGCTAGTTCAACACGCCCAGCTCTCATAACTAGCCCAGTAAACCTCCCTTCACAACTATACGAACACTTGTGGGACTACAGGTCCCAGAACAACAACATTACGTTAGGCTTACAGCGCAGACTCCCTCTGCGACACATATCGGCCATTTACAATTCTGACAGTCACTATCTCATTATCACCATTATAACCACAGATACGCCTATCCTGAGGAGCACACACAGCGCCCCCTAGCTGCAACAGGGGTCACTGCATCACACAACCAACGTTCACCATCCAACCTGACGGAACTGGAGAGGATCTGCAAGGAAGAATGGCAGAGGATCCCCAAATCCAGGTGTGAAAAACTTGTTGCATCATTGCCAAGAAGACTTATGGCTGTACTAGCTCAATAGTGAGCTTCTACTCAATACTGAGCAAAGGGTCTGAATATTTATGACCATGTGATATTTCAGTTTTTCTTTTTTAATAAATTTGCAAAAAATTACTACATTTCTGTTTTTTTCAGTCAAGATGCGGTGTAGAGCGTACGTTAATGAGAAAAAAATGAACTTTTTTGAACTAATCAAATGGCAGCAATGAAACAAAGAGTGAGAAATTTAAAGGGGTCTGAATACTTTCCGTACCCACAGTATATGCTTAATATTCTTCTTAGAAAATTTGCAAACTTGCAGGACAAAACAATTGTCAGACTGAGAATGCATGACAATAATGTTAGGAGATGCTCTTTTTTCTGTGCATGACACCACTTTGTAAGGAGAAGATATTGTATGTGTAACATAAAGCAGAAATGACAGCTAATAAATACTCATCATAGAGAACAAATAGTCTCAGAGGTTTTGGTCCAGCCCCTCAGAACTGCGGCTGTTTGTGCACATGCTGCGCTGCTTCATATGTTTTCCCTGCACGTTGTCTCCTTCAGTGTGTCCTTGCCCTGAGCCACCAGCCGTTCAGAAATTGATTTTTCCTTTTATGCTTTCAGCTTGCAACTAATTGAATAGATGGTACCTGTGATTATGACATGGCTGCTATAACAGCCGGCGGACAGGATTGCTGTGCTGAGCTAGAGAAATATTCCATCACAATAAACAAAGATTTTACGCTTATGCATATATTTTATCTACAAAGGTGGCGCTGCCCGGAGGGTAATGGCCAAAATTGCTAGGGAATATTATTTCGATATCTCTGACAGCCATTGCAATGCAAATGTGAAATCTGACATAAAGGCAGGCGAGTTCAAAGTCTGACAGCGACCCTAAGAGTATATACATGAAACACCCAGCATCAGGGTTATACACGTGATAGCTCTGCAGCCCACAGTACAAAAATTAGTGACACCTAACATAAAAATGCCTGATCTCTACCCTAATAGTCAGCGGCTGTGTTCTTCCCACTGTAGCAATGTTCATAATTGTTCCATCCAATGTTCCTTCTTTACAAAACTTCCATCATATACCGTACTTTGCCCCAAGGGATGTAGACATATGCCAGGCATCAGGCATCAACCCTTAAGACATGCATGTTGTACACATGTATAACGAGGAGAGGCTTCCATTGAGAATTAGAAAGGTTAAGAAGACCTCAATACAAATTCTGTGACAGAACTACTTCCCCTGTCTAATAGTCTGTGTTAAAGGGGCTTAAAGGGAACCTGTCACCCCCAAAAGCGAAGGTAAGCTAAGCCCACCAGCATCAGGGGCTTATCTACAGCATTCTGTAATGCTGTAGATAAGCCCCCGATGTAACTTGAAAGGTAAAAAAACAGGTTAGATTATACTCACCCAGGGGCGGTCCAGCTGCGGTCCGGTCCGATGGGTGTCGCGATCCGGGTCCAGCGTCTCCTATCTTCATGCGATGACGTCCTCTTCTTGTCTTCCTGCCGCGGCTCCGGCGCAGGCGTATTTTGTCTGCCCTGTTGAGGTCAGAGCAAAGTACTGCAGTGCGCAGGTGCTGGGCCTCTCCCGGTGCCTGCGCACTGCAGTACTTTGCTCTGCCCTCAACAGGGCAGACAAAATACGCCTGCGCCGGAGCCGCAGCGTGAATACAAGAAGAGGACGTCATCATAAGAAGATGTGAGGCCCCGGACCATGACACCCATCGGACCAGAACCGGATCGGGACCACCCCTGGGTGAGTATAATCTAACCTCTTTTTCTCTTCTTTCAGGATACATCGGGGGCTTATCTACAGCATTACAGAATGCTGTAGATAAGCCCCTGATGCCGGTGGGCTTAGCTCACCTTCGGTTTTGGAGTTGACAGGTTCACTTTAACAAGGAATCGGGTGTGACTGCTATTTCCATACCCCATATGTCACTGGGAAAATGAATATGGATGAAAACAAAAAAAAAATTCCACCATTAAAGGGGTTGACCAGGACTTTAACATTGATGGCCTATCGTAGGCCAAGTATGCGATTTACATACATGTGGTCACGTGCCAACTAGACAATCGTGACCTCACTTAATGAAAATGAACTGAGTGAGGCCAGACACGTCTAGTTGGAATGTGGCCAGAAGTAAACAAATTGCATACTTTTGCTCACATGACCGCTCTTGCCACCGGCAAGGGAGAAACCTAATAGTGTGCAGTGCTTGCGCTGTTAGAATTCAGACTTTCATCTCCAACCTGGACAAGCTCTTTAATTATAAAATGAAGCACTGTGGCATGCCAACCTAACAGAGTGTAGTACACTCACTGTCAGGATTTAGCTCCTCTTGCTGGTTCCAGCCACTTCCCTCAGCTTCCACTGAACAGTGAGAGAATTAGTGAGAGATGCTAGTTAGCATGTGACTGCAAGTGTGCCAATCGCATATATGCTGGGGGGCTCCAAACTGAATTTTTGCGTTGTGTGCCGGAAAGACTAGATACACTTCTGTTTTGACCCTTCTTTGTTACTCAGAAAGATGCATATGAGTATTACAATTGGCCATCCATGCTTGCAGTTTCCTACATTCTAGTTTATGGCATTTAAGTTTACACTGAGGAGAGCCATACTCAAACACGGCCTTCCGCTCTCCTAAATAACGGACTAAGAGAAACCTTTATTAGTTTTATTGAAGCCCTTTGGAGTGACTCAACACGGCAATGTGACCTTCGGACGAGAAAAGGTTGTACACCTCTGTTCTAGATGAACAAGAGCAAACCCCTGACCAAACTACTTTTGTCAACTCAATTATTTTTTGTAACTTTCCAATACGACAATACAATCATTAAAAACAGTTCAACAACAAAGCAAAGGACTGCTCACTTGACCAAAAATCCCAGAAAGAGAAAAAGTTTATAAAAAATTAAAGAACAACTTATAATTTTTATTCCAAAGCACTATATACAGAGTGGGCCATTTATATAGATACACCTGGGTGGGACATTTATAAAGTTGGATCCAAAATGGCCGACTACAAAGTGGGCGCCATGGTCACCATACATCTTGAAAAGTTTTCCCCCTCCCATATACTAATGTGCCACAAACAGGATGTTGATATCACCAACCATTCCCATTTTAATTAGGTGTATCCATATACATGGTCCACCCTGTATATCACTCTACACAGCTCCTCCTGCTCTATAACATGGTGCCTGCAGATTAGACTGTATTTTTATGACAACAGGTTCTCTTTCAGTCTTCCTATATCTAAGAAATGTAGCTAGCTAACCTACAAGGTACAAGAAACTGTACCATACAAAGAGTTTCCCCTACTCTTAGGAAAAAAAAACATTAGTACCCCGTCCATTACTAGTGACACTTTACATTCAGGGGTATATCTAATTCAGATGTAATGATGATGTAAGTAGCATGAGTAAGAAGAATTTCCACTTTGGCTGTTCCCTGCCCCCATCCCAGATACAGTGCGAGAAACATAGCAGTAAAATTACTAACAGCAGGATCGCTGTGCAATGTAACTTCTCCAGTGAGGCCGAGCGATGATGGGAAATGACTGCACAGGCAAATTAAAATAATTTACTGACATTCTCAAAACTGACTTTAATTTCCATATCTGGAATTGTGTTGACAGGGAACGCACATGCATCTGATCCAGTTACCATATGAAGAGCGAGCAGCAAGGATTGCACACAACAGATCAGCTATGCAGATACAATCTGATCCAACGTTCTGACCCCATCATATCTGATTGTTCTTACAAAAAACATGCACCCTACCCAGGCTGAGGTCACCTAGGACTGTCTGTAGATAAGGGTGCCATAATATTCTTGACGGTTAATTCCATCCAGTGTAGACTTGCAGGCAGAAAGGGCAGATGGATTAAGGCAGGGGTTCACAACTCAGTCTTCAAGGGCCACCAACAAGGAATGTTTTCAGGAATTCCTTAGTAATGCTCATTCTAAGACTAAGGAAAACATGAAAACATGCTCTGTTGGTGGCACTTGAGGACTACTAAGGTGTTGTAAATTTTAAACATAATTCTTCAAGTATACTGCTGTATATCCCCAAAATTTGAAAATTAAGGTCCCTTTCACACTTTGCAAAGTTTTGGAGAGTACTTGGCATCAATATTTTAAGCCAAAGAAGCAGAGAAGCCTACACATAGAAAAAGTATCACAGACAAATTTGCCCCTCTACTGTTTTCTGGACCTGTTCCTGGTGTTGGATTCTAAATACTTACGGTATATGGGACAAAACATTGCTGTTCAAAAGTAGGCTCCATTAATATGAGCATATTTCTCGGCAATATTCCATCTGTTTTTTTCTGCCTCTAATATGTTGCTAATATTCATTTATGGGACTACTTATATTTTACAGTGTAAAGTATGTGCACACCGTATTTTACATATTCTAAATGCCTCACTTTTACCAGTTTTGCGTAAAGAGCTTTATGAAATCTTCAGCTAATGATTAAAATATAAATGCTTCCATATTTGATCTGTACTGCACCAATACAGCTATATACTCAAGATGGTAGGATGATTTATATCAAGGAGATTTCACCATTGGATTCTTTTTACTCCTCTATGCAGATATCCTCCTCAGAGAGGAATAGGTCAACAACTCCATTTCCACCTAAGGTATATTGCCATGTGCTAAGGCTCACTAAAGGGTCAATATTGACTTTTAGGATTACTATTGCCAATAGGTAGCTAGAGATCCTGTCCTCTTCCTCTCTGAAGAGGCTAGTCATGTCCATTGACTGGGAATCATACAGTATTTATTATACTTTTATTGTTGCTGTTACACCGATATGCAATTAAGTTTGCCCTTTAGAAGTTTGTCATTTCTCCTTCTCTGTAATCCCTCCTTCCTTCCTCCTCAGTTACTGTTTGTCATCCATCTTCCTGGGTTCATCTCTGTACATCCCTGGTTCAGAAATGTCTTTTCACCATCTGCTGTTACTATTGTGCATAATACAAGAATTCAGCCTGAGAAGACACTTCCACTGGAAGCTTCATATGTTCCTCTGCAGTTGAGTCAAGCTATCTGATGAAGCTCTTGGTGTGAGTACTTCTTGATACAGACATACAATTAAACACTGTCTAGGGTACCCCACACTTGCAGCCTAGTTATAAAGTCTGAATAAGGCTATTTGCATATTTAATTTCCTAGAGAAGAATTACATGGCCTATAAGCCTCCTCAAGGCAACTTGGCACTATCCACAAGGAGAAATGTTCCCCCTCAGACAGACTTTCTACTTCTAAGCAGCGGTTTTCTAAGTAGATCATATTGTAAATCTAAAATGTCGCCAGGCAGGCTGGAGTTTATTGCCTGTAGTAATGGATGTAGTAATGGATGATTACTTGACAGTTCACAGTAGTCATATAACTGAAACTGACCCAGTACGCAAAAAATTGATCCATTTCAGATGGAAGAAAAACTAATGGCTATTTAAAGGATCCGTTTTGTATACATTTCAATGTTAAAAAAATGGATCCAGTTGTTTTACCTGGACAAAAAAGTTGTGCCTGCATAACTTTTTTGTCCTGCTAAGGTAACTGATCGCTGCCGGATGCGTATCAAATGGATGATTTATTGGACATGTGAATTTAGCGTTACACAGCAGTGTCCCATCCACTGTTCCACAGGCATCTTGTGTAGTCATTCATGCCGTTACTGCAAGAGATTTCACAGTTAGGGATAACAGCAAATTAAGTGCTGCAATGTCACTTCACCCATTCAATTCTATTCATGCCGCTAGAAAAAAAACAAAAACATCCCAACCCATTTTCAGATGAATGTGCCGTATTGTTCTTCTCTTACAGCAAACAATTATGGGACGATCTGAGAACACGACACAGTCCCGAAGGCTGAATAGCAGCAGGCTTGTTCACATCTGCAGCCTAGCAGCAGTCCGGAAAACCACCAGCCTCCTGCTAACAGCGGTAGATGTGTGGAAGAACATAATCTTGTTCAATAGGAAAATGCCGAACAATTAGTCTCCCCTATGAGGACGGAGCTGAAAGTGTCTCCAAAAATGACAGTACAGTTTATTACATAAAACCACAGAGTTCCAAACAGCTGTTTCACACAACTCTCTCCATGAGTCTAGAAAAATAGCTATAGATAAGGATGCTGTATGTGAGATCTGTAAACTGAATGCTTCGCCCGTGCACCTGCATGGCGAGCCATAAAGGCCCTGTATGGTGAGCCATAAAGGCCCTGCCTGACTTTGGCAGGAAGAAGGTTTGTATGGTCCCACAACTTTTCATTGCAATTACGACTTCCCAGGAGAATTTCCATATTTTGTTTAAAAACTTGCCACAAAAGCAGGGGATGCGATCAAATAATTTACAGCAATGCTAAAGTGGTTCCGTCAGTCAGTTTCTTAATTGTCCCCACTATTTTCTAACTGACAATCTAAAAGACTTCCTAGTTTGGATCTTAGCAGTCAAGCTTTTCTTCCCAGTTTTCATTATTTCATTCTAAGAGCAGCAACTTTTTTTAAATTTTTTTTTTAACAAACTTAGCTTATGGGCTTGTGCACACGTTGCAGATTTGGTGCATTTTTGGCATGCAGATTTGCTAGCAAAACCTGATGCCAGCAAAGTGAATGAGAAACTACACGTTAAGTATTTCTGATTGGCAGATTTGGTGCAGAACAGAATCTACAGCATGTCAATGCTCTGTGCGTTTTTGCCAGTGTTTTTCACCATTGACCTCACTTAAATCAGACAAAAAAAGCAAGGCAAAAATGCACCAAAACAGCACGTTTTTGCAGCTGCAGTTTTCCTTAAAAAAAGATGCTGAAATGGTGCAGAAATTTCTGCATCCATTTACTCAACCTGTGCACATAGCCTGATGAGGGTATTTTTTTGTGTGGGAAGGTTAGACCCAGCTCACCGTAGGGGACATCTAGAAAGTGATCGGAGCCCAGAAATGCCGTGTCAAGACATGTATCATAAATGAAGGTAATCCAGCTTGACGAACTGTGAATAGACTTTTATTCACATGAGTTTCGGGTGACATCCCTCCCTTAGTCATGATGACAAAGGGTGGTCTGTCACCCGAAACGCGTTGATGTTACATTTCTTCTATCTGTACTGCTGATCTTGTCCCCGTTGTGCACTTTGTGTGAACAAAAACCTAATGACGATTTGTTGAGCTGGATTACCTTCATGTTATGACTTTTTTGTGGGGAAAATTAACTTTTCTATGGCACCACTTTGAGATTGAGCTATGAAAGGGTTTCTCCAGTTTTTTTTTTTTTTAAATTGCCACAAAGCAAGGAACGTGAAAAAATAATGACATTTCTTAAACTAATCCCTCCTCTGGCATAAATACTCACATGGTCCCGTCAGTCAGTTTGTTAGCTGTGCTGCAGTGATTACTCGCTCACAAATGACTGCTGTAGCCAATCACTGGCCACAGTAGTCACCTGATAACCATCATACAAGGCCAGTGACTGGCTGCAGAGGTCACAGTCAGTTAATAGTGATGGGCGAGTATACTCGTTACTCGAGAGTTCCTGAGCATGCTCGGGTGTTCTCCGAGTATCTTGGGCGTGCTCGTAGATTATGTTTGAGTCCATGCAGCTGTATGATTTGCAGCTGCTAGACAGCCTGAACACATGTGTGGATTGCCTAACAAACAGGCAATCCATGCATGTATTCAGGCTGTCTAGCAGCCGCAAATCATGCAGCTAAGACACAAACATAATCTCCGAGCACGCCCAAATACTTGGAGAATACCCAAGCATTCTCGGGAAATCTCGAGTAACGAACACACTCGCTCATTACTATCAGTTAAATAATAATATGAACAAGTAGAAATAGTAATTATTCTCAATTTTATATATTCTTAGGCGTAAACCTTCATTTTTTCTATTAAATTTCCCTAGACATGGCCCTCTATTTTTCCATAGTCTCTATTTTAGGATAAATAGCTCATTTTGTGAATAATAGATGAATTTATTTAACTTTGCCTTTACTTGGGTAAAATCCTTTTTCATAAATATTCAATTCACTTCTTACTTCCAACATTTCTAACAAGACAGATCAACTTCAAGATTTATCACTTAGGTTTAAACTAAGAAATACGGAGAATACAGGATTTTTACATGAACAGGAAATCACTAAATCCCCGTTAATACGAGGAGAGATTTTGTTATCCTTTAAGAAGCAAAAAATAAATAAATCTAAGCAGATATGAGTATTAATAAGAAATTGAGATTTTAGACCAATGGAAAATTACTGTATAATGTACAAGGTTACAAAAATTCTAATCTCTTAAGGCTATGTTCACACGCTGCGGGTTTTGCTGCGGACCCGCAGCTGTTTTGCAGCTGCGGGTCCGCATCCTTTTTCCATGTAGGTTACAGTACAATGTAACCTAATGGAAAACAAAACCCGCTGTGCCGACGATCCTTTTTTTCTGTGGAAAATCCGCGCGGATTTTCTGCAGAAAAAAAAAAGGACCATGTCACTTCTTGGTGCAGAATCGCAGCGATTCTGCACCCATAGAAATGCATTGAACCGCTAACTTCCCGCATGGGGCTGTGCCCACGTTGCGGGAAGTTAAGCGGATAATGTGCCGATGGTACCCGGGGTGGAGGAGAGGAGACTCTCCTCCAGGCCCTGGGAACCATATTTGGGTGTAAAAAAAAAGAATTAAAATAAAAAATGATGCTATACTCACCTCTCAGCGCTGCCCGCGGCGTCCGGTCTCAGTTGCTGTGCCGAACAGGACCTGTGGTGACGTCGCGGTCACATGACCGTGATGACGCCGCGGTCACATGACCGTGACGTCACGAAGGTCCTTGTCGGCACAGCCGCTTGCAGCGCCAGGGAGATCGCGACGTCAGAGGGTGAGTATAACCAATTTTTATTATTTTTTACATTACTATTGATGCTGCATATTGCTGCATATGCAACATCAATAGTACAGCAGTAATCCCGCAGCGGAAACCGCGGAACAAACCGCGATAAATCTGCAGGGATAACCGCAGCGGTTTTGCCCTGCAGATTTTCAATTCCGCTGCGGGATTAACCCGCAGAGGAACCCGCAGCGTGTGAACGTGGCCTTACGATATAAGAAACACGGGCCACACAAAATACATCGCTACCGGGGATGTTCTCAGAGGATTTTGGAGTCATAATATATTTCTGACATTTCAGGCCCTAAGTAGAATAATACTTAAGTTGTAAGAAACTGTAATTGTTCCCACTCAGAAACAACCATTAACGCTAAAGATCTTCCCATGGGCATAGCTATAAAGTATCTAGAGGTAGCGGTCACACCTGGATCCTGGTCATATAAGACTCCTGTAATCTGTAGTGCAAATGGCACTCAGTATTTTGTTAAAACTGCAGCCAGGTACTTCAAGTTACCCCTCAGAGCCTAGTGCTAAACCGGCCATACACATGAGATACCTGCCAATCAGACATCTCTCCCAAATTTGCCATATTTTCATTAATATTTTAATAATATTTTAGTAATCTTTTGGGTAAGAGTTGGGAGGCCCCCACACCGGTTGACCAGTCACATAAAAGTCGGCAGGTTCAGCCGACTTTAATCTAATGTTTATTGGGGTATGTTTATTCATTTGGTCAACCTTAATAAAGCCCCCGTCTCACTAAGCGAGATCGCTAGCGAGATCGCTGCTGAGTCACAAGTTTTGTGACGCAACAGCGACCTCAGTAGCGATCTCGCTATGTGTGACACATAGCAGCGACCAGGCCCCTGCTGTGAGATCGCTGGTCGTGTCGGAATGGCCTGGACCTTTTTTTGATCGTTGAGGTCCCGCTGGGTAGCACACATCGCTTGTTTGACACCTTACCAACGACCTCGTTGACGACTCAGACACTGAATCGTCATAATAGCTCCCATGTGACATCGTTGTACAGGTCGCTACAGGTCGCTGGTGAGATGTCAAACAGTGAGATCGTAGCAGCGATCGTTGGGAAGATCACACTGTTTGACATCTCACCAGCGACCACATAGCGATGCAGCAACGATCCCTGACAGGTCGTATCGTTGTCGGGATCACTTTAGCGTCGCTAAGTGAGACGGGGCCTTAAAGCCTCTGCATGCAGCTCCAAAAACCTACAATTCTACAGATTTTGTAGCATTAGTTAACAATGTTAGATATAAAGCATTGGTTCCAAATTTGCCCTGATAGCAGATTTTAGGAACCACTACTTCCAAAGTTAGACAGCAGTAGTAAGATATACACAGAATCAATAAATGTAACTTAACCAAGCAGCTTCTCTGCATGAACAATCATGGTAGTTTGTGAACAGTCATACACATGATATACCGTAAGTAGAAGCCATAGAGATCACCACTTGGGATCATTTTACACCACAGTACATAAAGAAATCTAGAGAAATTCACACTGTCTCCTCTATAAACCTCACACAAGAAGAATCAGCAACAATTCCGTTTTCAATGCAGTACACAACTGACGTTATTAGAACGTATTGTGATAACAGTGGTTTTCAGTAGAATGAGAAGATAGTGGATAGTGCCCATACACCAGAGAGCATAGCCATATGAATCTGCCATTGCTGAACACTCTAAGTTCCTTATATGTATAATTTGTTTAAGGAACTTCCTTTAGTTCTCAGGAAAAATAAGAAACCGCCTGACGTTTCTGGCAGCTTACTTGCCACTCTCCATTGAGAACACATGCATGGTCAGGCAAGACAAGTATTCGTTCCTTATCAGATCATGGCTGATTGCGTGTCGCCCAAGCAGCAGGACATACTGTGAGTAACCAATTCTGTTAGAGATGAGTGGATCAATTTGTGGAGGATCGAATTTGAGTCGAATTTCCTGAAATCCATGGTTCCACGTGAATATGGTTCCACGTGAATTTGAACAAACTGTGACTATATTAAAAAAAATCTAAAAAATAATTAAGTATACATGTGTGTGGGGAAGTCTGGAGAAATTGCTGTTGTCCAAAGCAGTGTTGTGTAAAGCCCACATATAATTAAGTAATTCTACGGTTCCAAACTTTGTTAGTTTAATCATCTATAATGTATAACTGCACTATATGTTTTCTAGGGTAGCTAAGTTTTAAAGTATGTTTGATGTAAAAGAAGTTCTTTGAAGAGAACCTGTCAGTAGAATTTTCTTCTCTAAATTAATCATTTATATAAGAATGCATTTATCCTGAGTACAATCTTACCTTTCTTGTAGAAATTCAGTTTTGTGTTTTAGAGAAATCCATAGTTGAAATTGTATGTTAATGAGCTGACAGTGCAGTGGGCGGGGCCTTGCACTTACAGCTCCCTTGCCTCTCTCCATGTCCCCGCCAGCTGCCTACCTCCTGTCTCTGACAGACACGTCACTGAAACATGAGTGACCTAGAGACAGGAGGCAGGCAGAGGCAGGGGATATTGAGAGAGGCGGAGAGGGTAAGTGCAAGGCCCCACCCACTGCACTGGTAACTCATTACCATGACAACTATGGATTTTTCTAAAACTGCAAAGCAGATTTCTACAAGAGAGGTAAGAATTTACTTAGCATTTGCTTGCGGTCAGACAGCCATATATATGTTCTCTCATGGGAGAGAATCGTGGCCAATTATGCAAATGACACACGAATCAAATTATGTCAGAGTTTGAGCAGAGTGTCAGACTATTGTGATCTGATTGTCTCGCATGATAGAATCATATCACAGGTGCGGAGAAGATGGGAAACTTAGTTTCTACATTTTCTGCATCTGCATAAATCAGACTACACTTGGATGACCTCCAATGTTTCACACGAACCCATAGACTTGTATGGGTGCACATGGTCCAATTACAGCATTCTGACATTTTTTTCTCATGTCGAGTTGGAAAAAAAGCGCTAGATGACATTGCCTCCTAATGTCAAACTGTGCTATCTGATAAAACATTGGACAGAACTCGGTCGTGTTATACGCTAGTGTGAGCGAGCTCTCAAGGTGCCTTTGTATACATGCCATTAAATTTGGGGTGTAAAATCCTGATGGCAGGTTCTCTTTAACACTTTACTCTTACACTTAGTAGATATAATTGACATTAACCTTCCCCAACAGAAACTGATGGATGGAACTACGGTATGTGTCAACAGCTTACAACAGGATGGGCTGACACAGAGTACCGCAATTTATAAATTCATCTTTATTACATCAGTAGAGAAATAAACTTGTAACTAAAAGTATATAAAAATGCACATTTTTTTTAAAAATAAACTATTTTTCTGTCTCTTCTGTTTGATGATAGTTAAATACTTTGCGAGAAGTGAGAGCTGTAAAAGGTTTTCGTTTTGCCTAATGCTAAGCAGCACTTCACACGTTGAAAGGAATTATCTGATATTCCTGAAATGCTCATAATATGAGGTTTAGAGTCTGTTATAATAATTTGCTTCGGCAACATTGAGTGCGTATGACCTCCAGTGCCTTTCGTTAAATGATAACCGAGAGCTCCTCTGCTGAAAGGACAGCAGCAAAAGATGTTTCTCGCTATGCTTTTCATTACTGTCCTTTAGAGGCAGATTTACATAGGCAAAAAATGTGTGATGTAAGATGCAAATAGCTCGAGAGAAAAAAAATTAAGAAAGTAGTACTTTAGAATTTACTGCTGAATAGAAAGGGTACTACAACATCTACTACATATAGTGTAAGGCACAGGACAATGAAATAGTTTAATGCTTGGAATCCATCACTTATACACACAGTTTATTTTTCATTCAGCGGGGCAGGGTTTAATTTCGTAGACCCCACAATTAAAGCACAAAATGGAAAGCCATTCTTTTGATTGGCCACAATATTACGGTAGAACTCATCCACAGCAATAGCCGCATGTGAAACATCTGCCAGCGGCAGCTTCATCTGATAAATGAATGACTGGTGTTTAGAGAAACCAGACCGCTGTTGGTCATTGGTCAAAAACAAAAGTGCAGTGAGGGGCTCCCAAACTTTTTGCCACAACTCATTTTTGAACCCAAAAAAAAAATGTGCTAAATTTTTCCAATTTCCAGTCAAACACTCGGCCATGGAAATTGGACGATTCCACATGTTGTAGGACAGAAGAATACGACTCAACCTAATATTGACCAACAGTGTAAAAGCAAGAGTTCTCCTAGGTACTTATTAAAGGGAACCTTTCACCCCCCCAGGGCGTTTTTAAGTAGAAGAGCCACCTTCTGCAGCACTAAGGCTGCATTCTGTGAAGGTGGCTCTTATGTTTGTGCTGGGAATCTGGCGCATGCGCAGTTAGTCTCTGCGGCTGTCCCCATCTCCCTCCGCCTCTTTCCTCCAGCATTATACGACTCGTCTCCAGCAATACCTCAGAACACACTGCGGGGTGGGATCACTAGATCAGCTGATGTGAGTTCCAGGGCAGCGCGCACGGCGCATGCCAGAAGAATGCAGCCTTACTTAAAAATGCCCTGGGAAGCTATCATCAGAAATTGACCAACAATATTGTTTAAAGGGAATCTGTCAGTAGTATCAACCCTCGTAAGCCGTCTACATGGGCATGAAGGTCATAGGAATAAAATGATACCTTGATATCTGCGATGTGATGTCTTGTAACATAGAAAATCACATTTTTCTTTTATGTAAATGAGCTGTTAAATTCTATGGACAGGACACAGATCTTCCCAAGAATCTGCCTCCAGAGCTTAGGTAAGGTTAAATAAAATGGGGCCTTGCCGGCATTAGCCAAGTAAGGACTGACAAATGGCAGAAAATCGCCATAAAATGGTTGATGAATTGCTCTCTTTGTGCATAGAAGAATGCAGGAAGATGAAAAGGTGACGAAACACAAGTCTTCCAGACCTCTAATAAGGCTAATTATGCAACATTTTGTCATCTCTAGGCCAACATTTTATAGGACTGTTATACATTTTCAGAAACAACCAAGGGAATGTGAGGTGTTTATGCTGATCTCTCCCAAAAGTAGGTATTTCAGTCTGGTTGGGCTGTACTGAAGGCAGGAACTATACATCCTTACTTTACCAATAGTTGCAATAGACAGTATTGTACTTATTATAAAAAATAGCAGTACTGAGTCTATCTACATTAGCCAGCTTGGTGCAGCAAGCAATCTTAAGTGCTGATGTCTGTAAAGCGCAGAGGAACTAATGGCTCTATGTAAGAGAATAAAATAAATAAATAAGATGTGTACACTTCATCCAAAGTCAGTAAATTAATTAAACAATTGTTCACCGATGATCCAGATACTTAGCAACCAGGATCAACCTCTTGCTTATAATTCATAAGCAAATATGGCAATTCACACCAGCGGTTTCCAGAATTAAGGCACCTTCATGATAAAACTGTTATGAACGTGTTGACCCTCACACAAGTTAAACGCCGCACTTACACCCACTTGGTCCGCTGTCAGAAGCTTCTGAGGAACCAGAGGGTAGGCTGCAACACACTAGTAACAAGAGTTTGAAAGTGTGAGAGATATATGAGAACCCGAGGTGCAGAGGTGATGGATTACCAAAAATAAAAGGCCTCCCAAGAACAGTGATAAAAGAAAAAGGTGCTGGGAGGGAAAGCAGACCGATTTACTGCAGGAAAACAACTAGAGTTAACCGAGAAAGGTAAAGCCCCAATAAAGAGCTGGAATTCCTGAACACGCAGCCACCAGGAAATATAGCCAGCAAGAAAGTGCAGAGAAGGGATACTACATAAAGCTCCATACAGAACGTCTTAGGGTGAAACCAAAATGGGAAAATGGAACACACATGTAAAGGAGCAAACCGAGAAGGCAGAATAGGGACAAAGGAACAATCAGCATTTGGACAGGGAAGTAATAGAGCAACAGATCAATCTGTAAGGCTATGTGCACACTTTGCGGATTTTGCTGCGGATCCACAGCGGAATGGCCGATGCGGATTCGCAGCAGCTTTCCATGCGTTTACAATACAATGTAAACCTATGGAAAACAAAATCTGCTGTGCCCATGCTGTGGAAAAAAACACGTGGAAACGCTGAATTGTTTATTCCGCAGCACATCTATTCTTTGTGCGGATTCTGCAGAGGTTTACACCTGCTCCTCTATAGGAATCCGCAGGTGCAAAACCGCAGGTGGAATCCGCACAAAAACCGCAGTAAATCCGCAGTAAATCCCCAGTGCGTTTTACCTGTGGATTTACAAAAACAGGTGCAGAAAAATCCACAGACATTCAATCTACGTTGCTGTGCTGTGAGAGGGTGATATCCACACTCTAACTGTTGCTGTATCTCTAGTGCATATTCTGTCCCCGGGGCCTGTGGCTGCAAATATGGCTCTGTGAGATGCTGAATCTCTTCACCCTACTTACAATTGGTGACGTTCGCAGATAGCTTAACTCAGCTGCAGACACACATGCTATGAAGATTCCATAAGAGACTTTGATTTCTTTAAGAATTCTTGTCGAATGCATACAAACAGCAGCAGGTAAAAAAGACTTTCTTCAGACAAACTGAAAGCACATGTACCTCTAGTGAAGCCAAGATGGAGACTGAGACACAGGGAGAAGGAGAAGGAAGTGACATGACACCCAGCAGAGGGAGACAGAAGGGTAAAACTTCATTGAAAGGGAGGATTTGAGTTATGGAAAACACAGGAACACCTAGCAACAATAAACAATATGAGAAACTGCCATACAGCATGTAAAATGTACAGGACAGTCTGTAACATGTCTCATTCATGGGACATAACAACAGTGCTTAATAGCTACACCCAGGTACGGACTGGGGATGAAATTCAGCCCTGGCATTTGAAATCACACAGGCCCATGGTGTCCCCATCCCCAATAACTAGATGGGATATATTACTAATATTGCCCTGGATGGAGGAACGGAAGAATTACTACAAGACCAGTATTTCTAATTATACCCACAGCATGCTGAGGTAAGTGACAGAGTGACCGGCTTTGTGCTCCGGCACAACTGTTAACAGTATGGGTGTCTTGAAAACATTGATTCTGCTAACAAAGTAGCACACAAGGCAGCCCACAACAAGACTGGCCCTTCTGGCATTTGCCAGAATTGCCAAATGGCCAGTCCGGCCCTGGCTACACCCTTTATTGGATTATCCATGATGCTATGAGGCAGTAGCATTATTGTGACATATAATCATGAGTGGTCCGTTGTAAATATTATCGATTTAGGCCATAATTGTAGCGCGAAATCCATACCCCCCTTTTTTCATTTACATGACCTTCTGGCTCTGACATAGCTGGCACAGTGCTTGTTCTGGTATCAGCTGCTTCAAGACTCTTTTTAGCGCCGGTGTGTTTTTGTTTTTGTTGACTCTGTAGAGGTGTTCATTCATTCTCACAAATTGCCATAAAATTGATGAACATAACAAACCAAATGCTTTCTGAACAAAAGTCTCATACGTCTTTAGTTTTGCCTGTAGCATGGCTTCTTCCAGGGCACAACACTTTTAGAAGCACGGCTCCAACAGTTTATTACAATTCTTGACCCTATTTAGCCCAAAGAAGTGCACCATTTTCTACTTTATGGAATAGCACAGTTTGCTGCGCTATTACATACAGAGGGATCAAGTACACTGCGCAATACGTATTTTTTAACATGAGAAACTATGTGCTATGGATACCACTGTGTGTCTATACAAAACCAAACTTCAACTGCATCTACTTGAAGTATGTCAAGGAAACTTTCCTAGTGCATATCGCCAAAGGACCCTGCAAATGTAGCATGAAAGCTATAAAGGCAAATGCTCAGGTGATGAAAGCTACATCTTTAGATTATACAGGCTAACAAATGAACATTTTGGTCATATCATGACTTCTCTGTGCTCTGTCATCTGGCTTTAATCTGAACCCTCACTTATAATGTTAATTTATTTGTAGACTATGACTATTGAATTGGCCAAATACACACTTTACATAAAATCCACATTACAGGAACTATTTCAGTAGAAATGTCCTAGATTCTGAAAAACAAACAGCCTAATTATCTCACTGCAGCACATGATAATTACGTTTTTAATTAGTTTAGGTGGCAGCCGTAACAAAGCGATGAAAACAGGTCTAAGTTTATTACACTGTCTCCACTTTAGAACATGCTGTAATATTCAGCGTGCAGAGCAAAACCTTCTTCGCACAAGCTGAGATGAGCTTCACAGATCTGATAGATTTCAAGCATTTGGGAAACACAGCTCTCTGTGACTCAGCTGGGATTTTCAGGATTGAAACGTATTCCTAAACTAGAAAAATATTATTAGTATTAACACGATTCAGGGTAATCAAGTAACCCCTAGTGACATATGACAATGTAGGCATATAGCTGATATATATATATCAGTCCAATCAATCCTAAAAAAGGTTCCAGGAGGAACTGAAACATTTCTATTAGATATGAGCTAATAATAAAGGAACCTTATTTTTCTCAGATTGGAGCAGTGCTGCCATACATATATATACACTGACACATGGCACCGTTTACACTGGATGAATTTGCAATTTACTATGAATACGTATTTGTACTGACATTTTTAGTTGATTTGTATAAACACTGGATCTTTAAGCTAAAAAATATAATTATGTTATATTTATTTTTGGACAGGTGAGGCAAAACTGGAGCTTTTTAGAAAGTCACATCTGCTCTATGTTCATAGATGTAAAAATTAAGCAAACAAAGAAAATAACATTGTACCTACTGTGAAACATGGAGGAAGCCCGGTTATTATTTGAGGCTGCTTTGCACAGTGTGCCTTGAATCTGTGCAGCATACATTGAAAGCTCAAGACTATCAAGTAAATCTGGAGCCAAACGTGATGCCCAGTGTCAAAAAGCTGTGTTCGAGTCTCAGATTATGGGTCCTCCAAAGTGATAATGACCCAAAACACAGAGCTAAAAACATCATCCAATAATAGCTAAGAACAAAGCATTGGACTATTCTAAAGTGGCATTCTATGGGCCCTGTTCTAAATCCTATTGAACATCTGTAGAAGGAGTTGAAACATGCAGTCTGGAAAAGGCACCTACACACCCGAGATAGCTGGAGCAGTTTGCTCAAGAGGATTGGGCCAAAATACCTATAAACAAGTGAAGAAGTCTCATTAGGAGTCACAGAAATCGCTTGCCCTGATTGCCTCAAAAAGTTGTGCAACAAAATATTAAGTTAAAGGTACCATCTTTTTTGTCCAGAACCATTTCATTAGTTTGTTTTTTTAAACATTTTTCTGTTCAACCACAATTCAAAAGAAATGTCTTATTTTAGTTAGTTGATGATATTCAATAAATTTAAAATGAAAATTACTTTTCAAGTTATTTCAATGACCATTGTGGGTGTTAATAACTTTAACAGAACTGTACCAATAATTTTGTCAACATCTGTATACACATATATCATACAACAGGGTGCAAGACAACCAAGAAAGGAAAAGAGGCAGCATCTGGTCTCAGGACTTATCACGAAATATAATACCTCAAGAGGACAAAGAAGAAGGGAAACAGTATCATATACCACGTATGGCTGAAGACCATTGTATGCGCCCATTGGTGGTAACAATCGATGATGGAATCAGTCATATAATGTGACTGGTTATGCAAGATTAAAAGACCATGAAGGAGAAGGATATAATAAACTAGCATGGCAACATACCAGCCACCAAAGTCCAGAGCCACAGGTAGCCACCCTTGCCTCCGACATTGAATATGACCCCACTAGACAATGCTCTAGACCCATGCAACTGTATTCTAAAGACTAACAGGACAGTATTTTTTCACAAAAATATCAATCTAAATGACAGATTCACACCTGCTAAGTTTTATAAAAGGACTATGGAAAATATTTGTCTGGTAATGACCTTCTCACGAATACGATGTCATTAGAGAACTGTATCGGGGCGATTGTGTAGTATGACAATAAATGGGATAATATTTCTAACTAATGGAATAATTTGGTCAGTAGAAAGGAAATTGGCCTCTTTGCTCTTCTCTGTCTTTTGTTTAGTTGATGAGAATGTTTTCACCACGCGGCACAAATAAAGGAAATGTGATCTCAGTGAGGATTAATTTAATGAACTGTCTGTAAGTGTTGTCGCTGTTGTGAGTATAGGCATAATGCGAATCTAAAAACAAACAATTATCCTTAATAAAGGAAAAAGAACAAAAGACAACCACAAAGAGAAGAGTCTTCATTCAGCGAGCTGCAGGCGTCATTCAGCGAGGATCTTGTTACTTATTAGTCAATATCGCAATGTGCCAGCGCTCGAGCAGTCATCCACATCCATTCATTCCTTCCAGCTGTAAACTATGCATTGCTATATATTATTTCTCTGCTTAACACTGCTGTAAGGAGGGAAGGTATCATCGCCTCTTTTTTGGTGAGCGTTAAGGGGATTTGCCGTCTTTCATCATCAGGAGCACACGGCTCTCCTGCCTTCCTGCTTCTCGGGGTGTTGTGTGCACCTGAAGATTGAAAGTTCCCACAAGCTCAATGGTCACTCTGTTGGTCTGAAGTGTGCGCTCTCCCAGGCTGATAGCAAATCCAGCTCTGCCTACATAGCATCAGAGAAGTGCCCTGGTACTAAAGCTGGCCAGATCCAGCTATATGAGCAGCGTCAGATCCTGCACTGTAAGCCGGATAGCAAATAGCTTGCAAGTGTGCACTGCTTGCCAAGGAAGCCGGCCACTTCTTATAGACTGCAGAGGATTCCAGCAACCTAGGCAATGAGCAGTAAACTATAACATTAAAAATCCCTCCTTTCTTGACAACAAATAGTATTTTTAATAATCTGGATACTGTAAGGTTGCTTGTTTTTACAAGGTAATTGTACCCATTTGAGACAACACCTTTAATTATATCAAAAAGCATAGTTGACTTTATATGTTAGCCAAATGTATACCAAAAAAAGTCTACAGCTGACTGCGACTCCTGAAGAACTCCTAGGTATCCACCAAATGCAGATCGGAAAACATCATGGAAGCAAAACCTAATTAGTCTAAGGGCAAGAAACGTCAATCTTCAGACATGTAATCTCATTCTGAGAGATAGCAGCAATCAACAGAAAGAATGCACTTCAATTTGAGCCCTGGTCAATCTTTAGAATGGGTGAAGATTCCTTTTTAACCCCTTAACCCCAGGAGCTTTTTTCAGTTTTGCGCTTTCGTTTTTCGCTCCCCTCCTTCCCAGAGCCATAACTTTTTTATTATTCTGTCAATATGGCCATGTGAGGGCTTGTTTTTTGCGGGACGAGTTGTAATTTTGAACGACACAATTGGTTTTACCATGTCATGTACTAGAAAACGTGAAAAAAATTTCAAGTGCAGTTAAAATGCAAAAAAAAGTGCAATCCGACAGGTTTTTTGTTTGGCCTTTTTGCTAGGTTCACTGAATGCTAAAACTGACCTGCCAATATGATTCTCCAGGTCAACACGAGTTCATAGACACCAAACATGTCTAGGTTATTTTGTATCTAAGTGCTAAAAAAAATTCCAGACTTTGCTAAAAACAAAAGAAAGAAAAAAAGCACAATTTTCCGATACCCGTAGCGTCTCCATTTTTTGCAATCTCGGGTTGTATGAGGGCTTATTTTTTGCGTGCCGAGCTGACGTTTTTAATTATGCCATTTCGGTGCAGATACGTACTTTTGATCACCTGTTATCGCATTTCAATGCAATGTCGTGGCGACCAAAATAAGTAATTCTGGCATTTTGAATTTTTTTTCTCGCTATGCCGTTCAGCGATCAGGTTAATTCTTTTTTATAATTGACAGATTGGGCGATTCTGAACGCAGCAATACCAAATATGTGTAGGTTTGATTTTTTTTATTGTTTTATTTTGAATGAGGCGAAAGGGGGTGATTTGAACTTTTTTATATTTTTTATTTTTTTCATATTTTTAAAAACTTTTTTTTATGTTTGCCATGCTTCAATAACCTCCATGGGAGGCTAGAAGCTGGCACAGCCTAATCAGCTCTGCTACATAGAGGCAATGCTCAGATCGCCCCTATGTAGAATTACAGCATTGCTATAAGTGCCGACCACAGGGTGGCGCTCACAGCAATCTGGCATCAACAACCATAGAGGTCTTCAGGAGTCCTCAGGTTGTCATGCCGATGCACCGCTGACCCCCGATCACGTGACGGGGGTCAGCGGTGCACGAATTTCCGGCCCGATGGCCGGAAGCGCTTGTTAAATGCTGTTGTCAGAGTTTGACAGCGGCATTTAAATACCGTATTTTCCGGCGTGTAAGATGACTTTTTAACCCCTGAAAATCATCTCAAAAGTCGGGGGTCGTCTTATACGTCCATATTCATGTAAAAAAAAGAATAAAAATAAAAAATATGGGATATACTTACCCTCCGACGGCCCCGGCTCTCAGCGGTGCAAGTGGTGGCCTCCGTTCCTAAGGATGTGAAGGACCTTCGATGACATCGCGGTCACGCGACCGCTACGTCATCGAAGGTCCTTTGCTCAATCCATCCTTAGGAACGGAGGCCACTGCTTGCACCGCTGAGAGCCGCGGGCCTTCGGAGGGTAAGTATATCCCATATTTTTTTTTTTTTATTCTTTTTTTTACATGAATATGGATCCCAGGGCCTGAAGGAGAGTCTCCTCTCCTCCAGACCCTGGGAACCATCCGCACCGCACACACCGGAGCGAAAACCAGAGAGGAAGGTTGAGTCAGAGAGAGGGGTCCAATGTGGGGAAGCCAAGATCTAATAGACTCACATCAGTTACTACTGTGCTGTCTTGGATCAGCTGCACCTCCAGATATGGGGAGCCCTCCTGCAGCATGGATCTTCCTGACAAGCTTGTTGCTGAGGATCACAGAGTCAGGGGAATGCAAGGTGTATTTTGATTGTGGAGCTGTACTAAACTCGGCAGACAGAGATCTTATTTTATCTCAAGGATTTCCAAACAACTACCTCCCTAGCTCTCACTGTCTGTGGCAGATCTTTGTTCCTGCAGGTTCTGCTGTTGGGCTGGAAATTCTGGATTTTGATGTATTTGATAGTTCTGTCAATGAGGAATCTGCAACTAGCTACGCGGTATACGATGACTGGGCGTATAAGATGACCCTGTCTTATACAGCAAGTATATCCCAAACTCCATATTTTATATGGAAAAGTTGGGGGTCGTCTTATACGCCCAGTCGTCTTACACACCAGAAAATACGGTAGTTAATAGGTGCGGGCAGATCGCGATTCCGCCCGCGCCTCTTGCGGGCACGTCAGCTGTTGAAAACACAGCTTTGAGATGGGCTCACTGCAGCTTCCCACATCAAAGCCGGGGTACTGACCTTGGACGTACTGTTCCGTCCGAGATCAGTAAGGGGTTTTAAAGCACCATCCCTGCGTTTTTGTTTTATTTCAGTGATGGAGTGGTGCCACTAATCTAAGTGCCTGGCCCCTAAAATTGCACTAAACAGACACCGTTTTCATCTTTTATTGGCGCCGCCCTGTGTCGGTCTTCTGCAGGGTGTGACCTGCCAGATCACTCCGTTGTTTGATGGGTGACCCAGAAGTCATAAATCAATGTGAGTCTATAGGAGCCAGTACAAGGCTTTCTCATAGACTTACATTTAGACCTGCTGACGGTTACCTATAGCTTCCGGTCATTCAACAGTTGAGGTCACGAGATGGCAAATTGAGACTCGAGCAACCCTGATTATAAATGGCAGCTAGTAAGCATAACACTAGGGTCAGGGAACTTACATTAGTTGCACCACTCCAGTGCTGAAATAAAAAAAAAAAAAAAACACTGGAGTGGTGCTTTCATAAAAAACTTAGGCCAGTAAAATAAAAATATATACAGTGCCTACAAGTAGTAATCAACCCCCTGCAGATTTAGCAGGTTTAATAAGATGCAAATAAGTTAGAGCCTTCAAACTTCAAACAAGAGCAGGATTTATTATTTATTATTTATCTTACAAACCAAAAAGTTTTGTTGCTCAGTTAAATTTTTATAAATTTTAAACATAAAAGTGTGGGTCAATTATTATTCAACCCCTAGGTTTAATATTTTGTGGAATAACCTTTGTTTGCAATTACAGCTAATAATCGTCTTTTATAAGACCTGATCAGGCCGGCACAGGTCTCTGGAGTTATCTTGGCCCACTCCTCCATGCAGATCTTCTCCAAGTTATCTAGGTTCTTTGGGTGTCTCATGTGGACTTTAATCTTGAGCTCCTTCCCCAAGTTTTCAATTGGGTTAAGGTCAGGAGACTGACTAGGCCACTGCAACACCTTGATTTTTTGCCTCTTGAACCAGGCCTTGGTTTTCTTGGCTGTGTGCTTTGGGTCGTTGTCTTGTTGGAAGATGAAATGACGACCCATCTTAAGATCCTTGATGGAGGAGCGGAGGTTCTTGGCCAAAATCTCCAGGTAGGCCGTGCTATCCATCTTCCCATGGATGCGGACCAGATGGCCAGGCCCCTTGGCTGAGAAACAGCCCCACAGCATGATGCTGCCACCACCATGCTTGACTGTAGGGATGGTATTCTTGGGGTCGTATGCAGTGCCATCCAGTCTACAAACGTCACGTGTGTGGTTGGCACCAAAGATCTCGATCTTGGTCTCATCAGACCAGAGAACCTTGAACCAGTCAGTCTCAGAGTCCTCCAAGTGATCATGAGCAAACTGTAGACGAGCCTTGACATGACGCTTTGAAAGTAAAGGTACCTTATGGGCTCGTCTGGAACGGAGACCATTGCGGTGGAGTACGTTACTTATGGTATTGACTGAAACCAATGTCCCCACTGCCATGAGATCTTCCCGGAGCTCCTTCCTTGTTGTCCTTGGGTTAGCCTTGACTCTTCGGACAAGCCTGGCCTCGGCACGGGAGGAAACTTTCAAAGGCTGTCCAGGCCATGGAAGGCTAACAGTAGTTCCATAAGCCTTCCACTTCCGGATGATGCTCCCAACAGTGGAGACAGGAAGGCCCAACTCCTTGGAAAGGGTTTTGTACCCCTTGCCAGCCTTGTGACCCTCCACGATCTTGTCTCTGATGGCCTTGGAATGCTCCTTTGTCTTTCCCATGTTGACCATGTATGAGTGCTGTTCACAAGTTTGGGGAGGGTCTTAAATAGTCAGAAAAGGCTGGAAAAAGAGATAATTAATCCAAACATGTGAAGCTCATTGTTCTTTGTGCCTGAACTACTTCTTAATACTTTAGGGGAACCAAGCAGAATTCTGGTGGGTTGAGGGGTTGAATAATAAATGACCCTCTGAAAAGACTTTTCACAATTTAAAAAAAAAAATAAACAAAGAAATAACATTCTTTTTTGCTGCAGTGCATTTCACACTTCCAGGCTGATATACAGTCCTAATGTCACAATGCCAAGTTAATTCCAAATGTGTAAACCTGCTAAATCTGCAGGGGGTTGAATACTACTTGTAGGCACTGTACTTGTATAATATTTATCATATTGAAGCATCACACATCCATATAAAAGTGAGCAACAGAATAGAAATAAAACATTTATAATTAAAGGCAAAAAATAGGACTACAGACTTAAAATGTACAAAGGAGAAGGAGCAGAGGGGAATCCAACAAACCAACCTAAGGTAAAAAGTTTTTTGCCCGTGGCACCGCAGACACAAGCTGTGGTACACAGAGCGCGTACAGCATCAGCTGATGGCCTGTCAGGGAAGTCACGGTGAACTTCATTATTCCTCAGCCTCCCTGTTCTATTATCACTTCACTCTCACAAGAGGATCTACTGTAATAGCCGTATATCAGTGTACTGCTAACTACAGAGGAAAAATGAGTAAGTAGATAAGAGTGTAAGTACACAATACAGGGGGAAGAAGAGATGGACCAAGAGATTCTCTTCTGTCCATGCATTCTGCAATATGCTGCATATAGAGATGTACTCCAATGCAGATGAGTGATTTATTTGATGCAAATCAAATTTTAGTCATATTTTAGGAATCAGAATAATTTGCAATACGATTAGTGCAATTTGTAAAAAAAAAATCCCCATTGCCATTTTACGCATTGCAGAAGATTACATCAGTCATGGAAGGCACATGGGCTTCGCCATAGTGCAGACATTCAGGAGGTACTATCACAGCCTGAATAAAAGCCTAAACAGGGAATACAGCAGCCATATTAGGGTGAGTTAGGACAGTGCCAGAGCTCATAGTACTTCAATAGGAAGAGAAAGCGCAATTGGGAAAATATTGGACAAGTATTCCAGACAGTAATGTGTTGTGTTGTTCTACTGCAGCAGTGAAGGAGGTGAGTTTAGTAGTCTGTAAATAATAATTGCCAGTGGCAGCCAAAGCTAGGAGAGGCTTCAGCCGCAGTGCTAAACTCAGTGTGATTGATCAGCGATATGGTGTAGCTGGCATTTGTTCTACTGCACTCGAATTATAATCATACTTTTTTATTCTTCGAGCTTAATGCTTTTAGAAAGGTTTTTTGCATATAAGCCCGATCATAGTCGCATCCTCTGCCCTCATTATGCCCCTGACTAAGAATATGTATTTTACTATTAACAGGTTATTTGTAGTTAATTCTTTAAGATTCCAGTGATGTCACACTTCAGACAATCAGACAGTTCTGTGCTGGTAACATTTCCAAAACTAGGAAAATAAAAGAGAGTGGCAGCTATAGAGGAAATATCACTTGCTCATCTATCTATATAATCATCTAAGGGTCACTTCCATCTGTTTGTCTGTCTGTCTGTCACAGAAATCCCGCATCACTGATTGGTCGCGGCCGGCCGCGACCAATCAGCGATGGGCACAGTCCATCCGCGAATTCGCCCTTCCCTACTCCCCTCCAGTCACTGCCCCCTCCCTACTGCCCTCCAGTCAGTGCCCCCATAGCGGTTTAGCAGTCCGTTAAATGGACTGCGTTACACAGCGGCATAACGCGGTGTAACGCAGTCCTTTAATGCTGCTATTAACCCTATGTGACCAACGTTTTACTATTGATGCTGCCTATGTAGCATCAATAGTAAAAAGATCTAATGTTAAAAATAATAAAAAAATAAAAATCATTATATTCTCACCTTCCAGCGCCTTTCCCGCTCCTCGCGACGCTCCGGTCCCAAGAATGCATTGCGGCAATGACCGGAGATGACGTAGCTGTCTCACGAGACCGCTACATCATCACGTGTTATTGCCGCAATTAATTCTTGGGACCGGAGCGTCGCGAGGAGCATCACTAAACGCCTGGGCTGGATCCAGGGGCAGCTGGAAGGTGAGTATATAACTATTTTTTATTTTAATTCTTTTTTTAACAGGGATATGGTGCCCACATTGCTATACAGGTCCTTCTCAAAAAATTAGCATATAGTGTTAAATTTCATTATTTACCATAATGTAATGATTACAATTAAACTTTCATATATTATAGATTCATTACCCACCAACTGAAATTTGTCAGGTCTTTTATTGTTTTAATACTGATGATTTTGGCATACAACTCCTGATAACCCAAAAAACCTGTCTCAATAAATTAGCATATTTCACCCGTCCAATCAAATAAAAGTGTTTTTTAATAACAAACAAAAAAACAATCAAATAATAATGTTCAGTTATGCACTCAATACTTTGTCGGGAATCCTTTGGCAGAAATGACTGCTTCAATGCGGCGTGGCATGGAGGCAATCAGCCTGTGACACTGCTGAGATGTTATGGAGGCCCAGGATGCTTCAATAGCGGCCTTAAGCTCATCCAGAGTGTTGGGTCTTGCGTCTCTCAACTTTCTCTTCACAATATCCCACAGATTCTCTATGGGGTTCAGGTCAGGAGAGTTGGCAGGCCAATTGAGCACAGTAATACCATGGTCAGTAAACCATTTACCAGTGGTTTTGGCACTGTGAGCAGGTGCCAGGTCGTGCTGAAAAATGAAATCTTCATCTCCATAAAGCATTTCAGCCGATGGAAGCATGAAGTGCTCCAAAATCTCCTGATAGCTAGCTGCATTGACCCTGCCCTTGATGAAACACAGTGGACCAACACCAGCAGCTGACATGGCACCCCACACCATCACTGACTGTGGGTACTTGACACTGGACTTCAGGCATTTTGGCATTTCCTTCTCCCCAGTCTTCCTCCAGACTCTGGCACCTTGATTTCCGAATGACATGCAAAATTACTTAGCAACAGTCCAGTGCTGCTTCTCTGTAGCCCAGGTCAGGCGCTTCTGCCGCTGTTTATGGTTCAAAAGTGGCTTTACCTGGGGAATGCGGCACCTGTAGCCCATTTCCTGCACACGCCTGTGCACGGTGGCTCTGGATGTTTCCACACCAGACTCAGTCCACTGCTTCCTCAGGTTCCCCAAGGTCTGGAATCGGTCCTTCTCCACAATCTTCCTCAGGGTCCGGTCACCTCTTCTCGTTGTACAGCGTTTTCTGCCACATTGTTTCCTTCCAACAGACTTACCATTGAGGTGCCTTGATACAGCACTCTGGGAACAGCCTATTTGTTGAGAAATTTCTTTTTGGGTCTTACCCTCTTGCTTGAGGGTGTCAATGATGGCCTTCTTGACATCTGTCAGGTCACTAGTCTTACCCATGATGGGGGTTTTGAGTAATGAACCAGGCAGGGAGTTTTTAAAAGCCTCAGGTATCTTTTGCATGTGTTTAGAGTTAATTAGTTGATTCAGAAGATTAGGGTAATAGGTCGTTTAGAGAACCTTTTCTTGATATGCTAATTTATTGAGACAGGTTTTTTGGGTTATCAGGAGTTGTATGCCAAAATCATCAGTATTAAAACAATAAAAGACCTGACAAATTTCAGTTGGTGGGTAATGAATCTATAATATATGAAAGTTTAATTGTAATCATTACATTATGGTAAATAATGAAATTTAACACTATATGCTAATTTTTTGAGAAGGACCTGTATACTACGTGGGCTGTGTTAGATACTACGTGGGCTGTGTTATACACTGCATGGGCTATGTTATATACTGCGTGGTCTGTGTTATATACTACGTCTCTGTGCTATATACTACGTGGGCTGTGCAATATACTACGTGGCTGTGTTATTACTATGTGGGCTGTGTTATATACTGCGTGGGCTGTGCTTTATACTATGTGGGCTGTGTTATATACTGCGTGGGCTGTGCTAAATACTACTTTACATATTCTAAAATACCCGATGCGTTAGAATCGGGCTACCATCTAGTCTTAGTATAACTAAGCATGGCCACAATACTTCAGCATTTCATAGAATGGTATCCGCACACAAGATGTTCTGTATTAGAGATGTAATACTGCAGATAGACAGACAGGGGGCAGGAAAACACAGCCGTGCTCATAACTTATAGTGGATTCTAGCAGTAATTCACAGAGGTCAACCAACCATTAAAATTCTGACTGTCTCGATTTTCTGACTTATCAAATGAAACTAACTGAGCATTACAATATCATTAGTTGTTTGGAATGAGTGCATAAACTTAAATTTGCAATGCAAGAAATATACAAAATAACCAGCAGCTGAAACCTTCGGCTAATAGAAGCAAAGTGTTATGCAAAACAACTTGTTACAAGAAGACAAAATAACTGAGAATGTGAAGCTGGCTGTGAAATGCTTATTATCACCATACGGTTAAATAATTACATTTTCAACTACGTATATGATAAATTGCAAAGAAAAAAAAAGAAAAACTGAAAAAAAAAGTTTTTAGATTTTAACACAGAAAAATAACCAGACAGGCATTATGAAAATCTACCCAATACCAAATTGTATGGGCCACGTTGCCCGCAACATAAAAACTACGAGACAAGACCAGAAGTCCTTAAAGGTAATCTGTCAAATAGATCAACCCTTCTAACCTGTCTATATGGACATGTAGGTCATACGTAATGCCTCCTTTCATTTAAAATAGGCAAAAAGGGGTATTCCTATCTAATAAGAGCCTATCCCAATATGTAGTAGGTGTAATAATAAAAATATTAGCAAATAGCTCCAATTAGAAATGTAGTATAGTTCTTCTGATTCGCTATGTCTCTTACCCTATGTGCAGGGCATTGCAGTAGCTTAAGTATCCATGGTTATGAATGACCACTCATATAGTGACAGTTGATAATGGTTGTCTAAGCTACTGCAATGCCTTGCACATGTTCAGAAGAACTATACTACATTTCTAATTTGAGGTATTTGCTAATATTGTTGTTTTTACACATACTGCATATTGGGAAATGGGAACACCCCTTGAAATCAAACCACAAACAAAAATGTAATCAATCACTTGTCGTTTGATCGCTGGGACTGTTTGTTTAGGGCTATGATCGCATGAACAGAAATCCAAGCTACAAAATAGGAGCATGAACTGTTACCCAGTTTTCTGACTTTGGACTTCACCTAGAAAGCCTGGTTAAAGCAAACCTGTCAGCAGGATTTTGTTAAGTAAACTAAAGGCATTATCAGGTTAGCTGCGTTACACTGATTAAAATGACACCTAGGTTGAAGAAATCCGTCTTGTGGTTCTTGTGTAGTCAGTCTTAGAAGTTTTCAGTTAATGATATGCCCGTGCTCTGGGGCGGGACTGTAGGCAGAGTCTTCTCTTTGTGCGCTAAACCAGAGAAATCGAGGAAAGACCTGCCCACAGGCCGCCCCGAAGCACAAACATGCTTCTCATCATTGAGACAGAGAGACAGACTGTTTGTCTGAAAACTTCTAACACTGATTCCACAAGAACCACAGAATGGATTTCTTCACCCCAGGTATTATTTTAATCAGTGTAACAATGCCAAACTGACAATGCCTGTAGTTTACTTAGCAAAACCTTGCTGACAGGTTCACTTTAAGGCATAATATTTTGTTGGCCACTCCTTGGCAAACAGTAATGTGACACGTGCCCCTATAGCCCTTTTCCTCCCACTATTTTGATGAGGAAAGAATGGCAACTGCTTCATTAGAGCTTTTTTACCATTCCCAACTAAACAAGGAAGGGAGATCCAAGAATTCAGACAGAACAGATATGCCATGTGTCCACTTTAACCGCGCTGAATGCCGATATTGTGATGTTGGAGCAAGAGCCAAGTGCTAATCATACAGTTCTCATCCTGGTGCCATGGTTCGGTAATGCTATGACATGGCCCACTATATAGTATCATTATTTCCTTGGTACATGGATATAATAGAAAACTGATCTTTATGGTTTCCTCTTTTCAGCAATGCAGTTTCATACAGCAGAATAACTTCCACCATTCAGCTTCAATTACTTGTCAACGTGAAACTGGCAAATCACATTATGTGCATAGAAATTACTTTAAAATGTTTACGCATAATCTTATTCTGTCTTAAAAAAAGACATTTTGGAAGAGTTTCTTGCCATTCTTTCAGCGATATGAATGAGTCATATTAATTTGTAAGAATAATAAAATCTTGCTGACCTCCGCTCACCATGTGAGCAGTCTATGAAAAATTTTCCAATAAAATATAATTCCCATCAGTGGTCATTTCTTGAAAAATCCCTAAAAGGATCCTAGAAGACCACTGCACTGTACCGCCATGTTGTACAGAGCTATACTAGGCACATATTGTCACAATCCCAACGCTCACTGTGTCCCACGGACGCAGTGAGTGACAGCTCAGCCGGCCTATGGATTGCAGGGGTGTACAAGGCTCTCAGCATATAAGTGATAGCTCAGCCATACTATGGTATGCAGAGGCGTGCTGGGCAGTCAGTTTTGTGTAGAGGATTTTCTTACAGCCCAATTAGACCGGGCCTGCTGGAAATCCTCTGTTGTCGCCCTTTCATTATGACTGCTTTTCCATTTAGCTGGTTGGCTATGCTGGGAATACTCTCAGTCATAGCTTTCAGCTCAGTGGTGTGCTTGCTCGGAACTCTGATATTCTGATCTTCGTTGCCAGACCTTGGATTTGCCTACCCATTTATATTATCCCTTTTGCCTTGACGCACTCTGACCTTGGAATTCTGACCCCGGGCACTGTGATCTGACTATACTTTTGTCCCTTCCCTCTGTTTATGACGTACCCTTCAGGCTCTTGACCTCAGACTCCTTGACTTCGCCAACTCACGGCTTGCCCGTGAGAAGTGACTCAGCGTTACACATATGCTTTAGATTTTATATGGAATTTTTTTGCAACCAATTCACTATGCATCTTACAAAAAGGAATTGTGACAGTCCATACTGGATATCACATTATAGATACAGGGGAAGCCTAATTTACCTTGTGTGGTTTGTGCAGGATAACACTTATTTGGCATCACTCATCGGAGATGCCAGAGCTTACCATTTATTTTATCAAAGCAGTGTAAGAAATTAATGAGGACTATGTGTATTTTAAGACCAGTCAAGTGGTAGTCTGCAGGGGGCATTAGTGCTGTACATGTGTCCAACATGCCACATATGATTCAATAGTGGCAGTCTATGTACACACGCTCATTCACAGAACCAACCGTTTTACTGCTCACTATCCGGACCTTTCCGTTAGAGCAATATGGAATATACATGGTTTAGTGTGGAAATGGGGTAAGACAGAATCAGTGGTGTAACTGGAACCTAGGAGACCCCCACATGCAAAATCGTTAACATGGCTCTCCGGCTTTCAGGGGTCTTGAACGGTATTAGTCTTACATCCGCCAAAGGGACCTTTTGGGCCACCACATGCTCCAGGGCCCCAGTGTGACTGCAGACTCTCTACCATTCACTGTAATTATACCTCTGCACAGTGATCGTAGCCAACGACAAAAAATAGACAACCACATGTTTGGTCACACATTGTTGTGCAGACATCTAGGAGAGAATTATGAGAAGCTAAAGGAAGTCTACCGAAAAATGATCCCAGTATGTTCGGAAATCCCTGGAACCAGGGGCGAACATATCACTGCACAGGGGCCCAAGAGCTAGGAGGGCCACAACCACCTCCAAAGTATGTGGAATCGTGCATCATGATGAGCTACTGGACTACAAAGGGCCCATATACTATTCTTGCACAGGGGCCCTCTTCTGTCCGTGCCCACAGGTGACCTTTGGTTAATGGGTACGATTGTAGACAACCATTGGAACCTGCTGCATTACATCACGTCCGACAAAACGCAATTTTATCTGGGAGTATTCATTTGCAGAACAACGGGTCCTGGCTGCACTAACAGCCACTTCATGATCCAAGAATCAGCACTTTTAGGACAGATATGGGTACACAGATTGTGAATCCAATATTCTTGGTGAAAATGTTAACAAATGTGTACAAGGACATGGTTGATCAATGTTGAGCATATTAACACTTATTCGTTCCTCACCCAACCGCCTCCAAGACTTCTCCAGAATATCCCCCATCCTCTGGAATTCTTTGCCCCAACACCTCCGACTATCAACCACATTCGGACCCTTCAGACAGAACTTGAAAATCCACCTCTTTAGGAAAGCCTACAGCCTGCACTGACCCGCGCTGCCTCCTCACCACTACTGAATCTACCGCCTCACCAACACCGGAGCTCCTGCAACCCCCAACCTATTGTCTCCTTCCCCATAATCCTGTAGAATGGTCCTCGCCCCTCTGTATCAGTCTGTCATTGTTAGTTTGATTACTGTAAGTGATATCTGTAATCTGTATGTAACCCCTTCTCATGTACAGCACCATGGAATCAATGGTGCTCTATAAATAAATAATAATAATATTAACTGAGCACAAGCCTACATGTGTGTTTTGGTGCTTTGGGGGGCATAGTGTGGTCCTTAAAATAATAGAAATCTGCCATTTTAGGGCCCACACTGTGGTGTATGCATCACACAACCCTATAGAGAACGCTTATGGCTCTAATCTACGGTATGCCCTTCACAGGCCATGTGTACAGCTTTGTCCTGTACATGAAGCCTAAGTAAGCCATCTAATACATGCTCTATCTTAAAGAAGATCTCATCAGATTTCACAATACAAACTAAACTCATTATTAAATAGATCCCCAAGACCTGATGAGACTGGTGTACTTACTTTGAAAATCCATGTCAGAAAGATTGTGTGCTTGGACTCATATAATGTTCATCTTAAAAGCATCTTAAATAGCATAGCTATTTTGATGTGGATTTTCAAAGGAAGAACATCAGTTTCATCAGGTCTAAGGGATCAATTTAATAACGTATGCAGTCTGTACTGTGAAATCTAGTGACAGAATTGCTTTAAAGAGGTCTTTGAAATAAGGATTTGGCATTAAGCAGGGTACTGGAATAATGATTTATACAAATGCTGACTATGGTACGCAAGATGTCTAAATATTATAAACGTGGCACGAATAGCTCAGTAGACTGTACAGTTAGCTTTCAGCTAAAGTAGTATTTTGATGGTAATGAAGTATAGGAAGCTCCAGACTCCAGACGTAAATGTATTCCTCCTTCATACTTTGCATTCATCATATAGAGAAGTTAATCTACCTCTGAACCTTTCCATAGTGAAGGTAGCAGAGCTCATCTGTGTTATTAGCTCACGGCCGCCAGCATTGTGTTTGTCTCTTGTAATGGCTGACTGTAGACAGGAACTATTGATGTCTTGACACTTAAAACTAAAGGTGAGGTCAGGAGCATCTGAAGATTGCAGACTCTGTAAATGGGAGCAAGCCTTGGATTGTAGGGGTCAGGGTGGTGAAAATCATATACAGCAGCTGTGTATCTCTATTCCTTATTATGGGATATTTCTTTAAAAAGTATCTGTCAGCAGGAATTTCGTACAGTCAAGGTCGAAAGTGTTGACACCCTTGAAATTATTCCAGAAAATTATTGCAATTACACATTTTGCTATACACTTGTTTATTTCCTATGTGTATTGGAACAACACAAAAAATAGGAAAAAAATAGGAAAAATTAGACATAATTTTACACAAAAACCCCCAAAATGGACCTGACAAAATTGTTGGCACCCACAACTTAATATTTGGTTGCACACCCTTTGGAATAAATAACTGTAATCAATCGCTTCCTATAACCATCAGCAAGTGTCTTACACCTCTGAACTGGAATTTCTGTCCACTCCTCTTTTGCAAACTGCTCCAGGTCTCTCATACTTAAAGGCGCCTTCTCCCAACAGCAATTTAAGATCTCTTGCAAATAATTCTCTGTGGTAAAACAATGCTCTAAAACAGGGGGGGAAATACTTTATCTCACAAAAATAATCAGCTGCAATCTCATGCTGTCCTGTTTGTACACTCTTTTCCTCCCCCCTCTGCCCAGGAGCGGTGGTATGATCCATGTCCCTGTACAGTCAGACACAGCCATTACACAGTACACAGCAGGGACACATTTTTGAGATTATCTCAGCACAGGAATATTTTTTTTAAACACACCCAATTGTTAAGCTTACTATTATTCCAAGATCTATTGATTAAAATCAACTTTAAAATTAACTTTGTTCATGGGAAAACTTCATTATGCCTTTTCCATTAAGCCACTCAAACACTTTACAATGCTGTGGATGGCTATCTCCCCCACAATGTGGATGCCAAACTCATGGTATTAAGCCGCTGGCAGCCACCTCTTATCATAATGGAAAGAAGGATCGGACATGTTGAGGTCCAGCATGCCTGATCCATACGTATTAGATGGTCATCTGTGCCCAATCTGGCAGGTTACCTAAAGTGTATGGGCATCAAGTGCATTTGTGCTGTAGCGTACAGTAAGGCAGAACATGGGTTAAAATATCTTGTTCGTCAGAGTTATGTAAATGAACCTGACCCCACAGATAACAACTAGAGGACTCATGGACAGGACAATCATCGGGTGAATTCATCATCGCAAAGGAGAAGCCGTCTTAGGAATCTGCTGTGCCGTCGCAGGAAGAAGACTTCATGTTGCCTGGATACAGTGATAGTTTTCACCGCAGTGGCACGTGTCATTGAAAGAAATTGGTGACGATGTGACATTCCATGCAGAAGCTTCACCTCGAAGGAGGCAAGGAGGGTTCATAAACGCCCGGTGTTTGTCCTCATTCATCACTGATACACGTCAACTTATACCCCAAGACAAAACCTAATCATCTGCAGGAAGAAGCTCAAGTATTGATCCACGTAGCTGTGAGGAATTACAGAGTGTGAGCGCTCACTGACAGCCGCTGCTTGTTGCTGTCCCCATACTCACCTTCTTTCCTTTTTGTCTGAATTATCTTTGTTTATGCTCAAAATGAGATAAAATATTAAATTAAAGCCAAACTCCTATTATTTAATTCATAGAATAATTTGGTTATATAATCAGCAAAATACAGAGAAATAATAGTCCCTTCATTGTCTCCAATACACCAAATGACCTGTATCATGATTGTCTAAGATGGCCATAGATCAGGGACACTTTTTTGGATCGAGAGCCACATTATCACACTGAACCTATCCCAGGGGCCACAATAAAACTCTGATCGAAAGTATACGCTATAAATGTCTGATATGTTATGGTTCCATTTTTTAGGAGTTAACATCAATCTTAGAGAATGGAGGTTTCCTTCTCCCCTATCTGCATTTAGACTACCCATGCGGCCCTAACCCTTCTACTTAGGGCTCATTCAGCTCTGAGAATCGTTAGTGGTTTGTATCAGTTTCATCAGATTTTGGTCAGTGTCAATTTTTAATATCAGGATTTGGTCAGAGTTTCATCAGTTTTTATCAGATGGAAAAAAAAATGATGGAGGTTTCTTTAGCTTCTCCTAGAACAGTCTGTGAAAACCAGACAACACACAGATGGCATCCAAGTGCTGTCCAATTTTTTTGCGGATCCATAAGCTGGCACGTATGACCAGATATTTTGATGAAAATTGGACAGGTCTCCGTGATTTTGTGTGGACAAATACACAAATATGTGAAGAGCCCCATAGACTATAATAAGCACCATTCGATACATGAAAAACACAATTAGAACTTGTACGTGAAAAACTGACATCTGAAGGAGCACTTCAAGTGAGTCTCTTAAATGGCTAAGTTTTTCACTACCACCATAAAACTACAACAAAATAACAACACACATGAATAACCACCTGTCTGCTTCATTCTGGAGTGCCACAGACTGGTTAGGACACCACATTCTGCCAATATATATTAGCACTATTTTTCTGTCCCTGTACTGGCGCTACACACCACTCCAATTCAATATCCCATGGAAAAAAAATGTGCGCAGCCATCAGATATCAGCCCATTCTGCTGACAGCAATACGTCATCAGTCCCCCATACACATGCAAGCTCAGCCATGTATATATTCTCAAAGTGGAGAGAAAAGAAACCTTCGCATTGGCCTAACTCTCGTCAGAACATAAGTGTCAGATACGGTGAAACCCAACATACTAAACCTTTCTCTTCTTGAAGAGTCGGGTACCTCACAGACATTAGATGGTCATAATGTCTTGCTTTGGCCAGCTGTCTTTACATCAACTTGTAATGACTTATGTGGTCAGATCTGGCAAGTTGAGCACAACAGACATAAGTGTGATACTGACACTGAGCTCTGGACAGGGAGTATGGGAGCAGGGGCAGCACAGCAGAGGTGAAAGTGTTAGGAGAGGAGGAGAGTTAATAGAAGGTTTTGTAATGTGACACAGCTAACCTCAGGTCTGCTTTGTTCACAGCAACTTGTAATTGCTCTGCAGGGAGATCAAGGTGTCTATCATTACGTCACACACAGAAGTAATAATAAATAATAATAATTTTTATTAATATAGCTCCAACATATTCCGCAGCGTTTTACAAATTATAGAGAGGACTTGTACAGACAATAGACATTACAGCATAACAGAAATCACAGTTCAAAAAAGATACCAGGAGGAATGAGGGCCCTGCTCGCAAGCTTACAAACTATGAGGAAAAGGGGAGACACGAGAGGTGGATGGTAACAATTGCTTTACTTATTTGGACCAGCCATAGTGTAAGGCTCGGGTGTTCATGTAAAGCTGCATGAACCAGTTAACTGCCTAAGTATGTAGCAGTACAGACACAGAGTGCTATTAACTGCATAAAGTGTATAAGAACATGATGCGAGGAACCTGATTATGGTTCTTTTTCTTTTTTTTTTTTTTTAATAGGCCACACAGGGATAGTTAGGTTAATGCGTTGAGGCGGTAGGCCAATCTGAAAAAAATGAGTTTTAGGGCACGCTTAAAACTGTGGGGATTGGAGATTAATCGTATTAACCTAGGTAGTACATTCCAAAGAATCGGCGCAGCACGTGTAAAGTCTTGGAGACGGGAGTGGGAGGTTCTGATTATTGAGGATGCTAACCTGAGGTCATTAGCGGAGGGCACGGGTAGGGTGGTAGACTGAGACCAGAGAGGAGATGTAGGGTGGTGCTGAGCCATGGAGTGCTTTGTGGATGAGGGTAGTAGTTTTGTACTGGATTCTGGAGTGGATGGGTAGCCAGTGTAATGACTGGCACAAGGTAGAGGCATCGGTGTAACGGTTGGTGAGGAATATGATCCTGGCAGCAGCATTCAGGACAGATTGGAGCGGGGAGAGCTTGGTAAGAGGGAGGCCGATTAGTAGAGAGTTACAATAGTCCAGATGAGAATGAATAAGTGAAACAGTAAGAGTTTTTGCAGTGTCGAAAGTAAGAAAAGGGCGAATTCTAGAAATGTTTTTGAGATGCAGATAAGAAGAGCGAGCCAGTGATCGGATGTGGGGGGTGAATGAAAGCTCGGAGTCAAGGATGACCCCAAGGCAGCGGGCATGTTGCTTTGGACTAATGGTGGAACCGCACACGGAGATGGCAATGTCAGGCAAAGGTAGGTTCGTACAGGGAGAGAACACGAGGAGTTCAGTTTTTGACAGGTTCAGTTTCAGATACAGGGAGGACATGATGTTAGAGACAGCGGTAAGACAATCACTGGTGTTTTCTAAAAAGGTCGGCGTGATAACAGGAGAAGAGGTGTATAATTGGGTGTCGTCAGCATAGAGATGGTACTGGAAACCAAATCTACTGATTGTCCAATAGGGGCAGTATACAAAGAGAAGAGGAGGGGGCCTAGGACTGATCCTTGAGGAACCCCAACAGTAAGGGGAAGGTGAGAGGAGGAGGAACCAGCAAAACATACAGTGAAGGATCAGTCAGAGAGATAGGAGGAGAACCAAGAGAGAACGGTGTCCTTGAGGCCGAGCATAGTGAGGAGGAGCTGATGATCCACAGTATCGAATGCTGCGGAGAGATCCAAGAGAATTAGCATAGAGTGGTGACCATTAGATTTAGCTGTTAGTAGGTCATTAGAGACTTTAGTGAGGGCAGTTTCAGTAGAGTGTAAAGAGCAGTAGCCTGTTCTAAGGTATGGTGGGGTTGTGTTTTATTTCCGAATGTTGCTGCTTATAATTCGTGAGTGTCATATAAAGGGAAGAAGTACACACCTTCAGTGAAAACTATCTGATGACGCTCACTAGATTGTAACAAAAATTAACTCATTAGCTAGCTAATACTTTGATTTCAAATATCTCAAGAATGGAAAGGTGAAAATAAAACCCTACACATTTTATTCTGCTCTGCAGCCACTATTACAGCATGCGTCCAGTTTAAAATGTAAAATTTAGTGAATGATCCTCTATAAAGTGTTTTCCTACTGGAGATGCTCATCTATAGTCTGATTTTATGGGGTCTGACTGCCGAGAGCCTAAGTGATCCTGAGACTGTTAAGAAGTCCAATCTCTCATTTCCCTTCATATAGTAATAACGGTGCTTTGTATCTCCCACTTAGTATAATAAAGAGTCATCACACATCAGTAAGGATCCTAGCAGACAAATCACCAGCAATCAGACTTTTACAGCATATCACACTGAAATTCATACACATGTCAAAAATAGAATCTCCATCACTGAAGGACTTGACAATCAATAGAACTGTTCACTACCGACCTCCATGCTGCAGTCCAAACATTATGTTATCCGATACACAAAGTGTAGAAAACGGAATTTTCAGTCTATTTTTCCTCATTACTTTGCAGAACTACAAATACACATTACACAGAACCAATAGCTGTCTGAAATGTCTGCATTTAAACTGATTTGGCCTCGTTAAACATAAAGAGAATTAGATTGGGAAATTGATGTCAAGCAGTCAAAGCAAGGCCGCTACACTCCATTACATGCATTAAAACAATGGCTTATTTTACACAGTGGAGCGTAAACAATACGAATCCACATAAAAGATTAGCAGTAAAATTTACTTCTCCAGGCCAGGGAAAGCATTAATTATTTTTTTTCCCAAACAGAAAATATGTTATTTTGCAATAAACGCTGACTAATGACCTATGGAAACAAATCTTGAAAATAATGTACTTCAACAGGGCAGAAGTATTTGGAAGTAACACCTGAGCAAAATAATAGGGTATAATTGTAAACAGGTTACTGGATGAAACACGCAGACAAGGACAAGGCGGAAGACTTTATCAATGCGGTGTTAGAAGGGGCAGTGTTGACGGGAAGTGAATCGCATGAGGGCAGAGAATTTACAGTACAGAATATACAATATACGATATACAATGCGTTTTCAAACACACTGTAACTGCAGCAGGTTCTCACTATGTTATGTGGCAAATTCCTATAGAAGGCAATAGTCACATTACTAAGGGTGTCACTATAAACCCTAGCGGGTGTCTCCGATGCTTCCCACTAGGCTGCAAGTCCTTCTGACAAAGTAAAGAAGTGCTCTCTGGGCCTTTCTCACACTGGCTAGACCCTGTCCATCCTGTTGTAACACCCCAGTCTGCACCCTGTACCATACGTCAGTGCTGGGCCTTGGGTCTTGCCCAGCGTGGCCTGGTTTTCAGACTTTAACTGGGAAGGGTCTGGGCCTCAGTTCAGGACCAGTGTGGTCTGGTCTACATATCTTGACTGGCGTTGTCTTGGTCCCGCTCATGGCGTACAACAACCTGCTGGTTTGGACTTCCTAGCACGTCTCCGCGGCGCCCCTCTCAGCACGTGACCATGTACTTCTGCTCTCACTGCTTGGCACCAAATCTCTTTCTGCCTGGTCACTCTGGTCTCTTATATTGAATAACTATGTCATGAAGTTCACCTGACCCGGTGCTCTGCCTAGACTTGTCCTTCCTGAAATTCTTCCCGTTCCTGTTGGTTTCGCACCAATATAGATAGGTCTATGGTATCTGCCTGACAGGTTGCATTTTTTGCCTGCCTACTCATTGGATCCTCTTAGAGAGAAGCAAGGTGCCTGACAACTGCTTATCCGTAATCCCTACTGAAATAAAGCACACACCGATCCAAGTGATGGAAGAAAGTCTATGACCAGTTTATAGGAGTTTTTTCAGATATCAATATTGAGTTCTGCTTTCATTAGCACTGCTATGTATCGTGAAAATCACGGTCTCCTATGGAATACCAGCCATAGGCACAGTGTGCTACAATTCGTTGATCAGAGAGAATAGGATCGCATTATGCTGACATTCTGATCAGAGTTTGATCAAGGTATGATGAGAGAATCTATGATAAATATGTCCCTATAACTAATAATAACTAAACCCATACCAAACAACTCGCCACAGAAGCCAGTAGGACAGACGCTACAGGACTCTCAGTTTTCACTTGGGCTAGTTTACATGATTTTTTTCTTAAAAGGATTTTGTTACTTTGCCAAAATTTCCTAACATCCCCATGACGTCTGTGCCCAGTGATTGCATGTCCTCATTGCAGCAGAGAACCATGGGATTGTTAGTCTTGGGGTTTTTATGAGCGTCTATTTTTCTACTTTTAGAAATATATGGTTGGCAGATTTTTTTTTTATTATTCTCTTTAGCATTTTTTTATTACGTTATATCTCTTACGGTTCATTAGCTGTGAAATCCTGTAATGTGGCATACTTTTGCGCTATGGCCATACTCCCTGGAGAAAGCAACACAAAGCTTAATAATCCCATCATTTCCTTTTATGAAACCACGACACGACACAACGTACAACCACCCCGCTGCTACCTCCACACCGTCATCCTGGAGTATTGTGTTTTCTCAGCATGATGACCATTATGACCTCACTTTTACGTATCACTGAGCCCATGGCTCTGCAAACCAATATTGTCTATATAGAGCTTTCCTTGTTTTAATTAAATATGATTTAACTAGGATTGGGACTACTGTTATAGGAATAACGAAATAAAGAGGTACAGTATGATTCAGCACTGATGATTCAGGGGTATGTTTCAGGTATGATTCAGCTGATAAAATAAAAAAGGAAACAGTCAATTAAAACTATTTTTTGTCTTCAAAAATTCTGTGTGGGCTCAGCCTCATGAGTAGCTCTTAAGGTATTTTAAGTAAAATATTGTGGCATTGCAAACACGGGACTTTCGTCTGCTAATGTCATGACGTTACTGATTGTAAGTGACACCATTAATAATGTGGTTTTTTTTACAGAATTGCCATTTATATCAGCCTTTTTCCTTATCCTGATCCGTTTCAAATGACGATCCAAAAGTTTTTTTTATATTGTCTTCATACTTTCCAATTGCGGTACAGCTGTGTGGGCAATAAGTTTATGAAAATAAGAGCAGCTAACGCCGACCATACACATTAGATGGCTGCCGGCTGACTCAGCCAACTCTCTAATACACAGGAGCATTCGCTTTATAAGAAACCCTCCAGATGACATTTTGGTCATCGGCTTATCTCCGTAAGAACAATGGAATTAGCAGTCCGAAATCAGACATGGACATCATCATCTTCCACAATGATCAGATGGCCGGCTCCGCCACATACATTGGACCATCGGCCGAACCTGTTAAAATCAACAGGTTTGGCCGACATTAGTCTAATGTGTTTGGGGGCCTTTAGACCTCATATACACATATTAAACCTTCTGTAGTACGACATCTAATGAAGCTTGTCAAGATCATAATCTATGAGAGAAAAACCTTTGTATACCATCAAACAAAATCTGAGGCACATGAGGTTACTGCATGGGTCATAAATTTGCTCGGTATCATGGGTGCTTCATCTTCAGCAAGTAGACATTTTGTTAGACAGCAAACCTTCATCCACAACTTCTGTAGAATGGATGTATTCACACATCAGAGAGTGAGAGCCGTGAGACCACGTCCTATTCTGATCCCATTTTGAGGATCAGACTTGGCTATTAAAATCTATGGTGATCCGTGCAAGATGGGTGACACACTGAAGAAAGACAAATGCTCATTGTGGGAAGATAAATTGTGCAGGTATACTCTCCCATAAGATCTGTTATTGGGTGTGGAAGATGTATGCCGGATGGAACAGTAAGGCCGGGGTCACACTTGCGAGTGTAATGTGAGAAACTCGCGCTAGTCTCTCGCCTCAATACGCGGCACTGCCGCCAGCGGTGCGGTCCGAAGCATTCCGCTGCATAGAAATACATGGAGCCGCATGCTCCGGTCCCGAGTGCCGGCAGCTATTGATGCGCGAGTTTCTTGCATTGCACTCGCAACTGTGACCCTGGCCTAACTGAGGCATCTGCTTGATGCCCATTAAGTAATATGCACAGGGCTAGTGGAAAATAAAGGACCCTGGAAAATAAAGGACCCCTTTAACGCTTTGCATAAGCAAAATATATATATAATCATAATATCCAAATTATTAGCAAGGAAATTCGGATGAACAACTGGAATCAATTAAAACTCATAATCAGAAAAAACAGTAGGAATAAAAACTTGCGGTAGTAGAATTGATAGCTGCTCTGCAGGCGCTACACTTACATGGCTTTGTTTTTAGAATCAGCACTGACAATCATTTGTGATGCTGGGTAATGTTATGTAGGTACAGACGCCGGATGGGTTATTAAATACAGCAGCACACAGCGGTAGGTTGTTCCTGGGAAAAGGCCGTCGTCATTTATTAGGGAGATTAACTTTTACTGTTCTATCAATACATCTGTGGTTTGCATGAAGGATCAGCGCTCCACGGTATCTCTCACACCTCATTGCTCCAGAGAGATGAATAGGAAGATTACACACACATCCTCTGCTAATAGGTGTATTCTTGTTAAATGCCTGTAATATATCACAATCTCTGGCACCACATGCAGCGTAAACCTAGGATTAGAGCTTCAAGCATTGCAGCACTGGTATGGGGAATGGTGGCAGAAGAAGCTGCATGTCACTGCCCCCCATTATAGAGACGCTTATACAACAGAATGCTTTGTAAGGTATAAATGGAGGCATGATACAGTGGGGAAAATAAGGATTTGATACACTGTTGATTTTGCAAGTTTTTACACCTGCAAAGAATGGAGAGGTCTGTAATTTTTATCATAGGTACACTTCACCTGTGAGAGACAGAATCTTATAAAAAATCCAGAAAATCTCATTGTATGATTTAAACATAATTATTTTGCATTTTTTTGCATGAAATAAGTATTTGATACAATAGAAAAACAGAAACCTTTGTTTGCAATTACAGAAGTCAGACGTTTCCTGTAGTTTTTGAGCACGTTTGCACACACTGCAGCAGGGATTTCAGTCCACTCCTCCATACAGATCTTCTCCAGATCTTTCAGGTATTAGGGCTGTTGCTGGGCAACATTGAGTTTCAGCTCCCTCCAAAGATGAAATATTGGGTTCAGGTCTGGAGACTGGCTAAACCACTAGAGGACCTTGAAATGCCTCTTACAGAGCCACTCCTTAGTTGCCCTGGCTGTGTGTTTTGGGTCACTGTCATGCTGGAAAACTGAGCCGCAACCCATCTCCACTGGTCACTAGGATCTCTCCTCTGCTCACTAGGATCTCTCCACTGGTCACTAGGACGTGTTCACTGGTCATTACGAGCTCTCCACTGGTCACTAGGATCTCTCTACTGGTCATTAGGATCTCTTCACTGGTCACTAGGATCCCTCCACTGGTCACTGGGATCTCTTCACTGGTCACAGGATACCTCCACTAGTCATTAGGATCTCTCCTCTGCTCACTAGGATTTCTCCACTGGTCACTAGGATCTGTTCACTGGTCATTAAGATATCTCCACTAGTCACTAGGATTTCGTCTCTGGTCATTAGGATTTCTCCACTGGTCACTAGGATGTCCTCAATGGTCATTAGGATCTCTCCACTTAGTCACTAGGATCTCTCCACTGGTCACTAGGATCTCCCCAATCTTTATTAGGCTCTCTCCGCTGGTCATTAGAATCTCTCCAATGGTCACTAGTATCTCTCCACTGGTCACTAGGATCGTTCCATTGGTCACTAGGATCTCTAGATTGGTCACTAGGATCTCCCCAATGGTCATTAGGATCTCTCCCATTTCTTGACCTCACTGCAGCACAATGATGCATTGTTTAGACCACAATCGACAATTGCTGGCCACAGCAGTGCTGTCGACACTCTGTAGCCAGGAATTTGGTGCCCCTGGATGAAGTCATTGTGCTGTAATTAAGTTATGTGACCAGAAGGGAATGCGTGTAGAACGGTCAAAGAACCCTACGCGCGTTTCACACACAGCTTCGTCAGGGGCGTATATATTATATACATTATTATTATTTTTGATATCGTCATTTATTCCATGGCGTTTACATGTGAGGAGGGGTATACATAATAAAAACAAGTACAATAATCTTAAACAACACAAGTCACGACTGGTACCGGAGGAGAGAGGACCCTGCCCATGAGGGCTCACAATCTACAAATTGTGATGCACACATTTTGTACATTGCTCCTCTTTGGGGGCACTCTGTCTTTATTTCTATTGAGTATTTTTAACTTCATAAAATTATAACTATCTACCCTTCTTTCCCTTGTTCCCATCCCCCAATTCTTCCTAAGTTTTTGCCTCCACTCCCTTTACCCCCTCACTTCCTATTATAGTTAGATGTCTTTGTGACTCTGAAGATAACAACTGGTTATGCTAATAGTAACCTTTATTTTACGTCACAAAAAAGATGTCATGTTCTTTTGCTGTCCTTGTTTGTTAAAAAATACTTTAAATAAAGAATTTATAAAAAAAAAAAAATATAATAAAGATGTATATTTTATGAGCCTTTGTAGCACCAGTTTATTGGTCGGTATCCAGTGTCTGAATCGTGCACCTCTGTATTTTTCTTGTTTACTTTTGCTCATTGTTTATGTGGGTATTCATACCTCAATGGCTTGCCAGAGCTTTCTCTGCAGACAGTGCTCGCTCATAGGAAACCAGAGCTGTCAATCACCAGAGAGAAAGGCGGGGCATACAAAATGAGTGGCGCTAATCCTATTGGCCGCACCCATTGTGCTCTAAGAAAGCTAATTAGCATATTTTATTAATGTTCAGATTCTGCAGAACGGAGGCTGTGATTAGGAAACTTAAAGTTTTTTTTTTTCTAGGGACTACATCCCCTTACAAGGTTCTGAGCTTCGTTTATACTGTCAGTTTGGGCTTATAGACTCCTTTTAAGTAGGATACATTCTGAGTAAAATGCAATGTACATGTGAATAAGCGGCTAATTTTACTCTAGGGTATGAGAAGTGAGCATAATAATGAAACAAGATTTACTATATTGGGACTATTTAGAGAAAAGTGGTCTCTGAACGGAAATGTTTAGTAGATGACTTCTCTCTGCTGCATTTATTTCACTCTGCTACAATAGTGCAGCTCTCATCACGGGAAAAAGATTCAGGTCAATAGCAAGGTTCTCCACCAAAGTGACCCCTGCCTTAAAGCGAACCTTTCAAAAGCAAGATAATTAGAGTGCAGGACTTTGCAGTATATTTGCTTTTCTAGTTCACTCTATTAGAGGTTTTTGCTGTTGATGTACAGCACAGACTATCTGAGGTCCTGCTGCGGGCCGCACTGAGCTAGACAACGTTCTGCTCCTGTGGTTAGGCTACCAGCTTCATTGCGGGTGAGCATCATAGGACTTACCGGCGCTCGCATAGAAGATGGTAGCTAAGAATGACAAGTAAGATGCTGCCTAATTTTGGGCGGTCTGGATAGCACAGAGCTCAGGTGGTCCATTTCCTGGGGATACCAGTAGAAACTTGTAAGGGCTCATGTAGATGGCCATAGATTCTCTCATCTGAGAAAATCGGGCTGATTATGCACATGACACAAACTCTGATCAATCTCTGATACAAGTCTGATCAGTGTCAGAATAGTGTGACCAGCTTCTCTTAGATGAGACAATCTGAGCACACTGAGGAGAAGATGGAGAACCAAATGTCTCCATCTTCTCCATTGTGTCAGTGCGCAGAATTCAAACTACACTCAGATGTCATACAGAATGAATGTCCTGTTTATTATCCTTTTTTGTCTTTTGTCATTATAACATATATTAACTTTTTGTTATGTATATTCTGTTCTTTATAGCGTATATTTGATGAAGGTCGGTCAGGCTTAAACGTCAAAACTTGTCTATACACAACTTGTTTACTCATTTTCATTCAAATAGAGGCCGGATTCCTATTTATAATTGCAATTCTTAATCAAAAACTCCTTTACAACAATTTTTTAAGCTTTTGGACATAAACAAAAAACAAGCAAGATAGCCTTGCTTCATTATCACACAATTTAAATGTAAATTTCTTAGGTCAGACATCTGACATTCACTGTCCGAATATGGACCGCGATGTCTGGACTGGCAGAGGGTCTCCTGGCTTGAGATCAACAGCCTTAGGGTATGTGTCCACGTTCAGGATTGCATCAGGATTTGGTCAGGATTTTTCATCAGTATTTGTAAGCCAAAACCAGGAGTGGAACAATTAGAGGAAAAGTATAATAGAAACATATGCACCACTTCTGCATTTATCACCCACTCCTGGTTTTGGCTTACAAATACTGATGAAAAATCCTGACCAAATCCTGATGCAATCCTGAACGTGGAAACATACCCATAAACGTTTTAATGAGGCTCGTGAGTTCAGGTCAGGAGACCAGCAGCCAATCAGTACATTGTGCACCAATATCGGACTATGAATGTCGGGTGGGGGAGGCTGGGCTTGGTCATCATAGAGACCAGGACCCTCTAAGTATCACATAGATACATAATGGGATTGTATGAACTTGAATATGAAGCTATTGAACTCAGTTTCGGCACTACTGTGAGCCATGAAAGCAATAGACTAAAAAACTATTTTTTAAGTTAGTAAATAAAGTAAAAACTTTGAACTTTCCCCCCCCATCCACAGATCCAGAAATTAAATTAATATGAAAAACTGAAGTAGAAATCACTTCAAATACTGTGATCACAAAGATAAATATAGCATCAGTCTCTCCAAATTAGGCTTCTCTCACATCTGATAGCCTGATGCTGTCAAAAGGATAAATGTACAATATAGAACCATGTTTCACTTTTCTTCCCAGCTATTACATGTCATTGGAGTCAATCGGTAGCAATGACCCAACTATATAACATATGATTAATAGCAGGTATGACCGTGACATACCGGGGCACAGTGGCCGGAGAAGATATGAGAGCTGCCGTAAAACGACATGTACTGCTCCAGATTGGTAGTAGTGAGGTCTAAGGGCAAAATAAATGAGGAGAGGACAATGGCCCCACAGAGGCTACTGGAGGCAGCATATTATTACTGTACGATACTGACCAGTGATGGGGTATGGGGGGCACCCTCCAGCACTAATGCTTACACATGCCTCATATTATGTCCCTGATGTCAATGACCAGTGATAGTGTATGGGGGGCACCCTCCAGCACTAATGCTTACACATGCCTCATATTATGTCAATGCTATCAATGACCAGTGATAGTGTATGGGGGGCACTCTCCAGCACTAACGCTTACACATGCCTCATATTATGTCAATGCTATCAATGACCAGTGATGGTGTATGGGGGGCACTCTCCAGCACTAACGCTTACACATGCCTCATATTATGTCAATGCTATCAATGACCAGTGATAGTGTATGGGGGGCACTCTCCAGCACTAACGCTTACACATGCCTCATATTATGTCCCTGCTATCAATGACCAGTGATAGTATATGGGGGCACTCTCCAGCACTAACGCTTACACATGCCTCATATTATGTCCCTGCTATCAATGACCAGTGATAGTGTATGGGGGGCACCCTCCAGCACTAATGCTTACACATGCCTCATATTATGTCCCTGCTATCAATGACCAGTGATAGTGTATGGGGGGCACCCTCCAGCACTAATGCTTACACATGCCTCATATTATGTCCCTGCTATCAATGACCAGTGATAGTGTATGGGGGGCACCCTCCAGCACTAATGCTTACACATGCCTCATATTATGTCCCTGCTATCAATGACCAGTGATAGTGTATGGGGGGCACTCTCCAGCACTAACGCTTACACATGCCTCATATTATGTCAATGCTATCAATGACCAGTGATAGTGTATGGGGGGCACTCTCCAGCACTAATGCTTACACATGCCTCATATTATGTCACTGCTATCAATGACCAGTGATAGTGTATGGGGGGCACCCTCCAGCACTAATGCTTACACATGCCTCATATTATGTCCCTGATGTCAATGACCAGTGATAGTGTATGAGGGGCACCCTCCAGCACTAATGCTTACACATGCCTCATATTATGTCCCTGCTATCAATGACCAGTGATAGTGTATGGGGGGCACCCTCCAGCACTAATGCTTACACATGCCTCATATTATGTCCCTGCTATCAATGACCAGTGATAGTGTATGGGGGGCACTCTCCAGCACTAATGCTTACACATGCCTCATATTATGTCCCTGCTATCAATGACCAGTGATAGTGTATGGGGGGCACTCTCCAGCACTAACGCTTACACATGCCTCATATTATGTCCCTGCTATCAATGACCAGTGATAGTGTATGGGGGGCACTCTCCAGCACTAACGCTTACACATGCCTCATATTATGTCAATGCTATCAATGACCAGTGATAGTGTATGGGGGGCACTCTCCAGCACTAATGCTTACACATGCCTCATATTATGTCACTGCTATCAATGACCAGTGATAGTGTATGGGGGGCACTCTCCAGCACTAATGCTTACACATGCCTCATATTATGTCACTGCTATCAATGACCAGTGATAGTGTATGGGGGGCACTCTCCAGCACTAACGCTTACACATGCCTCATATTATGTCCCAGCTATCAATGACTAGTGATAGTGTATGGGGGGCACCCTCCAGCACTAATGCTTACACATGCCTCATGTTATGTCCCAGCTATCAATGACTAGTGATAGTGTATGGGGGGCACTCTCCAGCACTAATGCTTACACATGCCTCATATTATGTCCCAGCTATCAATGACTAGTGATAGTGTATGGGGGGCACCCTCCAGCACTAATGCTTACACATGCCTCATATTATGTCCCTGCTATCAATGACCAGTGATAGTGTATGGGGGGAACTCACCAGCACTAATGCTTACACATGCCTCATATTATGTCCCAGCTATCAATGACCAGTGATAGTGTATGGGGGGCACCCTCCAGCACTAATGCTTACATATATCTCATATTATGTCCCCATTGTCAATGACTACCGATGGTGTATGAGAGGCACCCTCCTTCGGTACGTCGGCCTGACGCATTGTGACGGGCCCATACCGACGCAAGTGCGAAAGTAGCCTAAAAGGGAATCTGTCAACAGGTTTTTATCCCTATCTGAGATCAGCATGATGTAGGAACAGAGGCCCTGATTCCTGCGATGTATCACTTACTTTACTGCATGCTGCAGTTTCGATTAAAAACTGTTTTATCTTCTGTGGATCTGTCAGTTCTCTGAATGCTGAGCCCTGTATAGCTCCGCCCACACCACTGATTGGCAGCTTTCTGTGTACACTGTGCATAGGCAGCAAGCTACCAATCAGTGGTGGGGGTGGTGCATGACTACTTGGCAGTAGATTCACTAGTCCTTTTGTGATAAAATCATTGTTTTATCAAAACTACACTAAGCAGCCAAGTAAGTGATACATTGACGGAATCAGGATTTCTGCCCCTATATTATGCTGCTCTTAGATTCGTTGGCAAAAACCTGGTGACAGATTCCCTTTAGGTTCTGTGGACAGTATGACTCAAATTGGGGTCTGGAAAATGTTTGCTGGTGTTTCAGTATTTTTTCTATCAAGTACAGTGATGTAGAAAGCGCTAGTCTTGCTATCTTTGGATCTACATTGCAGACCCCATTTTCTTATTTCGGGGTCCAGTATTTTTTACAGCAATAAAATGCACTATTATCAAAAAACCCTGGAAATCTTGCCTGACTTGAGTCGACAGTCTGAACAGAGCCTTATGAAATGATGCCTGCCCTAAGACTCTACATAATATTTATATGTCCTTCATTAAGTCCTTTATGGATCTGATGTTTGTAAGTGATGATGCGGCTCCTCCATTTACAAAGAGGCTACAGCTTATACTGATATCATATTCTGGGAAATAATACAGTACACGCTGGGTTCTCACTGACTTATGGCTTAGGGGACATTGGAATTAGACCTCTTGGACAGAACTTTGATACAACAATCTTCCACCGGGATTAAGGATATCCCTCCTCTGTTTTCACTAAAACTCATAGGAATAAAACGGTACAAATTTGGTAAAGGTTTTATACTTAGAATATGGCATAAAAAAAGAAAACTGAATTCATTAAACTTTCATGGCATAGAGCACTTTGAACAATCCTCTTCTGTTCATGGGGCATCCCGCTGATAAGATGTTCATGGGGTGTCCTGTCGGTGGGAACAACAGCAATCAACTGAATTCTTTGAAGCAGCTGCAGCGCCACCACAGAGTAAATCAAGAATTAACCATTTAAATCAATGGACTCTCCACGATATGCACTGACATGTCTAGGAGATGTTCTCCGAAGCCACTCCAGGACAGGTGCTATTAACTTTGGACTGTAAAATTAAAAGGGTTGTCTGGTTTAGAAAAACTAAAAATGATCTAGAAATCGTAAGGCGCTGGAATGTTCCTGTAATCTTTTATTTCTCCAGCAAAAAGTGAAAATTACGACTGCTGGACCCTATGATTTGACTTGTATGATCAGTAGTGATGAGCGAGTGTGCTTGTTACTAGAATTACTCCGAGCATGCTTGGGTGTTCTCCGATTATTTTGGCATGCTCGGAGATTTAGTTATGGTAGACATAGCTGCATGATTTGTGGCTGCTAGACAGCCTGAATACATGTGTGGATTCCATAACAAACAGGCAACCCCCACATGTATTCAAGCTGTCTAGCAGCCAAAAATCATGCAGCTGCAGCGACAGAAACTAAATCTCCGAGCACGCCGAAATACTCGGAGATCACCCGAGAATGCTTGGAGAAACTCGAGTAACGAGCATGCTTGCTCATCACTAATGACCAGCTATAGATGAATATAAACCAGAGGAAATAGAACTGCTAACAGTCTTATTCTGATAAAACTAATGGTTACTGGATGAGGCGGTCTATTGTTATGAGGAGCATTTTTTTTTTAAAGTAAAAACGGCGCCCCCTTATGTTCTAATGGAAACCTCTGTACCACGTCCAAACACTAAGTGTATGTTTTGCATTACCCTCCTATTATGTGTCTGCTTTTCTGATTCTTTAGATAAGGCCACAATGAAATAGAAGGCAATGTTTTACTTGTCTAAGCCAAGTCTTGAGTTGTATAAAAAAAAAAAAAAAACAGTCACGCTTCTATTTCTCTGTACGGTTTAGTTAGGGACAAATCAATGTGAACAGCCAGATTCTGCTAAAACCGTATAATTCACATAGCATTACCAGAAATGTTTTACTTGACTTTTCTGAAGCAAGTAATTCCTTCCAGCTAGGACAGAAATTAAAAAAAAAAAAAAGATAACAGCTTTGCCAATGTTTTATCATCATTTTTAAGAGTGTCTTGAACAATATAAATGTTCAAATATAACAAACCAGCATCACCAATATTCCAGATGTCGTTATCAAAATTTCAAGACAACTACTTTCCCATGATCACAGAGGAGGGGATCTTTGCTTAAAGGGAATCTGTCAGTAGGATCATCCCTCTCAAGCCGTCTATATGGGCATGTAGGTCATGGGAAGCTGAAAAAAATGATACCTTGATATCTGGGATCCAATGTTTAATTCCAGAGAAATACACATATTTCTTAATATGTAAATGAGCTGTTAAGATCTATGGGCCGGACATTGATCTCCCCAAGAATCTGCCTTCAGAACTTATTTGAAACAAAATGGGGGTTACCAGTGTGAGACATGTAATGGCTGACAGTCTGCTCTTCATGTCTCACACTGGTAACCGCCCTTTTGTTTAAAATAAGTTCTGGAGGCAGATTCTTGAGACCATTAGTGAAGAAGTGTAATACTCAACCCCCTTTGGCATGTTTACAATATTGTTTATGCTGGTATGTTATTATGGGGTTGGTTCATCTGCACAGCAGGCCAAAAGGAAATACATTTCATGGCTTATGAGGCCTATGGAAAGCCGTGCAGCAGTTATAAAAGAAGTGACCTGACCCTTCTTAAGGCTGCTTCTGTTTGAAAGCCACCACTGTCTTATATTTAAATTTTAAAAAGCCAGAAAAATTATGCTATGCACATCAAAGAAGGAACCAGCGTTTTCCTGAAGAACCTTCCTATAGTATACACCATGCAGTTACGCTGGCGTCTATAACATGCCATGTGCATATACCCTTAGTGGAAGGTGCCCTTAATTTGGCAAGGTGTGTCTGAGGGCATAGGGAGGAGATGGTAAGATAAAGATCCCTTTCTTTGGTTAATGATATATTAAAGGGAGTTTGTCAGGTGATCCCAAAGGTCCCAATGTCTCCCTGTAAGCTCTGGGAGGGAGTATGGGCGGAGGTAGGAGGGGTGAATATTTACTTTGGATTTACATACGCTTGACTAGCTGATGCACTAGGCTGAATTATCTGGAGCCTACAGCAATATATCGGGGGAAAGTACAGCAATAAAAGTAACATATTCTGCAAGGGAAGCCCAAGCCTTGTTTCAGGATACTATTATTATACGGAATAATCACCTGGCAGAGTCCCTTTAAGGAAGCAGGCAGGTGAAGGGGTAAATTAAAAAATGGTTTCAAGAAAAGCAAATATTAGTCAACCATTCCAAAGTCAATATGCATTATACAAATAATGAAAATGAATCTGTTACCTTAAAAAAACAATAATATCTGCAGCCTTAGTAGTAATCTGCAGGTAAACATGTACAGCTGTCTAACTGAAAGTGCGGCTACAGGGAAAAAATATGAATTTTATTCTCCTTGCAGCTGCTTTCTTTCAGTCATTGGAGAGGTGCAGGGAGCAGTTAGTCACCACTCATTCTACAGAGTACGGGCTGTAAGCTCTCACCCCTGCACCTTGTCAGACAGTACAGCGGATGTGTGCAGTGTATGTGCGCAGGGCCGGCAGTCAGTCAAGGAGCAAGGGAAGAGACTACAACACGTTCTGTAGTGAGCAGTATCTATAACTGCTCTCTGAACAGCCTCGATGACTGGAACACAGCAGCTGCAGGGAGAATAAAAGGTCATTTTATCCCTGTAACTGCTGTTCCAGGAAGCCTGACAAGTGTTTAAAGTGCTATTCACCTCCAAACTACTTCTATGTCTGAGGTAAATAGCTTTTTTTCAGATGTCATGTTTCCTTTAACAAATAGAGGTATTTTCCGTTGGTTAAGGAAACTGAGAAAAGAGTAGAGAGGTTTTCAGAATCTGAAACCCCTGCTGATCCCGGCATCCTGCCAAATCTACAGAGAGATGGAAATTCACATAAGAAAATGTTTCACTTCTTTCTCTCTTGTATTTCTCCAACAGCCACTTAAAAGGTTATTTTGCTATTCCAAGTATAGAGCGAGATCAATTGTTTAAAATGTTCAGCAGCTCAGGTTAGATAGAAACCCTATCTTCTCCTGATACACCTCAATGTATTCATCAGTGTGAGTGTCGAGGGGTCTACGAAAAATGAATGAATTGATACCAATCTTAAATGAAAAAAAATATTAGGTAACAGACATGTTACTGACAAATGTCGGAAAGTAATTTTTAGAATGAATAGCATTTGAGGGTAATTAATTCATGAAAAAGACCTATACTGACTTGCGCTATCTGAACAAAATATTCATTTTTAAGTTATCATCAATTTACATGCCTACAGGCTTTATATTAAAAATAATGAAATAACGGTGGCCGTCAACTCCTAAGGCTAATTCCGCATGGTCAAAGAGTAACTTTACTTTTTTAAATATCCCTTTCCTTTGAAAAGTTACTAAATTTTGGAACATACTTGATTACCAGATTGGTTTCCCAATCACTATTTTGCAGGACTGTCTCAAAACTTAGTTCATGCTCTTTTAAAGGCTCCATTCAACTTCCTAAACAGTCTATGCAGGGGAATATGCCTGTCTGAGCCTCCCTGCTCCTCACACTGGTACTCAGACTGGGGAATTCCTATATGACAACTGTTTGAATATAAGAACCTGATCCATCAAATCAATCTCATCAGAATGCAAAATGCTTTGAACAGTCACAAAATGTTGGCGCAAGGGTGAGTTTTGCAAATATTATGTGACTTTTGGTGTTTTCACAACAGTTTCTCTGAACTCCGACAAAATGGCTGGAGCTGGGGCAGGACAGGGGTACGGCAGTCATGATGCCACAGCTCATCTAATTCATGAGGAGCTGTTGCATTTCCCACACAAGAAATCTTAGTCCAGATGCATAACCATGAATCAGGAGCGTCTGACTCCAGCCTACCCACTAATCAAGACCAGTGAGAAAATTGTAGGTCTTAATGAATCAGGGCCCAATTGTAAGGATCTTTCAGAGCAGCAGTTGAAAGTAGCTTTTAAAGGAGACGGAACTAGAAATTAGTACAGTACTGCAGAATAATTTTGAGGAGAGATTAAAGAAAAATAACATAATGAAGTATATACTGTAATTCGGCAATGCTTTTTTATTCCTTAAACCTGTCATGCATATGTAATGCACATTAATTGTTGGATCACACTGATCTCTGTGTGTGAATAAGAAGTCTCTTCTACACTGTAAGTCTATGGAGCCTCGTTCTGACGCTCCATAGACTTGCAATGTAAACGTCACTTCCGAGTCACACATAGAGCCCAGTGTGATCCGTCCAGTTAGAATTTCAGGCACATGAATGAACAAAAGGACTGGAGCGAAACTGGAAACCGGGGAAGATTGAGATCGGTAAGTATTTTATTGCGCTTACGGTAATCTAAATTATGTACACAGTTAGACAGGTTTACGGAATACATTTCTTGGGAGTGCTTATTAAAAAAAAAATCTGTGTAGTCTGGAAGTATAGGTGCATGACTGCAACTCGTCATAATTGTATCATTTTTTATGATAGCAATGAGATAAATAATTCACATTAGATAAGATCATGAGACCCATGCCGATGGTCAAATCAAAAGACACCTGAGTACGGGTAAGCGGCATTCAGTTGAGCTTTACGAGAGCGACCTAGTCTCACCCTGTGTGGGAAATGATTCCCATTCATCACCTCAGCCCATCATACTTTTGAGCAGTACATTGAAGGAACAAGGAAACCTGCCGCAGCGGTCGCTCATCACACCATTTAATTCCATTATCCTGTGCGTTCGACACAGTTAAAAGGTTGGTGCCAGCGAAGATTGCAGAAACTCGGACCGGTGCTGCTCTCCATCTCTGACCTGCCGCACCTCCTGCCTCACTATTTATTATCAGATTCATCGATGTTATTATTCTACTGGTAGATGAGGCTTGTGTTAACCTAATCTGGGATTGTATAATTATAGGGCCTTCATTTCAGGCAGTTAATTGGATATAAGTGCTAGCCTATTACAATGTTCTAACAAACATATTAATATTTATATGCCAGAAATACCGGCACTTTACCGAGGTGAGAACAAAAAAGGGGAATATCTAGGCAACGAAGAGACTTAGGTCAGGGCAAAAAATCCAGAAGATAATACAGTATGGTATATATTCGGCTTAAAGCATGGATAAACCAAATGCTAGGAAAAGGGATGGTTCACGTACTCAGCGGAGAAAGTGCCCCAGGAACGTAGCATATGATCTGCTTAGTAAGATGCTGTCTATATTAGGTTTCAGAGTCATGACATAAAAATAATAACTACGTAAGTGATATGGTGATTTGCCAGTTTAGGGAATGTTCACACAATGTGCGTGCATTGCGTTTTTTTGTTTGTTTATGCAGCGATTTTCTGAAACCGTAGTAAAAACGTAACATAATCTCATCGTGTACAGTATGTACTGTATACCCTCGTGATGCTGATGCTTCCCCATGTATAATTACAGGGCCTGTGTGCACACGTCAGTATTTGGTCAGTAGTTTGCCTCAGTGCTTGTACGCCAAAGCCAGGAGTCTTTCTTGAATAAAGAGAATGGGGCATCCGACTGCGCTGTCACAATGATGTACCAGTGGAGTCCAAGAGGACGCAATGGAGAAATAGACTTTATTTCTACGCGTTTCGTGGTGATCACACCACTTCCTCAGGACAGTCTATACACATACAGAGTCTGTTATTTATAGCAAGAGAGGCCCATGAAAATGCCTGCTTTCAAAAAAACACACCACACCCAATGGGCGGGAAATCAGACAGAAACACATGTATACATCGTAAAGTACACACAAAATAATCATAAAACATAATGGACTATATCACTTAAAAACATTACTTGTACATTTAAAATGCACATTTACATTAAAATGCAAAAAAAAAAAAAAATTACCATTTTTTTTTTTAAATCTTTTTAAAATCATAGAGCTTTGGAGCATCTTTTATCTACTATTATGCTTCATCTGCCATTATCTTGTGTAACTACCACCAAATAATGAGATGAAATTAAATCCACTAATGGCTCAATAGTTTAAAATAGCAGCAGCAGGATCTTGACAAAGAATTAATGGGTCAACATCCTAGGTTCAAGCACTCTTCTGGCTTGCAACATTTATTCATTCAATTACGGTAAAACAATAACACTGGCGCTCACCCAGAAACTAGCGATCCTCAGCTGCTGGAATCAACCAGGGTAGTGCCCCCCTGTATGACAATGTATACCTGTGAAACCAATAGATACCGCGCTTGAGGATACGAAAACAGATAACACCTAAGTGGAATACTTGGGGACAAGTAGTCCACAGAGCCTCCACATGGATTCCTAGTGACAAGACCTCCCGAAAACAGTAATAAGTAATCAATCTGCCAACAAAATCTTAAACTAGCCACACAGTATGTCTGAATTTCACTCAGGTGCCGATATCCCTCAGCTTACCTCTTGTCAGATGGATACAGCTGAATGTGGGCCCGTGCAGAGTATCTTTTGACCCGCCCGGTGGGTGCACCCGGGGCTGCGGCGTCGTACGCATCAGATGGCAGAGTGCAGTATAAATCCAGGGAAGCCCCGGCCGGTAGCGTTTCCTGGATACCGCATGCAACAAAAAAGATGGCCGATAGGCTCCTCCTACTTCGTGATGTCACTTGCAGTATGGAGCGCTAGAACGCTCAAAAAGAGGGAGAAGAAACAACCAATGCGTTTCGAAGAGCGGCGCTCTTCTTCCACAGGGTTACCGCTCCCCTGGCTCACCCTATCTTATATAGTATCCAGCCATCTATGCGTACCGCCCCTATTTAACCCCAGGTTTCCCAGCACGTGTCAAGACATCCATCCCAATCGCCTGTGTATTTGCAACAGCACCGAGATTTGCTTAGGAGTAGAATGCATATATTTTAGCCTGTTTTGATATGATAGGATAGACGGATGCATCTCATAGTGTGCTGAATTAATATGTAGATGACTGAATCTATATATGTGTGTGTGCATTAAAACCGTAATTTTATTTGGGAATATAAGATATATAAAAAGTATGCATTAAAAATACAAATAAAACACATGCTAGAAAATGTCACATAACACCATTTAGAAGACTCTCAGTAATGCCTGAGAAATGGATGTATTGTGATGAAAGTTGTTTCTTTTATTATTTCTGCTGGGCATTTTCTTAAAAGGTATTTCAAAAACGCTCCAAAGTTAAAACAATAAAGAATAACCAAAACACTGAGACAAACAGTAGCACTCAAAAAATATTTAATTTAAGTGAGCATGTGTTATCAAACAGTGAAATATCTCTACTACAAAAGGGGCTGAAATTTTCACCTACATCTGCAACTAATCCGTTCAAGCTGTATATCTGCATGAAAAAATTTCTACGTAACTTAGCTCTGAAAAAGTACTTTTTAAAGAAGGAGATGACAACCACTCAAAGTATGAATCGAACAACAAATGAATATATTTATACTACACTATCTAATCCTTCAAAATTTACTCCCGCACAGGAATTCTCCAATGCTTTTAGCACCTTTGACACATTGGTCACGGCGGATATTAGAAGAATGAGTGGTCAAAAACCAAAATCTGTGCCCTACAATTTATCCATGCAGGAAAGAATGGCAATAAGAGAACTGCAGGAAAATAATTATATTGTAGTCCGACCAGCAGACAAGGGGGGATGGATAGTGATACTAAAGTGGTCAATGTACCGGGAAGAGTCGATGAGACTCCTCAATGACGCAACTACATATCAAACCCTGAGCAGTAACCCTGAGGAAGAAGAGCGCTGCTCTTCGAAACGTGTTGGTTGTTTCTTCTCCCCCTTTTTGAGCGTTCTAGCGCTCCATACTGCAAGTGACATCACGAAGTAGGAGGAGCCTATCGGCCATCTTTTTTGTTGCATGCGGTATCCAGGGAACGCTACCGGCTGGGGCTTCCCTGGATTTATACTGCATACTGCAGCCCCGGGTGCACCCACCGGGCGGGTCAAAAGATACTCAGCATGGGTCCACATTCAGCTGACAAGAGGTAAGCTGAGGGATATCGGCACCTGAGTGAAATTCAGACATACTGTGTGGCTAGTTTAAGATTTTGTTGGCAGATTGATTACTTGTTACTGTTTTCGGGAGGTCTTGTCACTAGGAATCCACGTGGAGGCTCTGTGGACTACTTGTCCCCAAGTATTCCACTTAGGTGTTATCTGTTTTTGTATCTTCAAGCGCGGTATCTATTCATTGATTTACCTTTTTATAACTATGATTTTAAAAAGATTTAAAAAATATATTTTTTTACATTTTTTTTTTGCATTTACTTTTAAATGTTTGAGTAATGTTTTTAAGTGATATATTCCATTTTGTTTTATGATTCTTTTGTGTGTACTTTACGATGAATACATGTGTTTCTGTCTGATTTCCCGTCCATTGGGTGTGGTGTGTTTTTTTGAAAGGAAGCGTTTTCATGGTCCTCTCTTGCTATAAGGCCGGGGTCACACTTGCAAGTGCAATGCGAGAAACTCGCGTGAGTCTCTCACATCAATACCTGGCACTGCCGCCGGCACTCGGACCGGAGCGTTCAGCTGCATAGAAATACATGTAGTCTCACGCTCCAGTTCCAAGTGCCGGCGGCAGTGTCGGGTATTGATGTGAGAGACTCACGCGAGTTTCTCGCATTATACTCACAAGTGTGACCCCGACCTAAATAACAGACTCTGTATGTGTATAGACTGTCCTGAGGAAGTGGTGTGATCACCACGAAACGCGTAGAAAAAGTCTATTTCTCTATTGCATCCACTTGGACTCCACTGGTACATCATTTTGAGAGGTGAGCAGCGCAGTCTGATGCCCTATTCTCTTTATTCAACAAAGGATCATTGGTTCGGGGCTTGCAGCAGCCGCCAATGCTAAGCACAGTGGTTGTGTCTCACACAACCACAATAGGTGAGTGAATTTGATTTTTCTCTCATGAACATTTCTTTTATCTTGGATAAGACCCTATGTGCGCTCTATAATCCTTCTAGCTATCTGGGAACCCAGGAGTGGAACTTACAGAGAAAAACTATAATTGAAACACTGAAGCATGCCCGGATAAGGTCTTATTCGAGAATAGTTTCTTCGACATGTTTCACGGCTGTTTAACAGCTGAAACACATGCAGGAATCCCTAACAAACAAGCAATCCCTGCATGTGATGCAGCTGTTGAAGGGCCGCCAGACATGCAGCAGCGGTAACTCGAACATATTTTTGAGCACGCCACTCTGTTAGCACACAAGCCTGCTCAGATAACACCTTATCTAAGCATGTTCGCTCATCACTAATTGACACCTGTTCTGCGTTTTGGACACACTTCTGGTTTTGGCATATAAAAATTTATGAAATACTGATGAAAAATACTGATGTGTGAATAGAGCCTAAAGTACAAGGTCTCTGTTACGGCTAGAAATCTATACAACCCAAAAGTCCATATGTAAAGCAAATTCTGAGATTCCTTTTGCTGCATTTTCTGGTGAAAGTCTGCAGTGTTTAACAATTCTAGTACAGTGGATGAGATTTCAGGAAAGCTCATGTCCATTGTCTGCTTAAAGACGCTATGGATTTGTGTTTTTTGGTGCATTTTTTCCCTACAGGCTTCTATGAGGATCCTGAAAAAAAAAGCATAGAAAAAGTGTCAAAGTTTTTAAGCTCAGAATCACAGAATTTCTCCTATATGAAATATGCATAAAAATGCTGTGTCATATCTGCACTAAAAATGCATAAAAACTGTGCATTTTCTTGTGGACACCTGCAGAAAAAAAAAAAACAGTGAAAAAAAAAGTTGAATTTCCAGAAATGAAACCCCTGGCCTAATACAATTCTAGTGATGATTAGGATTACTAAAAGTAAAACAAACATTTTGGAGGAAATTATTTGTACTGGCATGCTCCTCGTTTACACCTTTCTGTGTACCAGCATGCATTCTAGTTCATTTTTGGGACACAAATTAAATAATACTGCAATAACCAGTACAGGTGGTATAAAGGGAAGCGAATACTGATCCACGTCAATCTCCCCTTGATGACCTATCTTGGGGATAGACCATCAATTTTGTGATTCCATAAAACCCCATTAATACATAGCCCTGGACTGGATCATTCATGGCTGATCGGTGAAGGTTGTTGTTTTACAGGACATTGCTATGAGATAAAATGAAGATTTATAGAAAAAAAAACGAATCTCTTCAGTGATCGGAGGCCTGATCTGGGCTTTTATAGATGGTATGTATATTTGTCATTCAGCATGAATGCTTTTTCAATTACAGCATGCAACAATGACCATAAAATTCAACATGGCAGATCAAGCTTTTGACAAATAACCTGCCATCCTTCAGCATCTGTCAGGCTCCGTTCACTCTCACTTCCCTCAGACACAACTGACATCCGGAAGAAGTGAGAATTGCTGCTGCTCTCTCACATTTTCCAGATATCAGTTCCTCCGAAGAAAGGGAGTGTGAAGTGGCCCATCATTGGCTACAGGGTTCATGTGACATAATGTCATGTAAGCCCTGGGAGACCCAGTGCCGGTGTCTCTGGTGAGGTACAGGCTGTTGGTGATTACAAAAAGGTTGTCCGAGAAGTGGACAACCCTTGTAAGGCACACAAAAAAAATCACAAACGGTGGGAAGAAAATTGGGGCCACTTTAATCCTTCTGACTGCTCCTCAACAACTTAGATGTTCTTTTAAATCGTTTAGTTTCCTTCATGTTTTCAACAAATGGAACAATTGTCCCAAGACAATTTTTCTACAACAACAAACATAAAAGGTCCCAAGTCCCCCAAATTCTTGGCACTAACTGAAGCATCTCTGTGCTAACAACCAGCTAAAAGGGAGCCATCAAAACACACAAATGTGAGTTCTAGCCTATTTCCAACACTCTTATTGATTTATTCGGAAAGGAGATAGAAAAGCAAAATCTGAGGTCAAATGTGAGGTCTTAGGTTCCATGCTCTCTATAGAGATGAGGGACCCAGATGTGACTGACGGTGCAATGCTCTTACCCCGTGGAAAAGATCTATAGCTGTGATAGTAAACTAGAGACCCGTTTAACTGAAAACTGTAACTTCCTAAAACAACAAAGAAAAATATATCACAAAAAGAACTGGAACTAGATGTAACACTACCTAACAGGCTTGCCTTATTCAACTGATGGTGCCCAGTATCAAAATATAGGAAGCAAGCACAATCTTCATCGCAAAGAATATGTAGGTATGGCACTCACCAGCTGGATTTTAAGGGTATGTGCACATGCTGCGGATTTTGCTGCGGATCCGCAGCGTTTCCACAGCTGCAGATCCGCAGCGGTTTCCCATGCATTTACAGTACCATGTAAAGCTATGGGAAATGAAATCCACAGTGCACATGCTGCGGAAAAAAACGCGCGGAAACGCAGCGGTTTATTTTCTGCAGCATGTCAATTCTTTGTGCGGATTCCGCTGCGGGTTTACACCTGCTCCAATAGAAATCTGCAGGTGAAAACCCGCAGAGGAAACTGCAATAGAAACCGCGATAAATCCGCAGTAAAAACCGCAGCGGTTTTGCACTGCGGATTTATCAAATCCGCTGCGGAAAATTCCGCAATGAAATCTGCAGCGTGGGCACAAGCCCTTAAGTAGTAAAAATTACTTTATTTGGTGCAAATACAACAAAAGGTGAAAAAAGTGCGGAGCAAATAGCCTACAGATGTTTCACGCACTCATTGCTTTCACAACATATCAAGTTCTGCAAATTTCTTTACTTCTAAATACTTCTAAATATTCCATAACCGATTGTGAGCGTAAGTGTTTAAAAAGCAGTGCTACTAAGCCACAAAGTGGCAGATGACGTAAGACAGAGCTTCCGAGTGCTGAGGTGCATAAATGTCACTAAATAGTTTGCTTACTCAATAACTTCAAACTTGCAAGTCTGCTGACATGAGTTTACATGGTTGAGCAGCGGCATGCAAGCCTTACATCACAAGCACAAAGCCAAGTGTCAGATTGAGAAGTGTAATGCAGCCGCAAGTGGACTCTGGAGCAGTGGAAATGTACTTTGGAAAGTGAAAAATTAACAACTGTTAGTCTGATAAAGGAGTCTGGGTTTGGTGAATGCCAGAAGAACATTATCTGCAAGTTTGGTGGAAGAGTGACAATGCTATGTAGTTGTTTTTCAAGGCTTGACCTAGGCCCTTTAGTTCCAATTAAGAGAAATCTTAATGGGGTTTTCTGATTTCAGAAAACCTGCCCCCATTGGCATACTTAGTTGGGAAAAAAAAATTGTTCAAAACTCACTCTAACCAGGTACAGCGATGAGTTTCCGCTGCTGCTACTGCAGTCTGTTATTGCTGATGTCACCTTGAAAAAATGCATGTCTATTAAGGGCACAGAGTGATGAAGCATCTTCTTTTTCAACATAGAGCAGTACATCTGTGAATTCATGACCGCTTCAATGAAATGTAGCTCCCCGACACCAGCAGCACTCATGCAGTCCCACAAAAGCACACTGTCACCACCATGTTTTACTGTAGGCACCATGCATTTTTCTAAATGAATTTTTCTAAATCCATAGTGCCTACTGTGAAACAGGTGGTGGCAGTTTCCATATGTGGGGCTGCATGAGTGCTGCTGGTGTTGGGGAGCTACAGTTCATTGATGGTACCATGAATTCAAAGACGTACTGCTCTATATTGAAAGAGAAGATGTTAAGATCATTCCGTGCCCTTGCTAAACGGGCATGTTTCCAATGAGAAAATTATCCAAAACACAAAACTGTTGCATTACTGAAGAAGAACAGGGTGAAAGTGATTCAGTGCCTAAGTGTCTTCTGATCTGAACCCAAGTGGACACCTATGGGGAATTCTGAAGAGACAAGTTGAGCTTCACTCTCCATTCAGCATCAAGGTCGTTCTTGAAAAATAGAAAAACATACATGTCATTCAAAATACTAGATGTAGTAGATTTTGATGTGGGGTGTATTAATTTTTGCATCAACTAATTTAAGTAAATCTGAAGATTTTGTAATGAAAGTTACTAACCTTAGGATTCTTTTACACCTACCGTTGTTTTGCGGCCCGTTTTTGCAGCCCCAATTCTATGGGGCCGCAAAAACGGGGCCGCAATAATTTCATGGTGCACCGTATGGCCGTGAGGGCCATATTTATGGCCGTGATGAAAGATTGAGCCTGCTTGATCTTTTTCACGGCTTACGGACACGGCCCCCATTGAAAATCAATGGGGCTGCAAAAACAACGGACGTTTGTTTTTGCGGTGCACCGTGACTTCTGGTCTTGCGGAACGCCGTTTTTTTTCCAATACTATTTTCCATACTATTGGAAACATGAAAAACGGCGATCAGCAGGTTTTTGGGGGTCCGTTATTGTGGCAGACCATGAAAATTGCGGCGATACGGCTCGCACAAAAGCCCACAATAACGGGCCGCAAAAAACACGGTAAGTGTAAAAGTAGCCCAACTGTCATGTTATAGGTTATTATTAGATACTAGTAGTATATTTTATAATACAATATAATACTATATACCATATTATAGTGAAACTGTAATGAACAAGCTAATTTCTGCTTCAGCAAATGATATCAATATTTCCCAGCATTTTTTATATCGTCTACACGGTGATGGAATGTCCTTTATCCAAATAATGTTTCCAGTTTTCCCACAAAAACCCTTGACTGTTAACATTATAAATTCACTCTCTTAACGTTGACATTTGTTCTCATTCTTTCTTAAAGACTCTGCTCTTTCTTACTGTTATAATGAAACCATCACTCTTCATAAAAATATTCATAGTCTATAAAACTGCTACAAAAGAAAATGTCCTGTCCTTGTATTTTTAACTTTTCTCACAGATCTGGTTCACACAATCAAACTACATCATGGCATAGAGTCACCACATAACCGGATGTACAAGATCAGAAAACTCAATCTCATTACTGTAAACATTGCAATGACTTACATGCCATTTTGACATGCTAGGAATAAACTTTTTTGCAGGAGTTAGAGCCTACTTTGATGCCCTGCACAAAATGGCTTAGACCAAATTATAAGGAGACCAACACGTGCAAATGCAATGGGTCCTCAATCATCCAGAAGCCATATTCCCAAAAATGTGTAACAGCAACTATTAGTCTCTTATGTTTGGAAAGTTACCAGGGCACAGAAGCAGTGCATGCCAGTATTAGGGCACTGTATTGTTGGCTCTATTATTTGGGTAATATGCTGGTATTATTCTTTGTATTGTATTGTATGCTGGTATTATCTGGATGCTACAAGCATTGTTTTGTCCAAGAACTTACAAAGGGGCCAAGTAAAGGCTCCAGTACTAAATAAAGTGGCTTATGTCTTGTGAATTTCAGTACACTTCCATTGCTAAATTGGAGATAAAATTTCACATTCGTGTCATTTATTAAGAATCTGAGTGTCAAAAGGAACAAACGATCGCAGCAAAAGGCTTCTGGTACATCAATGATTCGAAAGGATGTCCTCCTTCAGGTCATGAACGGTGTAGTTTTCTGACAAGTCATAATAACATATCAAATGTGATAAACTTAAAATCAGGGCTGTGCAGTCGTCAAAGTAGGTATAAAATGGACCAACTCCAACTCCTGAAATATATAATAAATTGGGTACAGTAGTACAATGCAGGATGTGCTGAATATTTTTTCATAAGAATTTAGTAAAGTTATGAAATCTACTATATAATTGTCTAAGGTCACTTCCGTCTGTCCTTCTGTATGTCTGTCTTTCTGTCTGTCTGTCACGGATATTCATTGGTCGCGGCCTCTGTCTGTCATGGAATCCAAGTCGCTGATTGGTCTCGGCCACAGTCCAATTAGTCCCTCCCTACTCCCCTGCAGTCAGTGCCCGGCACCCGCTCCATACTCCCCGCAGTCAGCGCTCACACAGGGTTAATGCCAACGGTAACGGACCGCGTTATGCCGTGGGTAACTCACTCAGTTACCGCCGCTACCGCCGCTATTAACCCAGTGTGACCAAGTTTTTACTATTGATGCTGCCTATGCAGCATCAATAGTAAAAAGATGTAATGTTAAAAATAATAAAAAAAATAAAAAATCATTATATACTCACCTTCCGCCGCCTTTCTCGCTTCTCGCGATGCTCCGGTGACCGCTGCATGCAAGCGGCAGGTTTCGGTGGCAAGGATGGTATGCGAGAAGGACCTGCCATGACGTCACGGTCATGTGACCGCGATGTCATCACGGGTCCTGCGCGCCTGCGTGAGAAAGACCTGCCATGACGTCACGCGCTCATACCAACCCTGGGACCGGAAGCTGCCGCGTGCACCGCAAACAGGCGACAGGACTACAAGGGGCCCTCGGAAGGTGAGTATATGTTTATTTTTTATTTTAAGTCTGTATACTACGTGGCTCTGTGCTGTATACTACGTCGCTGTGCAATATACTACGTGGCTGGGCAATATACTACGTAGCTGGGCAATATACTACGTGGCTGGGCAATATACTACGTGGCTGGGCAATATACTATGTGGCTGGGCAATATACTACGTGGCTGGGCAATATACTACGTGGCTGGGCAATATACTACGTCGCTGGGCAATATACTACGTGGCTGGGCAATATACTACGTGGCTGGGCAATATACTACGTGGGCATGCATATTCTAGAATAACCGATGCGTTAGAATCGGGCCACCATCTAGTGTCCTATAAACGTCTTTTCTGTTGCTGATCTAAGGATCAGTTTTTAGTTGAGATGAATCTGTGCTGCATTTTATGTACATGCTCAGTAGGGAGGCTGTGCTGTGGAGTCATAGTTGAAATGAATCTGTGCTGCACTTTATCTACATGCTTAGTAGTGACCAGTGCTGTGGAGTTGTAGTTGAGATGAATCTGTGCTGCATTTTATGTACATGCTCAGTAGTGAGGCAGTGCTGTGGAGTCATAGTTGAAATGAATCTGTGCTGCACTTTATGTACATGCTCAGTAGTGACCAGTGCTGTGGAGTCGTAGTTGAGATGAATCTGTGCTGCACTTTATGTACATGCTCAGTAGTGACCAGGGCTGTGGAGTCGGAGTTGAGATGAATCTGTGCTGCATTTTATGTACATGCTCAGTAGTGAGGCAGTGCTGTGGAGTCATAGTTGAAATGAATCTGTGCTGCACTTTATGTACATGCTCAGTAGTGACCAGTGCTGTGGAGTCGTAGTTGAGATGAATCTGTGCTGCACTTTATGTACAGGCTCAGTAGTGACCAGGGCTGTGGAGTCGGAGTCAAAGAAATTGAGGAGTCGGAGGTTTGGCTTACCAACTCCACAGCCCTGCAAAAATGTCCATATCTATTTTGCTACAAATTCTAAAATAAAAATTCCAAAAGCAATACATTTGCAGTGGGGTAAATAAGTATTTGATCCCTTATTGATTTGGTAAGTTTGCCCACTGACAAAAACATGAAGGCAACAAAGGATTGGCTCAAAAAGAAGCACATTAAGTTCATGGAGTGGCCTAGCCAGTCTCCAGACCTTAATCCCATAGAAAACTTATGGAGGGAGTTGAAGATCCGGGTTGCCAAGTGACAGCCTCAAAATCTTAATGATTTAGAGATGATCTGTAAAGAGGAGTGGACCAAAATTCCTCCTGACATGTGTGCAAACCTCATCATCAACTACAAAAAAAATTTGACTGCTGCGCTTGCCATCAAGAGTTTTGCCACCAAGTATTAGGTCTTGTTTGCCAGAGGGATAAAATACTTATTTCTCACTGCAAAATGCAAATTTATATAATATATACTATGTGATTTTCTGGATTTTATTTTTGATATTCTATCTCTCAATTTTAAAATTAACCTACCGTTAAAATTATAGACTGTCCATATCTTTGTCAGTGGGCAAACTTACAAAATCAGCAAGGGATCAAATACTTATTTCACCCACTGTATAATAATGATGACCTGATTTGGTCATAAAGTAAACAGTGAACGTTAGAAAATAAAATCATCCATCCATCTCCTTCAAACCATAGCTTCTTAAATAAACTATTTCTTTATCACTTCTCTTTATCACTTCTTCCTTTAGGTAAAAAAATTAATGGAGTTACGACACCCTACGGGACACTGTCTGTCATACTGACTGTTTGGATGAGAGCATTTCCAAGAAAAAATGATCCTCTCCTAAGGAAAAGATTATAGTGGAAAAAAACATAGCTGGATCTTAAATCTCTTTCTACCATTACACACGGCACAGAATTACAGTATTTACTGCATGGATATTAAATTAAATCTGGTTCTAATAAACTGCAAGCATCATAAAATATCACACAATATGAATGATGGTGCATGATATTCATGTAGGATGGACATGCATATACCGTATACCAAATAATCTTTTGTTTAGCTCTCACAATTTTCTCTCGTATAAAAAGTACTGTAGAAAAACTATAGGCAGTTATGAAAAAAAAAGCTGCAAATTAAGCATGCTTCCAAAAAATAGAAAAAAATAATTTTTATCAATTAACAAAAGTGAGTGAACAAATGAGAAATCTAAATCAAATCAATATTTAGTACGACAGTCCTTCAAAACAGCATCAATTCTTCTAGGTACACTTGAACAAAGTCAGGGATTTTGCAGGATTATAGGTGTATGAGTAACTAATTATAGGTAATAATGATCATCATTTTCATATGTAGGTTGAAAAATTAACTGAAACAGAAACAGCTGTGATGGAAGCTTAAAACTGGGTGTGGAATAGTCAATCTCTGCTATAAGGTGGCAGATCTGAGCACAGCATCAAGACACAAGGTAGTTATACTGCATCAGCAAGGTCTCTGTCAGGCAAAGATTTCAAAGAAGGCCGGAGTTTCAAGATCTGCTGTTCAACTTCTTTTGAAGAAGCACAAAAAACGGGCAATGTTCAAGACTGTTTGCAGAGCACTGGATTTGGTGTTTTTGTCTCCTACCAGAAACTTACATCCAAAAGTATGATATACAGGAAGCATACTGTCTGATATCTGTCTCCAAGAAACCCAAATGACACACAAAACCTCATCCTTGATGGTGCACAGATGTTTTGGCAATGCTATTGGAGTTTTCACTGTATGCCGTGACAAAAATCAAGGGAAATATATACTATTGCTTATGTTCCTTGCACACTACATTCAGGAACTTTTCTCTCTCACTTCCACTTACAGTATGTTTTTTTAATCTAACGAAGTATTCAGTATTCAGTGTCAGGGAGAAGGGAAATATTCTCTAAAATTTCATTCGAAAATGTTTTCCCTCTATGATGTGCCGACATCTGATCCTCCTCTTGATACCATAGATGTAATTGTAAGCAGATGATCAGAACGTCATGTGTAGGACGCCTTACTCCCACAATTCATACACTGTAGAATACTTTTTAAGAACAAATGGTTAACTATTCATGTAGCTCTATCCCTTTGTTTTCCACTTGTCTCCCTGATGTTTGCCTTTCCATCTTTATCCTGCTTTCTTACCTACACAGTCCTACAGAATATTAATGACAATACTGCATCATACAGATGCCTTTACTATCACTGTTCACAAATTTTGTTTAGAACTCAATTTCTCATTATACAAATTATGGTAAATCTATTATGGTGACGTCCTACCAAATACTTGTTAGCTAGCAAGTCACATCACAACCATTGGGTGACCACAGGTACAGATGAAGGATATCTAAAAATTTATAAAGATATTTTGATGCAGCAAGACATCCTGATGTACAATTGCATAACTCAATACCTAACTATACAAGGTAGATAACCTGTCATCAGGATCAGGCATGTTAAACTAAATGTATGGGCATAAAGACACTGTCCTACTGATTGAATAGGTACTTTTGAAGTAGAAATCTGCAGCCGACCTGTTCTTTAATTAGCTTTAGAAGTTTGTGTGAAATAAGCTGTTCGCGCATTGGGGCAGGACTTTGTGTAGGGTTTTCGGCTCTGCTCTGGCTCCTCAGTTGTCTCTGTTGTCTGTTTCTTGTTATTATTTTAAATTTTGTGCTGGCGCCATGGGAGGCACATTGACCTCGCATTGGGCATCAGGAAAATAGCACCAATGTTGGCGCATGAGCAGATTGAGATCTCGGCTCAATGACAAGCTGAGATCTCAATCTGCTCATGCGCCGCCACTGGCGGCATTATAATAAAGACTGCAAGGAGAGCAATGTATGCATGAGCCGACACCAGCTGCATTTTACTGAATCCCGCCGTGAGGTAATAATAATAATAATAACGTGGTGAGGTGAATGTGCGCAAGCGCCGCCTGCAGTTGGGTGCAAAATTTAAAATAGTAACAAGATACTTACACCAGAGGCAGTTGAGGGGCCAAAGCAGAGCCGAAGATCCTATCCACAGTCCTGCCCTGATGCAGAAACAGCTTATTGTCTACTTCTAATACATCACCCTTAGATGTAATACAGCACCCACAGAAGTCTGCAGGCAATACAGCACCCACAGAAGTCTGCAGGCAATACAGCACCCACAGAAGTCTGCTTGTAATACAGCACCCACAGAAGTCTGCTTGTAATACAGCACCCACAGAAATCTGCTTGTAATACAGCACCCACAGAAGTCTGCTGGTAATACAGCACCCACAGAAGTCTGCTTGTAATACAGCACCCACAGAAGTCTGCAGGCAATACAGCACCCACAGAAGTCTGCTTGTAATACAGCACCCACAGAAGTCTGCTTGTAATACAGCACCCACAGAAGTCTGCTTGTAATACAGCACCCACAGAAGTCTGCTTGTAATACAGCACCCACAGAAGTCTGCTTGTAATACAGCACCCACAGAAGTCTGCTTGTAATACGGCACCCACAGAAGTCTGCTTGTAATACAGCACCCACAGAAGTCTGCTTGTAATACAGCACCCACAGAAGTCTGCTTGTAATACGGCACCCACAGAAGTCTGCTTGTAATACGGCACTCACAGAAGTCTGCTTGTAATACAGCACCCACAGAAGTCTGCTTGTAATACAGCACCCACAGAAGTCTGCTTGTAATAGAGCACCCACAGAAGTCTGCTTGTAATACGGCACCCACAGAAGTCTGCTTGTAATACGGCACTCACAGAAGTCTGCTTGTAATACGGCACTCACAGAAGTCTGCTTGTAATACAGCACCCACAGAAGTCTGCTTGTAATAGAGCACCCACAGAAGTCTGCTTGTAACACGGCACCCACAGAAGTCTGCTTGTAATACAGCACCCACAGAAGTCTGCTTGTAATACGGCACCCACAGAAGTCTGCTTGTAATACAGCACCCACAGAAGTCTGCTTGTAATACAGCACCCACAGAAGTCTGCTTGTAATACAGCACCCACAGAAGTCTGCTTGTAATACAGCACCCACAGAAGTCTGCTTGTAATACAGCACTCACAGAAGTCTGCTTGTAATACAGCACCCACAGAAGTCTGCTTGTAATACAGCACCCACAGAAGTCTGCTTGTAATACAGCACCCACAGAAGTCTGCTTGTAATACAGCACCCACAGAAGTCTGCTTGTAACACAGCACCCACAGAAGTCTGCTTGTAACACAGCACCCACAGAAGTCTGCTTGTAATACAGCACCCACAGAAGTCTGCTTGTAATACAGCACCCACAGAAGTCTGCTTGTAATACAGCACCCACAGAAGTCTGCTTGTAATACAGCACCCACAGAAGTCTGCTTGTAATACAGCACCCACAGAAGTCTGCTTGTAATACAGCACCCACAGAAGTCTGCTTGTAATACGGCACTCACAGACGTCTGCTTGTAACACGGCACCCACAGAAGTCTGCTTGTAATACGGCACCCACAGAAGTCTGCTTGTAATACGGCACCCACAGAAGTCTGCTTGTAATACAGCACCCACAGAAGTCTGCTTGTAATACAGCACCCACAGAAGTCTGCTTGTAATAGAGCACCCACAGAAGTCTGCTTGTAACACGGCACCCACAGAAGTCTGCTTGTAATACGGCACCCACAGAAGTCTGCTTGTAATACGGCACTCACAGAAGTCTGCTTGTAACACAGCACCCACAGAAGTCTGCTTGTAATACGGCACTCACAGACGTCTGCTTGTAATACAGCACTCACAGAAGTCTGCTTGTAATACAGCACCCACAGAAGTCTGCTTGTAATACAGCACCCACAGAAGTCTGCTTGTAATAGAGCACCCACAGAAGTCTGCTTGTAACACGGCACCCACAGAAGTCTGCTTGTAATACAGCACCCACAGAAGTCTGCTTGTAATACGGCACCCACAGAAGTCTGCTTGTAATACAGCACCCACAGAAGTCTGCTTGTAATACAGCACCCACAGAAGTCTGCTTGTAATACAGCACCCACAGAAGTCTGCTTGTAATACAGCACCCACAGAAGTCTGCTTGTAATACAGCACTCACAGAAGTCTGCTTGTAATACAGCACCCACAGAAGTCTGCTTGTAATACAGCACCCACAGAAGTCTGCTTGTAATACAGCACCCACAGAAGTCTGCTTGTAATACAGCACCCACAGAAGTCTGCTTGTAACACAGCACCCACAGAAGTCTGCTTGTAATACAGTACCCACAGAAGTCTGCTTGTAATACAGCACCCACAGAAGTCTGCTTGTAATACAGCACCCATGGACGTTCCACATGTTTAAATAATCCCTCCTAAACCATCTCTATGGATATGTAGGTCATAAGAAGCTGAATAATATGATACCTTGATATCTGCGATCAGATGTATTATTTTAGAGAAATCCTGAGACCCGCAGCCAGTCCGTGCATTGCAGACATTGATCTCCCAGAGAATCTGCCTCCAGAGCTTGTTTTAAATGAAAGGGAATGTTACCAGTGTGAGACATGTAGATCAGGAGAGCAGACTGTCAGACGTTACTTTGCACACTGGTAATGCCATTTTTTAATTTAAAGCGAACCTGTCAGCAAAAGCGAACCTGTCAGCAGTTTTGGCCGATATAAGATACGTCCACCGCCTTTCAGAGCTTATCTACAGGATTCTATAATGCTGTAGATCAGCCCCCGGTCCGACCTGAAAGATAAGAAAAATAAGCTTTATTATAGTCACGCGGGGGGGGCAGTCTGTTCCGATGGGTGTCGCAGGTCCGGGTCCAGCGCCTCCCATCTTCTTGTGATGCCACCCTCCTGTTCCCTTTAAAATAAACCCTGGAAGAAGATTACCATTGAGATCTATGTCCACAAAGCACGGACTGGCTGTGGGTCTCCCGAACAGAGCATGACAACTTCAAGTATTTCTAAGAGGCTTTCACACTCGGGTCGGGACACCCATGGCCATTTTAGTCTGAAATCGGACCGATTTGTATTGACATCTGAATGAGCCCTAAGGAGTCCAATACTTAACCATTTAGTAATTGTAGATTAACTGTAAATACTGGGAGATATTAGGATAATCCAACCTGTTCACTACCTATCTTCTCTCTATGACGGTTCTTCAACCTAAAGTCAACAGTCTTCCCCTACCCTGCACCTACTGTTTCCATATTTCCCCACTGGCATTGTCATCGTGTACGTGTTGGGTAAAAGGTTAGTGCTAATTAAAATATATATAAAAATATATCATAAAACTATACGATAAAAATAATTATGATATTGAGTACTTAAGTGGAACCTCGTTGTAGTTGGGCATTATTACACATGTTTTCATTTAAACCCCCATAATGATGATGATGATGATGATGATGATGAAGGTTTTCCTACATAAAAAAGTCCCAGGGCACCGGGAGTTATTACGCACATTACACGTGCAAGCAGCATCGAGAGAGATAAGCAAGTGTCAGTGCCAAGCATGCTGAGTGTATTTACTAGGCATGCAGTGGCTCCTAACACTTCCTGCCGCATGGCGTGAGACATGTTGCCTTTGGGGGAGGACATCACTTATATACAAAATGTTCATATTTATACCACCAGCCAAAGAAGGAAACAAGACTAGTAAAGAATGTACACTCTCTTTCAGGCAGAATACTTTATGGAGAATACACTAAGGAATACAAACTAAAAATAGAGCTGATAATGTTAATTGGAGGAAAGACCCAAGACTTAGTAACCCGTTCATGACTTCAAAGGTCCCATGACAGAAAGTTAGGAATGAATTATGGTGGGCAGCTTTTTGTGTACTGGCGACATAGACTCTTTAGTCTACATGAACTAGAGGACAGATAAAAGACACATAAGATACGCAGAACCAGAATGTTCAGACTAAAGGGAATGAGAAAAAAGTAAACTACGCCCAACAAGTGAGGGTTTGCTTACTAACAACGAGGCACTGGACATCTATCATACTTTGTCACTGAGTTCTCCCTACCTGAAGACAGGGATTTGCAGATGTTTGCGTCGGACATGGATAAACTTATCCTCAGTGCCTTGGATATTCTCCTTTCCTTCCAGACAAGACTCTAACTGTGCAGATAATTTGTAGTCTTCATTCTGTAGAAAACTTCTGGACAACATTTCTCATGGGATTCTGCTAGCTAGCCATGTTGCACATCAGGGATATAAGGGGTATAAGAGGCTACAGAAGTTAGACAGCTGTTTGGCTGGGGTGGGAGGAGAATAGGCGGGGGAAATATACACTCTGGAAATAACTTCTGAGAAAGTTTTTCTTTGTTTCAGAGGCTAGAAGAAGGAAATTATTCACAATAAATTGTTTTAGAAACATTGTCGCACAGTACATTCCAACATACTGAAGAACCGGAGGCTTACGCTGAGGAGAGACTGGCACCACATGTGAATACTAAAGCCAGGCACAGATAAACTCATAAAACTGCTAGTGTGGTCCCGTCAAAGTGATCTTATTTTATGTCATAGATACATGTGAGAAGATCACATTGCCATTGACATAAATGGTACTGTGCTTAAAGGGAACCGGTCAGCGTGAATCATCCCCCAAAACTATTCATATATGGTCATGTTGTTCTCTGAAAGATAATGCCATCAGTAGCTGTATTATGCCATCAGTGGCTCCATGACTGCAAAACTGCTGCTTTAATCCACATGCAAATGATGTTCAAGTGCTCTGGGAGTGTTAATACACTTGCCAAACCTCTACCTACCTGGCTCTATTCCACACAAAGTGAAACCTTAGTCTGCTAAAAGACAGCTCACTGGCTTGACTACACGCCATGTTATCTGTCATCCCAACAGAGGATGGTGGGACAAGGCAAGGTCTAGAGGCAGAGGAATGGGAAGTGCTTTGACACTTCCAGAGCACTTAAGGATCACTTGCATATGAATTTAAACAGTGATATCACAGTCAGGGAACAACAGATTGCAGTAATACAGTAATGGATGGCATAATCTTTGAGAAAGACACATGACCATGTAAACAGTTTGGGGTGGATGGATCGTGATAACATTCCCTTTAAAATGTCATACTTAACAAATCATCAAGACCAATTCAGAAGATTTGATTGATAGGTCTACACACTGAGATCTCCACCAATCACTAAAATGGAGGTATAAGTACTCAACAGAGAGCTGCTGCCTCTAAGACTAGGGAAGGACTTGATAAGTCTACAAGTCTATAAGTCTGAGATGTTTGAATGGAGGTGTTTGCTGATTTATTTTAGCGAACTGTGGGGGGTTCAAGCCCCAGATCCTATAGTCAAAAGTTTTCTGAAACAGCTGTTACACTTTAAAAATGAGAATTTGTTAAATGGCTGACTTAACATGTCTGAAAGCTATCTCCCCGATGTACATCGAAACAGGCACGTTTCACTCTGCCATGTGTGCATATTTTTTGAACTGGGAAAGATAGACAATGCCAAATTTACTCCTGGGTGCCCCAGACACGAAGCATTGTTGGTGAATATCACTGACCTAAACCACTGACCTAAACCAAATGTCTATAGACATCGTTAAGAAAAGATACAAAGGAGCCAATACAACAAAGTGAATTAAAGTAGCACTCCTCCTCCCATCAAAGTTTTTATCTGCTTAATATATTGCAGTCATCATATTATATAGCACTGTGTACTTACAATTGCTCTTTTTGCCTTTCTACCCAGCTAATTCTTCTAGTTTACCTGCTCTATGTAGAATCAGGAAGTCTCTTGTCCCTGAAAAAAAAATCATTTTCCTCTTCAACTCCGGACCACCCAACAGCTCACTTCTCCCTCTGCCAGGGACTTTTGCAGCGGCTGATGCGTCATACAGGGAAAATTGACCTCCTGTTTTTACATAGAGCTTAGGATTCAGCTAGTCAGTTTTTAATCCCGTGATGTCATAGACCTAATGAAAAACAGAAGAATTAGTTGGGTAGAAAGGCAAAATGAGCAATTGTAAGTACACAGTATTATATTATATGATGACTGCAATATATTAAGAGGATAAAAACTTTGATCGGAGGAGGAGTGCTTCTTTAAGCCAGAAACAGTAAGCACAATAGTATTAGTATTGAATAGTCACAAAATGTTTGCACAACATGGAGTTGAGTGAAAAATGTGTGACTTTTGGTGTTTTCACATTAGTTTCAAGAAGTTCCGCCATAATGGGCAGAGGTGAGGAAGAGCCAAAGCACGATGGGGAATGGCTTTGCTTGCTCGTCAAATTTTTTGAAAGTGGTGGCATTTCTTACATCAGGAATGTTATTACAGTCACTAACAGGAGTAACAATTCTGGCAAAATGCACAAAGATACATTCCAATGATAAGATGCGCCAAATTCATTACGTAGCGTGTACCTCATAATGAATTTGAGACATACTATTCCTGAATGACCCTAATTAAGACTGGTGCCAGTCTTAATGTTTTCGGTCAAATACTTTGATGTTGTGTCAAGTTCAAAAGCAAATGGTTTTCATCAGTTACAGTCCAAACACTTCATCTTTGGAGTCAATCACTCGCGCTCGTGTCTATTTGGTATAGTTAATAATACAAATAGTTGTTCTCTTAGGTGGGTCCAAGGTACACCACTCCAATACCGGCAAAACCCAATTGTTCTCCTTTGACGCTCTTCATCTTTTGTGCTATAGCAGTCACATTTTGGAAAATTTAGGACAGCACACAAAAATAATCAGGATATTGAAATGATTTACATATAAAATAACAAGATCTTTCCGTGTCTTTAAGTGCTATGTAAGAAAAGCGTCCACTGAAACAGAAACTTGTTTTCTTGTGCCTGCAGCAAGCAACGTCTCTCATCAGAGAGGCAAGCAGAGATTATCCAGCCAGGGAGTGGGAGACAATCTCAAGTCACTTAATGCAGAATTCACAACATGACTGTTAATGAAGTTTACTTATCAGCAAAGGGATAAGTTGGAGGCTGGCAAGAAATGTCTGCCAACTGCAGAATATCGCAAAAATATCATCTTCACATTTTATTTTGCACGTTATAGTAAGTCACTGGACCCATACTGTCCTATCTGTTACATGATTTTTGCATGAGCTAACTTGGCAGTGACTTCCTTTTCCTGTGGAAATAATATATTTTGGCAGATGAAGTGAACATATGAAAGATAGTAGGTTGAGGTTCCATCAGGCGAATCTACTTGTTATGCTATACAGTAATGGCATCTGCCCAGTAAATGCAGCCCTAAAATGAGAAAACAACCGGATCTACAGAATTTCGCTGCTCTACACAGATGCAACAAAGTTTATGCTACATTTACATCTCGGGTTTTCCCTATGCTTGGCATATATGTTCAAAATTGATCCCAATGTACCCTATATGGTGAAAAGTATAGGGAAACATACACATTTTACCTTCAAAAGCTTGTATGGCTTCCAATCATTCTTCTAAATCCATAGCCCTTAATATGAAGTTGAGGTATCCATTGTAGCGATGACAGTTCCTACACTTCTGCGAAGGTTTTCAACAAGATTTGGGAGGTATCTGTGGGAAACTTTGCCAATTTATTCAGAAGAGCATTTGTAAGGTCAGATACTCATATTGGACGAGACAAATGGCCTCGCTAGCAATTTCCATGCTAGTTCATCCCAAAGGTGTTCAAAGTGCACTGCTACCGACAGTGAATACGTCTCCTGGACACTTTGACATACAGTTGACCTTCCCCGAATCAGTTGTGGCACTTCCTGACAGATTTTCGGGGGGGGGGGGGAGGATAAATTTGGAGTGTTTAAGGAGAGCTGTAAATTATTATTTACGCTATGACACCAGTCTTCTGGGGATGAGTCCCAGTGGGTGGGTGTAATTATGTCCCTATTGCATGGGGGTCCTCAGACTTGGGCATTCTCCTTGTCCCCACTAGCCCCAGAACGCTCTTCTGTTGACATATTTTTTGACGCTTTAGGGATGATTTATGACGAACCTGATAGGGTCCAGGTCGCAGAGACTAAGACCATGAACCTGACACAGAGGGGCCGCACGGCTGAAGAAGTTCAGAGTTCTGGCAATTTTCATCTGAGGTTCTATGGAATGATGCTGCTCTCAGGTGTCAGTTTCGCCGTGGCCTTACAGATGCCCTTAAGGACGCTCTGGCTTTGCATTCTCCACCCTGTTCTTTGGGGGAGGCCATTCGTATGGATCGCAGAATTCGGGAGAGAAGTGATGAGCGACAAGGGGTTTTGGTCATTCTTCCAGGATCAGTTTCCTTACCCGAGACGGTGTCTATGGAGGTTGGAACCACCAGCCCTTGGGCCGTGGAAAGGAGACGTCGGTGTGATCTGTGACTCTGCTTCTACTGTGGTCACGCTGGACATTTTCTCCCAGTACCCCATTCAATGGAGACGTTACAGACCGGAAGAGAGATCTTGGGTCCCTGCTCGAGCTGTCAATACTGATCGCCTGGTCAGGGCCTTCCATTACAGGTTTCCTGGGAAACCTGGGGGTCAGGTGGCCCCCTGGAGGAGGGGGTACTGTCACGACTCTTCCGCTCAGTGAATGATTTAACTTACGCCTTTGTCTTTTCCCTTGGTAATCTATGTACTCTCTTGGTATTGACCCAGAAACGTCTGACTCTTCTGCCTCATGGCCGGTCCGTGAGTGGTGACTAGCATCACACATGCTCTTTTGAAAATGAGATATAGTAGTTAAATAATAACAATGTAGGCAAACACCCATCATGCCCTAAATAGATCTTATATTATTAATTCCTCTATTCTCATCATGGGCATGATGTATAATGTTTTTACATTGCAACTTTCTCCAGAACCTAAGGTGTTAAACGTATTTAACTTTCAATTCTGCACCAATTATGGCCTCAAGAGAAGGGATTAACCGTTAATTTAGAGGTTGGGGAAAGTGATTGTCTGCTACTGAGACGGATTTGCTATGTTTAAACTGCCTTTGGACAGCTGCTAGGCTTAAGTAAAAAACATCTTTTTTCTTTTTCCATTTCCTTGGGCCTTGGGGGTAAGCGTTTTGTTTTACACGCGTGCCTCTTTGATGAAAGATAGCCTACTGCACCATTTTTCTAGATGTTTGTGTTCATTTAACAGTTTTTTTTCTCTTTTCGAATGTGCAATGTTCCTCTTGAAACACTGCTAAAAAAATATATCCCCTCAACACCTCGGGGTACAATTCTCTTAAGGCCGGAGACACACTGGTGCGAGAGACGGCCGAGTCTCGCTGGTTAAAAGCAAGCTGTGGCACCTGCACTCCGGAGCGGAGCGTGCGGCTCCATAGCAATACATGGAGCTGCACGCTCAGCTCCGGAATGCAGGTGCCACAGCTTGCTTTTAACCAGCGAGACTCGGCCGTCTCTCGCACCAGTGTGTCTCCGGCCTAACAGTTGCAATATTTGTTATGGTTATTTCTCCTTCTAAAGAAAACATATTTCAAGAAATAAACTAAACTAGAAATTAAATAGCTGTAACATGATGCATTTACACATTTAGTATGCAATAATTATTTTGTGACAGTTTAAGGCCATGTGCACACGTTAAGTATTTTTCGTTTTTTTTTCGCGTTTTTTCACTATAAAAACGTGATAAAAACGCGAAAAAAACGCTTACATATGCCTCCTATTATTTTAAGTGTATTCCGCATTTTTTGTGCAAATGTAGCCTTTTTTTCCGCGAAAAAATCGCATCGCGGAAAAAAAAGCAACATGTTCATTAAAATGCGGAATTGCAGGGGATTCCGCACACCTAGGAGTGCATTGATCTGCTTACTTCCCGCACGGGGCTGTGCCCACGATGCGGGAAGTAAGCAGATTATGTGCGGTTGGTACCCAGGGTGGAGGAGAGGAGACTCTCCTCCACGGACTGGGCACCATATAAGTGGTCAAAAAATAAGAATTAAAATAAAAAATAGTCCTATACTCACCCTCGATGTCTTCCCGCCTCCACTGCACGCTGTCGCTTCGGTTCCTGTAGCTGCTGTGCGGTGAAAGACCTTCCGATGACGTCACTGTCCTGTGATTGGTCGTGAGCGGTTATGTGACCGCTCACGTGACCGTGACGTCACGGAAGGTCCTGTGCGCACAGACCAGCTATAGGAAGAGGAACGGACGCCGCTGAAGAGATGTCTGGGTGAGTATAACCATTTTTTTTATTTTTTTTATTATTTTTAAACATTCTATCTTTTACTATAGATGCTGCATAAGCTGCATCTATAGTAAAAAGTTGGTCACACTTGTCAAACGCTATGTTTGACAAGTGTGACCAACCTGTCAGTCAGTTTTCCAAGCGATGCTACAGATCGCTTGGAAAACTTTAGCATTCTGCAAGCTAATTACGCTTGCAGAATGCTAAAAAAAAGCAAAAAAACCGGAAAAAAAACGCAAAAAAAAAATGCGGATTTCTTGCAGAAAATTTCCGGTTTTCTTCAGGAAATTTCTGCAAGAAATCCGCAACATGTGCACATACCCTAAAGATTGTGTTTCCATGGTAACAGACTACAAACAAACCCTGTGTGTAGTCGGAGATTGACAAATCCAGAGAAACACAGCATGGTGGCTCAATGGTTAGCACTGTTGCTTTGCAGCGCTGGGGTCCTGAGTTCAAATCCCACCAAGGACAACATCTGCAAGGAGTTTGTATGTTCTCTCTGTGATTGCATTGGTTTTCTCCGGGTTCTCTGGTTTCCTCCTCCAAAGACATACTGATAGGGAAATTAGATTGTGAACCCCAATGGGGGCACAGTGTTTATTTAACGCACTGTGGAATATGATGGCGCTATATAAACAAAGCATAATAAATAAATGCCTACATAGGAGCTGTATACACATGGCTGTAAAATATCCTTTGTGGGGTGTGAGATAGCACTCACTAACGGGTTGGGAATACTCGCTTGGCAAAAGAATAAACGTAGACACATAAAACATAAACAGTCTAATTTGGTTTATTCAAGCACTCATAAATCACTTGAGGCAATGTTATACAGGTCCTTCTCAAAAAATTAGCATATAGTGTTAAATTTCATTATTTACCATAATGTAATGATTACAATTAAACTTTCATATACTATAGATTCATTATCCACCAACTGAAATTTGTCAGGTCTTTTATTGTTTTAATACTGATGATTTTGGCCTACAACTCCTGATAACCCAAAAAACCTGTCTCAATAAATTAGCATATTTCACCCGACCAATCAAATAAAAGTGTTTTTTAATACCAAACAAAAAAACCATCAAATAATAATGTTCAGTTATGCACTCAATACTTGGTCGGGAATCCTTTGGCAGAAATGACTGCTTCAATGCGGCGTGGCATGGAGGCAATCAGCCTGTGACACTGCTGAGATGTTATGGAGGCCCAGGATGCTTCAATAGCGGCCTTAAGCTCATCCAGAGTGTTGGGTCTTGCGTCTCTCAACTTTCTCTTCACAATATCCCACAGATTCTCTATGGGGTTCAGGTCAGGAGAGTTGGCAGGCCAATTGAGCACAGTAATACCATGGTCAGTAAACCATTTACCAGTGGTTTTGGCACTGTGAGCAGGTGCCAGGTCGTGCTGAAAAATGAAATCTTCATCTCCATAAAGCATTTCAGCCGATGGAAGCATGAAGTGCTCCAAAATCTCCTGATAGCTAGCTGCATTGACCCTGCCCTTGATGAAACACAGTGGACCAACACCAGCAGCTGACATGGCACCCCACACCATCACTGACTGTGGGTACTTGACACTGGACTTCAGGCATTTTGGCATTTCCTTCTCCCCAGTCTTCCTCCAGACTCTGGCACCTTGATTTCCGAATGACATGCAAAATTTGCTTTCATCAGAAAAAAGTACTTGGGACCACTTAGCAACAGTCCAGTGCTGCTTCTCTGTAGCCCAGGTCAGGCGCTTCTGCCGCTGTTTATGGTTCAAAAGTGGCTTTACCTGGGGAATGCGGCACCTGTAGCCCATTTCCTGCACACGCCTGTGCACGGTGGCTCTGGATGTTTCCACACCAGACTCAGTCCACTGCTTCCTCAGGTTCCGGTCACCTCTTCTCGTTGTACAGCGTTTTCTGCCACATTGTTTCCTTCCAACAGACTTACCATTGAGGTGCCTTGATACAGCACTCTGGGAACAGCCTATTTGTTGAGAAATTTCTTTCTGGGTCTTACCCTCTTGCTTGAGGGTGTCAATGATGGCCTTCTTGACATCTGTCAGGTCGCTAGTCTTACCCATGATGGGGGTTTTGAGTAATGAACCAGGCAGGGAGTTTTTAAAAGCCTCAGGTATCTTTTGCATGTGTTTAGAGTTAATTAGTTGATTCAGAAGATTAGGGTAATAGGTCATTTAGAGAACCTTTTCTTGATATGCTAATTTATTGAGACAAGTTTTTTGGGTTATCAGGAGTTGTATGCCAAAATCATCAGTATTAAAACAATAAAAGACCTGACAAATTTCAGTTGGTGGATAATGAATCTATAGTATATGAAAGTTTAATTGTAATCATTACATTATGGTAAATAATGAAATTTAACACTATATGCTAATTTTTTGAGAAGGACCTGTATATCACAGACCTCACATAGTCCTTAGCACCATATAGTATACAGCTTTGAGACCCAGTCACTAAACATGCCGGACCTCTTTGTCCAGTTACCATGGGCGACCACCTGCCGAACAGTTCATTAACCCTTTTCTGCCAGCTGACGTAATAGTATGTCAGCTGGCAGTATCCCCCGCTTTGAGGTGGGCTCCGGCAGTGAGCCCACCTCAAAGCCGAGACATGTCAGCTGGTTTCAACAGCTGACATGTGACCGCAATGGGTGCGAGCGGAATCACGATCCGCCCACAACCATTAGCTAGTTAAATGCTGCTGTCAAACTCTGACAGTGGCATTTAACAAGTGCTGCCGGCCGCTGACCCCCGTCACGTGATCGGGGGTCATCAGTGCATTGCCATCACAACCAGAGGTCTTAAACGAGACCTCTATGATTGTTGATGGCAGATGGCTATGAGCGCCACCCTGTGGTTGGCGCTCATAGCAAGCCTGTAATTCTGCTGCATAGAGGTGATCTGTGCGTCACCTCTATGTAGCAGAGGCGATCGAGTAGTGGAAGCTATTGAAGCATGCCAAAATGAAAAATAAAAGTGTTTAAAAATAAAAAAATATAAAAGTTCAAATCACCCAGCTTTCGCCCCAATCAAAACAAAACAATAAAAAAAAAAATCAAACATACACATATTTGGTATCGCAGCATTCAGAATCGCCCGATCTATCAATAAAAAAAAGGATTAACCTGATCGCTAAACGATGTAGCGATAAAAAAAATCAAAACGCCAAAATTACATTTTTTTGTTCTCCGCAACATTGTATTAAAATGCAATAACGGGCTATCAAAATAATGTATCTGCACAAACGAGGTATAATTAAAAACGTCAGCTCGGCACGCAAAAAATAAGCCATCACCTGACCCCAGATCAAAAATGGAGACGCTAACGGTATCGGAAAAATGGAGCAATTTTTTTTAGCAAACTTTGGAATTTTTTTTTACCACTTGGATAAAAGAGACATGTTTGGTGTCTATGAACTCGTACTGACCTGGAGAATCATAATCTCAGGTCTGTTTTAGCATTTAGCGAACCTAGCAAAAAAGCCAAACAAAAAACAAGTGTGGGATTGCACTTTTTTTTGCAATTTCACCGCACTTGGAATTTTTTTCCCGTTTTCCCGTACACAACATGGTGAAACCAATGGTATCGTTCAAAAGTACAACTTGTGCCGCAAAAAATAAGCACTGGCCATTTTGATGGAAAAATAAAAAAGTTATGGCTCTGGAAAGAAGGGAAGCGAAAAACGAAAACATGAAAAAAGCTCCAGGGGTTAATGTTCATGGAACACAACAGGCACCAACAAAAGACATTAGGTTGCAGTCTCTAAATGCTGGACCTTACTCTGTCCAGTTACCATGGGTGACCACACAGTTCATTAACTGACTCCCTGTCAGTGCACACAGTTCCCCATGCTCTGGGTTACCTTCCAGGCGCTCGTGCTCCACACGCTTGCGTATTTTGGCCAAAATATAAACTAATACCTCACATATTTTTTTATATGTGTTTTTTGCACTTTTTTTCGGGGTGCAGTTGTCCCCATTTTGTCTTGTAAACTGTGGTGTCTGTTCACATGGGGTGCATTTGGATAGTGCTGGGCAGCCCACCTGATCTAATAGAAGGGTGTCACTACTAGGCTGTTAACCTGGATGCTGTGCCTCTCCATTGTGTGAACAGCGCCACATACAAGTCTTTTATGTGCAGTAATTAGCTTGATAGGTTGTGAGTGGTTGCCTCATCGGTAATTCTGCACCTGTGTTGCCGCCATCTTAACCACATGGGTCCACTGCATCCTGTGCATTTGTTTGGAGGCCTAGGCAGGTAAACATCTGCTTTTTTGCTGTTTTTTCTGTATTTTTGGAGGATCTCTGAATCCTCTTTTTGTGCTTAGTCACACTTTGCCACATTGACAGATAACCTCTGAGCTCAGAGACTTCCTTCTCCAGCTCATGCCCCTGTGCTCAGCCACTTGTATCAGGACCCTTTCCCGTTCAACATGCTCTTTTACTGTCTCTTTAATCATCTCTATTTTGTGATCCTGTTCTCTTTTGGCTATCACATGTCGCACCATAACTTGTTTAAATATATTGTCAGATGGTCCAGCTTGCCCATCCACACTCTGCCTCTTCGGAGTTCCACCTATTCCTGCATCCGCAGGTTCAACTCTCTCTTGGGTCTTCCGTCCATCACCTTTGACCACCTCTAGGGTCTCTACTGGGCTCTCGGCCCGGTCCCTTTTAGGTACCTCTCGACTCTCTGTAACTTCAGAGAACTCCACACTCTCCAGCATCAGGTACTCTGGAGCTTTCATCATACTGTCAGTGCACATAGTTCCCCATACTTTGGGTTACCTTCCAGGAGCTCCTGCTCCACACGGTGAATCCTATCAGTACTCTCTCTCCCAGGGAAGCTGTCTTACTGGGATCACCGTCCTTGTGACCAGGGCACTCACGACAGTCCAGACCCGCAGAAGAAAAGGTAGCTTCCCCAACGCAGTGCCGTCACAGACTCTGCACATACGGCCTCACCATGTGCTATTCAGGAAGTCCTACTCACAGGATCTTCCAACACAGGATGTGCTATTCAAGAAGTCCTACTCCAAGGATCTTCCAACACAGGCCTTCAGATCCATGGCCTCACTATGTGCTCTTCAGGGATTCGATCTTCCAACATAAAAGGCCACTAAGTCCAAAGCCTCACCATGTGCTCTTCAGGAAGTTAGCACCTCCAACACATAGGCCTTCCAGGACCTTATGCATGGACCAATCAGGTCCATACACTCTCTAACATGTTGCCACACCATGGTCACATTATATACTTGTAACCTCTCCCATAGGTGGGAGGTGTGTGTGGTTAGTCAGACCCTCCCAGCTCTCCGACTAACCCTGTAAGCCTCCCTTCAAAGCTACACAAACACAACTCTTATGGAACTACAAGTCCCAGAACAACAATATTGGCTTACAGTGCAGACTCCCTCTGCGACACATACCGGCCATTTACAATCATGCAGGACACTGTTTCACAAACCCAGTTACGCCTTTATGTGTATCTTGAGGAGCCCACACAGCGCCCCCTAGCTGCAGCATGGGTCACTGCATCACAGGGGATTATACAAGGCCCCCTTCGCTCATTAATTTATATAGGCTCATGTCAGATCCATGCAGCTCTTATTGAGAACGCAGATTTCCCTGTAACAGTCTCTGTAGTTGAATCAATTCCCATTGATTTCCTTTCGCTTCCAATGTATTTGAAAAATCACTACGAGGAGCTGCAGAGACAGCAATCACAGATGCTGATAACGCGGGATACAAGAAAACACCACACGCTGCATCCACGCCTGTCATTCCTAATACTGTGATGTTTTGCTTTAGGTCTTGCTCATATGGTGGAATTTTCATACTTTTGTTTGGTACTTTTTTATGTTAAGACCAGGACAGTATCCAAAAATCACATAAATAAAAGTCCTCTCTTTATATTATTTTACTTTGAGAAAGAACTTTTCTCTATGTGGTTCATATGGTATCAACATATCATCTACCCTTGTTCCTCTTAGGCGGGACGCTTACAGGACTTGTCTCGGCCCCTTTAATGTAAGAATTATGTAAAGGTAGCACGTGTCACAGAGGCACCTTGATGGGAAAGACGGCTCTCGGCAAATGTTTGAAAGTATTAAAAATCAGAAATGAATATTCATATTCCTTTGCTAAAACAGGAAGTCGAATAAATTCAGATGAAAAAAACATTAATTCAATTATATTAATATTTGTATTTCATCAGTGCAATAGGAATGCAGCTTCATTTACATATGTATCTAATTATTTCACTCAACATACTGTATGTTCGCTAGTGGCTGTTAAAGGCTGCATTCATACAGTGCAATTATGGTACAGCAATTTTTTTTCCGGCTTGCCGTGAGAAGTAAAAAATACCTGAAACCTGAAAAGAGAATTGGGTGGAATTATACCGATAAGAGTCGATGGATTGGGGCGGCCGGCTTCCCTGCATCATACGTTAATGCGTTAATTGGTGGAATTATTGCACAGTCTGCACATAATGAATCTTTGATACATTAGTGAATGTATACGACTCTGTTCAAGGAAAAAAAAAGAAGCCAGGGCTGATTAGAAAAAACAAAATCATTAAACGAGCGTGATTCTCCGAGATGGGGTGAGCAAGGAGCGCAGATGGGATCATTGATTTTGAAGGGGATTAGCACAATTGAAATTGATGATTTTTTTTAGGCGAAATGAGGAGAATTGAATTGAGGTTTATACGCTGTTCGGGCAGAGTACAGGGGTTGATCCGACCTCCTACCCCGAGTTTAGATTTCATTTGTTCTAGCAATAGAAAATGCCGTAACAACCGCACCACAGCTGCACAAAGGAGGTCAGGGTAATTATAATACATCGGACGGTTATAATCATTCCGATAAGCTAAATGAATGATAATGTTATCACAATGAGATTGTCCAGATCCAGACCACTACTTTATTATGGAGTCTTAAACAGGAGCTCTCACCAGAATAACCTCATCTGTTTTAATAAAAAAAATATTAGTCCTTCAAAAATAAATTATTAACTAAATATAATTTCTTAAGCAAAATAAATAAATAAAAAGGTTCTATAAGTCTCAGACACAATATGCAAATGTCCCGAACTTCCTAGTAAGCAGAAAATGTCATGCTCTGCACCTTCTCATAATCCCCTTTAGCATATTGTACAGCGTAAAAGGGCTCAGTCTACAATATTTATAAAGTAATTAGCGATCAATAACTAATGTAGGTTCTGGAGATATTGCTACTTTACAGATCATACTGGGTGGCACAGACACCTGATGGTTGCAGAATACACCAGGTGGCACAGACGATTGATGGTTGCAGAATACATCAGCTGGCACAGACGATTGATGGTTGCAGAAAACACCAGGTGGCACAGACGCTTGATGGTTTCAGAATACATCAGGTGGCACAGACGCTTGATGGTTGCAGAAAACACCAGGTGGCACAGACTCTTGATGGTTGCAGAATACATCAAGTGGCACAGACACGCGATGATTGCAGAATACAACAGGTGGCACAAATGCTTCATTGTTTCACAATGCACCAGGCTGCACAGACACTTGATGGTTGCAGAATACATCAGGTGGCACAGACGCTTGATGGTTGAAGAATACATCAAGTGGCACAGATGCTTGATGGTTGCAGAATACATCAGGTGGCACAGACGCTTGATGGTTTCAGAATACATCAGCTGGCACAGACGCTTAATGGTTGCAGAATATACCAGGTGGCACAGACGATTGATGCTTGCAGAAAACACCAGGTGGCACAGACGCTTGATGGTTGCAGGATACATTAGGTGGCACAGACACGCGATAATTGCAGAATACAACAGGTGGCACAAATGCTTCATTGTTTCACAATGCACCAGGCTGCACAGACACTTGATGGTTGCAGAATACATCAGGTGGCACAGACGCTTGATGGTTGCAGAATACATCAGGTGGCACAGACGCTTGATGGTTGAAGAATACATCAAGTGGCACAGATGCTTGATGGTTACAGAATACATCAGATGGCACAGATGCTTGATGGTTGCAGAATACACCAGGTGGCACAGACACGCGATGATTACAGAATACATCAAGTGGCACAAACGCTTGTTTCACAATGCACCAGGTTGCACAGACACTTGATGGTTGCCGAATAGATCAGGTGGCACAGATGCTTGATGGTTGCAGAATACACCAGGTGACACAGACGGTTGATGGTTGTAGAATACATCAGGTGGCACAGACGCTTGATGGTTGCAGAATACATCAGGTGGCACAAATGCTTGATTGTTTCACAATGCACCCGGTTGCACAGACGCTTGATGGTTGCAGAATATCCCAGGTGGCACAGTATGCTTGATGGAAGCAGAACAAGCACCCAGTATACAGTACGTTTATTGCTTACATACAGGGTCTGACTTCTGAGAGGTGTTCCGCTATTCCACTGAGATCCAGATTGTGCCAAAACAGCTTTTGAATTTAGTCCATACTTCAGTGCTGCTGTGATTCTCTGGGAAGCTACACCCTACAACAAGCTGTCCTGCCTGTGTCATTCCCATGGGATTTCCCTGCCCACCTTGTATAACTCTGTTATGTACCTTCCTGAGTTCTTATGACCTGTCACAGAATAATCCAACTACCCACGGTCGCCCAACAACAACAGGACCCCGGTCCTTTACCATAGAGTACTCAACACAATTTCATTCCAAAACCTTAACAGAAAAAGGTGTTATCTCTTTAACTTGCAACAACAGTAACATGGCAGTTCAATCGTAACTGTAACTTCACATGGATGAATTTTGGCTTCACATAGCTTATGCAGGAAGGTGGGATTACAATCCTCTTGGGCCTCTTCCCTTCCCTCCTGTAACTGCCAGTCTATTTACTGCATAGAACTAACTTTATAAGCCTCATTATAGTCCAATTATTTGTACGCACTTGGCTTCATCCAAGAGCACTTATGGTTAACATGGTCTCTCTAAATTACACTTATCCACTCACTTCAGAACTAAAACACACACCCCAAACCACACACTCTCTCCTTCAACCATACTCTGGCCTCCCGATGGCCCAACTTTCCTCATGCCGACCACATCCACTGAAGCATGCTACACTACTCCAACCAATCTTCTTATCATTCTGTCTCTGTCCACCGAGGCTCACTAATAAACTCATGCTGGCTATAGTACATGGTAACAACTTGACACAGCCTCTACTCACACTCAATTACACTCAAGCAATTCAACTAAGCATTAACAGAGATTTGCTTCTGGGGGCATGAACTTCTTTCCCTGCATAAGGTTGGGCAACCTTAAGCTGGAAGCAAAATACAGGGATAAAAAGAACTCATTCTCCTCTCCTCACTGGTCTCTGCAGTTACTGTGTAGACCACCGATCCCCAACCTGTGGCTCGCAGCTGTCTGTCAGCTTGGTGGATTAACAGTAGGCCTAGCACACAGCTGTAAACAGCAGGTCTCCAGATGGTGACTTTCATGATTAGGCCCACGCAGAAAAGCATATCTGGATGCGCATATATTGACCATGGGGTTAGAGAAATAAATTAAATAAGTGCTAAGCTGAACATAGGATGATACTCCGAGAAAGGGGGGGTGCATGAAGGTGGATGTGATAAGAGTGGTGGGAATGCTAGATGCAAAAATACAGAATGAAGGTAAGGTGGGAAGCCCTGGATGCAAGTATACTGCCTCTGTTTTATTTCTGTGGGGAAGCTTTGACTGTCATTATACCTATAATGGGGGATCTGGGTGTCACTACCCGTGAGGGAGGTGGGAGCTGGATGTAACTATTTGGGGGAGGTCTCTGGATGTGGCTCGCAACCCTCTCTCAGGGCTGAATGTGGCTTTCAAGGTAAGAAATGTTGGGGTTCACTGGTGTAGAGATACACCAGAACTGAGCTATGAATTGTTACAAACACTTCCAGATCTCATTTCACAGTGTTGTCAGGTCTCCCCCCACACTAACTGCCAAGGGATGAGATATGAAAGCATTTGCAACGATACATAACTCTGCTCTGCGGTATTGAGGAAAGGAGGGTGTGTTCTTTTCTCCCGTGTGTTGCTGCCTGCTTATAATTGGTCAACCTCATGCAGGGAAAGATGTACATGTCCCCAGAGACACATCTCTGGTAACAGCCAGTAGTGCTCATCATGAATTATAACATAAACTTTACAATATCTCTTTACAATTATATATTTGCTAATATTTCCGCAACACAAAGAAGAAATTAAAAAATATAATCTACGTTTTTCTCAACTCTGTAGCCACTATTCCTTGATGTGACCAGTGTAACATGCTCAAACTGGTGAAAGGTCCTCTATAATGAAAGATTACACTGAAAAAACAACAACAAAGCTAATGTTAGTTTATGGGCAAACCTTTATAATGATAAGAAATCAATGGTTCTATCCCTATGGATAATATCCATTTTATTGATACATGTATTATTTTTATGCATGATGAATATCAGAGCGCACGTCCACTCTGTATGCATCATTACAGTCAATGACCCCATTGGCGCATACGTCCGGACCCCGTTTTGCATGGGATTTCGGATGTATGCCCTGATGGGACACAGAACGCAATGTGAAAGCACCCTTAGCTCAACGGATCTGCCAAACTATTACCACACTATCATTAGTACAGATGATGATCTATTGATAGCTGGCCATTAGATTTCTATGAATGTAATTAGATTATATATTAGATTTACGTATATATGTGATCTGCATACAGAAGACACAAATTTTTTTATAACAATTTTCTCCAGTTTTAAAGGGAAGAGCAAGAAAAAGAAAAAAAAATCTTCACTCAAATCACTAATCAATTTACTTGGGTTTTTTCATTTCACCCCCTAAGTGGTATCACTAATATCTCTTCCCTGCCTTCTATATACAGTGGTGTGAAAAAAAGTTTTTGCTCCCTTCCTGATTTCCTATTCTTTTGCATGTTCGTCACACTTAAATGTTTCATATCACCCAAAAAATTTAAATATTAGACAAAGATAACACAAGTAAACACAAAATGCAGTTTATAAATGAAGGTCTTTATTATTAAGGGAAAAAGAAATACAACCTACAGGGCCCTGTGTGAAAAAGTGATTGCCCCTTAAACCTAATAACTGGTTGGGCCACACTTAGCAGCAACAACTGCAATCAAGCAATTGCGATGACTGCCAGTAAGTCATTGACAACGTTCTGAAGGAATTTTGGCAATTCAGTCACATTGGGGGATTTGAAACATTTAAGTGTAACAAATATGCAAAGGAATAGGAAATCTGGAAGGGGGCAAACTTTTTTTCACACAACTGTACTACTTACCGGTTGCCGCTACTTTCTGTTTATCCCGGTGCCACTGCGGTCCTGCACCGCCATCTTGTGACCGCAGTTACTGACTTCCTGTAATTCACAGCTAATGGTCACTAGCACTCAATGTAAGTCTATGAGAAGCTAGCTCTGGAGAGATTCAGCTATTCACAACCCGTAAAAGAGGACCATAACAGAACAGAAGGTAACCTTTAAGTATTTAACTACATGCATGGAACATACATTAGTGATACCACTATTTAGCTACCGGTAACTGAAAGAAAAAAATACCAGAGTGTTGATGTAAATGAATATATACTGGTTGAGTATTGGGCCTATTTTAAATGGGGTTGTTAATAATTAAATATCATATTAATTGAATGGATGATTGATACAGCTCTGGCAAAAATTAAGAGACCACTGCAAAATCTTCAGTTTGTCTGATTTTTCTCTTTATAGGTATATTTTTGAGTAAAATGAAAATTGCGCTTTTAGTCTATAAACTTCTGACAAGATGTCTCCGAATTTCCAAGCAATAAATATCATATTTTTTTTCTGACAAAGAAATATGGTCAAAATAAAAAAACAAAAACCAGTGCTATCAGACCTCAAATAATGCAAAGAAAACAAGTTCATCATCATTTAGAAACAAAAATACTAATGTTTTAACTCAGGAAGAGTTCAGAAATCAATATTATGTGGAATAACCATGATTTTTAATCACAGCTCTCATGCGTCTTGGCATGCTTTCCACCAGTCTTTCACACTGCTTCTGGCGCTAAAATTTAAGCAGTTCTTTGTTTGATGGCTTGTGACTATCCATCATCCTCTTGATTACATTCCAGAGGTTTTCAATGGGGTTCAGGTCTGGAGATTGGGCTGCCCATGACAGGGTTTTGATGTGGTGGTCTCTTAATTTTGGCCAGAGCTCTATATTATTGCAATTTACAGGATATAAAAAAAAACTATCCAGTGAAGAGTTATGTATATTACAGTTTTGCACACTGTAAACTATCTCTAGGTATTCAAAGTGTTTAGCAATGTGTATGTCCTCCTAATGAACTAAGTGCTGCCGGTCACACATGCTCTGTCACTCTCACCATATCTAGGCCTCTGTATAGTCATACTCTGTTGACTGCAGGTTAGATTATACTCAACCAGTGGCGGTCCCGGTTCGGGTCCGATGGGTGTCGCGGACCGGGTCTGGCGCCTCCCATCTTCATACGATGACGTCCTCTTCTTGTCTTGCCAGGCCTCTCTGACCTTTCCTGGCACCTGCGCACTGCAGTACTTTGCTCTGCCCTCAACAGGGCAGATAAAGTGCACCTGCGCCGGAGCCGCGGCAGAAAGACAAGAAGAGGACGTCATCGTGTGAAGATGGGAGGTGCCGGACCCGGACCGTGACACCCATGGGACCCGAACCGAACCGGGACCGCCCCTGGGTGAGTATAATCTAACCTGTTTTTCTTATCTTTCAGGATACATTGGGGGCTTATCTACAGCATTACAGAATGCTGTAGATAAGCCCCTGATGCCGGTGGCCGCAGCTCATACTTGAATTTTGGGGTGACAGTTTCCCTTTAAGTAGTAAACTAATGTCAATTACATATCTACATACTGAAGCAAGTATCCACAAGGTGCCAATGTTTCTCAGCCATGGTCACAAACATTCCTATAATGGCCTTCCAAAGCCAGAAGCTGGCATGAATAGGTATGCCATGGGAAAAGTCAAATGGACATTCTTTGTTATTTTATAGATGGTTTATTTGAACAAGAACTGGTCTTAGGCAGTATTTACACAGAAATAATCACATTTACAAGGATACTTGAAGTGAGCCCGTGTCTTTGTGAAAGATGACATATCATAAAGGTATATCAAAGAACAATTTGAAAGTTCAAAGATAAGCGTCCGATCTGAAACAATGTTTCATAGTGTAATACTTCAGGGGCAGACAGGAAAAAAATACAGAATAAAAGATACCGTGCTGAACGCACATCATAAAGAAGAAGCCAAGAAGTGAGGACACTGAGCTTAGATACATTCATCATTTCGGGGTGTGCGATTACTCTGGGTTGAGTTTTATCTTGTGCGGAGGACAATGCTACATACCTAGTCTACAATTTAATATCAAGAGGATTGGAGCACATCACTAAATCAGTCACATCTGCAAAATGTGTTTTCCATTTAAATAGTTTGTAGGAGATGCTCATAAAATATGCCACTAAAGTCAGACTGTTCTGACTCAACGGCCATTCATTTTAATAAACAAGAACCATACCCTGAAGGTTATTGTAGAAGAGGACGCAAAAGCCCTTGTGATTGAGATTGGGAACGGTCTCAGTTGCACAACCCATCAGCTGACATGACATGACTTAGATGGAACTCGTCACCAGCTTTGTCATATAACAACTAAAACTACGATCATATTCAGCGCCTGTGCTGCATTCCGTAAATGCTTACATAACCCCCTGATTCACCTTGTATAACCCACCAAAACCTTTAAGTTCTCCCATGCTGCATGGAAATCGGGTCAGACCGCTCCAATTGGAGTTAGTTTCAGGCCTCCTTATTTCTCCCCCCTGGTTTGTGCTCGCTGTCCTCCTTCTTTAATTGTCATCTACATTGCACAAGAATCCATGCCAATCTCAAGGATAGGACTCTGAAATACCCTAGCATGCCCACCACTGCTTCATTCATTCTTTATGAAATTGCCACAGTTTGCGAATACAGCGACAAAAGAAAATGAACTGAGAGGTATCACTAAATTTAGAAGAGGAACGTCAGAGCTCAAAACCTTTGGACCACTGATCTGCAAATTATTGGAAAGGTGGAAACTTTAAATGTTGGGAAGCCGTGTTTCAGGAAGCAACTCTTTTTAAGGAAAAAGCCAAGCTCATAGATTTCATGAGTAGCATGGTCCCAGACGTGAAACCTCAAATGGTCATAATATTAACACATATGCTAGAAAAATGAAAAAATGTCACCGTAAATACGGTAGCTATTTTGCATGTTTTCTTTTCAGATTCTACAAAGGAAAGCCTCTAGTTCAGACATGTAATTCACAGCAACTAGATAAGAACAGGATATTGTTTCCTGCCTTTTCTTCTTTAATGGTTTACATAATAGACAGACATAATTTTACAGTCTATGATTTCGTCCTCTCACATCTGTGAATCTTACAGAACCTATAATCAGGAACCTTCTGCTTGACATTGGACATATGCTGATGGTTAACCAGGAGATATGTTAACGTTCTTTTTAAAGGGAAGTCCTCCAGCGCCACGCTGGGATTGTCACGTCCTGATCCAGCCGAAGAACAGACACTGGAAGGGTACAAGGGTTATGTAACTATGAGCAGCAGACTGCACCCTTTCGGCGTCTGCTCTAGTGGGCAATGTTTTTTTGACCTTTATGCCAGATCTTATTAAATAAGTACATAGCAAATCATTATATATTGTCCTTCAGGCATTTCTGCTTTGCACAAAACTTAAACGCATCAGAAAGCCCAAGTACAATGATTACAATTTTTTTTTACTTAAGTTGTAATCATGGCTTTTATAGGGTAAAAAACTTGTATGTTTACCATGACTAAGTTGTGGAAAACCTTCCAATTTACACAACTGAAGACCATAAATTTGTCCAAAAATTATCATTTTATTACTACTTTCTAAAATAATAGTAAGAACAAAATCTATGATACATAAAAAATAGGTTTGACAATAAGGTGAACTTAACAATAGTGGTGTTGAGACAGATCAAGTTTCAATACCATGTAGATGCCAAATGTGGGATGAACCCTCCTTCCCCAAGCAAAATCCCAGTAAAAAAAAGGTGGCTTCAGTATCCAAAAATAGTCAACTGGTTTTATTATGGCATCGCAAAGAAACAGCAGCACCATTTCCACCCCTAGTGTGTCAAAATACATGATATTAGCATTACCAATATACCAGAAATATTGCTTGGTATGAAGGTTGGATGGTTGTACTATAGTATGGACTCCCTGATCGCTGCTCTCTGGTTCTAATAGCATAGACAGTTCCCTTTTTTACAGTTTACAAGGACACACCCACATATTGCTGTTAATCCATGAAAGGAGGCACATACTGATTGGCTGCAGCGCTAATCAGACACGAGGAGGCAGTTTATGTTGACCATTGTCAGACTTTATCGTATGCTGAAGCGCCTCAGTGCTGTAATAGCTATCACTACAGTTTTAACCAAGGCCATTTATTTATGCTAATGGTAATGTTATTATGTTTGATGACATTTACTATAACAATTGTATTTATTGGTGGATATGTACAGATGTTTTGAGTGGTTTAACTGCTTGTAGCTAGCCCACCAGGGTTAGATCTACCAGTGAGGAGTGTTATGTATTAATGATATGCAGGCTCTCTCACCTTTGACAGCTTTCTCATTATGCACAGCAAAAGAAATCTGAAATCAGCAGCTGAAGGGTGGGAGAAACCCACATATAATGAATACATCAGATTCTTGCCTCACAAGCAGGCTCCTTTCCTGCCTTTGCACTGTTACTACTTCATGCTACCCTCAGACAGGTTCCCTTTAAGGACTGTGGTAGATCCTTGAAATGGCAGATTAACCCCTCTCAACACATAATGTGTTGGAGCAAACTTCTATGTTTCAAATCACTGAAGCTAATAGCCTCAGTGAAACGTATCTCCCCTCCAGCACTTTGCCAGTGACTTTGTAAACCAACTTTAAATTTAGTTCAGTGTGACAAACAGGTCAATAATCTTTGTGTTCTGCTATAGATCAATTAGTACACAACATGCTTTCTCTGCCATAGTAATTGGCATTCAATATAAAATTATAATATATGTTTTACCAAAACAAATCTGTAGATTTGATTTATGGTTTAATCTGCTACCTAATCACTTGCTACTCAAAATATAGATTCCCTTTACATGTGATTCTTGCTTTAAATGAAAACATTTTACATTTTATATATTTAGATAAAAGTTCCATAAACTATAAGTAGCAGTAAGGCTAACAGCATATGTGCACTTAGTATACTCCAGAGCTTTTCCCCAAAGTAGAAGGCAACACAGTCATATGCCTCGATTCACTAGGCTGACAGTCTCACAGTATGTTCTTTCACTCTCCATTCTTTTAGGTGTCGGCGTCCATCCAATTAACGGCATCAGACTACACTTAACTGTACAGAGGATCATTGCAGAAAAATATATGCCATGCAGTATACTTTTTCTACAATACGCACCTATGGTGGATGGATGTCTCGGGATCAATCCTGACAGTGGCCATCTATGGTGAACAACTCCTGAGCATATTACCATCAGTGGGCACAAGCACAGTCTGCACTTAGCCTAAGAAATGTCAGACTGGGATTCCACCCCAAATGAGTGATGACCCTGCTTGTTCTCACCAACTTTTTTCATTTGAGTGCATGTTATTATACACGACATGCAAGACATTTGTGATCTGTAAACTTTAATAGGTTATTTGTGAATCCACTAATTGAGTTTCTTTGTACTTTTGCTTCACCGACAAAGAAAAATACACAAAATGCATTTGGGTGTAGTTACAAAATAGCAATATTTCTAATTTACTCTATCCCTATCTCATATTCTGAAAAATACCCTGCTAAGATCTTAACGACTATATATTGGACAGAGAACATTTTGAATGGAACTGACTTGCAACCACATAAAAGGGCTGTCTCCAGATCCTCCGCCAGCCTTCCTGCTAAAATGATTGACAGTTTGGAACAACAGAATAGTTGTGCTGCTGACTCCAGCTCTGCGTTCAGCGAAGCTGCAACAATTGGAACAGCAGAGAGGAACTGAAGCTAGCTGGATGCAGCCAGCCTTGAGCAGAATTTTCAAGCTTTAACTCGAAGACCCTTGTTACGCTCCTTGCCTTGCAGACCAGCCAATAAGCAGTAAATAATTATATATATAATTAAAAATCCCTCTATTCCTGAGAATGAAAGGAATTTTAATGAAAAATAAATTGCTATGTTACTTGCTTTTACAAGCACTTTCCAGTTTTACAAATTTATGGTGTTGAGAAAATCCCATTAAAGGGGTTGTCAAGTCTAAAATTTCAAGTTTGCAGTCGATCTATGTGAGTGCAGACTTGTAAATCCTCACATTGTGAGCAAGCAGTTATCTGACCGAACGGTTGCGATTTTCATACTTCTGGCCACATTCCAACTAGTCTGTATTCAGCCTCATTCAATACACTTGCGTTGAGAGAGGCTGGATAATGTCTAGTCGGCACATGATTGAAAGAATGAAAATTGCATAATTGCGGTCTCGCTCCATCCTCTCATGGCGCCAGCACTGGATAATCCTCACAGTGTGCAGTGTACGTGACGCAAGAATTCCCAAGTCTGCAGTCACATAGATAAACTGCAGACCTGTAGTTTTAGACCAGACAATTCCTGTAATGTCCTTTCTCATAAATAAATAGGTGACTAACAATAATAGACATGGATGCAAGGGGTAATGTTTCTCCTTGTGGAGAGTGACATGCCTAGCCTGGCATGCCAATGTGAGGAGGCTTTTAAACCTTGCAATGCTCCTCTGGGAAATAGGTGGGGAATTGAATTCCAATATAGGTAGCACTAGAGTTCTAGTCTTCTTCCTTCCTGAAGAGAAAATTTGCATATTTTATTTCCCAAAAGAGCATTATAAAGCTCCTCGTCACCCATTGGATCATGGTCAGAAGCTTCTCCTAAGCCAGACCAGATCTCTTATTTTGCAGTGATGAGGGCTAATACCCCGAAACAACATGTCTACAAATTGAGATTCTGGTTTGGATTTTATCCTAAGCTTCGTGGAAAGACTTGTTAATGGGACGATATTGACATTTTGGATTGCTACTTTCAATAGGGTGTTATTGTGAACAGTTAAGCAAGTTAAAGATGAAATGATCTCTAAACGGCCTAAAGTTAAAGATGACAAATTTAACTTGTATTTTAGGCATAGTAACATAGCTAGCAAGGCCGAAAAAAGACATTTGTCCATCCAGTTCAGCCTATATTCCGTCAGACTAAATCCCCAGATCTACGTCCAAAGAACCTAATACTGTAAGATACAATATTGTTATGCTCCAGGAAGACATCCAGGACTCTATTGAACCCCTCCACTGAGTTCGCCATCACCACCTCAGGCAAGGAATTCCAGATTCTCACTACCCTAACAGTAAAGAATCCTCTTCTATGTTGGTGGAAAAACCTTGTCTCCTCCAGACACAGAAAATGCCCCCTTGTGACACATTCCTTGGTATAAACAGATCCTCGGAGAGATATTTGTATTGTCCCCTTATATACAGTCATATGAAAAAGTTTGGGCACCCCTATTAATCTTAAGCTTAATGTTTTATAAAAATGGTTTATTTTGCAACAGCTATTTCAGTTTCATATATCTAATAACTGTTGGACACAGTAATGTTTCTGCCTTGAAATGAGGTTTATTGTATTAACAGAAAATGTGCAATCTGCATTCAAACAAAATTTGACAGGTGCATAAGTATGGGCACCCTTATCATTTTCTTGTTTTAAATACTCCTACCTACTTTTTACTGACTTACTAAAGCACTTTTTTTGGTTTTGTAACCTCATTGAGTTTTGAACTTCATAGCCAGGTGTATGCAATCATGAGAAAAGCTACTTAAAGTGGCCACTTGCAAGTTGTTCTCCTGTTTGAATCTCCTCTGAAGAGTGGCATCATGGGCTCCTCAAAACAACTGTCAAATGATCTGAAAACAAAGATTATTCAACCTAGTTGTTCAGGGGAAGGATACAAAAAGCTGTCTCAGAGATTTAACCTGTCAATTTCTACTGTGAGGAACATAGTAAGGAAATGGAAGAACACAGGTACAGTTCTTGTTAAGGCCAGAAGTGGCAGGCCAAGAAAAAGATCAGAAAGGCAGAGAAGAAGAATGGTGAGACCAGTCAAGGACAATCCTCAAACCATCTCCAGAGAGCTGCAGCATCAACTTGCTGCAGATGGTGTCACTGTGCATCGGTCAACTATACAACGCACTGTGTTTTTTTGCCGCCATGCATAATGCCTTTTTGTATTACCAAACAACTCAATCTTGGTTTCATGAGTCCACAGGACCTTCTTCCAAAAAGAAATTGGCTTCTACAAATGAGCTTTTGCATACCTCAGCCGACTCTGTTTGTGGCGTGCTTGCAGAAACGGCTTCTTTCGCATCATTCTCCCATACAGCTTCTCCTTGTGCAAAGTGCGTTGTATAGTTGACCGATGCACAGTGACACCATCTGCAGCAAGTTGATGCTGCAGATCTCTGGAGGTGGCCTGAGGATTGTCCTTGACTGATCTCACCATTCTTCTTCTCTGCCTTTCTGATGTTTTTCTTAGCCTGCCACTTCTGGCCTTAACAAGAACTGTACCTGTGTTCTTCCATTTCCTTACTATGTTCCTCACAGTGGAAATTGACAGGTGAAATCTCTGAGACAGCTTTTTGTATCCTTCCCCTGAACAACTATGTTGAATAATCTTTGTTTTCAGATCATTTGACAGTTGTTTTGAGGAGCCCATGATGCCACTCTTCGGAGGAGATTCAAACAGGAGAACAACTTGCAAGTGGCCACTTTAAGTAGCCTTTCTCATGATTGCATACACCTAGCTATGAAGTTCAAAGCTCAATGAGGTTACAAAACCAAAAAAAGTGCTTTAGTAAGTCAGTAAAAAGTAGGTAGGAGTATTTAAAACAAAAGAAAATGATAAGGGTGCCCATACTTATGCACCTGTCAAATTTTGTTTGAATGCAGATTGCACATTTTCTGTTAGTACAATAAACCTCATTTCAAGGCAGAAACATTACCGTGTCCAACAGTTATTAGATATACGAAACTGAAATAGCTGTTGCAAAAAAAAACAATTTTTATAAAACATTAAGCTTAAGATTAATAGGGGTGCCCAAACTTTTTCATATGACTGTACTTACACATGGTTATTAGATCTCCTTCAGTCGTCTTTTTTCTTAACTAAATAATCCTAATTGGCAAAAAAATGTGTTGTCAATTTTTACATTTTAAAAATTAGAAAAATGAAAATGGGCCAATACAAAAGTGTGGGCACCCTGCATGGTTAGTACCTAACAAATACCAACAAAAGACTAAGCAAAAAATAGTAAAAGATTAAGGCTATGTGCACACGTTCAGGATTTCTTGCAGAAATTTCCTGAGCAAAACCGGACATTTTCTGCAAGAAATCCGCATGCGTTTTTCTCACATTTTTACCGCGTTTTTGGTGTGTTTTTTTCCGGAGGTTCCCAATGCAATAATATAGTGGGAAATCCGCAAAAAATCCGCAAAATTAATGAACATGCTGCGTTTTTTACCGCGATGCGAAAAAAAATGCATCATGTGCACAAAAATTGTGGAATGCATTCTAAATGAAGGGATGCATTTTTTCACGTTTTTTTTTGGCGAAAAAAACGCAAAAAATCTGCAATGTGTGCACACAGCCTAAGGAGACACACTCTATAATCAGATTAAACAAACCAACATGAAGAAAGAGGAGTGCTTATGAAGTCTCATAAAATAAAATAAATTGATATAGATTAAAAAACATTGAAATAAATATCAAAAGAAGGGACTGTATCAAAACAAACAGAATACTCCTGTAAAGTGGTGCCAGAGCACATATGTGGTATATACCATATACAAGTATCAGAGAAAGAGTGCAGAGAATGTGCAAAATTTAAGGTTAAAGACCCTACCCTAAATGCCCTTAGTCATAAAAACATGGTGCTGTGACTAATCCTTAGTAGGAAAAGCTTTATGAATACTTACATAGAGATAATATGTCAAAGTAGAGGGAGGTGCGTTGCATGTATTCTGGCCCACAAAGCCCCAATGCTTCTTCATATGTTTAGGATCATTATCCATTTGTAGAAGCCATTGTTTTTCCAACTTCAGATTTCTTTCAGATGGTGTTATGTTTGCATCAATAATATGTTGAAATTTAATTGAATCCATTCTTCCCTCTACCTGTGAAATGTCCCCGTGTAATTGGCTGCAACACACCCTCCCCCAAAACATGATTGATCCACCCCAATGCGTAATGGTTGGTAAGATGTCCTTTTCCTCAAATTCTGTGCCCTTTTTCTCCACACATACCTTTGCTCATTGTGGCCAAAGCGTTATATTTTAACCTCATCAGTCCACAGGACTTGTTTCCAAAATGCACCAGGCTTGTTTAGATGTTCTTTTATATACTTCTGACGCTGAATTTTATGGTGAGGAGTGGACGCAGGAGATGTTTTCTTTCCAAACTTTTGCATAAACCCATTTTCCTTTTTATGATTTTTAAAATGTAAAAAATGACAATATATATATTTTATTTGCCTAAAATACAAAGGAAATATGTCATCTTTAACTTTAGCCCTTTTAAAGATCATTTTATCTTCAACTTGCTTAACTCTTCACAATAACAGTAATGTTGACCAGAAGTGCCCAAACTTTTACATGCCACTGAAAATCAGAAATTTGGATGAAAATCCTGTGGACTGTGCACTGTCTACATGCTTATACTGAAATGCCCTATACATAGCAAACCTCCACCAATAAAGGACACATAGTCTACTTGCTTGTGTAATGTTGTGTTACTTCACAATACTGGAGATATACAGATCTACCAACCAGAACAATCACTTTCAAGAAGGGACTAATAATTATAAAGTTCTTGGTAATCATGATTGGATGAAAGGCTCGATATGAATCCAAATTATTATAATTACAATCCGCAGAGGCAGCGTGAAGACATGCCAAATTGAATCCATTGTGTTCACATCAAATGAAAGGATTTCTGATTCAATGTCTTATCAAGTGTAATTGCAGTTGTTCTAGGTCTTTTACTTTACTTTAACCCATTAAACACTAAACATAATAGCAAGTCATTCACATTGAATAGGAAAATATATCATGGATGTGATCAATTGAAGGGGTATAATTGAGCAAATTCAAAAGTATATACGGTAATATAAATGGATGTGTGATAAATAATGGACCAATAACACATGGCTATGTTAAATAACTGAGTCTTCAATTATGTCAAAATCCCTTTCGCTCCTTGAATGTGAGTTAAGTTTTAATTTTTATGAATAATTTCCTATTATTACCATTAAACAGTACAGGTAAAAATGTCGAATATTAAACATGCATTATTTTGGCCCCCAAGGTGATTGTTTTCTAAACCAGTGAATTTCAAATTGAATAGTGGGTTCACCACAAGGCATGCACAACAGATACCTTCATCCACTAGTTGTGTTTACTGTGGGCTAACACAATAGCATAAACTCAACTTTTATAATATATATACAGTGAAAGAAATAATTATTTGATCCCTTGCTGATTTAGTAAGTTTGCCGACTGACAAAGACACAGTCTATAATTTTAAGGGTAGGTTTAAATGATAGTCAAGCTATTTGCATGCTTCTGTAAAAGACAACAATCAAATAGTTCAGGTTTATTAAATCAGCTCCCAGACCTGAGAGCAGGCAAAGTGGAAGTTTTGGTCTTCTAATTTCATCCTTTCCTATCCCCCTTCAAACAGTACATACTCACCTTCTGAGGTCTGTCACACGTCCCTCGCCGTGTGCTTCCCACACTGACTGTGAGTGCCGGCCGGAAAGCAGGGCACAACGGTGACGTCACTGCTGTGCTCTGCTTTCACTTTACGGCCGGCGCTCACAGTCAGTGCGGGAAGCGGACGGCGGGGGACGTGCGCTTAGTAACCCGATATTTACCCTGGTTACCACTGTAAAACATCGCTGGCATCGTTGCTTTTGGTGTCAAACACGACAATACACGCCGATCTGACAACCAAATAAAGTTCTGAACTTTCAGCAACGACCAGCGATATCACAGCAGGATCCTGATCGCTGCTGCCTGTCAAACACAACGATATCGCTAGCCAGGACGCTGCAACGTCACGGATCGCTATCGTTATCGTTGTAAAGTCGCTTAGTGTGAAGGTGCCTTAAGACTAACATCCTCCATAATCCAAATCTCCTACCACAGTCTCCAAAACACAACTCTTTAGACAGGCCTAACACCTCAATTCACCAACCTAAGTCTCCCCTGTTCTCTCTTTCTAAATTTTACTCAGAACCTGGTTCCTCCTATTCATCTGTGTCCATTTTCTCCTTGGAAATTGTACTTAGACAGATATGGGCTGATCCCCGGATCACGCATCTTATTTAAAATGCCCTATTTATTATAATGATGGCTTGACCATTTACAACTTAGCACTTTCTAGCTATCGTCTCCCCCTGTCCTCTTATAGATAGCCTGTGGAATTTGTTGGCGCTTTAGAAATAAAATTATTATCAATAGCTTTGAACTTCTCAACAAATGTGGTCTGAACCTACCCTCAAAAAAATCTGATATACAGGAAGAAAAAAAATAAATAAATAAATAAATAAATGTAACGTGTATTATCTGTTAATAAAGCATTAACAATTCCCCTTTCTTTCTATGGAAACCATTAATCTCCTGCTGCCTTCAGCATTGGAAAACATAATAATAAATACAGTCAGAACTAACTTGCACAGAGCTACATCTGGACAGTGTTCAGGTAAATGCATACACTATTACCAGGATTTAGTATGGAAATAATAGACTATGAGTAATAAAAAGAGGTGACAAATAACTCAAGAAACAAACAAAAGAGTAAAATTAATGAGAATAAAGCAAAAATCCAGAGAGAAACATTCATCTCCTCTTCTTATCGTCCGTCTGTTCATCTGTAGCATGTTTATCTCTGGTGTTCATTAGTAAGCCTGACATCACTCTAATAAGTGCACAGTCTCCGGTAGAAAGCTGGCAGTTGTGATCTGTCCCGTAGGATTCAGGAGCTTGTATTTAGTCACTAAGTATAACCAGGAGGATTAATTTGGAAAATCAAGAAAACAAGAATATTGAAATTTATAGTTGAACTATTCCTTCTATTAGGTACAGATTCAATGTTTTTCGTGAAGGGGGATTTAACATTGTATGCACCAGAATGCCTTAAGTACAATTATATTATTTATTGCTGAATTTTTCCTACACAATAAGGATGGTTGTTAAAAGACGTGTATCTAAGAAATTCATGCAAGAAAGGCATACACATAAATGAAATAAGCTCTTTGCGAAATCTTCGGTGATACTAGGACTATAAAGTAAGGGATGCGATGCCAAACCGTGGCACATGTGGATTTGTGGACCCACTGTATCACAGGGTTGGGCCTGCCCAGGAAGGGACGCAGCTAAGCGACTATCTGGTGTTCACTGGAGCTCCTGATGGTGGAGATAGACTGAGCTGCAAGTAGCCACCAGGTACCTCTCCTGGGCAGAGCCTGATACTGCAGCTGCTGACCATATGGGTCAGATACGCTGACACTGATTAGGGCAATGTTCAGACACTCCAGTCTGGAGTACTGGAAATGGGACTGGCCATGCACTGGCTGCTCTGGGACCAGGAAAGTAGGTTCAGGCACTGGCTGCTCCGAGACCAGGGGACGAGGTTCAGGCACTTGTCACTACGGGACCAGGAGACAAGGTTCAAGTCCTGGCTGCTCCGTAACCAGGGGACTAGGTTTAGGAACTGGCTGCTCTGGGTCCAGGGCACTACGGATACAAGACTGGCCACACAGGGACCAGGGGACTTTGGGTACAGAATTGGCCACATCGGGACCAGGGGACTTTGGATACAGGACTGGCCACACCGAGACCAGGTATACAGGTTCAGGACACTGGTCGCATCGGGACCAGGGGACCTCACAACTCACTAGTAGTACACCTAACTGACTAATGATTCTACACGGTTTGGTAACTCCTTAGGGGATAGGCAGTCTTTTATACAAGATGCCTCCCAACTATATGCTGGGAGTCATTTTGCAGGTGCACTACATTACACTAAATGCTTCTCTGCAACAAGCTGAGGGTTTTTAGTATATGCGCGCTGCCCTTTTAGGAACAAGGGAGTGCGCACCGCTGGGAACTGTGCGCATACACCAGGAGGGAAACGCCGTGTGGGGTGGCGAGTTAGCCGGAATCCCTGCATGGAGGGGGAAGAAGACACCATGCAGGGGTGCTGGCCATAGCGCTAACTTGTATGACAAAGATTTGTTGAAAGTATCCTAAAAGCAGGAAATCTGAAAAGGAAAAAAAAAACACCACCAATAACTGTAAACAATCGCTGGCTTTGGCAGTTATACGGGGATAATTTTTTTAACATTAAATTCTTTTAATCCACTTTTTTAAAATCCTGGACAGCCCCTTTACTAGTTAATTAAGTGAGATGATCAGCTTCTTTTTGGTTTCACAATAGTATGGTGCATACACATCTGGGGGTTTTGAATTATTTCTACATTGACTCTTACATCTTAAAGTTCATTTTCTTTCACTAATAATGTGACATCTGTGTACTTTGTTATAAAAACTTTGAGCAAGTCAGGTAATAGGGGACATAAGGCACCTGCTAAATTGTGTGTCTGGTTTTCATCACAAAGACAACAAAATGCCTGAATCATCGTAACATCCCCTCTGTCCGTTCAGACAGTGCAGGTGCTGTAACAATGTCCCGAGAGACGCATGAACGGAATATGATTCCCAAGTATCTCGGTTTCTCTATTGCCCTAATCTGCTTGTAAAAGTAGTAATCTGGACATTAAAACAAAATGAGGAAACTGAAGAATGCCATTGGGTGCACTTATTATAGAAATTGTAATTCCATCCATAGTTTCATAGTCCAATTCATAATCCTAATGTGTTGTTGTGAAGGAATGCAAAAATCCCAGAAGGTATCTACCTTTTAGGCTGTGTGCACACGTCGTGTTTTTTTCGCGGTTTTTCGCTATAAAAACGCTATAAAACCGTGAAAAAAACACTCACATTAATCATCCTATTTAATAGAATGCAATCCGCATTTTTTGTGCACATACTGCGCTGTTTTCCTGAGCGGAAACACATTGCAGAAAAAAACGCAGCATGTTCATTAATTTTCGGAATCGCGGGGATTCCGCACACAGGAATGCATCGATCTGCTTACTTCCCGCATGGGGCTATGCCCACCATGCGGGAAGTAAGAGGAGCATGTGCGGTTGGTACCCAGGGTGGAGGAGAGGAGACTTTCCTCCACGGACTGGGCACCATATAATTGGTAAAAAAAAAATTAAAAAATAGTGATATACTCACCTTCATACTTCCCCGGAGTCCTCCCGCCTCTCAGCGGTGCATGCGGCTGCTTCCGTTCCCATGGATGCTTTGTGTGAAGGACCTGCGATTACATCACGGTCACGTGACCGCGACGTCATCGCAGGTCCTGCACACAAAGCATCTATAGGAACGGAAGCCGCCGCGTGCATTGCTGAGGAGATCGGGGGCCTTCGGAAGGTGAGAATAACATTTTTTTTAATTTTTTTATTATTTTTAACATTGTATCTTTTTACTATTGATGCTGCATAGGCAGCATCAATAGTAAAAAGTTGGTTGCACTTGTCAAACACTATGTTTGACAAGTGTGATCAACCTGTCAATCAGTTTTCCAAGTGATGCTACAGATCGCTTGGAAAACGCTAGCATTCTGCAAGCTAATTACGCTTGCAAAACGCTAGGAATATGCATGCCAATTCCGTATGCAATATACCCACGGCAGGAGTTGCAGAATTGCCGTGGAAATTTCTGCGGCAATTCTGCGATGTGTGCACTTAGCCTTAGAGTCAGATAGGAAATTTTCCCCTAATATGGGGCAATCAGAATACATTTTGGGATCAATACCCCATCTACAAAAAACTAGTACCCAATACCTGGAATATAGGCACAAAGGCCATTCTTGAACTTGTTAGGTAGAGAGCTCTATAATCTCACTGCTCTTACAGTAAAGAATCCCAGTGTGTGAGGATGGTGAAAACTACTTTCTTCCTGATGTAGAGGATTCTCTCTTGTCATCATTGCAGTCCTAAATATAAAGAGATCATTAGACAGATGTCTGTTCTGTCTTCTCATATGTTTCTACATTGTAATTAGATCACCCCGTAAGTAATGATGAGCGAGTGTGCTCTTTACTCGTAGCGTATTATTTGTGCGCTGACCTGATGTTTTTATTGATACAATTTTGCTGTAGATTCAATGTTTTGATCGCCCATTATTGCATTTTATTGCAATGTAACAGCGACCAAAAAAAAGTCATTCTGGCGTTTTTAATTTTTTTCTCATAACGCCGTTTATTGATTGAGTTAATTTTTTTTATATTGATAGATCGGTCAATACTGAACACGGCAATACCACATATGTGTATATTTGACTTTTTTATTGTTTTATTTTGAATGGGGTGAAAAGGAGGTGATATGAACTTTTTTAAAAAAAATTTAATATTTTTAAAAACGTTTTTATACTTTTTGCATGCTTCAATAGTCTCCATGGGAGACTAGAAGCTGCAGTACTTTAATCTGCTCTAATACACACACATAGCTCCCAACCGTCCCTCATTGTGCGGGACTGTCCCGGTTTTGTTGCTTCGTCCCGCTGTCCAGCACGGAACGCTCTGATCCCGCCCGCCCTCCCTCCTTGAAGATGATACTCACCTCACCTTGCTCCAGCGATGCCTGGTCTCGGCGTACACAGCTCGTCCTGAATGAGCGGTCACGTGGTACCGCTCATTAAGGTCATGAATATGCGCATATTCATGACCTTAATGAGCGGTATCACGTGACCGCTCACGCAGGAAGAAGGTGCTGCGCCGGGAGTCGGGACAGAGCGAGGGGGATGTCGGCGCGGCCGCGCGATGTGAGACAGGTGAGTTTGAGGTACAGGTGAGTATGAGGGATGGGGGACGGGGGGATGAAGGTGGACATAAGCCGGCGCGCCATGCAAGATGGGAGCAGGAGCGGGAGCGGGAGAGATACGCCATGCATTCAGGGGGGAAAATCAGCCATGCATTCAGGGGGGAATATGAGCCATGCATACAGGGGGGAGAATATGAGCCTTGCATTCAGGGGGGGGGGGGGGAATATGAGCCATGCATACAGGGGGGGAATATGAGCCATTCATTAAGGGGGGAATATGAGCCATGCATTCAGTGGGGAATATGAGCCATGCATACAGGGGGGGAATATGAGCCATGCATACAGGAGGGGGAATATGAGCCATGCATTCGGGGGGGGGGGGGATATGAGCCATGCATACAGGGGGGAGAATATGAGCCATGCATTCAGGGGGGGGGAATATGAGCCATGCATACAGGAGGGGGGATATGAGCCATGCATACAGGGGGGAATATGAGCCATGCATACAGGGGGGGATATGAGCCATGCATACAGGAGGGGGAATATGAGCCATGCATACAGGAGGGGGGGATATGAGCCATGTATATGGGATGGGAGGGAGATGAGCCATGCATGCAGGGGGGGAATAAGAGCCATGCATACAGGAGTGAGGGGGATCATGTGGGATCATTATACAGTATGGAGAACTGTGTGGCCATTATACAGTATTGAGCATCATGTGTGGTCGTTATACAGTATGGAGCATCATGTGTGGCCGTTATACAGTATGGAGCATCATGTGTGGCCAATGGCCATTATACAGTATGGAGCATCATGTGTGGTCATTATACAGTATGGAGCATCATGTGTGGCCATTATACAGTATTGAGCATCATGTGGGATTATTATACATTATGGAGCATCATGTGTGGCCATTATACACTATGGAGCATCATGTGTGGCCATTATACAGTATTGAGCATCATGTGTGGCCATTATACAGTATAGAGCATCATATGTGGCCATTATACACTATGGAGCATCATGTGTGGCCATTATACAGTATTGAGCATCATGTGTGGCCATTATACAGTATAGAGCATCATATGTGGCCATTATACACTATGGAGCATCATGTGTGGCCGTTATACAGTATGGAGCACTATGTGTGACCATTATACAGTATGGAGTACTGTGTGGCCATTATACAGTATGGAGCACTGTGTGACCATTATACATTATGGAGCATCATGTGTGGCCATTATACACTATGGAGCATAATGTTTGGCCATTATACAGTATGGAGCATCATGTGTAACCTTTATACACTATGGAGCATCATGTGTGGCCATTATACACTATGGAGCATCATGTGTGGCCATTATACAGTATTGAGCATCATGTGCAGCCATTATACACTATGGAGCATCATGTGTGGCCATTATACAGTATTGAGCATCATGTGTGGCCATTATACAGTATGGAGTACTGTGTGGCCATTATACAGTATGGAGCACTGTGTGTGGCCATTATACAGTATGGAGCACTGTGTGGCCATATTTTTTTGTTTATAATTATTGTATATACAACTGTGATCAGCAGTGCTAAATGGGTGTGGTTGGGACGTGGATATGGGTGTGACTAATTATGAATGGGTGTGGTTAAATGCATGACCTAAAATTTGCCGCGGCACACGTTGCGCGAAGCAAACTTTGTCCCTCTTTCCCATCTTCAAAAGTTGGGAGGTATGCACACAGGCGATGATCAGATCGCCTGTGTGTAGCAGAAATGCTCACTTGCTATGAGCGCTGACCACGAGGCGGTGCTCATAGCAATCTGGCAATGACAATCACAGAGGTCTGCTGCAGACCTCTGGTTGTCATGCCGACACATCGATGACCCATGATCATGTGACGGGGGCTGCCGATGGGCGGGATTAGTGAGGCACTTCCTGCAACAGCGAGTTAAATGCCGTGGGTGGATCGCGATTCCCCTCGTGGCTGTAGCAGGCACATGTCATCTGTAGAGATCAGCAGTCATGTGCTCGTAAAAGTGCGGGCTCAGTAACGGAGCCTGCACCAAACAGGGAGTCTAACATGTGCGTACTATTATGGCACATGTTGGAAAGGGGTTAAATGGAACCTGTTACCAATAAAGTGCAGTACAATCTTCAGGTACCAGGTTATAGCGGAGTGGGTAAGGAGTCAATTTTTAAACAGTTTTGTGGAAATAAAATCAGTAGAACCTGTGTTCCTTGTTTTAAACTTTCAAATTTAAACTTATACTTTTTCTGTGATTTTGGATGCAGTGGGCGGTCCTACCAGTGACCTCACTGTATGCACTTATATGCATAGACCGGTGTCAATCACTGATAGGACCGCCCACTGGACCCAAAATCACAGAAAAATCTAAGAAGTTTAAATGATTAGAACATAAGTAATACAGATTTTTTTTCTCACAAAACTATGAATCAGTCTGCTGAGCCCCTCTTGCTTTACAATATCATTCCTGCGGTTTAGATTGCGTTTTCATGATGACAGGTTCACTTTAAGGCCCCTTTCACACATCAGGTTTTTGCCGTCAAGCACAATCCGGCAAATTTTGAAAAAAACGGATCCAGCAAAAGTTGCCGCCGAGTCCTTTTTTTTTCTTTTCTCAGAGACTTGTATTAGTGCCAGATTGCGCCGGATGGCCTCACGTTTCATCCGTTTTTTTGCTGGATCCATCAAAAATCAGTTTTCCAGCGGCCGGAGAAAACGTACAAATGAACGCTTTTTCTGTCAGTCGAAAAAAAGCACAGCGGCGGATCGGGCGAAAACCGGATGAAACGTGAGGTGAAATGATGGTATACGGTGACCGATTCTGCTTTTTTCAAAGAAATCATGCTTTTTCCATTCTGGAAAATCTCTCTCTCAAACAGGAAGTCCAAACTCTATCCCCAGGTATTAAAAAAAAAAAGGGATCCAGCAGAAAAACAGATCCGTCGCATCAGTTTTTCACAATTTGCAACAGATCCGTTTTTTGAAAAAACTAAAACGACCAGAGGAATTACATTTCCCATGCATGCGTTGTTCTTCATGTCTTCAAAATGATGTTTGCCCATTATGATCACAAACCAGGTTGCAGTAAAACTGTTGGTCTAGAAACTAATTTAATAGAAGCTACGTATAAAAACTATGCAGAAAACAAAAACAATATTGATAATATTTTTAGCTTTTACAAGTAAAATGATATGGTCGTATTTGTTACCCTTGGTAACCACACAGATTTATTTGTGCTGTTTTATACAGTCCCTAAAGCCTTCCTCAATGCTACACAGCGTTACATGGGTAATTGTTCGGCACAGGCACAGCAGGTGCATTAATAGCTGTCATGTTATTAGCAGGAAGAAAAAAATACCATGCAAATATTTTGAAAACATTCCCTTTCATTATTACAATTTGAGAAGATAATTTTGTGATTCAGGAGTGTAACAATGCACCCCGCAGCTGCCATTATCGTAGCTACATATCTCATTCCCATTCTCTACCGACTCAAAACAGTTTTTGAACTTCAAGTCAGATGATGCCGACGACAGGAAAGGGACATTTTAGGACATATTAATGACCCGGTCACCAGGTATAGATCATACTGACCACCTTTCAGGCATCTATAATGGGGTTTTCCATGTTCAGAAAAGTAAACCCCAAAAGTTCTGTTTGTTATTTTAGCCATTTTACTGTATTTAGGGTCTACTTTCCTGAAGTGCAAACACCCTTTAATAGCACTTGTACAACTTCCAGCTCCCTGCCACTGCTCAGGTACCCGTGTGTTTGGGCTGCAGTTGTGATGTCAAGTCAACAGTGTGCATCACCGCTGCAGCCAAACACTGAGCTCATGCTGTCTATCTCAGACACGGCCACCGAGTTCAATGATTGGTTATAGCAGTGCCAGTGATCAGCGCTATCAACGTGACATCCACAGCTGAAGTCAAAACACCAAGACTACAGAAAAGTCGGGGAGGGTGAATACCTCCTCTGTTCGTTATTTTAGGCTCTATAGAGCATTTGGGGTCCTCTTTCCTGAAAGTGGAAGCCCCCCTTTAACAGTACTGCTGTCACCTCTTCAGATGCCCAGCTACCCTGCATCTCAAAGAAAGCCTTTTATAATTTTCTTGTGGCATTTGCTAATCAGCGCTGAGTGGTCTGATGGGCATCTCCGGACTGTGCTTAGGACCTTCTCTGTCCCTACAATCGTCGTTTCTCCTGCCTTGATTGATGTGGCTGATGGCTCCTTAGTCATCCACAGCCTGTCCAACTCTCCTGCCTGCACTGCAGGGAACAAGACCTGCGGAGGCACAACAGGCTGTGTGGATGACGTCCTCCATGTCAATCACGAAAGAGGACATAATTGGTGAACAGAGGAGGCGTGGAGCACTGTCCAGTTTATACATGGAATGGGCCAGATTCCACTTAAAACCTATCATCTTAGATACAGTTAAGGAATGACATGAGATGACAAATCTTACAGAAACATTATTGTAATCAGCTGTCCATAATAATCCAAATCAGGGTAGTGCGCTGAGGAAACTATTTTACAGCACATTGCATATATTAGGTGTCTATCTGCAGGGTATTAGCATGTTGCTGCACATGTTGTCCTTCGAGGTTACATTTATGTCCCTTGCCAGATTGGAGCACCCTGGTGATGCTCATTTGACGGTACTACCGTCCTCGTGCAACTAAGAATCTAAAATGATAAATCTCCTATATTGTCTCCTATCTGGGCCAATACATAATGCCTAGGAGGATGTACCTGGAAAAGTGAATTATTAGGGTGCCAGCACTGTTCATAGGCTTGCTGCAGAGTTTACCTCCAATTTTAGGAAGATCACAACAAAAATGTAGGGATTTAGCAAGACACCAGTATTAAAACCATTGAATGTAGACTCATCTCTAGAGTGTACGCTCTTAAAAAAACCTTTAGCATCATACTATTAAATCATATTTGCCAACATTTTCATTTTTTTTGTTCTATCTGATAGAATATAGGAAAACTTCCAGCATCCAATTCTTCATAAAATCAATCTTTATTGTGGAATAATTGCAGTTGCAATGATTAAAGACAGCAGTCTAAAATGCGTTTCGTGTAATCAGTTAGTTATGGACTGGTGACTTTTAGAACATTACTCCACAATAAAGATTGATTTTATGAGGATTTGGATGCTGCAATTTTTCCTATTTCCAATTTTTGCGGTACTGTGAGTTTTCCCTGCATTGATCTTTGTCATATTGGTGAGCTGACCTGTTATGTAACCCCTGTATGATAAGTAACCCCTTCTCATGTACTGCACCATGGAATCAATAGTGCTATATAAATAAATAATAATAATTTCTATTTTTGCATCTAGAACAGATCTGGGGCATCTAAACACAAACAATTTGCTATTAAAATTGAGGTAAGTATACTATTATCATATAGAACTGTACTACTATACATCAATCGTGACATTCAGGACGTATATCACACAAACTCTATTCTGTCTTACCTAAGAAGCAACACAGTTCACAACGAAGGTGCAGACACTTTAACATCAAAAACAGCTAAAAGCTCTCCAAGCTATTTGTAACAATCTGGAAAGCTCCCATTTGGATGAAGAGAGCGGAAGAATAAAAACGTCTGTTGCCTTTTGGAAATATAGGGCTGTCACCAAATGGAGCTGGATTGTGACCAGAATTGTGCAGTTCTCTGCCAAAGCGTACTCTTTAACCCCTCTACTAACACCGCGCAATGATCTTATGACCTACGGTACTCTGCATCGATTGTGAATGCCTGCTGATCTCTAATTAAAAAAAAATAAATAATTAAAAAAGATCTTTAAAGAATATTACTTTAGATGAAAACTTTAGAATATCCCTCCAAAATTATTCAAGATGTAAAGTCTATAGGTCCCACAGAGGATATGTAGTTGCCACACATTAAGAGGAACTTGCTACAAGAGAGTCAGATCTGAAAGGGACACATTTTTTCCATCCACTTTATGTGAAGTCAGTAAGATCTCATTTTAATTTACCCTTAAATAGTCTAACAGTCTCATTTTTTTGCAACACACACAATTTGGAACCAACTCAAAGCCAATATATGGACCTCCTTGTTGGTATATGTTCGCAGATAGGAAGGCCACTCTTTATGATCCAGTTACATAGATTTACATGACAGCATGAACTGTCCTGTTAGGGCCTGCAGGGGTTAAAAAATAACAGAATACAAGGGTTATTCCCATCTCCAAGTTCCTATCCCTGTATGTATTAGGTATAATAATAAGGATATTAGCAAATACCTCAAAGTAGAAATATAGTTTTTCTGATTCACTATGTCTTTTTCCTCATATGCAGGTATTGAAGGACCTTAGGTATCCAGGGTTACGACCAATGATATAGTGACAGTTGCTCGTGGTCGTAACCATGGATACATAAGGGCCTGCACATGAGGAAAGAGACCTCGTGAATCAGAAAAACTATACTACATTTGTGATTGGTGTTATTTGCTAATATTATTAAAATTACACCTAGTACATATTGGGATAGGATCTTGGAGATGGGAATACCCCTTTAACTCTTAAAACTGAAAATTATATCTTTTAAGAATGGAGTACAATTTGATCTACATTTACAGGTCAACCATACTGGGTTGGCAGCAGCAGATACCGGGAAGATGTCATGTTTTTGTGATTATTTAGAAAAGCTGGTGTCCCTTCTGTATAGTTCTTAGTGCCCTTATTGTATGACTTAATAGTTTTGGCACAGTTTTTAGTTACAGTAGTCATGGGCACCTTGTATGTTATTGAAGAAATAACAGAACACTAAGGGTACCGTCACACAGTGGCATTTTTATCGCTACGACGGCACGATTCGTGACGTTGTAGCGATATCGTTACGATCTCGCAGTGTCTGACACGCTACTGCGATCAGGCACCCTGCTGAGAATCGTACGTCGTAGCAGCTCGTTTCAAACTTTCTTTCGTCGCTTGATCACCCGCTGACATCGCTGGATCGTTGTGTGTGACAGCGATCCAGCGATGTGTTCGCTGGTAACCAGGGTAAACATCGGGTAACTAAGCACAGGGCCGCGCTTAGTAACCCGATGTTTACCGTGGTTACCAGCGTAAAAGTAAAAAAAAAAAAAACGTACATACTGACCATCTGATGCCCGTCAGGTCCCTTGCCGTCTGCTTCCTGCTCTGACTGAATCCGGCCGTACAGTGAGAGCAGATCACAGCGGCGACGTCACCGCTGTGATCTGCTCTCACTTTCCGGCCGGCAGACAGTCAGAGAGGAAAGCAGATGGCAAGGGACCTGACGGGCATCAGATGGTGAGTATGTACGGTTTTTTTTTTTTTACTTTTACGCTGGTAACCACGGTAAACATCGGGTTACTAAGCGCGGCCCTGTGCTTAGTTACCCGATGTTTACCCTGGTTACCCGGGGACTTCGGCATCGCTCCAGCGCCGTGATTGCACAGTGTGACCGCAGTCTACGACGCTGGAGCGATAATCATACGATCGCTGCGACGTCACGGATCGTGCCGTCGTAGCGATGTAAATGGTACTGTGTGACGGTACCCTAAAGGCAATCGTGTACATAAGAGGACTGTCAGATAAGCGATGCTTCAGATGATCACTGGCAGCCATCTCGGCAGGCTCCCTCAAATACAGGAGTGCTCGTTCAGCCAAGTGCTCCTGTGCTCTCTATGAGAGAGTCGTCACCAGACATGTCTAACAGCAGCTTATATCTGAGAACAAAAGGATCAGCAGTCTAAAATCAGACATGCCACATCCTTTACTCCTCCCATGACAATGAGCTTTCCAAAGCCCCCATACACAGTAGACAGTTAGCCAAAGGCATTTAGATATTGGTTGAGCCTACATTAGTCTAACGTGTACAAGGAGGGAGAAGTAGATTATTATTTTACTAATTCAGGTTTCACCATATCAACACCCTTTGTCAAGGTGTGCAGAATTATTAGGCAACTAATTTCCCTCAGGCCAAAGGGGCCAAAAAAGAGATTTAACTGACTCTAAAAAGTGAAAAAAATAATACCTTAGATGAATGCAGCACTCTTGAAATTACAAAGATATTGGGGCATGTTCACTGAACCATCAAAGGTTTTGTTGCAAATAGTCAAAAAAAGCCGCACATTAACTGGTTTGAGAAGAATCAAACATGAAGAGACCAAAAAGCCATTATTTTCCAGTGCTGTCATATTCCAGAACTATAACCTTCCTAGATTGCCCAGAAGTACAAGGTTTTCAGTGCTCACATACACGGCCAAGGTAAGGGAGGCTGAAACCTGACCATCACTGAACAAGACACAGAAAGTAAAACATCAAGACTGGGCCAAGAGCTATCTGGAGACAGTTTTTCAAAGATTTTATGGACTGATGAGATGAGATTGACTACAGACCAGATGTATAGGCCAGTGCTGGATCAGTAATGGGCACAGACCTGCAGTTCGACTTCACAAAGGTGGTGGAGAACTCTTATGGGCTAAAATTAAAAAATAGCCATTTGGACCTTTCTGGGTTGAAGATGAACTCAAAGTCAACTCCCAAACCTACTGCCATTTTTTAGAAGACTTTCTTCACGGAGTGGTACAGGAAAAACTCAGCAATGATTTTTATGTAGGACAATGTTCCATTGCATGTATCAAAGTCTCCACTGCTTGGCTGCCAGTACAGGCCTTAAAGATGAAAGACATGGCCCCTTCCCCACCTGACCTAAATCTTATTCAGAACTTGTTCCCCCTTCTCTAATGGGAGATTTCCGGTAGAGTTAAACAGTGCACCTCTGTGAACAGTGTCTGGATGGCAGTGGTTGGTTCTGCCCAAATAGTTGATCGACAACAGATTAAGAAAATAACATACTCCATGGATGGAAGGCTTATGACTGTTAAAGAAAAGAAGGGCGGCTATATTGGTCACGGGTTTTTATCATCTTAATATATTGCATACAGGATAAAAACTTAATATAAATATTCATGTTTCAGGTTTATATAGCTTTTGGATTGATCAACAGCACTGTACTTGTTCAATAATAAAATTAACCATAAAAAATACAAATTGCCTAATAATTGTGCACACGGTACATAAGCACACGTTTGGTCATTTGTAAGGCTTATTTTACAATGTTGGCATCTACACTATATAGAGTGAACTGTAACCATTAATTAAAAAAAGCAGATTTATTTTCAGTGAAAATTACCCAGAATGTGAAGTCATAAGCAATAAATGACTAACTACAGGTTTTTCCATACCAACACCTCCAGGGCGTGAGGCAGCAGATGGCAAGGAGATAGGAGCCTTGTTGTTATAAATGGCTGAAAATGTAAAGCAACATGAGAAAGTCCTGCTGCATACTGTGAATACCAAGTACCCTTCTTGTCATAGAGGAACATAGTGGGTACAAATTATTGCATATTTCATGTTTTAATGTGCATGCTAATTTTACATCTATGGATCTTGAAGTGCACTGTGGGACACTTTTCTTTATCTTTTGTATATTATCATTACAAAGGGTCTTAAGCAATGTAAAGAACTGCCTGATAGAAGCTTCTCATTCTTCAGAGTTTTATTACCCATTAGTTTAATAAACCTTAAAGTCATAAATAGGCCGACAATAACCCAGGCAATGTGAGAAGTGCCTTTATAACTGTACATATCTTGCCTATATGGCTATTACAGACTTAAAAAATTATTGCATATCAGTAGGAACCTGACACAAACAAGTGGCATCATGGGAAAGTCACAAGAAATCAGCCAAGATATCAGGAAGAGAATTGTGGACTTACACAAGTCTGGCTCCTCCTTAGATACAATTAAAGATACCTGAAGGTGCCTCGTTCACCTGTACAAACAGTTATACGCAAGTACTAACAAGATGGGAATGTCCAGCCATTATACTGACTCAGGAAGGAGATGGGTTCTGTGTCCCAGAGATGAACGTGCTTTGGTCTGACATGTGGCAAAGCTGAAAAGACGGGTGCGAGCAAAGCGACCTACAGACCTGCATCAGTTACACCAGTTTTGTCAGAAGGAATTGTCTCAAATTCCGATCAACTATTGTGAGAAACTTGTGGTAGGATATCCCAAACGTTTGACCCAAGTCATCCAGTTTAAGGGCAATGGTACCAAATACTAATGAAATGAATGTAAACTTTTGACTTTGCAGTAAGTAATAAAAATGCCTTAAACATTCTCTCTCGCTCATTATCCTGGCATTTGGCAAATATTAATAATTATGGTAATCCTAACTTACCTAAAATGGGAAAGGTTGCTTCTGATTTCATATCAGATATTGAGAAAAACATGCAGATGTGTCTTTTTAAGTAGTGTATGTAAACTTCTGGTTTCTAATGTACCTATTGCTGCTCATAGAGGGAGCGACTGAGATAGTAGGTTAATAATAGAGAATTATAGTCTAGTCATCAATGTATCTATGTTAGTAAAGCTAAACAATTACATACATCCTGTCTTATAGACAGAAAATACTGCACAATATAAACTGGCTTGTATACGAGTCGGCAAATCCCCTGCAAGAAGCAATATGTAACGTCACTGCCTCTTCCTCCATCATCTCTCTTCACCCCTGGGGTCAGGTATGATCCTTTCTCATGAATGCCTATAAATGAACTGCGGGTATAAACTGACAACCGAAATGAATGATTATGTTGTGAAAGTGACTGCTTTCCTTACATCCGGATGTCTTCAGTGATTGATGCTCCCTGGTAAAATACAAAACACAACCATGGTGCTCTCTCCTTGAGATCCGGCATTCTTCTGCTCGGAAATTAGCTCTGCAGAAGGTCTATTCATTGGTAATTGGGAAAGTTCTGTTCTTCAACAGAAGGCTATAAAGCCATTAAATGAAAGCTTGTGTCTCAGAGAAATATATTCCAACAGTCGGCAATCTACATTTCCACAGAAGGAGCAGAACCGCACAAACTGTGCAGCTAGAACGAATAAGCCGAACAAGTAATATAATAAGCGGGTGATCACCTGCCTTCACCCCATATATCCGCATATATATCCTCATCATGTATCTCCATTGAACAACTGTGCACTTAGCTGTAAGCTCTCGGCTCGGAATCAAGCGAACCATTCAGGAGGTAAGAATAACAAGAGCGATACCGGCAGATAATAGGGGAAGGCAGAGATCGCTGTGCTTGATGCAGGTTTTAGCTATTGAAAAGAGTCTTTGCTGCTTATGGCATTTCCTCTAACAACTGTTTTTACAATATAAGACCTGATTGAAACCTGAGTCAAACACTGCGGAGAGTAAACTACATCACGGTATAGGTCACCTGTGAGCACAGTCCTACAGTTCACATGTGGAAAAAAAATTATATTTGTATTTACAATTCTGCAGTCAGAGCTGAAATCAGCCAACACTCCCTGCTAGTTTAGTCTGCACAGTTCTTTCTCTAGTACCGTACAGATGAATACCCGGAAAAGTACAGATGAATACCTGGTACCGTACAGATGAATACCCGGTACTGTACAGATGAATATACCGGTACCGTACAGATGAATATACCGGTACCGTACAGATGAATACCTGGTACCGTACAGATGAATACCCGGTACCGTACAGATGAATATACCGGTACCGTACAGATGAATACCCGGTACCGTACAGATGAATACCCGGTACCGTACAGATGAATACCCAGTACTGTACAGATGAATACCTGGTACCGTACAGATGAATACCCGGAAAAGTACAGATGAATACCTGGTACCGTACAGATGAATACCCGGTACCGTACAGATGAATATACCGGTACTGTACAGATGAATACCTGGTACCGTACAGATGAATACCCGGTACCGTACAGATGAATATACCGGTACCGTACAGATGAATACCCGGTACCGTACAGATGAATACCCGGTACCGTACAGATGAATATACCGGTACCGTACAGATGAATACCTGGTACCGTACAGATGAATACCCGGTACCGTACAGATGAATACCCGGTACTGTACAGGTACAGATGAATACCTGGTACCGTACAGATGAATACCCGGAAAAGTACAGATGAATACCTGGTACCGTATAGATGAATACCCAGTACCGTACAGATGAATACCCGGTACTGTACAGATGAATACCTGGTACCGTACAGATGAATACCCGGAAAAGTACAGATGAATACCCGGTACCGTACAGATGAATATACCGATACCGTACAGATGAATACCTGGTACCGTACAGATGAATATACCGGTACCGTACAGATGAATACTTGGTACCGTACAGATGAATACCCGGAAAAGTACAGATGAATACCTGGTACCGTACAGATGAATATACCGGTACCGTACAGATGAATACTTGGTACCGTACAGATGAATACCCGGAAAAGTACAGATGAATACCTGGTACCGTACAGATGAATATACCGGTACCGTATAGATGAATACCTGGTACCATACAGATGAATATACCGATACCGTACAGATGAATACCCGGTACCGTATAGATGAATACCTGGTACCGTACAGATGAATACCTGGTACCGTACAGATGAATATACCGATACCGTACAGATGAATACCCGGTACCGTATAGATGAATACCCGGTACCGTACAGATGAATATACCGGTACTGTACAGATGAATACCTGGTACCGTACAGATGAATACCCGGTACCGTACAGATGAATACCTGGTACCGTACAGATGAATACCCGGTACCGTATAGATGAATACCTGGTACCGTACAGATGAATACCTGGTACCGTACAGATGAATATACCGATACCGTACAGATGAATATACCGGTACTGTACAGATGAATACCTGGTACCGTACAGATGAATACCCGGTACTGTACAGATGAATACCTGGTACCGTACAGATGAATACCCGGTACCGTATAGATGAATACCTGGTACCGTACAGATGAATACCTGGTACCGTACAGATGAATATACCGATACCGTACAGATGAATATACCGGTACTGTACAGATGAATACCTGGTACCGTACAGATGAATATACCGGTACTGTACAGATGAATACCCGGTACCGTACAGATGAATATACCGGTACCGTACAGATGAATATACCGGTACTGTACAGATGAATACCTGGTACCGTACAGATGAATACCTGGTACCGTACAGATGAATATACCGGTACTGTACAGATGAATACCTGGTACCGTACAGATGAATACCCGGTACCGTACAGATGAATATACCGGTACCGTACAGATGAATATACCGGTACTGTACAGATGAATACCTGGTACCGTACAGATGAATATACCGGTACTGTACAGATGAATACCTGGTACCGTACAGATGAATACCTGGTACCGTACAGATGAATATACCGATACCGTACAGATGAATACCTGGTACCGTACAGATGAATACCCGGTACCGTACAGATGAATATACCGATACCGTACAGATGAATACCTGGTACCGTACAGATGAATACCCGGTACCGTACAGATGAACACCTGGTACCGTACAGATGAATACCCGGTACTGTACAGATGAACACCTGGTACCGTACAGATGAATACCCGGTACCGTACAGATGAATACCCGGTACCGTACAGATGAATATACCGATACCGTACAGATGAATACCAGGTACCGTACAGATGAGTACCCGGTACCGTACAGATGAATACCCGGTACTGTACAGATGAACACCTGGTACCGTACAGATAAATACCCGGTACCGTACAGATGAAGATAAAGGTAAACATATTTATTTAGATCACCTATTTGGTCCACTTTTTGATCCACTCTCAGCCGAATTCAAGAAAGTAACCAACAGCACCGGTACTCCAAAAGTCATACAAACCTTTATTTGCATCCAGTAAAATCAAGAAACACTATAAGCAGGCAACAAAAATAACACTTTGAGGTAACATGTTTGTGACCGGGCCTTAGTTAGAAGTCGTAATGTGTGGAAAAACCCTGGAACGATATATGCCAGATGATACCTGGCGTGCGCACCACCATTGAATACAATGGGTATGCGTGTGTCTAGATTTGCGGTCTCTAAAAAACGGACTGCATACAGACATGAAAAACGGAAGTGTGATTGGGCCAAAGACGTAAAGGTTACGAGTGTGACATGTGAGGCTGCCGTCACATTAGCAGTATTTGGTCAGTATTTTCCATCAGTATTTGTAAGCCAAAACCAGGAGTGGGACAAATAGAGGAAAAGTATAATAGAAACATATGCACCACTTCTGTATTTATCACCCACTCCTGGATTTGGTACTCCTGGTGACGGACCGCGTTATGCCGCGGGTTACGCACTCCGTTACCGCTTCTATTAACCCTGTGTGTCCCCAACGTTTTACTATTGATGCTGCCTATGCAGCATCAATAGTAAAAAAATCTAATGTTAAAAATAATAATAATAAAAAAAAAACCCTGCTATACTCACCCTCCATAGTCCGATGATGCGCTCGCGCCTTCCGCCAGCTTCCGGTCCCAGAGATGCATTGTGAAATTACCCAGAAGACTTAGCGGTCTCGCGAGACCGCTAAGGCTACGTTCACATTAGCGTTAAGCTAATGTGCGTCGGGTTTGCGTCGGCGACGCAGCGGCGACGCATGCGTCATGCGCCCCCTATACTTAACATGGGGGACGCATGCGTTTTTTTTTGTTGCGTTGTGCCACACATGCGTCTTTTTTGCCGCAAGCGTCGGACCAAGAAAACGCAACAAGTTGCATTTTTCTTGCGTCCGATTTTCGGCAAAAACCGACGCATGCGTCGCAAAACGCAGCGTTTTTGCGTGCGTTTTGCCGCGTTTTTGCGTGCGTTGTGCGTTGCGTCGCCGACGCAGCGGCGCACAACGCTAGTGTGAACTTAGCCTAAGTCTTCTGAGTAATTTCGCAATGCATCCTGGGAACGGAAGATGGCGGCAGCCGCGCGCACATCACCAGCGCGCCGTTGGATCACAGGAGGTGAGTATGTAACTATTTTTTATTTTAATTCTTATTTTTAACAGGGATATGGTGCCCACACTGCTAAATACTGCGTGGGCTGCGTTATAAACTACATGGCTGCTATATACTACGTGGGCAGTACTATATACTATATGGCTGCTATATACTACTTGGGCAGTACTATATACTACATGGCTGCTATATACTACGTGGGCAGTACTATATACTACATGGCTGCTATATACTACGTGGGCAGTACTATATACTATGTGGCTGCTATATACATACATATTCTAGAATACCCGATGCGTTAGAATCGGGCCACCATCTAGTTTGAAATAAACTCTGGAGTCAGATTATCATGCAAATCAGTGCCGGGTCCAAAGTCCTGAACGGCTCTTTCACATATAGGAAAATATGAATTTCTATGGAATAAGACATCGGATGGCAGATATCAAGGTATCACTTAAGCTTCTTATGGCCTACATGCCCATACAGACATCTTAGGAGGGTTTTGACCCTACCGACCGATTCACTTTAAATCATCCATTTTTGATATCTAAATGCAGCTTCAGACTTTAAGTACAGAGCAGAGCAAGATTCAAGGGCATGTAAGGCATCGCCAAGTGTTTCCCATAGCTCAATGCTAGATTTCAAAGTGATCTGTACCCTTCTGTATTTCGGATACATTTTTCAGTAAAACCATGTTTTCATGTAGTGCACATCCTTAGGCATTATTATCATTTTATAGCTATATTTCCAGATACTTCAGAACTAGGAATTACTGTCGTATTTTCCAGTATTACTCCACTAATAACTATCGCAGAGTCCTCCTATTTATAAAGCGTCCTGCTGCCAGAATGCAGGATCCCGACCACTAGGGGGCATTAATAATATATAAACTTATTAAAGATGCATGAAGAGGTTAATTAGAAACAATATATTATGAATTTGAGTCGGGACCCCTATTAAGTAACTTTTACACATGAACTGCAGTTATAAGATTTTTTTATTTTTTTTTGCCTATAAGATTTAATCACTACAGTCTTAAAGTTCAACAATTGCCGAAAAAACGAAGTCTCCAACAGACTTGTAATGGGAGGAATAAATATACTGTGGTGAAACGCTACCTGAGTGGGTTGGGGACACTCGCTTGGCATGGGATTTAAGCACTCAGGCACGATTTCTCCACTTAAACAGTCTAATCCGGTTTATTAAACATCATAAACCACACAACATACAGTCTATTTCATTACATCCATGAACTTATCACGACCACCAGTCTGTTCATGCAGCAGATAAACTTCTCTGCTATATATTATAATCCCCTTTGTCCGGGGTTACCTTTCAGGAGCTCCGGCTCCACACACTGACTCCTGCCAGTACTGGTTCACAGGGGAAAGCTGCCTCACTGGGATCACTGTCCTTGTGACCAGGGCACCTCGGATAGTCCAGACCCACAGTAGGAACTGTGGCTTCCTCAACACAGAAACCGTCTCAAGCTCTGTAGATGCCGCCTCTCCATGTGCTTCCAGGAAGTCCAATCACAGGCACTCCCAACACACAGGCCATCAGTCCATGGTCTCACCAGGTGCTTGCAGGACTCCAGTCCACTCCAGGACAATCCAACACCCTGAGCATTCAGGTTCACGATCTCTCAGGAGCTTCCAGGAAGTCTCCACTCACAGGAGCTTCCAACACAGACCACCATGTACACGGTCTCTCAGGTGCTTCCAGGAAGACTCCACTCACAGGAGCTTCCAACACCGACCATCCAGGACCTTGCACATGGACCAAACAGATCCATACACTCTGACCATGTGACCAGACTTCAGTCACACTATATGGTTGTAACCACTCCCCTAGATGGGAGTGTGTATAGTTAGCCAGTCCCACCCACCTCACCAGCTAACCCTATAAGCCCGCACTTATAAGTAAACACAACAAACTGTTGTGGAACTATAAGTCCCAGCATAACCATATCATTTTGGACTTACAGCGCAGAGCACCTCTGCGACACATACCGGCCATTTACAATCCTGCCGGACTTTATCTCATCACCATAATTATGCCTCCAAGCGCATCCTGAAGCACACACACAGCGCCCCCTGGCTGTAACATGGGTTACCGCACCACAATACAGTTAAGGTCATATATATATAAATGTTTATAAAAGCATAAAGAAGTTTTCGCTACCACATTCCAGAACACTGGCACAGTCCTGAGAAATGTCTGTGCAAGGTCTAGACATCTGACATAATAGAAGGCAACTGTACTAGAAAGATCACATATTTTTATGTGCCATTTAATGTGATTCAGGTAAGAAAAGGGAAAGTCTGAGCAGCTGTGGCATAATCTCTGAAGACGGAGCAACACCGTGGCTCAGTGGTTAATAATGTTGCTTTGCAGCGCTGGGGACCTGGGTTTAAATCTTATTAAATGGAATCTGTCACCCCCTGGGACGTATATGACCTATTAATATGGGCATAATGGTGATAGAAATGTTACACTAGTCCTACCTGTATGCCTCATATTAAAGGTCTTGTTTTGAGAAATGTTATATTCTTTCTGTATGCTAATGATTTCTTCCAGGCTCCAGGGTGTGAGGTGCCTGGAAGAAATCGCTGCCTCCTGTCTTCATTGTAATACTACCCTCCTCCCATGCACATCAGTTGTGGCTCCGGAATCTCGTCCCTCCGCCCTGCACTTCCTCCACAATCCATACCTCTTCCTCCAGTCTACGAGCGCTGCATTCAGGGATCTTCTGCTCAGGCGCCGGTGACTTTTGATCCAGTGACCTCCGGTGTGCATGATGATAAGGAGCTCTCTCCATTTCCTCCTTGCATAGTCCTAGCGATGACTATGCAGGGAGGAAGTGGGGAGAGCAACTTATCGTCGCGCACAACGGAGTTCAAAATGACTCGCTGGCGCCTGCTCAGAAGATCCCTGAATGCAGTACCCATAGAATGGAAGTAGTGGTATGGATTTTGGAGGGAGTGCAGGGCGCAGGCGCGGGATTACACAGTCACAACTGCCGTGACTGGGAGGGGGTAGTATTATAATGAAGACAGGAGGAACAGATTTCTCCCAGAGCCTGGAAGAGATTATTAGCATGAAGACAGAATATAACATTTCTCAACAACGAGACCACTAATATGAGACACACAGGTAGGACTAGCGTAACATTTCTATTACCTGTATGCCCATATTAATAAGTCATATACGTCACAGTGGGTGACAGACTCCCCTGTAAGGAGTTTGTATGTTCTCCCTGTGTTTGTGTGGGTTTCCTCCGATAATCCGAAGACATACTGATAGGGAATTACTGATGATAATGTCTGTAAAGTGCTGTAGAATATGATAGTGCTATATAAGCAATGCAAAAAAAATGATTCTGTGAAAAGTGGATTTTGGGCAATATGCGAGTTGCTCCCAGACATTGGGTCCTGCAGATACTATTGTACACTAGTCGTGTCAGGAAAAGAAATACTTTGCCAGAATTTAGTCAATGAGATGAAACCCTATAATTAACATCTTGGTGAATGGGTTCGTACACATAGTAAAGCACAGCACACTGCACCTGTCAGTCACAGTGCCATATAGCCTCTGTATAATGCCTAGAAACAATATGTAGAAAATAGCTCAGTATATACTAAGCTTGAAGGAGCACATCCTTTTTAAGCATTGGGGCTGTACAAAATAAAGTTTTAACCCTTTCAAAACCTTGCCCTTTTCCATTTTTGCGTTCTCGTTTTTCGCTCCCCTTCTTCTCAGAGCCATAACTTTTTATTTTTCCGTCAATATGGCCATGTGAGGGCTTGTTTTTTGTGGGACAAGTTGCACTTTTGAACGACATTATTGGTTTTAGCATGTCGTGTACTAGAAAATGGGAAAAAAATTCCAAGTGCGGTGAAATTGCAAAAAAAGTGCAATCCCACACTTGTTTTTTGTTTGGCTTTTTTGCTAGGTTCACAAAATGCTAAAACTAACCTGCCATTTTGATTCTCCAAGTCATTACGAGTTCATAGACACCAAACATGTCTAGGTTACATTTTATCTAAGTGGTAAAAAAAATTCCAAACTTTGCTAAAAAAAAGAAATAAAAAAAAAAAATTGCGCCATTTTCCGATACCCGTAGCGTCTCCATTTTTCGTGACCTTGGGTCGGTTGAGCGCTTATTTTTTGCGTGCCGAGCTGACATTTTTAATGATACCATTTTGGTGCAGATACGTTCTTTTGATCGCCCGTTATTACATTTTAATGCAATGTCAATGCGACCAAGAAAAAGTAATTCCGGCGTTTCAAAATTTTTTCTCGCTACTCCGTTTAACGATCAGGTTAATCCTTTTTTTATTGAGAGATTGGGCGATTTTGAACGCGGCGATACCAAATATGTGTAGGTTTGATTTTTTTTTTAATTGTTTTATTTTGAATGGGGCGAAAGGGGGGTTATTTAAACTTTTATATTTTTTTATTTTTTCACATTTTTTAAAACATTTTTTTTTTACATTTGCCATGCTTCAATAGCCTCCATAGGAGGCTAGAAGCTGGCATAGCCTGATTGGCTCTGCACATAGGAACGATCGTCAGATCGCCCCTATGTAGATTTACTGCATTGCTATGAGCGCCGACCACAGGGTGGCGCTCACAGCAAGCCGGCATCAACAACCATAGAGGTCTCAAGGAGACCTCAGGTTGTCATGCTGACACATCGCTGACCCCCGATCATGTGACGGAGGTCGGCGATGCGCTCATTTCCGGCCTGATGGCAGGAAGCGGTAGTTAAATGTCACTGTCAGCGTTTGACAGCGGCATTTAACTAGTTAATAGGAGCTAGTGAATCGCGATTCCACCCGCCGCTATTGCGGGCACATGTCAGCTGTTTAAAACTGCCGGAGCCTGCATCAAAGCGGGGGTACTGACCTCCGCAGTAATAGTACGGCAGAGGTCGGGAAGGGGTTTAAGGATGTGGACAACCACCTTCAGAGGCATTTTTTATACTTAAAGAGTAACTTCATTTTAGTTTTTATTTTATTCATCAATAGTGCACATGAAAATAAGCAACTTGTAATACATTTTATCAGAAAAATCTGATTTTTGCTCCTCTTTAGTGCAGACAGATTTTACATCACTGAGATAGAGGATGGCAGTTGCTGCTGATGAGATTCTATGCAGGAGGAGGGAGGAGCTAAAGGCAGAGCTCCTCCCTCATCCCTCCCTTCTCCACAGAATCTCATCAGTAGCAACTCCCATCTGTTATGATTGTGTTCACACACTCACATGGGTAACAGAGAAGGGAAAGAACTACCAAAGAAAGAAGCCGCACCTGTACCCAACTGGCCCCTGTATAGACTAGAAAAGGCCCTAGAAACACTAAATACTGCTCCTCAAGTCTGGCTCTCTTAAAGGCCATCGAGGGGTTTCTCTTATCTCCTGAAGAACTAAAGGGGAGGCCACAATACAAAGGTAGAGGAAACATGCAGGAAGACACAAGAATCCAGGGTGAGAAACTAAAACAGGCTCACAAAGGATAGACAGAGATAAATCAGGAGAACCAAAAAAAAAAAAAATAGAAAACGTGAAACCTCCCAGACTGCCAAAAATGGAAAAGAAGGAAAAGGTGCTGCCGCAGGGCTGTGGAGTCAGAACCATTGTGCATTTTGGTGGAGTTGGTATAAATTGGACTCTTAAAATAATTAATAAATAGGGTTCAGTAGTTCAGTACAGGATGTGGTGTAAATATTTTCATAATAATTTGGAAAAGTTATGAAATGTCATAGAAATGTGTGTTCTATTCCTGATCTAAAGATCTAGATTTTTAGTTGAGATGAATCTGTGATGCACTTTATGCCCATGCTCAGTAGTGAGGCAATGCTGTGGAGTCGGAGTCAGGAGTCAAGGAAATTGAGGAATCAGAGTCTTAGATTTGCCTGCTGACTCCACAGCCCTGGGTGCTGAGGAGGAAAACTCACAGATTTGCAGCAGGAAAAAACAAATGGAGCTTACCAGACAATGGTACATCCCTAGCTGAGGAGCTGGAACGCCAAACATCAATCTAAATGGATGTATAGCCATAAAGTGAGGTAAGTGAAAGGTGATTATATAAAGCCCATCTCAAAATGTCATAGGACAAAACCAAAAAGAATATGGAAGACACCTGGAGAGAAGCCAAGCAATAAAGGGAAACCAAAAGAAACCAACAGCTCGGTGAGACACATGTAACCCTTCATTGTGAGCGGTCATGACGGGATGCGGCTTATAATAACTGGCTCTTGTTGAGACAAGCCCCTTTCCTTCCCCTGATGAAACGCGTCGGGTTGGGCAGCTAATCTGATGAGTACATCCTTTATTATTGTCTTTTTGACCACTGTCAATTTATAGATTGAATTACTAATAGCTGCATCAGGTTGATGAATGTCTAAGAGGTGCATTTTCATTATTTAAGTGTATCAACGCTATTTTGAGATTGCAGGTGTTACTATTATTTGTAGCCATTATCATATGCACTACTAGTGGGGAGTGTACCCTTTATGATATGGCATTAGCCCTGTAAAAGTTGTTAAATTTTGAGATATATACAACTTCTCTTTATTTATTACATTGCTCACTCATGCACCTTACTAGAACAGATTAATAGATATAAGAGTATTGATGATATACAGAGCAGAAACTAATCTTGAATGAGACTGGCTATAGTACCTATTCTGAAAAAGAACATACTGATGCAGTTTTTGGCTGAGCACTTTAAAAGTACACTACCACTTTAAGTATTATTGGTGTTGGTGATGGTTTTTCTTTGTTAGTTTCTCCCTTTAGGGTCATAAGGGAGAGCCGTCGTTGAGTGGGGGAGCCATGTTGAACTTAGGGTGCCAACCTCTGCGGTAAGGTAGGGTGAGTAAGGGAAAGATCACCCCCTCACCAAATTTACCTCTATCCTTTTTAGTATTGTTAAGATTAAGATTGTGTTATTCTCCTGACCGTAATATATGGATAATTTTACCTTATGAATATTAAGTTACATTTAAGGGGTATTATTTTTGTTTTTTTGGTTTAAATATTTGATATCTACTCCGTTGTTCAATATTTTTGGTTTAATCTGATAACGACAATAATACATCGGGATCAATCCGGATTTATGCCCAATAGTTCTACAGCACATATTCTCAGGCGATTGTTTCTCAACCTGCAGGCAAAGGCAGATAATGCAGGTCGGAGGGTCGTGGTGTCTCTCGACGCTGTTAAGGCGTTTGATAGTGTGGAGTGGTGGTATTTGTGGGCGGTCATGAAGGCTATGGGTTTTGGTGAGAAATTTATAAGTTGGGTGCAGTTACTGTACGCGTCTCCAAGAGCTAGGGTACAGGTGAATGGTCTTTTGTCTGAAGATTTTCCTTTGTATAGGTGAAAGCGGCAGAGGTGCCCTTTGTCTCCTCTGTTGTTTGTGATTGCTATAAAGCCTTTAGCGGCAGCAATACGGAGAGATGGGGTATAAAGGGATATAGATATGAAAGTCATGAAGAGAAGATAGCCCTATACGTGGACGATGTGCTATTATTTTTGGAGGATGCACAGGAGTCTTTTTAGCGTGGCTATGAATAGCCACTAACTTTGGTGCTCTATCGGGATTATCTTTTAACTGGGACAAGTCTGTGTTGCTGCCCCTAGACGTGGCGACTAGGGTTGAGCGACTTTTATTTTTATAGGATCGGGTCGGGTTTCACGAAACCCGACTTTCTCAAAAGTCGGGTCGAGTGAAATCGGCCGATCCTATAAAAAAGTCGGGGTCGGGGTCGGCCGAAACACGAAACCCAATGCAGTGCAATGGGATACTATGGTTCCCAGGGTCTGAAGGAGAGGAAACTCTCCTTCAGGCCCTGGGATCCATATTAATGTGTAAAATAAAGAATTAAAATAAAAAATATTGATATACTCACCTCTCCGACGAAGCCTGGACCTTACCGCTGGTAACCGGCAGCCTTCTTTGCTTAAAATGAGCGCGTTCAGGGCCTTACATGACGTCACGGCTTGTGATTGGTCGCGGCCGCCCATGTGACCGTCATGTGACCAATCACAAGCCGTGACGTAATTCTCAGGTCCTAAAATCCTAATTCTAGGAATTTAGGTCCTGAGAATTACGTCACGGCTTGCGATTGGTCGCGTGGCGGTCACATGGGCGGCCGCGACCAATCACAAGCCGTGACGTCATCTAAGGCCCTGAACGCGCTCATTCTTAGGAAGGAAGGCTGCCGGAAAGAAGCCGAGGGTGAGTATATTCCTATTAGGTATATACTCGGACGCTCCCTGCTTCTTTCCGGCAGCCTTCCTTCTTAAGAATGAGCGCGTTCAGGGCCTTAGATGACGTCACGGCTTGTGATTGGTCGCGGCCGCCCATGTGACCGCCACGCGACCAATCACAAGCCATGGCGTAATTCTCAGGTCCTAAATTCCTAGAATTAGGATTTTAGGACCTGAGAATTACGTCACGGCTTGTGATTGGTCGCATGGCGGTCACATGGGCGGCCGCGACCAATCACAAGCCGTGACGTCATGTAAGGCCCTGAACGCGCTCATTTTAAGCAAAGAAGGCTGCCGGTTACCAGCGGTAAGGTCCAGGCTGCGTCGGAGAGGTGAGTATATCAATATTTTTTATTTTAATTCTTTATTTTATACTTACATGTGGATTCCGATACCGATTTCCGATATCGCAAACATATCGGAACTTGGTATCGGAATTCCGATACCAGATTCAGAAGATCGCCGACCTCATGGCTGACCCCACACAGGGGTCGGGTCGGGTTTCATGAAACCCGACTTTGCCAAAAGTCGGCGACTTCTGAAAATGGCCGACCCGTTTCGCTCAACCCTAGTGGCGACTCGTCTGACACTAGACCCTGTGATTCCCTTACGAGTGGTTCATGAGCTTAAATATTTGGGCATTGTGATTTCGGCTAAGATAGAGGACTATGTGCTGCTCAACCTGGCTCCTTTGCTTGGGAAATTTCAGCAGATACTTATGCCTCAGCTCCTCTACATATTGCATAATGATCCAGTGTGGTTGGCACAGAGTAAATTTTGTAGGATCAATACTCTATTTAGGGATTTGATTTGGAAGGGTGGACAGGCACACATTAAATTAGAGCATCTGCAGAGATCAAAGGACGAAGGTGGTTTGGCAGTCCCTAATACTTTGATTTATTATATAGCGTCCCAATGTCAGAATATGGTGGGTTGGGGAGAATCTAGTCAAAATACATCAGCTGGGATAATCACTGAATATTTAGTGGGGAAGGGTCCATTGTTGACTAGTTTGGAAGCGGGCAGATTCAAAATGAACCCAGAAAAATTTCCAACCATAGTCATGATGGGGAAAGTTTTGCACAGAATTAAACAGTGGAGGGGGGTAACAGAATTCACACGATATGCGTCAATTTGGTTTGACCCTAGAATGGCGGAACTCATGAAATTGTGGGGGTTTGGTGAGTGGAGGCATATTGGCATTTGGTTTGTGTCTCAGTTGTTTGATTGTGGAATTCTTAAGACGTTTGAAATGCTCGGGAATGAGTTTCCTTTGAGCCAGATGTTTTTACAGTATCTTCAGTTGAGACATGCCCTAAATAAACAGAAAGAAGTATCATGTGAGGTTCTGCAGTTAGATGGGTTGTTGAGCCTCATTGGACCTCAGGGTAACACGAGGGGTTTCATTACTTTAATGTACAGGGGCCTGCTGGACACCTTTTTATTGAGACAACCGCTGAAGTTGAAGGAAAAACGGATGGGAGATTTGGGTTCCATATCAGAGTCTCAGTGGGAGTCCATACTACAATGTATTCCCAAGGTTTCTTTGATTGATGCTAAAAGGGTGTCACAGTTATATTTAATTTATAGAGTGTACAGGACCCCATTATGGATGATGAAGACAGGACTGAGAGGAGAGATCAAGGTGCCCAAGGTGTTCTGAGGAAGGAGCCGACCTTCTACACATGATGTGGTCGTGTTCTCGCTTTCAGCCCTTTTGGGTAAAAGTGTTCAATCTGATTCAGGAATTGATGGGGGTAAATATTGTACAGTTGAGCCTCTCAAGAGATGTATCAGTTTGACAATTAAAAAATATTGGGATGGAAATTGAGGGGGAGGTAGGGAGGGAGGGGGGGGGGGGTTCTCGGGTACGGGTGTTAAAGGAAAATGTATTAACTTGCTTTTAATTTTTTGTACCCGTCTGGTGTTTGTGTCAGACTATGTTACATTCTGAATATATGCTTTAATAAAAATTACTTGATTAAAAAAAAATGAAAAATAAAGAAAATCTGTTATGAGGCAAAATAACAATGCCTTTAATTGTGTCTGTTGACTAAGTCTATAAGTTAAAAGGTATTTTGTATGTCAGTTACCGTTAAGGAATATCCATAAGAATAAAATAATAGTAATGCTTGCTGTGTGTAAAGTCTCCAGTATATAATGCTGCCCTTGGTTATGTCTATCCATTGCTTCCTTCTAGCTACCATGTGATAATGTCACAGAGAGTATAAGTTATTATATGATATACCCAACAGTATGAACAAGGCTGTGGAAGAAAATTCTAAAGTAAAGGTGTACCTGACCGAAAGGAGTCATGAAGCCATAACTATTTTATAGGGAGGTAATAAGCTCTGGATTTTTTAAGCAGCAGGCGATGTGTCACGTTTCCCTGGCAATAATTTTATGTTATGTGCGCAGATATTCTATATAGAAATGTCATTTATACCCTAGGTCTGTGTCTCCAACTAATTATATGGCAGAACTCATCACTTTCGGTTCTTATCTCATATATGACAATCAAAGTGAAAAGTATAAAGGGCAACCAGTCAATTTCCAACATGTCATTGCATAGGGATGTGATTTCGGTAACCATTGAGCTCCCATATTTCCATTGAATGGCAGAGGCTTGAACGTCCACTAGCAGAAAATGACATTCTGGTTAAGATATCTAAGCTGTGGGATCCATGTCAACTACAATGTTATCACATTTTATTGACATAAAGTTTTATACAGCTATTTTTCTTGAGTCACTTAATGTAAGGGACATGGACACCAACAGGTTCACCGTTATTTTTGTTTAAATGAATGCATTTTTGTACAGATTGAGCAATTTAGTATTTTCTACAGCCTGTATGTATCACTGTACATACCTGGCTGAAGAATGAAATTAGCAGTAAATCCTTCAGTGACATGCTTTCGACTGCAATGTTTTCTGATTGCAAATTTATGCTTCAAAGGTGTCCACATCCTCTCACCTCTACGTCAGTGTATTGATTTGACTTTTAACTTTGGCGTCATCTACTTTCATGTTGCTAATACATCTCTATGGGACTCGTGTGAATGTAGAATTAGCATGAATGCACAATATGATAATTATTTCTTCATTAATGGAACATTCATATGGAAATAAGCGACAGTCCTACAAACCTTTAGCGATTAAATAGTGACTTTGGAGCAAGGGCATTAGATCTGTAGATAAAAGGGCTCCCGTGAGTTTTGAAAGCCAGATCAGAAAACACTACAGACAATAACAGAATTGGATTAGTCTCAATAGTTCGGCTGCTGGCAATCATAAAATTCCCTCAATGTCTTCATGTACTGAACAGGTGCACACAAGCTATTCCAAAAGCCAAAAAAACACCTCCGAATTAGTATCTATTTCAAGAAAACTGCAATAGTCGCTTAAAGATGTGAAAAATGATTTAAATTAGCTTCATCTTAACATAAGAACAGCATCCAGCTATACGCATAATAAACATTCACATGGCGGCTGTTCTCTGCAATATATTCTGCAGCAGCATCAGACGTCTGCCCGGGGATATCTACGACTACTGGATAAAGCATCCTGGGCTCGCAGCACGCACACCACTGACTCATACCGCCAGACTGCGCACTAAACACGTCTCATAAACCAGCTTTATTATAATATTCTTTACGAAAGGGGACATTTGGTGTTTTTTTACCTGCATCTGAGATAGGCCTCTTTCACACTTCCGTTTTTTGCCATACGTCGCAATCCGTCGTTTTGGCAAAAAAAAAGGATCCTGCAAATGTGCCCGCAGGATGCTTTTTTTGCCATTCACTTTTATTGACGACGGATTGCGACGAATGGGCACACGTCGCATCTGTCGTGCAACAGATGCGTCATGATTTTGCGGCCCGTCATGACGAAAAAACGTTCAATGTAACGTTTTTTCGTCCGTCGAAACCGCCTCCTCCTCCCCAGAATTCATAATGGGCAGCGGATGCGTCTGAAAACTGCATCCGCTGCCCACGTTGTGCACTGTTTGCACAGCGTCTGTCGGTACGTCGGGCCGACAGTTTGCGACGGCCCCGTACCGACGGAAATGTGAAAGAGGCCATAATGTGTTCATAGTAATTACCCGCTGATCAGATCCAATGAGAAAAGTAAGAAACATTAAATGATACATGTATACTGACATTTCTTATATACTGCACATCCCAAAATGACAAACTGAAGCAATGTGCTCTTTTAGGGCATTTGGACATTATTTATAGCACTTATAAACATAAGGTTAATGTCGGTCACACCTGACTATCTGGACGTCACCAATTCATACATTATACTGTTTTATTTCCCAGATAATAAAGCCAAGTCTCTAGGATCACATGTAAACCTTCAATTCAGTATTTATGTCCCAATATACAGTTAGGTCCATATATATTTGGACAGAGACAACATTTTTCTAATTTTGGTTATAGACATTACCCCAATGAATTTTAAACAAAACAATTCAGATGCAGTTGAAGTTCAGACTTTCAGCTTTCATTTGAGGGTATCCACATTAAAATTGGATGAAGGGTTTAGTAGTTTCAGCTCTTTAACATGTGCCACCCTGTTTTTAAAGGGACCAAAAGTAATTGGACAATTGACTCCAAGGCTATTTCATGGACAGGTGTGGGCAATCCCTTCATTATGTAATTCTCAATTAAGCAGATAAAAGGCCTAGAGTTGATTTGAGGTGTGGTGCTTGCATTTGGAAGGTTTTGCTGTGAAGTAAACATGTGGTCAAAGGAGCTCTCCATGCAGGTGAAACAAGCCTTCCTTAAGCTGCGAAAACAGGAAAAAAAACATCCGAGAAATTGCTACAATATTAGGAGTGGCAAAATCTACAGTTTGGTCCATCGTGAGAAAGAAAGTAAGCACTGGTGAACTCATCAATGCAAAAAGACCTGGGCGCCCACGGAAGACAACAGTGGTGGATGATCGCAGAATAATCTCCATGGTGAAGAGAAACCCCTTCACAACAGCCAACCAAGTGACCAACACTCTCCAGGAGGTAGGCGTATCAATATCCAAATCTACCATAAAGAGAAGACTGCATGAAAGTAAATACAGAGGGTTCACTGCATGGTGCAAGCCACTCATAAGCATCAAGAATAAGAAGGCGAGACTGGACTTTGCTAAAAAACATCTAAAAAAGCCAGCACAGTTCTGGAAGAACATTCTTTGGACCGATGAAACCAAGATCAACCTCTACCAGAATGATGGAAAGAGAAAAGTATGGGGAAGGTGTGGTACAGCTCATGATCCAAAGCATACCACATCATCTGTGAAACCCGGTGGAGGCAGTGTGATGGCTTGGGCATGCATGGCTGCCAGTGGCACTGGGTCACTAGTGTTTATTGATGATGTGACACAGGAGAGAAGCAGCCGAATGAATTCTGAGGTATTCAGAGACATACTGTGTGCTCAGATCCAGCCAAATGCAGCCAAACTGATTGGTCGTCGTTTCATACTACAGATGGGCAATGATCCAAAACCTAAGGCCAAAGCAACCCAGGTGTTTATTAAAGCAAAGAAGTGGAATATTCTTGAATGGCCAAGTCAGTCACCTGATCTCAACCCAATTGAGCATGCATTTCACTTGTTAAAGACGAAACTTCAGACAGAAAGGCCCACAAACAAACAGCAACTGAAAACCACCGCAGTGAAGGCCTGGCAGAGCATCAAAAAGGAGGAAACACAGCGTCTGGTGATGTCCATGAGTTCAAGACTTCAGGCAGTCATTGCCAACAAAGGGTTTTCAGCCAAGTACTGAAAATGAACATTTTATTTAAAATTATTGAATCTGTCCAATTACTTTTGATCCCTTTAAAAACAGGGTCGCACATGTTAAGGAGCTGAAACTCCTAAACCCTTCATCCAATTTTCATGTGGATACCCTCAAATGAAAGCTGAAAGTCTGAACTTCAACTGCATCTGAATTGTTTTGTTTAAAATTCATTGTGGTAATGTCTATAACCAAAATGAGAAAAATGTTGTCTCTGTCCAAATATATATGGACCTAACTGTATCTTGCAAAGACAAGGGGGCTCATATATCAAGACGGAGCCCTTACATACAGCATTTGGCTGACAAAATGCATGTAGAATATACACAGTGGGGCATACAGAAAAACACTGGAAGCAAGATCAAAGGTTTATACAAGAATGATCAACTGCGCATTAAATGGCAATAAAACATTATTATTGATTATATTAGTGTTTTATTATTCGTATTCTTATTATAGAGAGAAATGCTGGTATAAATGTGGGAAACTCTTTAACACAAAATGAGAACGTAGAATACACTTTTTCACAAATCATTCTGGGTTTTTTTTCCATCGCTAGGATATACCAGCATTTTCGGAGAATTCTGAGAATGCTTTCCCTCCAGAGCAGCGCTCTCAGAGACCACTGTGCAGGGATCTGCAGCACAGCACTTGCAGACAAAACATCTATAACAGAAAGAACATTTAAGCATTTTGAACCAGAAACATGGGCCTTTAAAGGGAATCTGTCAGTGAGATGCGTCACATGTCAGGCTGTGGTTTTATCAGCTGGTGGGACTGCATGGCAAGCTAGGTCAGCTCCACCCCCTCCTCTGATAAGCAGCTCACTGTCATTAGACAATGTACATAAAAAGCTGTGGTGTGGGCGGGTTTAGCTTTTTGAGCTCTGCTACATGCTGCATCTAGGAACTCTGATTGTGTCACAACTGCTGCACCCAGTAAACTAAGTGATACATCGCTGGAATCAGGGGCTCTTTTCCTCCATCATGCTGCTCTCAGATCAGGTAGCAAAAATTTGTTGACAGATTCCCTTTAAGGGCCCTTAGTATAAGGCTGGAAGGGCAAGCCTTTCTCCATGGATGTTTTGCCTGCCAATTTGCAATATGATTTAATAAATGAAGATGTTTTCAATAATACACAAGATTGAGAACTCAACATTGTTCATATCGTCACTGACGCTTATGCCTAATTGCTGACAACCTGGTGTTCCTCTCCGTACCATGAAAATGTGGTTGCCACAAGTAATAGTAATTATAATTTTCTTTCTATAGCACCATCATATTCTGCAGCACTTTACAATTAAGGGGAGTCATGTGCAATCAATAAAGACATTACCATGTAACATATAGGTCAACAGTTACAGGAGGAGAGAGGACCCTGCTCGAAAGCTCACAATCAATAAGGAAAATGAGGGCACAATAGCTAAAAAGGGCTCATCATGTACAGTATGCAAAGCTGCTTGGCATTACTTTTTGGCACACCTTCATACACAATTTCCATCCATGATAAAAATCCTTCATGTACCTCATTATGTATAAAAATAGAGACAGAGGAACAGCATAACCTCACAGCAGTCTACGAGAACTAGATCATAGATCCATCCAACACTGATTAATAGGACTGCAAGCTCCTTTACTGAACATGAGCTTCTTGCCATTGATAAAACTGCTACACATTGTAATGACTGCATTATATACACAAAGAGATAAATGAAGAATAATAGAAAACTGTAATTACTTGCGACACCTTAGAAACAACACTCAACCTTGTAATTCACCTCTTTCTTTTCCAGTGAAAAATCCTAAATTATTGCAGTATGCACAGTGGTGCCTAATTTAATAGATCTCCCTTAAGTGTTGTTAGCGCTAGACTTGACTTTGCAATATTTAGACACAGCTAAACTCCTATTTCAAGCCGCTTCCATACTAATCTTCCACTTGATTTTTTAAGTGGAAGGCCCAGGAGACTCATTCCTTCCTTGAAGTGATGGCATCAGTAGAACCTTTTGCCTCGTCACAGGCGTGGGTTGCATTGCAATGAAACATCTGTCACAAGCTGCAGTCCTTCTTTATTTTATCTTGACTTTGGTTCCCAGACTCGTCAAAGGTCGATTTTTTTCTGCAAATCCTTTGTCATGTTTTCTCTGTGCCTCCATCTGTGCTGATGTCTTTTATGTAGTCATCAAGATATTCACATACAAACTAACCTGTCACGTGATTAATGCAGGCAGTGACTTATCTCTGTAAATATACTCACTATAAATCAGGAATCACAGCCATTAATGTCCGCCAACAGACAGATGACCGAGCTCCTGAAGCATAAGCCATTGTTATTGGCAGCACGTCTTACTGTGACCAAACCACGGCCATGAATATCGGCCAACAGATAGACCGACTGAGCTCCCAAAGCACCCACAACGAAGCCATTGTTTTCAGCAGCACGTTTTACTCTGACCGACCCAAGGTCATGAATGTCTGCCAACAGACAGACCGACTGAGCTCCCAAAGCACCCACAACGAAGCCATTGTTTTCAGCAGAACGTCTTACTCTGACCGACCCACGGCCATGAATGTCTGCCAACAGACAGACTGACTGAGCTCCCAAAGCACCCACAACGAAGCCATTGTTTTCAGCAGCACGTTTTACTCTGACCGACCCAAGGTCATGAATGTCTGCCAACAGACAGACCGACTGAGCTCCCAAAGCACCCACAACGAAGCCATTGTTTTCAGCAGAACGTCTTACTCTGACCGACCCACGGCCATGAATGTCTGCCAACAGACAGACTGACTGAGCTCCCAAAGCACCCACAACGAAGCCATTGTTTTCAGCAGCACGTTTTACTCTGACCGACCCAAGGTCATGAATGTCTGCCAACAGACAGACCGACTGAGCTCCCAAAGCACCCACAACGAAGCCATTGTTTTCAGTAGCACATGTCTTACTCTGACCGACCCTCGGCCATTAATGTTTGCCGACAGATGACCGAGCTCCTGAAGCACACACAAAGAAGCCATTGTTCTCGGCGGCACATATCATGAATTTCCACCAACAGACAGACCGTTCGAGCTCCTGAAGCATACAGAACAAAGTAATTGTTCTCGGCATCAAATGTCTTACTTTGACCGACCCATGCCAATGAGTAACCAAATTCCCAAATCACACAGAATAAAACCATTGTCCTTGTCAGCACATGTCTTATTAAACAGGAGGATGTGCTGCCAAGTACACTAATTTTTAATTTTTAAACAAATGTAAAAATAATTTTACCCTGTGGACACACATTATGCTCGTTAGCAGGATGATTGGTAGTTTGTACTATGCACAGTTATCAGGGAACGATTGTACCTAAGATTCTAAGTTCCCTATAATTATTGCGTAAATCCCCCTTACTGATCTGTTGATATATGGGAATGAAGAAAAAATATTTTTCACCAAAAAATGTTATTTAGCCCCAATTTATTTCATTTTCACAAGGATGGCAGGAGAAAATGGACCTAAAAAAATTTTGTGCAATTTTTTCAGAGTATGCCGATACCCAGTGGCGTAACTTGAAACTCATGGGCCCCGATGCGAAAGCTCCAACGGGGCCCCCAAATATTTTAAATCTTTAATAGCAATAGTCTTTTTCTATAGGCCAAAGGGACTTTTAGGGCTCCCTAGGCTCCAAGGCCGGGTGCAATTGCAACCCCTGCACCTGTTGTAGATACGCCCCTGCCGATACCACATATGTGGTCGAAAAATACTTTTGAGGCACGGTGCACAGCTCAGAAGGGAAAAAGCTCCATATTGGAGTTAAGATTTTGCTGGACTGGTATGAGGGTACCATGTCACATTGGCAGAGCCCATGAGGTGCCAGAACAACAGAACCCCCCATAAGAAACAACATTTTACTACACCTCTCAATGAATTCATCTAGTGCAGTTTCCTGTTAGTGTAACAAAATAGTAGTCATTTTAATTATATAGTTCTTACCTCCCTTGATTAGATGAGCGTGATTTGCTAATTAAAGGCAATGAGACACTTATTTTGGCAGACCATTTTTGTCATTGGGGCTTGTGGATATCTAGAAGACAAACCTTATGGGGAATGTAATGGGCCTACAACAGCGGATATTACCTCTGGAAACTTGTAGTCAGAAGATAACTCAATAATGGATGAAAAGAACATTAAAAAGATCAGCTTAGGTTCATATATTTCTAGCCTCTTTTATATTATAGGACAAATTACTTCTAATTCATGACAGTTAACTATTTCCACTTGTCTAAGGCTACTGCTCCTGTTAACATAACCCCCTAAACTCCACCAGCAGTGACAGCGATACCCCTCCTTGTAACAATATAGAGAAAGGAGTTATGGTGGCGCTATTGTGGGGAGTGATAGTTCCGTTGTGGTGGGAATGAATACAGAAACTCACTTAAAAGGCATAAAGAAGAACCAGGTCCTACCAATTCGGGGTACCCAGGGCCAGCGTTAGGGGCAAGCAGATCAGGCAGCTGCCTAGGGCCCCAGCACCTCCAGGAGCCTCCAACCAGTGGCGTGCCGCTAATATCGGAACACCACATGGCTGCTGTGGGGCACGTAAGAGGGGCTCGCCGCCACCCCCTTCCCCGCATCGTGCATTCAACTTATTGGCATCATAGTTGAAAGCAGTGATGGAGGAGAGAGCATCGGCTGACGCTCCCTCTCCCATCACTCCTGCTCTGCTTGTTACTCAGCGGGCGCACAATGATGTCACATCATCGTGCGCCACGCTGTGCCAGCAGTGGAGCTGATGAGACCGGAGCAGAGGCTGCAGCAGTGCGGCAAATGAGGACAGGTGAGTATTGTATATGTGTATGTGTGTATGTATGTGTATATATGTGTATGTGTATGCATGTGTATGTGTAGGCATGCACTGTGTGGGGGCTGCATTATACTGTGTGGGGGATGCATTATACTGTGTGTGGGCTCCACTATACTGCATGTGTGTGGGGAGGCTGCATTATACTGTGTGTGGAGGCTGCCCTATACTGTTGGGGGCTGCACTATACTGTGTGTGAGGAGCTGCTTTATACTGTGTGGGGGGCTGTATTATACTATGTATGTGTGGAGGGCTGCATTATACTGTGTGGGTCTGCACTATACTGTGTGTGTGTCTGCATTATAGTGTGTGTGTGTAGGGGGACTGCATTATACTGAGGGGGGCTGCAGTATACTCTGAGGGTTGCTGCATTATACTCTGAGGGGAGCAGCATTATACACTGTGGGGGAGGGTTTGCGCTATACTGTGTGTGTGGGGGCTGAACTATACTGCATGTGTGGGAGGCTGCATTAAACTGTGTGTGGGGGCTGCATTATACTGTGGGTAGGGAGGCTGCATTATACTGGGTGAGGGGGCTGCATTATACTGTGTGGGGCTTCCCTATACTGTGAGGGGCTGCACTATACTGTGTGTGGGGGGGCTGCATTATACTGTGTGTGTCTGCATTATAGTGTGTGTGTAGGGGGCTGCATTATACTCTGAGGGGGGCTGCAGTATACTCTGAGGTGGCTGCATTATAATGTGTGTGTGGGGCTGCATTATACTGTTTATGTGTGGGGCTGCACTATACTCTATGAGGGGGCTGCAGTATACTCTGATGGTGGGCTGCATTATACTCTATCGAGGACCATGGGGATTGCATTATACTGTATTGAGGACTATCTGTCCTCATAATTCTTCCTCAGCTGGTGTAAAGAAACTCAGGAACAAGTGTCAATATTGTCGATCACGCTCGTTTAACGGCCTGAACTCAGCACCGGTAAATACAACCAAAATGTTTCTGTGTGATGGTGCGATATGTGAGCATTTGGGGCCCCACTTTGTCTAAAACTGGCCCTGGGGGCACCTATTGAGTTAAAAAAACAAACCAGTTTTCAGCTCTGGACCGGAGCTTTGTCAGGTGAGTATCCTAATCTGATGAAGGCGAAACAGGTTTGTGCTGTGAAGACTTCTAATGGAGTTATCTCTTGTATACTTATATTTGATTTCCTTTTTTCTTATGGACATCACACCAGCACTCTTCCACAATGCTTATCTTCTAGTTCTTTATAACAATAATAAAGTGACCCCCCTAATTTCTCCCAGTAGCCCTCTTCCTTTACTAATCTCAGCACAGAATCTCCCTTCTCCTATTAGTGATAACAGGGCTTACATTATTTATAAACTGATGTCCAATATGTATCTTTGTTGCTTATTCATCTTATTCATCTCTCATAAACTTACTTGTAAGCAACGTAACCTATCACTTTCCAAAAAGCATTTCTCCCAAGACAGATGGTAACTGGTGTTTCCAGGAAAGAGTATCCAGCTCCATGACTTTGACACAGGGCTGTGGTGTCGGAAAGCCAAACCTCCGACTCCTCAATTTCATGACACCGACTCCACCAAAATGGGCTCCGACTCCGACTCCACAGTCCTGCGTTAACAGCAGGTTAAATTATTTGGCTGTACTATGCCAAACTAGAGGGGGAATATAAAGCGTTATTCCGGAAGACCTCCATAGAAAATGTTACCTTATATTATAATTAGTAAAAATTACTCAAAGAGGCTTCATTCACTTAAATAAAGAGTAATGAATGCAGAAATATTACATTTTCAATTGCAGAAGAACGAACTCTTTAATTCATTACATTTTATTCTCCATTTATGTCTGGAACATTAGAGTGACAAGGGCTAGAAATCCTGTACGTCTGTTAAAATCTAATTTTTCCTTCCCTTGGTGGTGTATACAATAGAATTTCCCTTTGATGAAAGGCTATGATGTATTCTACTGTGTAGCTATAAAATACCATACAGAACCTATTGTACGGAAAGAAGTATGGAACAATATGTTATAGGAAAGAACAGAAAACTACATTAAACTAAAAGGCATACCAACGAAGTATGTACCAAAAGGACACTATTTTAGCATTCATAGGGTGAATAAGGTCTAATTCAAACAACTAGATGTGAACAGAGCCCAATCTAACAACTGCACCACCAAAGTGTCTAAGATAATGCTGTCAGTATATGTTTTTTCTTTGAATAGATGACTGCACAGTTAAATATTTCATGCTCTCAAGGAAAGAAGTCATCTCGCAGCCACGAAGGTACATTTATTCCTGTGTCCAAGATTGAAAGATAATTCGCAATTTAAATATTCCATCACTGCTGACAACATGGAGGGACCACTCGAGGACGATTATTCAACGACACTACGTCAACATGCTTTCTGAGACGTATTTCAGGCTTCGAGCTTGAAGGGTAATCGCCAACCTCAGCTGTCTCATCATTCCCAATAAACATCACATTTACACATGGGCAAACTGAGTGCACACATGCAGAATCAATATTACAGAGCAACTCGTGGTTCAGGCATTTAAAGTCGCATTTCATGTTTGAGTCGTCACCCTTGTTCCTTGCGGTAAACACACATTTGCATAAATCTATACTAATCCGTTTCCATTTAACAAGTCAGGATTTCTGCTGCTTTAAGTACCAACCTGGAAATATTATAAACAGGAAGAAAGAACAAGACAGCATGAGCGGAGGTTCGTTCTCCTTCTCTGTGATTCTACAGAGTCATACCTTACTTGTAAAATAATTTGGATTTTATTTTTGTAAACTTGCAATATTAAAGGTGCTTTATAGCCAATGTGAGCAGTACTGATCAGCGGGGAAGCTTCTTGTCGTTGAACTGCTGCTGCAGGGAAACAAAACACAATGGGGGCAAAACACAAACGGAATGTTTTCATTCCTTGAATGTCCTTCAGCCAGAACCAATACTGTCCATGTAAATAGCTACCCCCTTGAGGAAGCGACTATTATTTTCGCGAAACGCGCGTCGGGGTGAGCGTTCGTTCCCTGGACTGGACATACCATGGGTAATTAACCTTAGTCTTTAGTGTTGCACCATATTGGTCCAGGGTAGCGATCACTCAGTTTTTTCAAAATTCAGGATCACACTTTTTCCATACAAATGTAACATTTATCTAAATAATTGTATTGTTTTTTACATCATTATATTCTGATTGTCTATTTAATAAATGGTATTTTAAATAGACAGAGACTCAGGTTCTCCTATTTCAAAATAGTTACCCAACTCGTTGACCTAATGGGTCCATGTAGACATGTATAATGCCCATGTTCTGCATTAAGCTAGTCCGTGATGCAACATATTCTCAAATGGAAGCAAAGTCTGTGATATTCCATTTTGGGTAAAAGCTGGATTTTTCCCATGGGCTCTCCAAAATCCGTTCAACATTACAGAATTACTTACGGTAAACTATTTAATTTCCTATTACATAGTTTGGTAGAGCATTGAACAGCAAGGTGGATTGTTGCTGAGGGGAAAAAAAAATCTTTAAATCTTCAGCTTAGCGAGTGTGAGCGAGCTGAGTGTGACCTGAGCGTAAGTGTGAACGGCGGTAAGTGTGTGACTTGTGATTCAGTGACTTTGGAATCAGGGAGTTTCCAAGGGAGGAATTACTGAATTGCTGTCTGTGTTTTATTAATACTTTGTATTTATTTTTATTTAACGCTTTTGTCTGGTGCAATCCCCATTAGAAAATGGGCTCCACTATTGTTAATGCCATCCAGTGCACATCTTGCCACATGTATGCAATCCTTGATCAGCCGGTCGAGGGTGCATACTGCTGTGCGAGATGTGAGCATGTTGTGCATTTGGAAACCCAGATTCTGAATCTAAATGTGCAGCTGGCAACACTGAGATCCATAGACAATATGGAGAGGAGTCTTCTGCTCACAGAGCGGACGCTCAATGGGATAGATGAGGGGGGGGGGATGGTAGGATGGAGCTGCAGGACAGTGAAGTAGCTAGCTGGGTGACAGTTAGGAAGCAGGGTAGAGGGAAGAGTGCCAGGGAGGCTAGTCCTGATCTGGCACACCCCAATATCTTTGCTAAGTTGGCAGATGAGGGGGGTGCCAGTACAGGGGTAGCACTGCTGCAGCCAGGCATGTCCTCTGAAAGCCGGAGGAGTGACTACTACAGTAAGGAGGGAAATAGGAGAGCAGGGCAGGCCAGACAGGTGCTGGTAGTGGGGGATTCAATAATTAGGGGAACAGATAGGGCAATCTGTCACAAAGACAGGGATCGTCGGACGGTGTGCTGCCTACCTGGCGCTCGAGTCCGACACATCGCTGATCGGGTGGACAGACTACTGGGAGGGGCTGGTGAGGACCCAGCGGTCATGGTGCACATTGGCACAAATGACAAAGTTAGAGGTAGGTGGAAGGTTCTTAAAGATGATTTCAGGGAATTAGGCTGCAAGCTGAAAGCAAGGACCTCCAACGTGGTATTTTCTGAAATACTGCCTGTACCACGTGCCACACCAGAGAGGCAACGGGAGATTAGGGAGGTTAATAAGTGGCTCAAGAATTGGTGTAGGAAGGAGGGGTTTGGGTTCCTGCAGAACTGGGCCGACTTCTCAGTGGGCTACAGGCTCTACGCTAGGGACGGGCTGCACCTCAATGGGGAAGGTGCAGCTGTGCTGGGGTAGAAAATGGCTAGAAGGTTGGAGGAGTGTTTAAACTAGGGATTGGGGGGGAAGGTATTCAATTTATAAGAGGGGAAGATAGGGCAGATAAAGACCTGGGCACAAATAAGGAAGTTGGGGGTGGCGGTGGCATGGGGGTGGGGTTAGAACAGTTAATAATTTAAGAAAGAAAAGAGGTACAGAGAGGAACATCAAGTGCATGTATACTAATGCCAGAAGCCTCGCCAACAAAACGGACGAATTAGAATTAATGTTGTTGGAGCATAATTATGACATGGTGGGGATATCTGAAACATGGCTGGATGAGAGCCATGACTGGGCTGTTAACTTGCAGGGCTATAGACTTTTCAGAAATGACCGTACAGATAAGCGAGGGGGAGGTGTGTGTCTGTATGTAAAATCGTCCTTAAAACCAATCCGGCGTGATAATATAGGTGAATCTAATGAAAATGTAGAGTCCCTGTGGGTGGAGATAAGGGGAGGGGGAAAAAAATAATAAATTACTGATAGGGGTTTGTTATAAATCTCCAAAAATAATGGAAGCAACAGAGAATATCCTCGTAAAGCAAATAGATGAAGCTGCGACTCAAGGAGAAGTCATTATTATGGGGGACTTCAACTACCCTGAAATAGATTGGGGAACAGAAACCTGCAGTTCCAGCAAAGGTAATCGGTTTTTGACAACTATGAGAGACAATTATCTTTCACAACTGGTTCAGGACCCAACAAGAAGGGGGGCACTGCTAGTCCTATTATTAACAAACAGGCCAGACCGCATATCAAATATAAGGGTTGGGGGTCACTTGGGGAATAGTGATCACAAAATAATAAGTTTTTGTGTATCCTTTAATAAGATGTGTAGTAGAGGGGTGACAAGGACACTAAACTTCAGGAGGGCAAATTTCCAACGGATGAGAGAGGATCTTGGTGCAATTAACTGGGACGATATCCTGAGATATAAAAATACACAAAGAAAATGGGAGACGTTTATTAGTATCCTGGATAGGACCTGTGCACAGTATATACCGTATGGGAATAAACATACTACAAATAGGAGGAAACCAATATGGCTAAATAGAGCTGTAAGGGGCGCAATAAGTGACAAAAAGAAAGTAAAATTCTGTAAAAAGCAAGTCAAGGCAGCAAAAATTGAGACAGAGAGACTCGTTGCCAGAGAGAGTAAAAATAATCCCAAAATATTCTTTAACTACATAAATAGTAAGAAACTAAAAAATGATAGTGTTGGCCCCCTTAAAAATAGTCTGGGGGATATGGTGGATGAGGATGAGGAAAAAGCCAATATGCTAAATGACTTTTTTCCATCAGTATTTACACAAGAAAAATCCATGGCAGACAATATGATCAGTGATAACAAAAATTCCTCATTAAGTGTCACCTGCTTAACCCAGCAGGAAGTACGGCGGCGTCTAAAAATCACTAAAATTGACAAATCTCCGGGCCCGGATGGGATACACCCCCGAGTACTGCAGGAACTAAGTACAGTCATTGATAGACCATTATTTTTAATCTTTAAAGACTCCGTAATAACAGGGTCTGTACCACAGGACTGGCGTATAGCAAATGGTGCCAATATTCAAAAAGGGGACAAAAACTGAACTCGGAAATTATAGGCCAGTAAGCTTAACCTCTACTGTGGGTAAAATCCTGGAGGGCATTCTAAGGGATGCTATACTGGAGTATCTGAAGAGTAATAACCTCATGACCCAGTATCAGCACGGGTTTAATAGGGACCGCTCATGTCAGACTAATTTGATCAGCTTCTATGAAGAGGTAAGTTCCGGACTGGACCAAGGGAAAACAGTAGATGTAGTGTATATGGACTTTTCAAAAGCTTTTGATATGGTGCCTGTCATGGTTCTCAATGGCAAGAAAACGTAATAAGCATACAAAAGGACTAGCTCTTGGAAGATGGGAACTCGAGCTGACCATGAGCTAAACCTACCGCACAACTAACAGTGGCCGGGTAGCGTGCCTACGTTTTATCCCTAGACGCCCAGCGCCAGCCGGAGAACTGACTGACCCTAGCAGAGGAAAATACAGACCTGGCTTACCTCTAGAGAATTTTTCCCCAAAAGGCAGACAGTAGCCCCCACATATATTGGCGGTGATTTTAGAGGAAATTGACATACGAAGTATGAAGATAGGTTTAGCAAATTGAGGTCCGCTTACTAGATAGTAGGAAGACAGAAAAGGGAACTTCACGGTCAGCTGAAAACCCTTTCAAAATACCATCCTGAAATTACTTTAAGACTCTAATATCAACTCATGACACCAGAGTGGCAATTTCAGCTCACAAGAGCTTCCAGCCTCAGAAATATTCAATCACAGAGAACTGGAACAAAAATGCAAAACAAACTTAGGACAACAAGTCCAACTTAGCTGATAGTTGTCTAGGAGCAGGAACATGCAACAGAAAGGCTTCTGGTAACATTGTTGGCCGGCATAGAAATGACTGAGGAGCAAGGCTAAATAGAAAACTCCCACATCCAGATGGAAAACAGGTGAACAGAGGAGATGAAGCACACAAGTGCAGTACCACCAGAAACCACCGGGGGAGCCCAGAAACCAAATTCACAACAGTACCCCCCCCTCAAGGAGGGGGCACCGAACCCTCACCAGAACCACCAGGACGATCAGGATGAGCCCTATGAAAGGCACGGACCAAATCGGAGGCATGAACATCAGAGGCTGTCACCCAAGAGTTATCCTCCTGACCGTAGCCCTTCCACTTGACCAGATACTGAAGTCTCCGTCTGGAAACACGGGAGTCCAAGATCTTCTCGACAATGTACTCCAACTCACCCTCAACCAACACCGGAGCAGGAGGCTCCACGGAAGGCACAACCGGTACCTCATACCTGCGCAACAATGACCGATGGAAGACATTATGAATAGAAAAAGATGCAGGGAGGTCCAAACGAAAGGACACAGGGTTAAGAATCTCCAATATCTTGTACGGGCCGATGAACCGAGGCTTAAACTTAGGAGAAGAAACCTTCATAGGGACAAAACGAGAAGATAACCACACCAAGTCCCCAACACAAAGACGAGGACCAACACGACGACGGCGGTTGGCAAAATGCTGAGTCTTCTCCTGGGAAAACTTCAAATTGTCCACCACATGCCCCCAAATCTGATGCAACCTCTCCACCACAGCATCCACTCCAGGACAATCCGAAGACTCCACCTGACCGGAAGAGAAACGAGGATGAAACCCCGAATTACAGAAGAAAGGAGAAACCAAGGTGGCAGAACTAGCCCGATTATTGAGGGCAAACTCCGCCAAGGGCAAAAAGGCAACCCAATCATCCTGATCCGCAGACACAAAACACCTCAAATAAGTCTCCAAGGTCTGATTAGTTCGCTCGGTCTGGCCATTAGTCTGAGGATGGAAAGCAGACGAAAAAGACAAATCAATGCCCATCCTAGCACAGAACGCTCGCCAAAATCTAGACACGAATTGGGTTCCCCTGTCAGAAACGATATTCTCCGGAATACCATGCAAGCGCACCACATTTTGAAAAAACAGATGAACCAGCTCGGATGAGGAAGGCAATTTGGGCAAGGGAACCAAATGGACCATCTTAGAGAAACGGTCACACACCACCCAGATGACAGACATCTTCTGAGAAACAGGGAGATCAGAAATAAAATCCATGGAGATGTGAGTCCAAGGCCTCTTCGGAATAGGCAAGGATAACAACAATCCACTAGCCCGAGAACAACAAGGCTTGGCCCGAGCACAAACATCACAAGACTGCACAAAACCTCGCACATCTCGCGACAGGGAAGGCCACCAGAAGGACCTAGCCACCAAATCCCTGGTACCAAAGATTCCAGGATGACCTGCTAATGCAGAAGAATGGACCTCCGAGATGACTCTACTGGTCCAATCATCAGGAACAAACATTCTACCAGGCGGGCAACGATCAGGTCTATTCGCCTGAAACACCTGCAAGACCCGTCGCAAGTCTGGGGAAACAGCAGATAATATCACTCCATCCTTAAGGATACCTGTAGGCAGGGCCGGACTGGGACTAAAATTCAGCCCTGGCATTTGAAGTTACACAGGCCCACTTGTCACATGGTGACTGTATAATATCTTTGTACACTTGTAGGCAGGGCCGGTTTTAGGCAAAGTGGGGCCCTAGGCAAAGTTTAAAATGGGTCCCCAAATGCTAACATATTGCACATCACACAGAAGCCTTTCTGTTGTATTTACGTGCGCTGAGTTCAGGCCGCTAAACGAGTTTGATCGACAATACTGAAGTTGTTCAACGCTTGTTTCCCGGCCTCTTTCCACCAGCTGAGGAATAATGATGAGACAGAACGATCACTAATAGATCACCATACAGTATCATGTTTTCAGCAGCACATCTACAGTTTACACTGGCAATGTGCTGCTGACAACAAGGCTTTTTGTTCCAGCAAAAACAATCCGAATATGCAGCATTTTACTTGTTTAGTAAAATACACCCCATAGTCCTCCATATATTATAATGTGCTCCATAGTCCTCCATATAGTATAATACACTCCCTATAGTCCTCCATATATTAAAATACACTGCTCAGTCCTCCACATAGTATAATACACTCCTCATAGTCCTCCATATAGCATAATACAATCCTCATAGTCCTCCATATAGCATAATACAATCCTCATAGTGCTCCATATAGTATAATGCACCGCCACAGTCATCCATGTAGTACAATTCACTTCCCATAGTATAATGCACCCCATAGTTCTTCATATAGTATAACGTATTCCCCATAGTCCTCGATACAGTATAATGCAGCCCACATATAGTATAATGCAGCCACCCCAGAGTATAATGCAGCCACCCCAGAGTATAATGCAGCCACCCCACAGAGTATAATGCAGCCACCCCAGAGTATGTAACCCCCATAGAATATAATACAGCCCACCTCCCCATAATATATAATGTAGCCCCCCATAGAATATAATGCAGCCCCCCATAGTATATAACGCAGCCTCCCCCATAGAATATAATATACCCCCACAATAGTATATAACACAGCCACATAGTACATAACATGGCCTCCCCCATAGAATATAATATACTCCCCATAGTATATAGCAAAGCCCGCATATTATATAGCACAAACCGCATAGTATACAGCACAGCCTGCATACTATAGCACAGCTCGCGTAGTAGATAACACAGCCCACACAGCAGTATTCAGCACAGACCACACAGTAGTATACAGCACAGACCACACAGTAGTATACAGCACAGCCCATGTAGAAGTATACAGCACAGTCCACACAGTAGTATACAGCACAGCCCACAGAGTAATATATACAGCACAGCCCACAAAGTAATATATACAGCACAGCCCACAAAGTAATATATACAGCACAGCCCACAGAGAACTATATACAGCACAGCCCACAGAGAACTATATACAGCACAGCTCACAGAGAACTATATAAAGCACAGCCCAGAGTACTATATACAGCACAGCCCAGAGTACTATATAAAGCACAGCCCAGAGAGTACTATATACAGCACAGCCCACAGAGTACTATATACAGCACAGCCCAGAGTACTATATACAGCACAGCCCACAGAGAACTATATACAGCACACAGTAGTATACAGCACAGAGCACAGCCCAGAGAACTATATACAGCCCACAGTAGTATACAGCACAGAGCACAGCCCACAGAGAACTATATACAGCCCACAGTAGTATACAGCACAGAGCACAGCCCACAGAGAGCTATATACAGCCCACAGCAGTATACAGCACAGAGCACAGCCCACAGAGAACTATATACAGCCCACAGTAGTATACAGCACAGAGCACAGCCCACAGAGAACTATATACAGCCCACAGCAGTATACAGCACAGAGCACAGCCCACAGAGAACTATATACAGCCCACAGCAGTATACAGCACAGAGCACAGCCCACAGAGAACTATATACAGCCCACAGCAGTATACAGCACAGAGCACAGCCCACAGAGAACTATATACAGCCCACAGCAGTATACAGCACAGAGCACAGCCCACAGAGAACTATATATAGCACAGAGCACACAGTAGTATACAGCACAGAGCACAGCCCACAGAGAGCTATATACAGCACAGAGCACAGCCCACAGAGAACTATATACAGCCCACAGTAGTATACAGCACAGAGCACAGCCCACAGAGAACTATATACATCCCACAGCAGTATACAGCACAGAGCACAGCCCACAGAGAACTATATACAGCCCACAGCAGTATACAGCACAGAGCACAGCCCACAGAGAACTATATACAGCCCACAGCAGTATACAGCACAGAGCACAGCCCACAGAGAACTATATATAGCACAGAGCACACAGTAGTATACAGCACAGAGCACAGCCCACAGAGAGCTATATACAGCCCACAGCAGTATACAGCACAGAGCACAGCCCACAGAGAACTATATACAGCCCACAGTAGTATACAGCACAGAGCACAGCCCACAGAGAACTATATGCAGCCCACAGCAGTATACAGCGCAGAGCACAGCCCACAGAGAACTATATACAGCCCACAGCAGTATACAGCACAGAGCACAGCCCACAGAGAACTATATATAGCACAGAGCACACAGTAGTATACAGCACAGAGCACAGCCCACGGAGAGCTATATACAGCCCACAGCAGTATACAGCACAGAGCACAGCCCACAGAGAGCTATATACAGCCCACAGCAGTATACAGCACAGAGCACAGCCCACAGAGAGCTATATACAGCCCACAGCAGTATACAGCACAGAGCACAGCCCACAGAGAACTATATACAGCCCACAGTAGTATACAGCACAGAGCACAGCCCACAGAGAACTATATACAGCCCACAGCAGTATACAGCACAGAGCACAGCCCACAGAGAACTATATACAGCCCACAGCGGTATACAGCACAGAGCACAGCCCACAGAGAACTATATACAGCCCACAGCAGTATACAGCACAGAGCACAGCCCACAGAGAACTATATACAGCCCACAGTAGTATACAGCACAGAGCACAGCCCACAGAGAACTATATACAGCCCACAGCAGTATACAGCACAGAGCACAGCCCACAGAGAACTATATACAGCCCACAGCAGTATACAGCACAGAGCACAGCCCACAGAGAACTATATACAGCCCACAGCAGTATACAGCACAGAGCACAGCCCACAGAGAACTATATACAGCCCACAGTAGTATACAGCACAGAGCACAGCCCACAGAGAACTATATACAGCCCACAGCAGTATACAGCACAGAGCACAGCCCACAGAGAACTATATACAGCCCACAGCAGTATACAGCACAGAGCACAGCCCACAGAGAACTATATACAGCCCACATCTCTTCTCTTCCTCCCCTCCCCTCCTCCGAGAATGGCCCCACAGTCCAGAAAAAAAAAAAACTCTCCTCACCTCTCCTCGTGCCCAGCGTTGCTTCCTGGTTCCTGCTCCTGTCTCAGCAGCTGCAGTCTGCCCGGGACACAGCAGGTGCGCGATGATATGACGTCATCGCGCACCCGCAGTGTCAGAGGCAGAGCGGGGAATGATGGGAGAGGAGCGTCTGTAGACGCTCTCTCCTCCATCATTGCATTCAACTGTACCGGCGTCTATACGCCGGTATAGTTGAATGCGACGGCGGGGGCGGCGGATTGAGCGGCCCACCACTGGCACCGGCCCTTCTGGCATTTGCCAGAAGTGCCCTATGGCCAGTCCGGCCCTGCCTGTAGGTTCAGAATTACCAGGGGAATCAGGCTCAAAACTCCTAGAAAGGGCATCCGCCTTCACATTTTTAGAACCTGGTAGGTAAGAAACCACAAAATTAAACCGAGAGAAAAATAACGACCAGCGCGCCTGTCTAGGATTCAGGCGCCTGGCAGACTCAAGATAAATCAAATTCTTGTGGTCGGTCAATACCACCACCTGATGTCTAGCCCCCTCAAGCCAATGACGCCACTCCTCAAAAGCCCACTTCATAGCCAAGAGCTCCCGATTACCAATATCATAATTTCGCTCAGCGGGCGAAAATTTACGAGAAAAGAACGCACAAGGTCTCATCACGGAGCAGTCGGAACTTTTCTGCGACAAAACCGCCCCAGCTCCGATTTCTGAAGCGTCAACCTCAACCTGAAAAGGAAGAGTAACATCAGGCTGACGCAATACAGGGGCGGAAGAAAAGCGGCGCTTAAGCTCCCGAAAGGCCTCCACAGCAGCAGGGGACCAATCAGCAACATCAGCACCCTTCTTAGTCAAATCAGTCAACGGTTTAGCAACATCAGAAAAACCAGTTATAAATCGACGATAAAAATTAGCAAAGCCCAAAAACTTCTGAAGACTCTTAAGAGAAGAGGGTTGCGTCCAATCACAAATAGCCTGAACCTTGACAGGGTCCATCTCAATAGAAGAGGGGGAAAAAATGTACCCCAAAAACGAAATCTTTTGAACCCCAAAAACGCACTTAGAACCCTTTACACACAAGGAATTAGAGCGCAAAACCTGAAAAACCCTCCTGACCTGTTGGACATGAGAGTCCCAGTCATCCGAAAAAATCAAAATATCATCAAGATACACAATCAAAAATTTATCCAAATAATCACGGAAAATGTCATGCATAAAGGACTGAAAGACTGAAGGGGCATTTGAAAGACCAAAAGGCATTACTAAGTACTCAAAATGGCCCTCAGGCGTATTAAATGCGGTTTTCCACTCATCCCCCTGCTTAATTCGCACCAAATTATACGCCCCACGAAGATCAATCTTAGAGAACCACTTGGCCCCCTTTATTCGAGCAAACAAATCAGTAAGCAGTGGCAAAGGATACTGATATTTAACCGTGATTTTATTCAAAAGCCGATAATCAATACACGGCCTCAAAGAGCCATCTTTTTTAGCTACAAAGAAAAAACCGGCTCATAAGGGAGATGACGAAGGACGAATATGTCCCTTTTCCAAGGACTCCTTAATATATTCCCGCATAGCAGCATGTTCAGGCACAGATAGATTAAATAAACGACCCTTTGGAAACTTACTGCCCGGAATCAGATCTATAGTACAATCGCAATCTCTGTGCGGAGGTAGTGAACCAAGTTTAGGCTCCTCAAAAACGTCACGATAATCAAATAAAAATTCCGGAATCTCAGAGGGAATAGATGACGAAATGGAAACCAAAGGTACGTCCCCATGAGTCCCCTGACATCCCCAGCTTAACACAGACATTGCTTTCCAGTCGAGGACTGGGTTATGAGATTGCAGCCATGGCAATCCAAGCACCAACACATCATGTAGATTATACAACACAAGGAAGCGAATAATCTCCTGGTGATCCGGATTAATACGCATAGTTACTTGTGTCCAGTACTGTGGTTTGTTACTAGCCAATGGCGTGGAGTCAATACCCTTCAGAGGTATAGGAACTTCCAGAGGCTCTAAATCAAACCCACAGTGTTTGGCAAAGGACCAATCCATAAGACTCAAAGCGGCGCCAGAGTCGACATAGGCGTCCGCGGTAATAGACGATAAAGAGCAAATCAGGGTCACAGATAGAATAAACTTAGACTGTAAAGTGCCAATTGAAACAGACTTATCAACCTTCTTAGTACGTTTAGAGCATGCTGATATAACATGAGTTGAATCACCACAATAGAAGCATAACCCATTTTTTCGCCTAAAATTCTGTCGTTCGCTTCTGGACAGAATTCTATCACATTGCATAATCTCTGCCGTCTTCTCAGTAGACACCGCCAAATGGTGCACAGGTTTGCGCTCCCGCAAACGCCGATCAATCTGAATAGCCATTGTCATGGACTCATTCAGACCTGTAGGCACAGGGAACCCCACCATAACATCTTTAATGGCATCAGAGAGACTCTCTCTGAATTTCGCCGCCAGGGCGCACTCATTCCACTGAGTAAGCACAGACCACTTACGAAATTTTTGGCAGTATATTTCAGCCTCGTCTTGCCCTTGAGACAGGGCCATTAAGGCTTTTTCAGCCTGAATTTCTAAATGAGGTTCCTCATAAAGCAACCCCAAAGCCAGGAAAAACGCATCCACATTGAGCAACGCAGGATCCCCTGGTGCCAAAGCAAATGCCCAATCCTGAGGGTCGCCCCGGAGCAAGGAAATTACAATCCTGACCTGCTGTGCAGGATCTCCAGCGGAGCGAGATCTCAGAGACAAAAATAATTTACAATTATGTTTGAAATTCTGGAAGCGAGATCTATCCCCAGAGAAAAATTCAGGTAAAGGAATTCTAGGTTCAGATGTAGGAGCATGAATAACGAAATCCTGTAAGCTTTGAACCTTCATAGCGAGATTATTCAAACCTGTAGCTAAACTCTGAGGATCCATATTAATCAGGTGAAATCAGAACCATTCAAGGATTAGAAGGAGAGAGAGATGAAGGCTGCAGTAAGCAGAGATGCTAGTGAATCAACTAATGAGCAAACTCAGGAAAAAAAAAAAAAATCTCTGCAGACTTCCTTTCTCTCCTTTCTTCTGCCAATTATTTTAACTCTTGGCCGGCCAAACTGTCATGGTTCTCAATGGCAAGAGAACGTAATAAGCATACAAAAGGACTAGCTCTTGGAAGATGGGAACTCGAGCTGACCATGAGCTAAACCTACCGCACAACTAACAGTGGCCGGGTAGCGTGCCTACGTTTTATCCCTAGACGCCCAGCGCCAGCCGGAGAACTGACTGACCCTAGCAGAGGAAAATACAGACCTGGCTTACCTCTAGAGAATTTTTCCCCAAAAGGCAGACAGTAGCCCCCACATATATTGGCGGTGATTTTAGAGGAAATTGACATACGAAGTATGAAGATAGGTTTAGCAAATTGAGGTCCGCTTACTAGATAGTAGGAAGACAGAAAAGGGAACTTCACGGTCAGCTGAAAACCCTTTCAAAATACCATCCTGAAATTACTTTAAGACTCTAATATCAACTCATGACACCAGAGTGGCAATTTCAGCTCACAAGAGCTTCCAGCCTCAGAAATATTCAATCACAGAGAACTGGAACAAAAATGCAAAACAAACTTAGGACAACAAGTCCAACTTAGCTGATAGTTGTCTAGGAGCAGGAACATGCAACAGAAAGGCTTCTGGTAACATTGTTGGCCGGCATAGAAATGACTGAGGAGCAAGGCTAAATAGAAAACTCCCACATCCAGATGGAAAACAGGTGAACAGAGGAGATGAAGCACACAAGTGCAGTACCACCAGAAACCACCGGGGGAGCCCAGAAACCAAATTCACAACAGGTGCCACACAAAAGGTTGATACATAAAATGAGAATAATGGGGATAGGGGAAAATATGTGCAAGTGGGTTGAGAGCTGGCTCAGGGATAGGAAACAAAGGGTGGTTATTAATGGAGCACACACGGACTGGGTCGCGGTTAGCAGTGGGGTGCCACAGGGGTCAGTATTGGGCCCTCTACTTTTTAACATATTTATTAATGATCTTGTAGGGGGCATTCAGAGTAGAATTTCAATATTTGCAGATGACACTAAACTCTGCAGGGTAATCAATACAGGGGAGGACAATTTTATATTACAGGATGATTTATGTAAACTAGAAGCTTGGGCTGATAAATGGCAAATGAGCTTTAATGGGGATAAATGTAAGGTCATGCACTTGGGTAGAAGTAATAAGATGTATAACTATGTGCTTAATTCTAAAACTCTGGGCAAAACCGTCAATGAAAAAGACCTGGGTGTATGGGTGGATGATAAACTCATATTCAGTGGCCAGTGTCAGGCAGCTGCTACAAAGGCAAATAAAATAATGGGATGTATTAAAAGAGGCATAGATGCTCATGAGGAGAACATAATTTTACCTCTATACAAGTCACTAGTTCGACCACACTTAAAATACTGTGCACAGTTCTGGTCTCCGGTGTACAAGAAAGACATAGCTGAACTAGAGCGGGTGCAGAGAAGGGCGACCAAGTTTATTAGAGGACTGGGGCGTCTGCAATACCAAGATAGGTTATTACACTTGGGGCTATTTAGTTTGGAAAAACGAAGACTAAGGGGTGATCTTATGTTAATGTATAAATATATGAGGGGACAGTACAAAGACCTTTCTGATGATCTTTTTAATCATAGACCTGAGACAGGGACAAGGGGGCATCCTCTACGTCTGGAGGAAAGAAGGTTTAAGCATAATAACAGACGCGGATTCTTTACTGTAAGAGCAGTGAGACTATGGAACTCTCTGCCGTATGATGTTGTAATGAGTGACTCATTACTTAAATTTAAGATGGGACTGGATGCCTTTCTTGAAAAGTATAATGTTACAGGATATATACACTAGATTCCTTGATAGGGCGTTGATCCAAGGAACTAGTCTGATTGCCGTATGTGGAGTCGGGAAGGAATTTTTTTCCCCAATGTGGAGCTTACTCTTTGCCACATGGGTTTTTTTTTACTTCCTCTGGATCAACATGTTAGGGCATCTTAGGTTAGGCTATGGGTTGAACTAGATGGACTTAAAGTCTTCCTTCAACCTTAATAACTATGTAACTATGTAACTATGTAACTATGTCTCTCGAAAACCTCCCCCAGATCTGCAGATGCAACAACCCCTAGAATCAGTACATAGGGGCAGAATTTTACAGGTCATGTTATTTTGTAGCTCCAGATGGAGACATTTTTCAGATATAAAGTATATGCATACACTGCATAAATTACTATTTAACATCATCTATTTAGCTGCATAATCCCTTTCACGTTTCTACTTGAACTTAAATTGGTAAAGATGAACGGATCAGACAAAAATCTAATTTTCTTGATCACGCAGATTTTACCAGGTAATTTGATTTGTGGAGATGCTATTCTCTGTGAAATTCACGTCCCTTGTTATGCTATGGGATCTCTATAGACCACGGTAGCATGTAAAAAACTAATTGAAAAAACACTTATACTCACCTCACCTCTCACCCTTCTGTTGCTCCCTGCCTCGTTTCTTGTCCTTCACGTCTCCGTCACGTCGCACCTCATGCCCAGTGTTCACTCTAGGCCAGGGCTTCCATCCATGAGTAGGCTCTAGATTATGTGCAGTGAACTCCGGGGCCTGCTCCCCACAGAAGCCCAACCTAGAATGAACACTGGGTAGAAGATGTGCAGACATGGAGGTCAGTGGGTGCTCTCGTCCGCTGGCTCGGCTGTCTTTAGAAAGACTGCATAGATCAGGGCTCATACCACTGAACGCTCGCGCTCTCTCTCCGTGGGCTAAACACTACTCAGACAACACAGAGTGAGGATAAAACAGTGTGGCAATAATTTATTGAATGTCATGATTAAAGGAGCTTAGTCTCCCGGAACGAGTTGAGATTCACACCCATATAGTTTGTGCTGAAGTTTGTATCCTCTATGCTACAAGTTTGTGAATAAAGAAAATTTATCTTCACGGATTTGGTGGAGCTGGACATTTTTCTTTTTTTGGACTTTACACGTTTGGACACAGCGGGTCCGTGCTCCCGAAGTTCAGCTAATGCATCATGGGTGAGCTGGTTTATTTCTCTTCTCCTCAATAATTTATTTAATCACCAACACAATAGCATATAGAACAGTCCCAGCAAATACACAAGATTGTGCAAATTACAGAGTCTCACCGTTCCGATGACTCGCCAGGATTAGAGGCTAACCGAGAACAGTGAGGTATGTGGCCAGGTGACCCGATTGTCCCAGCCTGGATTCTTTAAAAGGAACCTGTCACCCTCAAAATCGAAGGTGAGCTGAGCCCACCAGCATCAGGGGCTTATCTACAGCATTCTGGAATGCTGTAGATAAGCCCCGATGTATCATAAAAGATGAGAAAAAGAGGTTAGATTATAATCACCCAGGGGCGGTCCCGGTCTCGGTCCGGTCCGATGGGTGTCGTGGTCCGGCGCCTCCTATCTTCATCAGATGACGTCCTCTTCTTGTCTTTACGCTGTGGCTCCAGCGCAGGCGTACTTTGCCCTGTTGAGGGCAGAGCAAAGTACTGCAGTGCGCAGGCGCCGGGCCTCTCTGACCTTTCCCGGCGCCTGCGCACTGCAGTACTTTGCTCTTCCCTCAACAGGGCAGACAAAGTACGCCTGTCCCGGAGCTGCAGCGTGAAGACAACAGGACGTCATCATAAGAAGATGGGAGGCCCCGGACCGGATCGCGACGCCCATCATACCGGGAGCGTCCCTGGGTGAGTATAATCTAACCTCTTTTTCTCATCTTTTAGGATACATCGGGGGCTTATCTACAGCATTCCAGAATGCTGAAGATAAGCCCCTGATGCTGGTGGGCTTAGCTCACCTTCGATTTTCGGGGTGACAGGTTCCCTCTGGGGTTTCAGTGATTGTCAATGAAGCAGTCCTGTGTCTTTCCAGCAGGGTCCGTAGTACCCTAAGTTGAGATCTTGAAGAGTCACAATGACCAGAAGAAAAAGTCTCTTTATACTGTATAGTGTCTCAAATTGGCCTTCAACCAGCATCCAGAGGTCAGAGAGAGATGCGAATGAGGCCAACCTGCATTGTTCAATTATGTAAGCTATTTGCATAGTTTTCCCTCCTCTGTTTGGGAATGCCAAGAAACTGGCTGGCATAAACAATGTAAGTAATCAACATATCAGCACACATCATCGTCCAGTGGCCATGCCTTACTATTTTTCAAAGATAACAGAAGATAAACTGTAGGTGATAATATATTAGAAGTAAATATTCGCCTTACAAGAACAGTTTATGATTCTGGGCCCACTCAATTTATGTCTGGCATAATTAAGAAGAAATCCTGTGTCGTCACAGAAGATACAAGACGATGGAGGCACGGGAGGACAGCAGGAAGGTAGCAGCGGGGACGGCTGGAGAATTAGCAGTGAGATGAGTATGTTTTTTACAGCCTATTGCAGGCCCTTCACTGTTCAGCAAGATGGCGGATGCAGCTTTCCACCATTTTGATGAATTATTGTGGAGCAAATAACAAAACATCCGTATTCTACAGAGTGCTTATTTTTTTCAAAATTCAAATACAATCCAATTCAGCTCCAATAAATTCACCCATCTCTATAAATTGGTATCAAACTGATAACTGAAAGCTAAATATCCAGTGTCCAAGCTTCTGCACATAGTCCCTTTTGTACCTTATTTGAAATCCTGTAGCTGAAGGAGGCTAAGACGCCGCTGGCCATTTATTATGTGTGAGCGCTAAGTTATGTTGCCATGCAACACAAATTGGTCAAGAAATGCCATTTATGTGACTCTGTGTTTACTGGTGGGATTCTGCGCCTGTAAAGTGATGCGCTGCAGGCAATTTTCACAAGAAATTTGGTTGGCACATTTTCAGTCTGCCTTGCTGTAGCTCATGACATGGTGCATGAGAGGTTTGTCTCAGCGTCCTGCCGGGAGATTCTGCTATGAAGCTTACTGTTTGATTTCAGCATGCTGACTAGAAGTGCTCCATGCTGGTTTCTGACACTTCAGCTTGGGGTGAAAATCTGACAGGGTCATTCTCAGAAAATGCATGAATTAAGCCCTCCTAATGAAAATAGCTTATACCACCATGATAACTACCCTTATGGGACAGGCTTCGTGTAAGTTTATTTTTTTATTCGTAAAGGTCTAATAGCGCACATAGGGCATCTTTCATTCTTATTTTATAATATTGTGCAGTGTGTTTAAACTGTCGGTATATATGCTGAATTGTACTACAGTGTGCTACATTACTTGGTATTTACTGTAGATAACTGAAAACATATGCAATGTTTTAATGGAGTTGTCACATTATCGAGCACAGGAGTGAGGATAATAGGGTCATTGGTGCCCTGAAAGTTTACTGGCTCTGCTTCATTCCTTTGTGGCTGTCTGTCCTGGTTCCGTAGGTCAGCTGAGGATATCACAGTAATTGAGAATCCCAATGTACTAGCACTTCACATGAAGTAGAAGGTGGTGGCCATACTCTATATTGAGAAGACCTATAAGCAAACCAGCTCCATTCTTTGCTGTAATAATAAAGGAGGCTGGCTTCCCTTTTGAACTCAAACAGACAGCCAGGCCACTTCATAAACTGCACATGGGGGGGGGAACGCTATGCTGTGTCAAGACCACCAAGGAAGTGGAGACGCCAGACCAGGAGAGGCAGTTTGAAGCCAGGACATCAGAGCATACTGTATTTAGACAAATGTATTAGTAATGGCGATTATACAACATTTCACGCACAATAGAACAACATAATTTATATAATATATACATAATATATATATATTTTTAGGAAACAATTAAAAAGTAATTTCATTCTGTAAAATGTAAGCCCACAAGGGCAGGGTCCTCTCCCCTATGTATCAGTCTGTGATTGCTAGTATGTCTACTGTAAGTTATATCTGTAATTTGTATGTAACCCTTTCTCATGTACAGCACCATGGAATCAATGGTGCTATATAAATAAATAATAATAATGATGATTCCTGTACCTGCAGGATACAGTACATGATACAAGGAAGCCTCAAACCTCCATATATGTACAGTATATGCCATTATGACATTTCACTACTTTTTTAAGGTCCTTTCTGAAACAAAAATTCCTTTCAGTAAAGCTCCAGATAAAATCTGTTCTCCTGGACAGCTGACTAGGAAGACTATTATCCTTCATTGTTTGTAGAGAGGTAAGAGACATGAATGAGAATGAATCTATGATCAGATGTCCAACCTGTCCTTTATTCGGAAGAACCAAGATCGTATGCAGAACATGTCGTGTAATTATCAGTTTCCGGAGGATCTTGACTTTCGTTGGCTTCACACACGCTGTGATATTAATTTACTGCAGGTTTAGAAAGATGTGTAGCCACCATAACATGAAAACACATTACAAGGTAGAGTCTAGGCAATGTAATGTTAAAAAAAAAAAGCGAGCAAGACCAGTAAAATGCAATCTCAATACCAATATGAATGAACTTGTAGCCAAATATAACCCAAGCTGAGGACTGGAAAATCATTCAGTGTTCCAAGAAACACATCCTCTGATGTACTTAATAATGAATTTTATTTTTAGGCTCAGTGAACACAGATGGGTAATGTACTAAGTCCTAAAAAAAGCTTTATGAGCCCTGGGTACTGCACTGCCAGCACTAAGCCAAGTAGACTTTCCCCACCTCACCAATTAAATCTGCATAATTTATACAAATTTCCACAGATATCACAGAAAGACATAAACAGTTACTTCAAATTGATTAAGAAAATTTTACTAAGGTAATTAAAATAAATAAGGAAAAAGTGGATTTCAAGTGCCGAGGACATAAGAGAGGGCTCTTTGCAAACATCAATATTTAAGGTGTCTAAAAGGAACCCTAGACAAAGCTAAATGGCAAAACCTGCATTGATTGACGTACAGAATATTCTGCTATGGAGCTGCTGCAGGTTACCTGTGTGCTATTTAATGCTCAGTTCTGGGATTACTTTGTACTCCATTACTATGATTGGGGACTGTGATCATTCTTGTAGTGACACTCAATTAAAGGGAACCTGTCACCCTCAAAATCGAAGGTGAGCTAAGCCCACCAGCATCAGGGGTTTATCTACAGCATTCTGGAATGCTGTAGATAAGCCCCCGATGTAACCTGAAAGATGAGAAAAAGAGGTTAGATTATACTCACCCAGGGGCGGTCCCGCTGCGGTCCGGTCCAATAGGCGTCGCGGTCCGGTCCCTCCCATCTTCTTACGATGATGTCCTCTTGTCTTCACGCTGCGGCTCCAGCGCAGGCGTACTTTGTCTGCCCAGTACTGCAGTGCGCAGGCGCCGGGCCTCTCTGACCTTTTCCGGCACCTGCGCACTGCAGTACTTTGCTCTGCCCTCAACAGGGCAGACAAAGTACGCCTGCGCCGGAGCCGCAGCGTGAAGACAAGAAGAGTACGTCATCGTAAGAAGATTGGAGGCCCCCAACCGGACCGCGACGCCCATTGGATAGGACCGCCCACCCAGGTGAGTATAATCTAACCTCTTTTTCTCATCTTTCAGGTTACATCGGGGGCTTATCTACAGCATTACAGAATGCTGTAGATGAGCCCCTGATGGCGGTGGGCTTAGCTCACCTTCGACTTTGGTGGTGACAGGTTCCCTTTAAACAATTTGTACTTGCCTTTATTTTTTACTTACTGTAGTGTATAATAAAAAAGGAGAGAAAAAAAGGTGACGGCACCACTTTGCCGCAAAGTCTGATAATCACATATGTGGCACACATGCATCAACTATACCATAGGATCCCGGGTGCTTATCCAAGAAAAAACACCATAAAGAGTATGCAGTAAATGGAAAAAAACGGATAGCACTCACCGATCCCTAAAAATCTTGCTTTACTTCAACGCTTAAAACATCATGGCCTGGAGAAAAGATGAAGGAGTGTGTGAGCCAGTGCTGACCAGCACTGGCTCACACACTCCTTCATCTGTTCTCCTGGCCATGATGTTTTAAGCGTTGAAATAAAGCAAGATTTTTAAGGATTGGTGAGTGCTATCCGTTTTTTCTATTTTCTACTTACTGTAGTTTATGTTTAGTACGCAGATCAGTATATGGTTTTCAATAACTTTAATTGGGTTTTCCAGGAATAAAAAACAATAATGTATTAAAGGAAATGTTATTATAATCTTCTAAATACCTTTAACTACTAAATCACTTAAGCTTTGTCTAGAGAGCTAGTCCTTAAAGAAATAAAATGGCCAATGTCTTATTACACTCACAGAAACCTTTCCTAGAATATTAAGCGGACAGGTACCTGTGAGCATGTGCAGTAGGAATCTCTGCCCTTTCCCATCATGTGTAGGAACATGTCACATCAATAGAAATCCTGATCGAATACTGGAGATACCAGAGGTGCTGAGGTAAGAAGAGGCTGCTCACACTGCTGTCCACCCTATCTTACTAGTCTAATTCTGGATATACCAGGGGTGCTGAGGTAAGGAGAGGCTGCTCACATTGCTGTCCACCCTGTTTATCTGATAAAATTCTTTAAATAGCAAAAGTACTAAAGTAAGAAGAGGCTGCTCACACTGCTGTCCTGTCTAGCTGATCTAATACTGGAGATACCAAGCGTGTTGAGGTAACAAAAGGCTCCTCGCACTGCTGTCCACTCTTTCTATCTGATTTGATACTGGAGATACCAGAAATATTGAAGGAAGAAGAGGTTGCTCACACTGCTTTCTGCCCTGTTTACCTGATCTAATACTGTTGAAACCAGGGATAAGAAGAGGCTGCTTACACTACAGTCCACATTGCCCTTCTGATGTAATATTGGAGATATCAGAGAATCTTTATTAAGAAGATAAATAATTTATACTGCCTTGCTAACAGATGAGAATTAAGTAGAAAGCAGTGGGAGCACACACAAACAAGCTAGTGGATATGGCACCTTTATGTATGGATAAAGTTATCGCACTTGAATAGTGAGAAAGTACTTGCTACACAGCCAGATAACCAATAACATATAAAGAATTCATAAATGGTAGATCCTGTTAACATACAGTTAGTTGGGCTAGTCCATTAAAAGTCTGCATAAATTCATGGCAGCAGGTGTGGTGTGCTGCTCAATTCTGTCCTAAAACGCTGTGCTAAAGCGTAAAGCTGCAGTCTCCAAAGGGATGTGTAGAACCAGGGTGCTCTATCAGGTAGCGTCCCTGGCAAACACGCGGTCGGATGTGGAAGAACGTGTGACGTAACAGCTGCTGGCTATGGTGTCCTGTGAAGGCCAGAAACCTGCGCGTTTCCAGAAATCTTGGTTCCTCTTCGTCATGGCATAATGAATGCATACCACAAGTTGATATTTATAGCCTAACAGCCACATAGACAATTACACCAAAGGAGAAAAGCAAAGAAAAGAGGACAGGAATTTGAATGTATAGTTGCTTTTGGGTTGTATTTTAGATGCATTGTTACTAGTGTTGAGCATTCCGATACCGCAAGTATCGGGTATCGGCCGATACTTGCGGGTATCGGAATTCCGATACCGAGATCCCATACTTTTGTGGTATCGGGTATCGGTATCGAAACAACATTAATGTAAAAATGTGTAAAAGAGAGAATTAAAATAAAAAATATTGCTATACTCACCTCTCCGACGCAGCCTGCACCTTACCGAGGGAAGCGGCAGCGTTCTTTGTTTAAAATTCGCGCTTTTCTTTCCTTTACGTGAAGTCCCGGCTTGTGATTGGTTGCGTCGCAGTCACATGGGCGACGCAACCAATCACAGCAAGCCGTGACGTAATTTCAGGTCCTTAAGGATTTTAAAATTACGTCCCGGCTTTGTGATTGGTTGCGTCGCAGTTACATGGGCGACGCAACCAATCACAAAGCCGGGACGTAATTTTAAAATCCTTAAGGGCCTGAAATTACGTCACGGCTTGCTGTGATTGGTTGCGTCGCCCATGTGACTGCGACGCAACCAATCACAAAGCCGGGACGTAATTTTAAAATCCTTAAGGACCTGAAATTACGTCACGGCTTGCTGTGATTGGTTGCGTCGCCCATGTGACTGCGACGCAACCAATCACAAAGCCGGGACTTCACGTAAGGAAAGAAAAGCGCGAATTTTAAGCAAACAACGCTGCCGGTTCCCTCGGAGAGGTGAGTATAGCAATATTTTTTATTTTAATTCTTTCTTTTACACATTAATATGGTTCCCAGGGCCTGAAGGAGAGTTTCCTCTCCTTCAGACCCTGGGAACCATCAGGATACCGTCTGATACTTGAGTCCCATTGACTTGTATTGGTATCGGGTATCGGTATCGGATTGGATCCGATACTTTGCCGGTATCGGCCGATACTTTCCGATACCGATACTTTCAAGTATCGGACGGTATCGCTCAACACTAATTGTTACTATACAATTGGTGGTATATATATATATATATATATATATATATATATATATATATATATATATACTGTATATATAAAAGGAATTCATAATTTTATTTAATAAAGCTTAAAAATATACATGTAATTGAAAATATAAGAATGTCTAATATTTAAAATGTTATGTAAAATTTAAATATAAGAATGTCTAATATTTAAAATGTTATGTAAAATTTGTTGGGGCATGAATTCCGCTCATCAAGCCGGTATCTGAAACTCGAGCGCACATGCTTTTGTTATTTACATGTTGTAAGAATAAAACACTCCTGCAATAATGACATACTCACCTCCTAGAAGAGAGTTTTAAAATATATATGCATGGTTTATACAACAGGTATTGCTGTATATCCACCTAAATCCAACATAAAAAGTGCGGACAGTATATAGCAGAATTTTTTTTCATGGCTTTGTAAGTACATATATATGTAGAAGTCCAGCATCCAAAAACTCCTTTAAAAGTCAATGTTTATTTCAAAAGTTTAAAAATTGTATCCATGATGGTATCATATAAAAAGTGAGTAGAAAAAAAACAGACGAGTTTCGAACTATACGATCTTAATCATTGTTAAAAGTAAAGGGAAATAGTTTCCTTGCTTGTTACATCACATCCCATGTTACTTTTAAGTGTATCCCCACTAATACCCCTACTTGTTTAAGGCAGCACTAGGAACATCCATTAGCTCTAACAAAACAACTATTAACCCTATCATGACAGCACTAGAGATAACCATTAACACTATCTAGAATCACTGCCATTTAAATTGTAAAAAGTCATGACTATTCATAATAATAAGTTAAGTCATGTCTAACGTTCATACCCAAAGGGATCTTGTCTTAAGTTCATAGATCCATCATGGTTCCCTATTTAGCAATTCGTTCATATTACCTCAAATCCTGAAATATTACCATTGTGAACTTGGGCAAAGTGTTTGGAAGCCACATAAAAATATTTAGAATTGAGAGTCCTCAGTGGTTGATACCTTTTAATGGCTAACGAAAAAGATGGTAACAAATTGCGAGCTTTCGAGACTACGCAGGTCTCTTCGTCAGGCATAGATGAAGAGACCAAAGTAGTCTCGAAAGCTTGTAATTTGTTACCTTTTAATGGCTAACTGAAAAGATGGTATCAACCACTGGGGACTCTCAATTCTAAATATTTTTCTATCCACTGGCTAACACGGTACCAAGATACATATCTTTCCTATATCAAAATGGAAGCCACTTTTCTGCAGCAATTTGCAGACTGTATCCAATAGATGCCTCCTTATTCTTACTTTCAGTGGACCCCCAGTACATCCCAAGTATTGGATGTTACAATTTTGGCATGAAATAAGTTACACTATATTAGTAATTAATATAGCTGTTGATGTTATATATTTTATTAGTGGCTGTAGAGGTAAAGGATTTGGTGTTTCGCATGGGATGTGATGTAACACGCCGGCAAAATCTTTTCCCTTTACTTCTAACAATGATTAAGATCGTATAGATCGAAATGCTTCTGATCTTTTTCTACTCATGATTTATGTGACGTTATCATGGATACATTTTGGATGCTGGACTTGAATAGTCCTCTGAATTTCCCTTGCTGCACAGTGAGCGTCCGTGCAATCAATACTCTTCGAGAAGGGTGAGCTGACATTTATCTTTTTCATCTACATGTATATGTATGTATGTAAATTAACGAATTAGCAGAGATATGGCTGTGTGGCCAGAGACTAACCATCCAAGGCCATATAGGATTGGGAGGGCCACATATTATGCTTATCTGATACTCCTGAAAACATGACAAATGCACTCGTTAAAGAAGAATTATATCAATTACCGTATATATGCACGATTTAACCAATAAGTATTGAGTATCCTGTATCCAACATAGTCAAAAATATATCTCTAAAAAAATACATAAAGAGGTATAGATAAATAGTTACATATAATAGTATAAAAAATGTGGCCGAATGTCAAGTGGTTGTCTGCCCAAGGTCATTCATGAATGGGAGGGTGAATTATGACCATTGCCCACGGGCTGTGCTTAATAGGCATATTTCATTGTCATGGTTCAGGCCCTTTGGAGCTAGGCTGCTGAGCTAAAAAATCCATCTTGACTCCACTCTCGACATCTTTCCAAAGTAGGCTCCTCGATTGTTTGGGGACAACCTGAATCCCATAGAATTTCAAACCTTCACAGGATTAGTTATGGATCTCACCGAAGTGATGTGAAAGTGGGTGAATGCTTAGACAGCATGTGCTTGGTACGGCCAACGTATATTTTTTGCATAGACATTCTATATTGTAAATGACCCCAGTTGTGGAGAATGTGATGTTAACTTTAAGTAACTAACATTCTGTCCCTTCCGAGTTAGCAAACTCCTTTTGAAGGTACTTTCATGATTGAGCACTGTCTACACAATAAAAAGCAGCACCCCCACCCCGATTGAGCAGACTGGCTTTATAGTGTTGTGTGGTTGCACGTCTGTATACAAACTTGGGATGGGTTGCCAGAAACTCCTCAAGGACCTTATCCTGTTTTAGGATATGCCAATGTTTACAGATGATTTTCCTAAAGGGCCCATAGTAGTTATGGTACTGTGTGATAGTTGCAACCTGGCTGATCTATTCCTGTATGCTTAGGGTTGACGGTGATACTTTGGTGGTGTGGATCAAGTTGATTCTTGGGGTATCTTGACATTCCTTCAGTGAAGCTACTAGTGAATTTGCGTTCTCTGAATAAGCTCTGTATAACCCAGCCCACACCACTGACTGGTAGCTTTTCTGTGAATGATGTGCGTAGGCAGAAAGTTTCCAATCAGTGGTGGGTACGAGGTTATACAGAGCTCAATTTTTATTAATTTCTAGAGATAATTTCCTGTTGATAAAACTGTGATTTTATTAAAACTACAGCAAGCAGCCCAGTTGGCACATTACTGGAATACAGGTCTCAGTCTATCTGCTCTAAGTAGAAAAAGCCTGGTGAGAGATTCACTTTATAGGAATGTTCAAACTAAGTACACAAGGTGAAGAACCTTTAAACAAATGAGATTTTTCTATTTATTTTCAGTTTTTTTCTGTTTTTCCTTTTCTGAACATGGTAAAACTATATTTTATTATTGCATTGTATGTTCCATGAAAGATGGAGTATTATCCTTGAGTTTTGAAAAAAAAAATTAAATAAAAATGGAACAAAGAAATAAAACTATTTTTGATGGCTCAAACCTTAGGCGCTCAACACTGGACAATTTTTTTTTATGTTTCCGAGTCAGAAAGCTTCCTTAAATCTTAAATCTTAGATACAGAACAAAACTGTCAAGAAGAAATAATATATTAAGCTGTCTTTATTGTATCACACTGTAAACAATAATTATTGTCATCATTATTGATATTAGCATTATTTACCAATTAGCACATTTCTCAGAGTGCAATAAGCGCTGTGTGCAGAACTGTCAGGTCCAGTGAAACGACAGGAGTCAATAATAATTAGTTCACATCCCGTTATATGAGGGTCTCCATGAAGCTAATTACATTGTCTAGTGCGTATGCTTCCCACAGTAAGCACAATATCAAGCAAAGCAATCATTTAACTCTATAAATGCTGCATGTGCCAAATGTGGCAGCTGCCTGTGGACTACAGGCTTAACTTCACAGAGGAAAGTGTGATTGGATAAAACTGCAAAGAATGAGGTCATTTCTCGGTATGACATGATCCTATAGAGAAGCTTAGCATATACTACAACCACTGGAGCCACTGCTCATCTGCCTGGTGCATACTGATTGGAGTCGGAGTTGAGGTCCCCAAGGAACATTGCAGATGCTTAAGAAGCTGAGCTTTGGGAATACCCGATAAAACCTTAACACTCCCCTACCTCCTACTTCTTCTTTCCACCTCATTTAGGCACGCTCTTCTTCCTCCCACAGCTTATCAGTTACAGATCTCGTAGGTGAGAAAAATAATCTTTTTTCCCTATACGTTGAGAAAATTCCCAGGGATGGGACTCCGGCATGCCTTGAATAGTGAGAAGACTGAGAATAGCCCAGAGGAGCGGCAGTCCCTGTCTGCTCGGTCTTCAAGAAAACCTCAATTATGAATGCTGACAGCATTATAGATACGAATGTATAGCTATATAAAGCGCACGGCATTGCCTAGCAGAAGAAAACACCATGAAAAATGCATGCACCAAAGAGCATTTAATCTTTTTTACTGGATGAGGATCAGACGGTAAATGACCTTGCACAAGGTTATATGGATTACTGAGTTGTTCCCAAATAAATTTTGTGATGTTTTTCTCGATCTGACATTATTGGAGACAATGCAGCATGAACACAGATTAGCATACATAAGAACTGTGTGATTTACAGTCTACCAACACTGGGTACAATGCAGCATTAAACAGACCGATGCTGGATTGTAAAGAATTCAGACTGGGCATGCAGAATATTAAGGAGCATAGGAGTTGACCCGCTTGTTCTCTAGCTTTGTGGGACAGGATGGAGTATAAGGCCAGGTTATGTATTGTCTGTGTTCAAATCGGATGTTACAAGGATAGCACACTGACCAATGTTACTGAATACAGCTGCTCAAGTCAGTTCTTTTAGATGTACCGAGCACCTGCACAAGTGTCAGGTGGCCTTCACATTTTAACCCCTCTGCAGTAACAGGGACCCATGGGTTGTGCCCATAAAGTAACTGCTTGGGCAACCTTGCAAACCGGGCCAAAACCAGCAAGGACAGGTACTAGAAAACATCAGGAAACAAAGACAGGTTCAGGAGGTGGCCGTGGGCAGAATCAAGAGGACGGGGGCAGAATCAACAAACAAATGGAGGTTAAGTCAATGCAAGATCAGCAGTGTGAATGAAATACGCTTCACAAGGTTTAATAGATGCCACAAACCAGGGCAAAATATATATCTGTATCTAGTAATTTACAGCAGACTACTGAGAGTAAAACAGGGTGTGTGGTTCTGCCCCGTAGGCCACATCACCAAGCTGATTTCACCTGCTGACTAGATGTTCTGCAGAAACACTCCATGGCTGGGCGGTTCCAACAGTTCACACCAATACACTGGAACGCTCCCGAGTCATCCAGGCATGCTAGGAGTAACTTTACCTCCATTATCAGAGCCGTTTGCAGAGTGAGTGCATGCGGCCCTGCCTGGCGACGGAGGCAGAAGTTGCTGGAACAAGTCAAGATAAGGGAGTAACATTACCAGACTATGGGTAGGCAATCAATGCTGTTTACGGAATATCCCTTTTAATAGAGGATCAATTTGTTGCATAGTTTGCAGTAAAACATTTACTATTAAGGTACCTTCACACGAAGCGACGCTGCAGCGATAGCGACAACGATGCCGATCGCTGCAGCGTCGCTGTTTGATCGCTGGGGAGCTGTCACACAGACCGCTCTCCAGCGACCAACGATGCCGAGGTCCCCGGGTATCCAGGGTAAACATCGGGTTGCTAAGCGCAGGGCCGCGCTTAGTAACCCGATGTTTACCCTGGTTACCAGCGTAAAAGTAAAAAAACCAAACAGTACATACTCACCTGCGCGTCCCCCAGCGTCTGCTTCCTGACACTGACTGAGCTCCGGCCCTAACAGCACAGCGGTGACGTCACCGCTGTGCTTTCACTTTCACTTTAGGGCCGGCGCTCAGTAAGTGTCAGGAAGCAGACGCTGGGGACGCGCAGGTGAGTATGTACTGTTTGTTTTTTTTTACTTTTACGCTGGTAACCAGGGTAAACATCGGGTTACTAAGCGCGGCCCTGCGCTTGGTAACCCGATGTTTACCCTGGTTACCAGTGTAAAACATCGCTGGTATCGTTGCTTTTGCTTTCAAACACAACGATACACGGCGATCGGACGACCAAATAAAGTTCTGGACTTTATTCAGCGACCAGCGACATCACAGCAGGATCCTGATCGCTGCTGCGTGTCAAACTAAACGATATCGCTAGCGAGGACGCTGCAACGTCACGGATCGCTAGCGATATCGTTACAAAGTCGTTTCGTGTGAAGGTACCTTTAGAGTTCAAATGTTCCCAAAGTGCTACTTATAGTAGCTGGCTGGAAATGGACCTCCCATATATTACTAGGCCCCTTTCAGTCATTCCCTAGCCAGGAGTCAGAACAGGAGCTCATGTCTTGCTCTTAGACACTTTAGAAGTCCATTAAATCTGACTGGGCAATCGTTTCCGGAACAATTAATTGCTTGTCACTAGCAACTATATCTATCTATCTATCTATCTATCTATCTATCTATCTATCTATCTATCTATCTATCTATATACAGTTATATGAAAAAGTTTGGGCACCCCTATTAATCTTAATGTTTTATAAAAATTGTTTTTTTTTGCAACAGCTATTTCAGTTTCATATATCTAATAACTGTTGGACACAGTAATGTTTCTGCCTTGAAATGAGGTTTATTCTACTAAAAGAAAATGTGCAATCTGCATTCAAACAAAATTTGACAGGTGCATAAGTATGGGCACCTCACCAGAAAAGTGACATTAATATTTAGTAGATCCTCCTTTTGCAAAAATAACAGCCTCTAGTCGCTTCTTGTAGCTTTTAATGAGTTCCTGGATTGTGGATGAAGGTATTTTTGACCATTCCTCTTTACAAAACAATTCCAGTTCAGTTAAGTTTGATGGTCGCTGAGCATGGACAGCCCTCTTCAAATGATCCCACAGATGTTCAATGATATTCAGGTCTGGGGACTGGGATGGCCATTCCAGAACAGTGTAATTTTTCCTCTGCATGAATGCCTGAATAGATTTGGAGCGGTGTTTTGGATCACTGTCTTGCTGAAAGATCCATCCCCTGCGTAACTTCAACTTTGTCACTGATTCATGAACATTATTGTCAAGAATCTGCTGATACTGAGAGGAATCCATGCGTACCTCAACTTTAACAAGATTACCGGTGTCGGCATTGGCCACACAGCCCCAAAGCATGATGGAACCTCCAACAAATTTTACTGTGGGTAGCAAGTGTTTTTCTTGGAATGCTGTGTTTTTTTGCCGCCATGCATAACGCCTTTTTGTATGACCAAACAACTCAATCTTGGTTTCTTCAGTCCACAGGACCTTCTTCCAAAAGAAATTGGCTTCTCCAAATGTGCTTTTGCAAACCTCAGCCGACTCTGTTTGTGGCGTGCTTGCAGAAACGGCTTCTTTCGCATCACTCTCCCATACAGCTTCTCCTTGTGCAAAGTGCGTTGTATAGTTGACTGATGCACAGTGACACCATCTGCAGCAAGTTGATGCTGCAGCTCTCTGGAGGTGGTCTGAGGATTGTCCTTGACTGATCTCACCGTTCTTCTTCTCTACCTTTCTGATGTTTTTCTTGGCCTGCCACTTCTGGCCTTAACAAGAACTGTACCTGTGTTCTTCCATTTCCTTACTATGTTCCTCACAGTGGAAATTGACAGGTTAAATCTCTGAGACAGTTTTTTGTATCCTTCCCCTGAACAACTATGTTGAATAATCTTTGTTTTCAGATCATTTGACAGTTGTTTTGAGGAGCCCATGATGCCACTCTTCAGAGAAGATTCAAACAAGAGAACAACTTGCAAGTGGCCACTTTAAGTAGCTTTTCACATGATTGCATACACCTGGCTATGAAGTTCAAAGCTCAATGAGGTTACAAAACCAAAAAAAGTGCTTTAGTAAGTCAGTAAAAAGTAAGTAGGAGTAATTAAAACAAGAAAATGATAAGGGTGCCCATACTTATGCACCTGTCAAATTTTGTTTGAATGCAGATTGCACATTTTCTGTTAGTACAATAAACCTCATTTCAAGGCAGAAACATTACTGTGTCCAACAGTTATTAGATATATGAAACTGAAATAGCTGCTGCAAAAAATTTTTTTTTATAAATCATTAGGCTTAAGATTAATAGGGGTGCCCAAACTTTTTCATATAACTGTATATATATATACCATTACATATGCCATTATTAACCTTTATGCAAGATTATATGGGGCATATTTTAACATGGAGCATCTTATGAGGCCCATCATGAACTGTATGGAGCATTATATGGGGCTCCTGATTCAATATGGATATTCAAAAACACTTAACCTACTGATGTCTCAATTAATTTTACTTTTATTGGTATCTATTTTTACTTTTGACATTTACCGGTAGCTACTGCATTTCCCAACCTAGGCTTATACTCGAGTCATTAAGTTTTCCCAGTTTTTTGTGGCAAAATTAGGGGGGTCGGCTTATACTCGGGTCAACTTATACTCGAGTATATATGGTATACACACATATGCTGTATATATATACCGTAGTTACTGGTGACAGGATCTCTCTTAAAGGGAACCTGTCACCACGTTTTTGGAAGATGGGATAAAAATAGCGTTAAATAGGGGCAGAGGTGGGCGTTACATTAGTGTGTGTGTTATGCGTTTATTACCCACCTAAGTTGCCGAAATAACTTTGCAAAGTCTCCGTTTTCGCCTGTCAATCAGGCTGGTCAGGTCGCATGGGCGTTGTCTTCCCCCAGATTTGGCGTAGTTTTCCGTTGGTGGCGTAGTGGTGTGCGCATGCCCAAAGTCCGGAATCCTCTTCCAGGGGATTTAAAATAGCGCGGTGTTCGTTATTGCATTGGTGATCGGTGGGCGCGGCCATCTTCCTTTGGCCGCGCGTGCGCAGAAGCGGCGCTCTGCTGGCCGCGGCTTCAGGAAAATGGCCGCCGCGATATCCATCTGCGCACGCGCGGCATCCCGCGGCCATTTTCCTGAAGCCGCGGCCAGCAGAGCGCCGCTTCTGCGCACGCGCGGCCAAAGGAAGATGGCCGCGCCCACCGATCACCAATGCAATAACGAACACCGCGCTATTTTAAATCCCCTGGAAGAGGATTCCGGACTTTGGGCATGCGCACACCACTACGCCACCAACGGAAAACTACGCCAAATCTGGGTGAAGACACCACGCCCATGTGACCTGACCAGCCTGATTGACAGGCGAAAACGGAGACTTTGCAAAGTTATTTCGGCAACTTAGGTGGGTAATAAACGCATAACACACACACTAATGTAACGCCCACCTCTGCCCCTATTTAACGCTATTTTTATCCCATCTTCCAAAAACGTGGTGACAGGTTCCCTTTAAGTAAAAATACGTTGAACTTTGGATTCTGATGACAAAGTATCCACAAATTACAAACTAAATCACTCTTATATACGGTACATCTTCTATATTGCATTACAATTACTGCTTTATAAATTTTAATATCGCTATAGTGAATTTTAGCAAAAAAAGTGCCAGTAACGGGCTAATCACAGCCGGTTTTGTTTGCAGGCTCTTATATTTTTTTCATCATATGAGGCTAAATGCTTCAGAGTATTAATATTTCTTCCATGAGAAATCAATCGGAATGAAGCTCTGCCACCTGCAGGCAGCGTTTCAGATTTAGAGGTTTACAGATTTAGTTTGTGTATATGCTGTCCAGTACATGAAGTGCAATCTTTATGTTGCAGCTATTATAAATCAACTGAAAAACAGTCTATGTTATTAGCCCTTAGCACATATACATCAGGGAGTGTATATTTCATGTTTGCATGCTATAGCACTACAGAGTGCTACTTTATTTGTTGGTTATATATGGAGATGGCTACTCTTAGTAAGCACTTGTACACATCTGTTTACTTTTTGGAAGTGACAATCAGTCTTTTGATATTTGTATACATAGGCTATCTGACTGAGCACTCCACCCCTCAGCCTCAGGCATTTTTAATTACAGCAGAATCCTACCTTAGAGGATTCACACAGGCAGATTCCCAGCAATGAGAATCGCCTTATCGTGGCTGCTGGATACACATGAATTGGCCAATTTATGCGCTAAGTATTCTCAATTTTTCAAATTTTCTAGAGCAGTAATGCAATTCATATTTCATATTTATTACAGAGTGCTGCTTTACTTGTTGGTATATATGGAGATGGCTACTCTTAGTAAGCACATGTTCCCACCTGTTTTCTGTTTGGATGTGCTGGTCAGTCTTTTGATATTTGCATGCACCAGGGAGAACATGCCATACTTCTAATGACTCATGACCATTGGTGAATCAGTAGTGAACCTATAAGGGTAGGGATCATAGACTAAGGCTAGGTTCACATTGCGTTAGTGGGTGATCGCTAACGGACAGCGTTGCATGGCGAAAATGTCGCAATTAACGCCGTGCAACGGGTCCGTTAGTGCACCCATTGACAGCAATTTCGCCTGTAGCGCATCGCTAGCGCGTGCCTTTTTCGGCTCGCGCTAGCGATGTGCCGTTCTTTTGCAGCGCGCCTCGGACGCTGCTTGCAGCGTCCGCGGCGCGCCCGAGGTCCGTTCCCCGCTCTCGCAGATCGGGGATCTGCGAGAGCGGGGACGTTAGCGCGACCCCTAAACGCGGCCCCTACAAAAACATTGCATTAGCGCAATCCGCTAGCGCTAGCGCTAAACGGATTGCCCTAACGTAATGTGAACCTAGCTAATGAAAGACGTGAGCTAGAGAAATGTAGATGAGATTATAATATACCATTGCTGGTAGTGGAGAGAGGCCACAACAATGGGCATCGGCCAAAGTCGTGGGCACATCAGAAGAAACAATCGCAACATGTAGCCAATTTACCCTACAGAAGAAGACAACGCACAAGCCAGGTATGACAAGAGAGGTGCAGTTATTAGCACCCTCACTCTTATAGGAAGGGTGTACCATGAGAGGTGGTCTGAAGCCAAGGCTACTTTTGGTGGCTTAAAGGGGACACTATTATATTGGGAACACCAAGGGGGTAGCACTACCTTGTGGGCACACAAAATTTTATTATTACTTTCGGAACACAAATAAGGCAAATTATATAAAGAATAAAGAGGGTTTTTTACTGTGTGGAGAAACTATTATGGTACATCATAAGGCACAAGTACTATGTGGTAAATAAACAGGGTCACAATTAATACATGGGACACAGAGAATCATTGGAGGTTGTAGCAGTCTAAAGAGGGAAATAAGTCATGGCTAAAAGTCATCAGTCCAACCTAGGTAGGAAAGTTAATGATCCCAATAAGAGAAGATATCACCAAACACTGTGCTGAAGAAGTGTTGCAATACAGACTTTCACTGGAATGGGAGAGAAAACAAAGAGATAGGTGAAAGACAAGAGGATTGAGGGATCAGCCCATCAGCAGCAGATGACGAGGGACAACAGCTGCATCACTATGTAATTTTGCCGAACCCCTAATTCCTACCAAGCACTAGCAGCATTTTTGTACATGTGTATGTGCACATGGAACCAACCCAGCATTACTACATGTACAGTTAAGGCCAAAAGTGTTAGCACTCTTTAGAAAATGAGTATTTGTCCCAGAAAATGATTGCATTTACACATGTTTTGTTAAACACATTTATTTCCTTTGGGTGTATTGGAACAACACAAAAAAACAGAGAAAACAAGGCAAATTGGACATAATAGCACAGAAAGCACAAAAATGGGCCAGACAAAATTGTTGGCAACCTCAACTTAATATTTGGTTGCACACCTTTTGGAATGAACAACTGCAATCAATTGCTTACTATAACCATCAACAAGTTTCTTACACCTCTCAACTAGAATTTTGTAAACTATTTCAGGTTTCTTACATTTGAAGGGTGCCTTCTCCCAACAGCAATGTTAAAGGGAACCTGTCACCCCGTTTTTTCAGTATGAGATAAAAATACAGTTAAATAGGGCCTGAGCTGTGCTTTACAATAGTATATTTTTTGTCCCCTGATTCCCCACCTATGCTGCCAAAATACCTTACCAAAGTCGCCGTTTTCGCCTGTCAATCACGCTGGTCTGGTCAAAAGGGCGTGGTGAAATGGCTTTTTCTCCCCCACCTCTTGCTTATCTTCCCGGCGTTGGCGTAGTGTTTTGCGCATGCGAAACTGCCGAATGCACTGCGCAGCAGCAGACAGAGAGCGCGATCTGCGCTATTCACCGGCTTTTCCGTGGCAAAGGCCATCTTCCTGAGGTCGCGCGTGTGCAGATAGAGTGCTCTGCTGCCCGAGGCTTCAGGAAAATGGCCGTGGGATGCCGCGCATGTGCAGATGGAGATCGCGGCGGCCATTTTCCTGAAGCCGAGATGCGAACATTTCACCACGCCCTTTTGACCAGACAAGCGTGATTGACAGGCGAAAACGTCGACTTTGGTAAGGTATTTCGGCAGCATAGGTGGGGGATCAGGGGACAAAAAATATACTATTGTAAAGCACAGCTCAGGCCCTATTTAACGGTATTTTTATCTCGTACTGAAAACACGGGGTGACAGGTTCCCTTTAAGATCTCTCCACAGGTGTTCAATGGGATTTAGATCTGGACTCATGGCTTACCACTTCGGAGCTCTCTAGCGGTTTGTTTCCATCCATTTGTTGGTGATTCTTAAACTGTGTTTGGGGTCACTGTCCTGCTAGAAGACCAATGACCTAGGGCAAACTCGGCTTTCTGACACTGGGTACTACATTGCGACCCCAAATTCTTTGGTAATCTTCAGATTTCATGATGCCATGCATACACAGTCAATGCACCCAGTGCCAGAGGTAGAGGTAGCAAAACTACCCCAAAACATCTATGAGCCTCCACCATATTTGATTGTAGGTACTATGTTCTTTTCTTTGTAGGTCTCATTACATTTTCAGAAAACAGTAGAAAGATGTGCTTTACCAAAAAGCAATATCTTGGTCTCCTCTGTCCACAAGGATTACTCACATACATATTGTCAAACTGCAGTCTAGCTTTTTTATGTCTCTGTGTCAGCAGTGAGGTCTTCCTGGGTCTCCTACCATTATGTTTAGTTTCTTTCAAATGTCGACAGATAGTTTGTGCTGACACTGATGCACCCTGATCCTTAAGAACAGGTTGATTATCCACCCTCTGGACTATCCTGAGTTGCAACCCTTCATCAATTTTTCTCTGCTGTCTGAGTCCTGGGAGATTAGTTACAGTGCCATGGGTTGTAAACTTCTTGATTGTGTTGCACACTCTGGACAAAGGAACATTAAGATCTCTGGAGATGGACTCGTAACCTTAAGATTTTTGATATTTTTCAACAATTTTGGTATTCAGATCCTCAGACAGTTCTCATCTCCTCTTTCTGTTCTCCATGCTTAGTATGGCACATACAGACACACAATGTAAAGATTGGGTCAACTGCTCCCTTTTTTATCTGCTACTTGCCATACTCGAATTTGAAAAAGCATCACATCCTTGAAACAAAAGTTGTTTACCCACAATTTTGGAAATGTGACAATAATTTTGTCTAACAAAAGAAAAAAGGGAATGTAGTAGTGAGCTTACCGGTCTTAGACGAAATCCCCAGACCTGCCAACGCCCAGCACGGTTCGGGGTGAGCACCCACAGCAAATTAAGACAAAAAGAGAAATGATACAGCTGGAGGTGGAGGCAGTTCAGACTTTGTGAGACTTTATTAGACAACAGATCATGAGTAAGACTTCATAGTTGAAACGCGTTGATCCTCCTCACTTGTGTGCCAGGTATTTGCTATGTAAAGATTTTTCTTTTTGAAGAACTACTTATCGCTTTAGTTGTCTAATAAAGTCTCACATAGTCTGAACTGCCTCCACCTCCAGCTGGATCATTTCTCTTTTTGTCAACAATTTTGTCTGGTCCATTTTGGGGGTTTTGTGAGAAATTATGTCCAATTTGCCTTTTTCTCTGTTTTCTTGTGCTGTTCCAATACACACAAAGGAAATAAATGTGTATAAAAAACGGTGTAATTGCAATAATGTTCTGGGAGAAATACTTCATTTTCTGGAACAATTTCAAGGGTGCCAACACTTTTGACCAAGACTATATTCATGCACTAGCAACCAACCTAGCATGTATATGAGCACGAGCATGGCTACATGTATATGTGCACTAGTAACCAACCCAGCATTGCCACATGTATATGTGCACCAGTAACCAACCCAGCATTGACACATGTATATGTGCACCAGTAATCAACCCAGCATTGACACATGTATATGTGCACCAGTAACCAACCCAGCATTGCCACATGTATATGTACCCAACCCCTTTGATTGTCTTCTTTTCCTGCCACCTCCTGGTCTCTTCCCGTTCTCCAATGATGTGACACCCCCTCAGGATAGTGTGATCTTATGGGTATCTAACCAGACTATGCTGTGATAGGCAGTTCTGTGATTCTGATTAGAACAATCATTCAGCATCACAGAGAAGGCTAAACACCTACAGGGAGGACACACCCACAGAGAAGACACAGCTACAGAGAAGACACAGCCACAGAGAAGACACACCCACAATCTACTTGCGGTGGACACCACGTAGTCCTCGTGCTCCCTCTCCTACCGCAAGTCGGACTGACCTGCCATTCAACATTGGCATATATATATATTCCCAGTAAAAGTTCATTTTTGATGCAAACTAACTAACTTCCACCGGGGTTCTACCATTTGTACATTTTCCATTACATTTAGCACACTGATGAAGGTCCATTACAGACCGAAACATTTGTGACTACTGTATGTATATTAAACAAACCCTCCTTTTGCATCACATCTATTGGAGTGTGCTAGTTGTTAATATTACACCCACGGAGAAGACACAGCCACAGAGAAGACATACCCACAGAGAACATTGTGTGAACTGCCCCAATGGAGAGATGGCAAAATTTGCTTTTAGAGCCCTGTTACTTAAAAAGCAGAAAATCTAAACTGTACAAAAACTTAATGTTCAGGAGAAAAGGGACCTTTTAATGATTACAAAGCACTTTTGAGATAAGGACAAGTCCTCTTTAATAACCATACTACAATATTAAACTCTTAAAACTACTAATTTAATATCCCAATATCCCAGATTTGCGTTGACATCCGTTGAAGAATTTGGCCTCATTGAGTCGTTCCTTTTTTGTGTACTGTAAATCACATTTCAAAGCTAAAAAATAAACCTAATGTTGAGGAGAAAAGGGACTAATGAATCGAAAAACAAAGCACCTTTGTGTTGATGACAGATCCTCTTTCAACACAACAAGTAAACAAGGATTTCTGCACTTATTATTGAATTATTAGCATAATGTGCTCTAATTATTATTCATCTATGGGTATCATCAGTTACATATCACTACTGGTAACTAAAACATTTTCTTACTTCGCAATATAATGGAAGCTCGATGCAGCAAAAATACCTACTGGATTTTTGTCACTCAGTCTAAGGGATTATTCAAGCACGGGCTTTTTGACACGTCAATTATAAAAACCATCATATAGGATATAAAAAAATCTGTAGGATTTTTAGAAAATGTTTGACAATTCTAGGCTATGGTGCCAGGCTATATGACAGAAATAAGACAGGAATAGAAATGGTGGCATGAAGCCTAATTATCAACTTAAGAAGCACAGTCCAATACTTGACATCAGACATTACTTGAGAATACCTGCAAATGCCCAGTGTGCAAGCACATAAAACCTATTTAGATCATGACGGATTCCCAAGCTTATGCCGTGTCATGTTATGCTACGAATGGCATTACTTTACAATTCTAACCACACGCATGCTTACTGACATATTCAAACAACCCTTCACATCCAAATTTGTCAAAATCCTCTGTGCCTTCTTCAGAGGAGTCTTATCCCTCTAAAAGAAAGCACAGCGCCTAAACGCGCAGTGACAATATTCATTAATCAGTTTTTATGCAATGTTTCTGCTGCACACGTGTACTATTGTACCACTGATAGTATTTATGGTCTCTACATTCCTGTCACTTTCTGTGTTTTCATATGTACTATTAGTTGACTATATTCTTAATAAGGGGCACTTTCTGTGTACTTCTTTTTTGTTGTGCTGTGGTGCAACCTTTTGGCTGACTCACTACTGTTTTCATCTTGGTCTACATATTTAATAAAATTGTTTTGTATTTAATTTCTAATTGATTAATAAATGTTTTGCAGTTTTCATTATTGGTTTTGTGTGCAAATTTTTTTCTCATATGCTTTGGTATCTTTTTGGTGCAGAACCTTTATTTTGTCCTTACAAGATTTAGGCTATGTGCACACGTCAGGATTTTGTCAGGATTTTGTCAGGCTTTTTCCTCAGGTTTTGTAGCCAAAACCAGGAGTGGAACAATTAGAGGAAAAGTATAATAGAAACATATGCACCACTTCTGCATTTATCACCCACTCCTGGTTTTGGCTACAAAACCTGAGGAAAAAGCCTGACAAAATCCTGACAAAATCCTGACAAAATCCTGACAAAATCCTGACAAAATCCTGACGTGTGCACATACCCTTAATGGTACATTTTACTTAAGCAAAATACATTGGTTAATCTAGGCATTATTTGCAGGATGTACCTTGACTAAGCTGCTACTATAAGTCCTTTTGCTAATAAAGCAGGCACAGTTTCAATCTAATTTATTCACCAAATTAGCTTCTACTGTCTTCTCCAAATCTCACCACGGGGTTCAAGTCAGGAAGCTAACAGTTAGACCAGAATCCTCCAGGATGTCTTTTGAGACCAAGCCTTGGTGGTCTTTGAGGCATGCTTAGGATTATGGTTGAAAGGTCCAATGATGCCTAAGTTTCAGCTTTCTCACATGAAACATTACATTTTCTGGTAGAAATTTCCTGATATTTCAATAAATCCATCTTGCCCTCCAAAGGTTTCCAATGCCAGAAGAGATACAGTAGCCCTAAAGAATCATCAAGCCATCGCCATGCTTCACTGTAGGCAAATAGTTCTTTTAAACATATGATTTATTTTTTTCTTGATTTCTTCTCTAAATATTTTGAACCACACTTTTGACTTAGCCATATTTCCAAAATACAGTGCAATCGTCACAGTAAAAAAAAAAAAAAATCTGTGTTGAATTTGGCGAAACCGCTTGTTATATTAGCTGTGCTGAGCTATTTAAATTGTTCTAGTTTGGTTTATTTCAAACTGCAGAAAGTGTAAATTTTGTAAACAAACCAATATTGCAATAGAGCTTGAATAATTTTGATGACAGCCATGTGCTACAAATCTAAATAGCAAGTTATGGGAAGAAACAGAAACGAACCGGGAAAATGGTACTAATTTAGGAAGGGGTTAATTCACAAAGTATACATGAAATTTGCATAAATACATCAATTAGTAGAAGGAAAGAAAATAACAATTCTTGTAAAGCATAGGCTCTACCAGCACCAAGTAGAAAGCAGGAGGATATTGATATAGATCGACTATTTCCCAACAGAAAGCCTATCTACTCTGACAGTCAGGGCTGGTTCCAAGTTTTCGTGGACCCCGAGCGAAAGAGTCTCAGTGGGCCCCTTTAACACATACCACTATTCATGATGTACAGATAAGAAATATTGGTATAGTACAATGCCAAAGATTTCACTTACATCTTACATTATATGAGTGATATCTATTAAATAGTCCTCCAACAGTATTATGGCCACAACATAGTGCTCCATCCAGAATAATGAGCCCCATATAAAGCTCTATATTGCTCAATTTATATATATAATTGTCTAAGGGGTACTTCCGTCTGTCTGTCCTGGATATTCATTGGTCGCGGCCTCTGTCTGTCATGGAATCCAAGTCGCTGATTGGTCGCGCCAGCTGCCTGTCATGGCTGCCGCGACCAATCAGCGACGGCCACAGTCCGATTAGTCCCTCCCCTACTCCCCTGCAGTCACTGCCCGGCGCCCGCTCCATAATCCCCTTCCCCCTCCAGTCACCGCTCACACAGGGTTAATGGCAGCGGTAACGGGCGGCGGTGTAACGCACTCCATTACCGCTGCTATTAACCCTGTGTGTCCCCAACTATTTACTATTGACGCTGCCTATGCAGAATCAATAGTAAAAATGTCATGTTAAAAATAATTTAAAAAAAAAGCCTGCTATACTCACCATCTGCCGCCTTTCGCACTCCTAGCGACGCTACGGTGACCGCTCCATGCAAGCGGCAGGTTCCGGTCCCAGGATGGTATGCCCGAAGGACCTTCCATGACGTCACGGTCATGTGACCGCGATGTGATCACAGGCCCTGGGAGAAGGACCTTCCATGACGCCGCTGTCATATGACCGTGACGTCATGGAAGGTCCTTCTTGCAGGGCCTGTGAACACGTCGCGGTCACATGACCGTGACGTCATGGAAGGTCCTTCTGGCATACCATCCTGGGACTGGAAGCTGCCGCCTGCGGTCGTCACGGTCATGTGACCGCGGCGTCATCACAGGTCATGCGCGCCAGCGCGAGAAGGACCTGCCATGACGTCACGGTCATGCGACCGCGACGTCATCACACCCTGGGACTGGAAGCTGATGCCTGCACCGCGCACAGGGCTGTTGTGAATTCTGCTTTTGGGCTCCCTCCGGTGGTTGTAGGTGGTAATGCAGTTGTCCCTGAGTTGCAGTCCTGGTCAGGTGTATCTGCTGATTGCAGTTCTGACCAGTTGTCAATTGTTGTTGGGAGGTGTTTGACCTCTGCCTGGTTCCTCCTGCCTTCCTGCCAAATCAGCAAAGATAAATGTCTGTTTTTTTTTTCCTATGACACACATGCTGTGTGTTTCACAATTCAGTGCTATTCCTTGTGTTTTCTTGTCCAGCTTAGATTGTGTCAGTATTTTCTCAGTCTTGCTGGATTCTCTGGAGTGGCAGATATACATTCCATGTCTTTAGTTAGATTGTGGAACTTTTTGTATTATCTGCTGTGGATATTTTTGGAAGGGTTTTAATACTGACCGCCTAGTAATCTGTCCTATCCTTTCCTATTTAGCTAGAGTGGCCTCTTTTGCTAAATCCTGTTTTCTACCTGCGTGTGTCTAATCTTCTCCTTCTCACAGTCATTATTCATGGGGGGCTGCCTATCCTTTGGGGGTCTGCTCTGAGGCAAGATAGCATTCCTATTTCCATTTATAGGGGTATTTAGTCCTCCGGCTGTGTCGAGGTGTCTAGGGTTGTTAGGCACAACCCACGGCTACTTCTAGTTGCGGTGTTAGTTCAGGATTTGCGGTCAGTACAGGTTCCACCGACTCCAGAGAAAGTTTCATGCGGCTCCAAGGTCACCGGATCATAACAGTACAACTGGCCCATAATGAGTTAAATGCATCTCAGAAGAAGGGAAGAAAGGTGCTGAGCCATTTTTTTTTCTGCAGCCTGTTTTGTCTTTTCTTCCCTCTTTATCTATGGGTGGTTGAGGAGTCTTGTGCCAACATGGATGTTCAGGAATTAGCTTCTCGTGTAGACCAGCTTGCTGCTAGGGTACAGGGTATTTCTGATTATATTGTTCAGACTCCTGCTTTAGAGCCGAAGATTCCTACTCCTGATTTGTTTTTTGGTGATAGGTCCAAATTTTGGGGTTTTAACCCCTTAATGACCGCCAATACGTCTTTCAACTGACCTGAGATATAAGAGAATAGCCTCCCCATACAGATGACAATCCAGCAGCTGTCAGCTGTATACTATAGCAGACAACTTGCTGCATCAGCCACGATCAGTGTTTGCACCTTCCAAATCTGTTTAACCCCTTAGATGCTGCTGTCAATAGTGACTACATCATTATAAATGGTTAACAGACTGTGGGGGTTTCCTCCTAATCCCAATTGGTGCCCTCAGATCATGATTGTGTGGTCCTGATGTTTGCCATGGCAATTCATTACCAAATTCTGGACTTAGAGTCTGACGGCTGTAGTAACCCGTTCAGAAGTTAGAGGCATTTAGGTGGTAAAAATACACATTGTCATTTCTGTTATGTCACTTTGCATTAATTCCTGAAAAGCAACTGAAGAGTTAATAAACTACCTGAACGCAGTTTCCAATATGTCAGGGGGTGCTGTTTTTAAAATGGTATCACTTTTGGGGGTTTCCAAATATATAGGACCCCTAAAGGCACATCAAACATGGATAAGTCCCTAAAAAAAATAAATTTTGTAAATTTCCTTGAAAAAATGAAAAATTACTGCTACATTTTTAAACCTCCTAAAATGCTAACAAAATAAAAGAACATTTTACAAATGGTGCTGATGTAAAGCTGACATGTGGGAAATGTTATTTATTAATGTTCTGCTCTGGCATGACTATCTGGATTAAAGGGATAATCATTCAAAGTTTGAAAATTGCTAATTTTTTAAAATTTTTCTCAAATTTCTGATATTTTTAATAAATAAACACAAAACATATCGACCTAAATTTACCATTATCATAAAGTATAATGTGTCACGAAAAAACAATGTCAAAATCACTGGGATATGTTGAAACGTTCCAGAGTTATTACCACATAAAGTGACATTGGTTAGATTTCAAAAATTTGGCTCCGTCACTAAGGTGTTAAAAACAATTGTAAACTGTTTTTTGCTCTGAGACCGCGATCCTCCGGTGATTCCATTCAGCAGGTTAAAATTGTCATCTCCCTGCTGCGTGGCGATCCTCAGGATTGGGCATTTTCCCTGGAATCTGGGAATCCGGCCTTGCTTAATGTAGATTCCTTTTTTCAGGCTTTAGGATTATTATCTGATGAACCGAATTCTGTGGATCAAGCGGAGAAAACCTTGTTGGCCCTGTCTCAGGGTCAAGAGACGGCAGAATTGTATTGTCAGAAATTTAGAAAATGGTCTGTGTTGACTAAATGGAATGATGATGCTTTGGCGGCAATTTTCAGAAAGGGTCTTTCTGAATCCGTTAAAGATGTTATGGTGGGGTTTCCCACGCCTTCCGGTCTGAGTGATTCTATGTCTCTGGCCATTCAGATTGATCGGCGCTTGCGGGAGCGTCAAACTGTGCGCGCTGTGGCGTCGTCCTTAGAGCAAAGTCCTGAGCCAATGCAGTGTGATAGGATTTTGTCTAGAATGGAACGACAAGGATTCAGACGTCAGAATAGGTTGTGTTATTATTGTGGCAACGCTTCTCATGTCATTTCAGTCTGCCCTAAGCGGACAAAAAGGATCGCTAGTTCATTTACTATCAGTACTGTACAACCTAAATTTCTGTTATCGGTGTCCTTGATCTGCTCATTGTCATCATTTTCTGTCATGGCATTTGTGGATTCAGGCGCCGCCTTGAACTTAATGGATTTTGAGTTTGCCAGGCTTTGTGGTTTTCCCTTGCAGCCTTTACAGAACCCTATTCCTTTAAGGGGGATTGATGCTACACCTTTGGCTAAAAATAAGCCCCAGTTTTGGACACAGGTGACCATGCACATGGCACCAGCCCATCAGGAAGATTGTCGATTTCTGGTGTTGCATAATTTGCATGATGTTATCGTGCTGGGTTTCCCGTGGTTGCAGGTACATAATCCTGTGTTGGATTGGAAATCTATGTCTGTGACTAGTTGGGGTTGTCAGGGGGTTCATAATGATGTTCCTTTGATGTCAATCTCCTCTTCTTCCTCTTCTGAAATTCCAGAGTTTTTGTCTGATTTTCAGGATGTATTCGATGAGCCCAAGTCCAGTTCCCTTCCACCGCACAGGGACTGTGATTGTGCGATTGATTTGATTTCAGGCAGTAAGTTTCCTAAGGGCCGACTTTTCAACCTGTCTGTACCTGAACATACTGCCATACGGAGTTATATTAAGGAGTCTTTGGAGAAAGGGCATATTTGGCCATCTTCTTCACCGTTGGGAGCAGGTTTTTTTTTGTTGCTAAGAAGGATGGCTCCTTGTGAGACCTTGTATTGATTATCGCCTCTTGAATAAGATCACGGTCAAGTTTCAATACCCTTTACCTTTGCTTTCTGATTTGTTTGCTAGGATTAAGGGGGCTAGTTGGTTTACTAAGATTGACCTTCGGGGGGCATATAATCTTGTTCGTATTAAGCAGGGTGATGAATGGAAAACTGCGTTTAATACGCCCGAAGGCCATTTTGAATACCTTGTGATGCCATTCGGGCTCACTAACGCTCCATCTGTTTTTCAATCCTTCATGCACGATATCTTCCGGACTTATATTGATAAATTCTTGATTGTATATTTGGACAATATTTTGATTTTTTCCGATGATTGGGAGTCTCATGTGGAACAGGTCAGGATGGTATTTCAGATCCTTCGTGACAATGCTTTGTTTGTGAAGGGTCTAAGTGTCTCTTTGGGGTGCAGAAGGTTTCTTTTTTGGGCTTTATTTTTTCTCCCTCATCTATGGAGATGGATCCGGTTAAGGTTCAGGCCATTCATGATTGGATTCAACCCACATCCGTGAAGAGCCTTCAGAAATTTTTGGGTTTTGCAAATTTTTATCGCCGTTTCATTGCTAACTTCTCCAGCGTGGTTAAACCCTTGACTAATTTGACGAAAAAAGGCACTGATGTGGCAAATTGGTCCTCTGCGGCTGTCTCTGCCTTTCAGGAGCTTAAACGCCAATTTACTTCTGCTCCGGTGTTGTGCCAACCAGATGTTTCTCTTCCGTTTCAGGTTGAGGTTGATGCTTCTGAGATTGGGACAGGGGCCGTTTTGTCTCAGAGGGATTATGTTGGTTCTTTGATGAAACCGTGTGCCTTCTTCTCCCGCAAGTTTTCGCCTGCTGAACGCAATTATGATGTCGGCAATCGGGAGTTGTTGGCTATGAAGTGGGCGTTTGTGGAGTGGCGACATTGGCTTGAGGGAGCTAAGCACCGTATTGTGGTCCTGACCGATCATAATAATTTAATTTACCTCGAGTCTGCCAAACGGCTGAGTCCTAGACAGGCTCGATGGTCCTTGTTTTTTTCCCGTTTTTATTTAGTGGTTTCGTATCTTCCGGGTTCTAAGAATATTAAGGCTGATGCCCTTTCTAGGAGTTTTTTGCCTGATTCTCCTGAGGTCCTTGAACCGGTCGGCATTCTGAAAGAAGGGGTGGTCCTTTCTGCCATTTCCCCTGATTTACGGCGGGTTCTTCAGGAATTTCAGGCTGATAGACCTGACCGCTGTCCTGTGGGGAAATTGTTTGTTCCTGACAGATGGACTAGTAGAGTGATTTCTGAGGTTCACTGCTCTGTGTTGGCTGGTCATCCTGGTATTTTTGGTACCAGAGATTTGGTTGGTAGGTCCTTTTGGTGGCCTTCGTTGTCACGGGATGTGCGTTCTTTTGTGCAGTCCTGTGGGACTTGTGCGTGGGCCAAGCCTTGTTGTTCCCGTGCTAGTGGGTTACTTTTGCCATTGCCGGTCCCTGAGAGGCCCTGGACGCATATTTCTATGGATTTTATTTCTGATCTTCCGGTTTCCCAGAGGATGTCGGTTATCTGGGTTGTTTGTGACCGGTTTTCTAAGATGGTTCATTTGGTGCCTTTGCCTAAATTGCCTTCCTCTTCAGAGTTGGTTCCGTTGTTTTTTCAGTATGTGGTTCGTTTGCATGGTATTCCGGAGAATATTGTGTCCGACAGAGGTTCCCAGTTTGTTTCTAGGTTTTGGCGGGCCTTTTGTGCTAAGCTGGGCATTGATTTGTCTGTTTCTTCTGCATTTCATCCTCAGACAAATGGCCAGACCGAGCGAACTAATCAGACTTTGGAGACTTATTTGAGATGCTTTGTGTCTGCCGATCAGGATGATTGGGTGGCCTTTTTGCCATTGGCCGAGTTTGCCCTTAATAATCGGGCTAGTTCGGCTACTTTGGTTTCGCCTTTTTTTTGCAATTTTGGTTTTCATCCTCGTTTTTCTTCTGGGCAGGTTGAGCCTTCTGACTGTCCTGGTGTGGATTCTGTGGTTGACAGGTTACAGCAGATTTGGGCTCATGTGGTGGACAATTTGGTGTTGTCTCAGGAGGAGGCTCAAAGTTTTGCTAACCGTCGTCGGTGCGTTGGTTCCCGGCTTCGGGTTGGGGATTTGGTTTGGTTGTCATCCCGTCATGTTCCTATGAAGGTCTCTTCCCCTAAGTTTAAGCCTCGGTTTATTGGTCCTTATAGGATTTCTGAGATTATTAATCCGGTTTTTTTTCGATTGGCGCTTCCGGCCTCCTTTGCTATCCATAATGTCTTCCATAGATCTTTATTGCGGAAATATGTGGTGCCCATTGTTCCCTCTGTTGATCCTCCGGCCCCTGTTTTGGTTGATGGGGAGTTGGAGTATGTGGTTGAGAAGATTTTGGATTCTCGTTTTTCGAGGCGGAGGCTTCAGTACCTTGTCAAATGGAAGGGTTATGGCCAGGAGGATTCTTGGGTTTTTGCTTCTGATGTCCATGCTGCTGATTTGGTCCGTGCCATTCATCTGGCTCGTCCTGATCGGCCTGGGGGCGCTGGTGAGGGTTCGGTGACCCCTCCTCAAGGGGGAGGTACTGTTGTGAATTCTGCTTTTGGGCTCCCTCCGGTGGTTGTAGGTGGTAATGCAGTTGTCCCTGAGTTGCAGTCCTGGTCAGGTGTATCTGCTGATTGCAGTTCTGACTGGGGTATTTAGGTGTGCAGGATTCATTAGTCCTTGCCAGTTGTCAATTGTTGTTGGGAGGTGTTTGACCTCTGCCTGGTTCCTCCTGCCTTCCTGCCAAATCAGCAAAGATAAGTGTCTGTTTTATTTTCCTGTGACACACATGCTGTGTGTTTCACAATTCAGTGCTATTCCTTCCGTTTTCTTGTCCAGCTTAGATTGTGTCAGTATTTCCTCAGTCTTGCTGGATTCTCTGGAGTGGCAGATATACATTCCATGTCTTTAGTTAGATTGTAGAACTTTTTGTATTATCTGCTGTGGATATTTTTGGAAGGGTTTTAATACTGACCGCCTAGTAATCTGTCCTATCCTTTCCTATTTAGCTAGAGTGGCCTCTTTTGCTAAATCCTGTTTTCTACCTGCGTGTGTCTAATCTTCTCCTTCTCACAGTCATTATTCGTGGGGGGCTGCCTATACTTTGGAGGTCTGCTCTGAGGCAAGATAGCATTCCTATTTCCATCTATAGGGGTATTTAGTCCTCCGGCTGTGTCGAGGTGTCTAGGGTTGTTAGGCACACCCCACGGCTACTTCTAGTTGCGGTGTTAGTTCAGGATTTGCGGTCAGTACAGGTTCCACCGACTCCAGAGAAAGTCTCATGCGGCTCCAAGGTCACCGGATCATAACACAGGGCCAGGACTTCAACGGGCCTTCGGAGGGTGAGTATATGTTTATTTTTTATTTTAACTCTGTATACTACGTGGCTCTGTGCTGTATACTCCGTCGCTGTGCAATATACTACATGGCTGGGCAATATACTACGTACGTGGCTGGCCAATATACTACGTGGCTGAGCAATATACTACGTACGTGGCTGGCCAATATACTACTTGACTGGGCAATATACTACGTGGCTGGGCAATATACTACATCACTGGGCAATATACTACGTGACTGGGCAATATACTACGTGCCTGGGCAATATACTACGTCACTGGGCAATATACTACGTCACTGGGCAATATACTACGTGACTGGGCAATATACTACGTGACTGGGCAATATACTACGTGACTGCAATATACTACGTCACTGGACAATATACTACGTGGCTGGGCAATATACTACGTGACTGGGCAATATACTACATCACTGGGCAATATACTACATGGCTGGGCAATATACTATGTGGCTGGGCAATATACTACGTGGCTGGGCAATATACTACGTGGACATGCATATTCTAGAATACCCGATGCGTTGTCACTTCCGTCTGTCCTTCTGTCTGTCACGGATATTCATTGGTCGCGGCCTCTGTCCGTCATGGAATCCAAGTCGCTGATTGGTCGTGGCAAAACAGCGATGACCAATCAGCGATGGGCACAGTCCGGCGGGAAAATGGCTGCTCCTTCCTCCCCGCAGTCAGTACCCGCTCCGTACTCCCCTCCAGTCTGCCCTCACACAGGCTTAATGGCAGCGGTCCATGCTGCGATCTCGCGAGATGATGACGTAGCGGTCTCGAGAGACCGCTACCTCATCATCTCGCGACACCGCAATGCACTCTTCAGACCGGAGCCCACGAGCAGCGTCGGTAACCACTTTGCCTGCATCCGGGGCCAACGGAAGGTGAGTATATAACTATTTTTTATTTTATTCCTTTTTTTAACAGGGATATGATGCCCACATTGCTACATACTGCGTGGGCTGGGCAATATACTACATGGGCTGGGCAATATACTACGTCGCTGGGCAATATACTACATGGGCTATGCTATATACTACGTGGCTGGGCAATATACTACATGGGCTGTGCTATATACTCCGTGGCTGGGCAATATACTACGTGACTATACAACGTGGGCTGCGCAATATACTACGTGGACTGCGCAATATACAACGTGGGCTGCGCAATATACAACGTGGGCTGCGCAATATACAATGTGGGCTGCGCAATATACACTGTGGGCTGCGCAATATACAACGTGGGCTGCGCAATATACAACGTGGGCTGTGCAATATACTACGTGGGCTGCGTAATATACAACGTGGGCTGCGCAATATACAACGTGGGCTGCGCAATATACTATGTGGGCTGCGCAATATACAATGTGGGCTGCCCAATATACTACGTGGGCTGCGCAATATACTACGTGGGCTGCGCAATGTACAACGTGGGCTGCGCAATGTACAACGTGGGCTGTGCAATGTACTACGTGGGCTGCGCAATATACAACGTGGGCTGCGCAATATACTATGTGGGCTACGCAATATACAACGTATGTACTGCTTTGGCTGCGCAATGTCCTGCGTTGGCTGCGCAATGTACTGCGTTGGCTGCGCAATGTACTGCGTGGGCTGCGCAATGTACTGCGTGGGCTGCGCAATATACTACGTGGGCTGCAATATACTACGTGGGCTGTGCTATACACTACCCATACATATTCTAGAATACCCAATGCGTTAGAATTGGGCCACCATCTAGTACAGTATAATGAGCCCCATATATTGCTCCATACAGTATTATTGGCACCACACAGTGCTCCATACATAATAATGAGCCCCATATAATGATCCATACAGTATAATCCACCCCATATAATGATCCATACAGTATAATGAGCCCCATATATTGCTCCATACAGTATTATAGGAACCGCACAGTGCTCCCTACAGAATAATGAGCCACATATATTGCTCCATACAGTATTAAAGGCACCATATAGTGCTCCATACAGAATAATGAGCCCCATATAATGCTCCATACAGTATAATGAAGCATAACTTGTTATGAAAAAATAAGCCCTCAGATAGTTCTGTAAATGAAAACAAAAATAAAAATGTTATGGCTCTCCGATCATGATGAAGATAAAACAATGAATATTTTGTTAAAAAATTATAGTGTGCAAAAGTAGTAAAATGTTAAAAATTTAGATAAGTTGGACATCACTACAATTTACAATACCAAATAACTATATCATTATGTACATATAATATAAAAAAAATAAAATGTAATAATAAAAAGTTGTCTGTACCAGAAAACTTCATCCACTAAAACACCCAAAGCAAGTTTACAACCCCATACAAAGCCATTGGCAAAACATGTGTTGGGTGTGTTTTCGTGAATTAACCGCAATATACCAATTTGTATATTATTAATTGACTTTAATCTGATTATTCTGCAGCACATTTGGTTCACCCTGTATTTGACTTTTGTTGGATGCATATATGTGGAGCGCCCCCACACCGCCGCAGGGCCGAGGGGTACCCGGAGCCGGGCCTCTAGGTCTCAGTCCTGGGGTTGTCACGGTGGCTAGACCCGGTCCGTGGCCCTGTCTGTCAGTGGGGGACGTCCGGTGCAATAAGTGATGTAGTAACGGTGTAGCGGTGCAGTTGTGGGGTGCAGGTCGCGGTAAATAACGAGGACACCAGGTTGCAGTCTCTTTACCTCTTTACTGAAGCTCTCTGGGTCCTCAGTCCAGAATACGGCTCACCAGGCTGCGCAAGTCCGGCCGGTCCAATGGCACTTCCAGAGCTCTCCTTGCAGGTGGAAATCGGTGCCTTCCTTCTAGCGCTATGTGTTGCAGTCCTTCCCTGCTGTGCTTACGGAAAGTACCCCACAACTGTTGTGTCTGTTTCTCGTGTTCCCTCACAACAACTTAATTCGCAATGATCTTCCTCGTCCCTCCAGATACTATGGTAGGAACGCACCCGTATGACGGGGAGGCTCGGAGATCTTCCGGGACTCTATCTGCGCCCCTCTCCTGTTGGTACCCCCCTTTGCCTTCCTGGGTGATGCGTGAGACAGTCCGCCTAAAGCTAACTGCCCTGCCGTAGGTCTGAGGTATGGCTTGAAACTCTTTACCTCCTCGGCGTTCCGGCCACCGGTAGTGCGCCTCAGTAAGGTGCTGCCTCTTTCAGCACAACCCTCACTGGTATTCTCCTTTCGCTTGACTTCGTTTCTCACTCAGCACAATCTATCTCGCTTCTAGTCCTTTCTTGAGTCCCGCCGCTTCCAGGAGCCTGCGCGGACCCGTTACGTTCTTTCAATGCCAAGCCTCTGCCAGGATCCCACCCCTGGCAGAGACCCTACAGTCTCTCCCTTCACAACACCCCCTGCCACAGGGTGTTGCTCCGTTCAATCCCGTCAGCGTTCTCTCTAACTTCCTGCCTGACCCCCAGTTTACCCACTATGGTGGGGAGTGGCCTAATGAATAGCACCCTTAGCTCCCCCCGGAGGCCCAGCTGTGAAATGAATTGGTGACTGTGATACCTGCTCAGAGAACTCCTTCAGTGCCATCGAACGCACCATGGCCCCCCCTAGTGGCTGAGCCATGATACTGCAACGACCAGGACTCTGGGGCGCTGCACTCCCCCCTGGTTAAACACAGTACTCCGGGACTGGGAAGAAAAACAACAATACAGGTTAGCAAAAAGACATAGTTTTGTTGAGTGCAAATAACAATAAGTATACTTAAGTAAGCTTCCCTTTATGGGAGGTGAGGACACTTTTAACGTTACAAACATAATCAACATTATAAATTACAGAGCATAAATAACTTCTGTTACCCAACCGGGTATTCTACTTAGTGCAATTTTTAGAACAATAACTTAACATTGCCTTTAAGAAACTCACACTCTTAGTCTATCAAAGGCCTTCCTATAATCACATTATAAGGCATTTCAACTTTACATTCTCCTTCTTGTGAACCTGCAGGACCGCCTGTCCCTACGGCACCAGACCTACTGCCTCTCCTTTCTTTTACAGGACCGCCCTGTTCAGCCAGGGCCTACTGCCTTTCGCTACTATACACAGTATAGACATAACATTCCTTTCGGTTGAAGAACTCTGAGCCCGCTCTACTCGGCTCCTTTAAGGACTCACTCTCTAACCCCTACGGGTTCACTCTCTGTCCTTAGTAACAAAGTAACTTTTCAATGGGGACGCGGGGTTTACCTTCTATCCTCACCTTCATTATTACTTCTTTTTCTTTCAACTATGCAGGCTTCTACATCTACCCCTACGGGCTCTCTGCATCTTTCCTTTCTACAAAACATTATTCAGATTTCACATTTCAACAACTTCAACACATATAACTCGGCATGTAAAACAGTTATATTTTCTTTTTCAAGGCATCATTATCACATTACTGTTCTGCAACAGTATCTCTCTCAAGTTCAGTTTCTCACATCCCCTTTAAGAGGAGACCAAGTCTCTCTGAGGTAGCTCGTCTTCTCAGCCTACCAGCCCATGCAAAGGTTCCGGCATGGTATCTTCGCAAAGTGTCTTTAACTAGAACCGGTAGGAAAGGTATCTTCGCAAAGTGTCTTTCAAACAAATAGGGCAAATATCTTCGCAAAGTGTCTTTAACTCAAACAAATAGGGCAAATATCTTCGCAAAGTGTCTTTGGCTAAAACCAGTAGGGAGCACCTTTAAGAAGGTGCAACTTTTTACAAGGGAGAGTTTGAATCATGCGCAGTTCATGATTTCTGCAGTTTTTTTAAACTTGTGCAAAACTTTGAGAACAACAACAGTGGCCCCGGGTCAACAAAGGGGTCACCTTTAACCCTAGACGGGTTTAGTAGCAAACAGGAACAGTTAAAGGAATGAACAGTTAACTATTTACATTTTCCATGGTATCGAGGTTTATTCTTTTTCTGGTGGCTCGGGCTCCTGAACCCCGGCCACTGTAGCACGGACACCAGCGGCAAGCTCCGCAGGGACCACCTGGTCACCTGCTGTCTGAATTTGAAGCCTAACTCTGTCGGCAAGTTCAGGAGCTGCTACAAAGCGTACAGTAGAAACGGTGACAAGATCTGGCAGCCCTGGATTGACCACAGTTGGGGCCGCAGGTGCCATTCTCTCAGACTCGCATCGCTGAACTTTCCGGGCACGCCACCCTTGTGTGTTCCAGTGGCGGGTATATGTCACCTGATCCCCCTCCCGGAGTGGTTCACCTTCTCGATCACAGCAGGGGGTCTCCACATCGTAGCCGGCAACGAAGATGCCAGTAGGTAGGCCCGACTCCCAAATGGAACCCCACCCCTTCTTTGGGTGGAATGCCGCCACCGTCCCTCGCCTGACAGCATCCGTCCCATCATAGATCATTTTTTTGCTCTGCAGTTCCCGTCTTTCAACTTCGGTGCGCTGTCCCCAATGCTGGAGCACACATTGTTTGTATTGGTCCCAGGTAAGTATCGCAATAGTGAGACCTTCCATTGGAATCCCATCCTGCTCGACCCAGGGAACATCCCATCGGAACATCACCCCTCCTGGGTCCATTTCTATGGGCTCTCCCCACCTGGTTGGCAATGGTGGTAACAACTTCCCCAACGCACCGGGGGTGAGAACCGCTCGGTCGATTGTAAACGCGGGGTTACTGTTGTGGGGAGGATCGGTCGGGAGAGCAGAACCGTCCAGGGGAGTAGGGGCGCCGCCCATACCTGCGCCTGATGTGGTTCCATCGGTGCCGCTCCGGTCCGTTAACAAAGACGCTGGAATCTGCTGCAGCCCGGACCGGGGCTCCTCCAATGGGATGCTCGGATTCGGCTCCGCTGGCTGTGGTTCCTCCTCCTCTAACTCCAAGGTCGGGATTGGTGGACATAGCTCCGCTGTCGGATCCGCAGGCTTCCGGTCCATCTCCGGTGAAGAAGGGCAGGCCTGAACCACTTCTTCCTCGCTCAGGCACTCGCCGTTCATCATCGCTGCCTGATAGTCGGTGGCAGTGCATGCACCTGACTCCGCCATTTCTCTGAGGTCGGGCTTCTCCATCACCCGCTTCCCGCCGTTGCATCTCAAGGGGTGTTTCTCTTCTGTTTTGGGGCAGGTCATCTCTTTGCAGCCAGAAGTGCAGGGGGCGGTAGCCATTTCTCGCGCCACACTGGGAGTCTCCGCCCATAACACACCCTCCTTCTCCTGGGGTGTAGCAATGGCGGCGCCTTTTGGCGGGAACTTTTGGCGGCTAATGGCGCAGCACACAGTCTTGCAATAAAGTACAGTCCAAGCACAGTAAATCACAGTCTCTAGGCACACATGACCTGATTCTTCAGGCTTAAGTAGATCCTGTTCGTGACGCCAAGTTTGGAGCGCCCCCACACCGCCGCAGGGCCGAGGGGTACCCGGAGCCGGGCCTCTAGGTCTCAGTCCTGGGGTTGTCACGGTGGCTAGACCCGGTCCGTGGCCCTGTCTGTCATTGGGGGACGTCCGGTGCAATAAGTGATGTAGTAACGGTGTAGCGGTGCAGTTGTGGGGTGCAGGTCGCGGTAAATAACGAGGACACCAGGTTGCAGTCTCTTTACCTCTTTACTGAAGCTCTCTGGGTCCTCAGTCCAGAATACGGCTCACCAGGCTGCGCAAGTCCGGCCGGTCCAATGGCACTTCCAGAGCTCTCCTTGCAGGTGGAAATCGGTGCCTTCCTTCTAGCGCTATGTGTTGCAGTCCTTCCCTGCTGTGCTTATGGAAAGTACCCCACAACTGTTGTGTCTGTTTCTCGTGTTCCCTCACAACAACTTAATTCGCAATGATCTTCCTCGTCCCTCCAGATACTATGGTAGGAACGCACCCGTATGACGGGGAGGCTCGGAGATCTTCCGGGACTCTATCTGCGCCCCTCTCCTGTTGGTACCCCCCTTTGCCTTCCTGGGTGATGCGTGAGACAGTCCGCCTAAAGCTAACTGCCCTGCCGTAGGTCTGAGGTATGGCTTGAAACTCTTTACCTCCTCGGCGTTCCGGCCACCGGTAGTGCGCCTCAGTAAGGTGCTGCCTCTTTCAGCACAACCCTCACTGGTATTCTCCTTTCGCTTGACTTCGTTTCTCACTCAGCACAATCTATCTCGCTTCTAGTCCTTTCTTGAGTCCCGCCGCTTCCAGGAGCCTGCGCGGACCCGTTACGTTCTTTCAATGCCAAGCCTCTGCCAGGATCCCACCCCTGGCAGAGACCCTACAGTCTCTCCCTTCACAACACCCCCTGCCACAGGGTGTTGCTCCGTTCAATCCCGTCAGCGTTCTCTCTAACTTCCTGCCTGACCCCCAGTTTACCCACTATGGTGGGGAGTGGCCTAATGAATAGCACCCTTAGCTCCCCCCGGAGGCCCAGCTGTGAAATGAATTGGTGACTGTGATACCTGCTCAGAGAACTCCTTCAGTGCCATCGAACGCACCATGGCCCCCCCTAGTGGCTGAGCCATGATACTGCAACGACCAGGACTCTGGGGCGCTGCATATGCTTGGTATGTTTTTGCTTTTATCATAGTTTTAAGTATTTGTGAAAACTATTTACGGTGGGGAAAAAAGTATTTAGTCAACCACCAATTGTGCAAGTTCTGACACTTAAAAAGATGAGAGAGGCCGCTAATTGACATCACAGATAGACCACAACTATGAGAGTCAAAATGAGAAAAATCCAGAAAATCATCTTGTCTGATTTGGTTTGCACGTTAATGACGGGCCAATTTTTACCTTTATGAGGTAATAACTCTGGAACACTTAAACACATGTCTGCTTTACATCAGCACAATTTTGGAACCAATTTTTTTTTCGTTAGGCAGTTATAAGGGTTAAAAGTTGACCAGCAATTTCTCATTTTTACAACAAAATTTACAAAACCATTTTTTTAGGGACCACTTCACATTTTAAGTCACTTTGAGGGGTGTATATGGCAGAAAATACCCAAAAGTGACACCATTCTAAAAACTGCACCCCTCAAGCTGATCAAAACCACATTCAAGAAGTTTATTAACACTTCAGGTGTTTCACAGGAGCAGAAGCAACGTGGAAGGAAAAAATTAACATTTAACTTTTTAGTCACAAAAATTATCTTTCAGCAACAATTTTTTTTTATTTTCACAAGGGTAAAAGAAGAAAATGGACCCCAAAAGTTGTCCAATTTTTCCTGAGTATGCTGATACCCCAGATGTGGGGGTAACCACTGTTTGGGTGCACGGCAGGGCTTGGAAGGGAAGGAGCGCCGTTTGACTTCTTCAAACTAAAATTGGCTGGAATTGTGATTAGACGCCATGTCGCCTTTGACGAGCCCCTGATGTACCTAAACAATGGAAACCCTCCACAAGTGACCCCATTTTGGAAACTAGACCCCCTATGGAACTTATCTAGATGTATCGTGAGCACTTTGAACCCCTAAATGCTTCACAGAATAACGCCCGGGCGTGAAAACAAAAAATCATATTTTTTCCACAAACATGATTGTTTAGTCCCCAATTTTTAATTTTCCCAAGGGTAACAGGAGAAATTGGACCCCAAAGTTGTTGTCCAATTTGTCCTGAGTATGCTGGTACCCCATATGTGGGAAAAAATACTGTTTGGGCACATGTCGGGGCTCGGAAGGGAAGTCGTGACGTTCTGGAATGCAGATTTTGATGGAATGGTCTGAGGGCATCATGTTCCATTTGCAGAGCCCCTGATGTGCCTAAACAGAAAAAAAAAACCACACAACTGACATCATTTTGGAAACTAGACCACCAAGTAACTTATCTAGATGTGCCCCCTTTTTGGAACTAATCTACTGTTTCCTGCGTATTCCCCTTTTGTAACACACGCGGCACCTTTTTTGCGACTTACTTCTTTTTCCAGTTTGCGGGACCTCCCCTGGAAAAAGCTGACCTGGTATGATACGAGCACCTTCAGTTCCGAAAGTACTGGGGCCCGCTCCTTCCTGAGTGCCAAATATCAGGGCATTAACCATTACCTCCTGGAACTGAAGGTACGACGTATCGGTGTGGCGTGCACATCGTGACAGCAGGAAAGCGTTGAGCATTGCCATTTGTACGATGTGCAAGGTTAGCTTTTTGCACCACACCCTGGCCATTCTCAAAGCAATGTACAGTTGGAGGAGTTGATCGGAGAGATCAACGCCCCCATGTTTTTGTTGTACCCCAGTACACAGTCTGGTTTGCAGACCTGTGTAGAGGTACCTCGTACAGTGCTGAGGGCACTGCCATCACCATATATGGTGGTCAAGAGAAGGACATCCCTCTTGTCCTTGTACTTGACCACCAGCAAGTGGTCGCTACATTGAGCTCTGCTGTCACCCCTTCTGAGCATCTGCATAAGTAGCGTTTTTGGGAGGCCTCTCTGATTTTTGCGGACAGTACCGCAGGCTGTGGTACCTCGCGCAGAAGGGAATTTGAAGAGTGGGATGCTGGAATAAAAGTTATCAGTGTAGAGGTGATAACCTTATCCAGCAGTGGGTGCACCAAATCCCACACAATTTTCCCACTCACTGCCAGGACAGGGGTACACTCAGGGGGTTCAATCCTGGTGTCCTTTTCTTCATATACTCTAAAGCTGTAGGTGTACCCTGAGGTAATCTCACACAGCTTATGGAGTTTGATTCCATACCAGGCACTCTTGCTGGGCGGGTATTGATGGAATCCGAGCCTTCCCTTAAAATGAACCAAGGACTCATCCACACAGATGTCCATTTGGGGCACTACATTTCAGCAAACTTTTTGTTGAAGTGTTTGATACCGGCTAGACGGTCAAAGTTGGGGTCATCTCATGCGGGACACTTTGCATTATCGGTATAATGCAGGAATTTGTACATGGCCTCAAAACACGTCCGGGCCATGACCATTCGGAAAACTGGAGCGTTATATAAAAGATCAACACTCCAATATTGCTGAAGTTCTGGCTTCTTCAGGATCCCCATATGAAGGACCAGGTCCCAAACTGCATCATTTCAACTGTGTCTACAGCAGACCAGTTAGAATATGATGAACTGGGATTTTGCGCCAAAAATTGCCGAATATATAAATTAGTTTGCTCCACCAAGGGGTTAACAAAATCCTCAGAGAAAAAGACTTTGGAGGCCGGAGGTGTCAAACTTGATTCCTGATTCTGCCACAAAATCAGTAATCAGTGGCTCATAATTTTCAGGGGGTGAGGTCCATATGGGGTCCAAAGAGGGGTGTGCTGGTTCATCTTCAGGAGTGGTCGGTGCCTCATCCTCTGTCTTGGGACATCTGTGTGACAATTTTGCAGGACCCGAGGACGAAGATGAGAAGGAGGAAGAGGATGAAGAATCCGAAAAGTATAGAAATGTGGGATCCTCTCCTTCGCTATCAGTGTCAGAGGCAAGGATAGAATATGCTTCCTCCACTGAACAGCGCTGATGGAATGAACTTGACAGAGGGACATTTATTTTGTGAATATGGTGCTTTGTGTGTACTTTATTTATAGCTGTATGTGTATGCATGGGGGGTAGTGATTGGTGCAAACTATTATCTGAAAAGAAAAAGTTAAAGAAAATAAGCAAATAGGGAGAAAAAAATGCCTGTGAAAAGAAAAGTCTTAAACAGCAGGCCCTAGCTCTGAACTGCGTCACTTATCAAAATTCGACGGCTGCTGGATGTGCGAACGGGGATGGCGCAAGTGGGGTGTGAAAAAGAAAAATGGAAAACAGCTGGCACAAGCTCTGATAAGTGAACTGCGTCACTTATCAAAGTTCGGCGGCTGTGGGATGTGCGTACGGAGTTGGCACAAAGGGGGCTGAGAAAAAAAGCAAGCACGAGTGTGATCGGTGAACTGCGTCACCAATCAACGCTCGGCGACTGCTAAATGTGCGCACAAAGGCGGAGCAAAGGGGGTAAAAGAGGGGGAAGGGGGGGATTGGGGTGGATGAAGAGAGAACGGGAAGGGATCAGGGTCCAACACTTACGGTTGTAGTCAGGTGACGCAAAGGGGGGTGAAAAAATAGGAAAGTGGCAGGCACGAGCTCTGATAAGTAAGCTGCTTCACTTATATTATCAAAGTTCGGCGGCTGCGAGATGTGCGTACGGAGTTGGCGCAAAGGGGGATGAGAAAAAAAAGCGAGCATGAGTGTTTATCGGTGAACTGCGTCACCAATCAACGCTCGACGACTGCTAAATGTGCACACGGAGGTCGGCGCAAAGGCGGGTAAAAAGAGGGGGAGGGGGAGATTTGGGTGGATGAAGAGAGATCGGGAAAGGATCAACACCTACAGTTGTAGTCTCTCCTCTTTCTTCTGTCTTCTTTCTTCAGCAGGAATTGTGGTGTCACAGGCTTCTGTGGCACCACAAGTCCCAGCACAGGAGGACATCTAGCTGTGTGACCGATCTGCAGGAATCCTCAGCTAATGTGAGGATTCCTGCAGAGCAGTCACACAGGTCACACACAGGTGACAGAAAAGTCATACTGCTGCTGTGACCTGTCATTGGTGGGATTGATGATCACATTAATCCCACCAATCAGAGGAGGCCCTGGTGACGCTGGGGTTGCTAGGCACCAGCCTATTATCGGAGCTCACACCTCCAATCCTAGGCAGGTCACCGCCAGATCACCAGCAGGGCACAGCGCGGTCACACCGCTGCTGTGCCCTGTTATTGGAGCGATCGACGATTACATCAATCGCGCCAATCTGCAGCTGCAGGCCATACTAGGCCTGTCCTAGGCACCGGCCTAGGATCAGAGCTATTACAGCATCAATCCAGGCAGGTACCTGCAGGGCACAGCGCGGTAACATCGCTGCTGTGCCCTGCGATTGGCACGATCGATGTGATCTTCGATCGCAACAATCCGAGGGGTTATCGCCGACACCTGGTGTTGCCAGGCACCGGCCTAAGATCGAGTACATCGGTACTCGATCCTAGCCTGGGACGTCACTGTTTCAGCCAATCTGCTTGGCTGAAACAATGAGAAAGGCTGGAATTGGCTGTTCACAATTGAACAGCCAATCACAGCGATCGGGAGGCTGGATGGGGAAGATGCAGCCCAGGATGCCGACACCATCTTCCTACAGGTAAGATGCTGTTGGAATTTTAATGCGATCTCCACAACTTAAGTTGCAGTGTCGCATTAAAGGGCATAATGTACTATTTCGTCCATCAGAATTAAGTCCCAGGTCACATAGATGTAATAGTACTTCTGATGGCAGAAAGGGGTTAACAAAAGTTCATCTCAATATTTTGTTATATATCCTTATTTGGCAATGTCAGAAGTCAAATGTTTTTCTGTAAATCTTCACAAGGTTGGCACACACTGTTGGTGGTATGTTGGCCCATTCCTCCATGCAGATCTCCTCTAGAGTAGTGATGTTTTGGGCAACACGGACTTTCAACTTCTTCCAAAGATTTTCTGGATCTGGAGACTGGCTAGGCCACTCCAGAACCTTCATATGCTTTTTACGAAGCCACTCCTTCGTTGCCCTGGCGGTGTGCTTGGGATCATTATCATGCTGAAAGATCCATCCACGTTTCATCTTCAATGCCATTGCTGATTGAAGGAGGTTTGCACTCAAGCACATGGCCCATTGATTCTTTCATGTACAGTACAGACCAAAAGTTTGGACACACCTTCTCATTTAAAGATTTTTCTGTATTTTCATGACTATGAAAAGATTCAAGATTGTTGGAAGACCATTTCCCGGTGACTACCTCTTGAAGCTCATCAAGAGAATGCCAAGAGTGTGCAAAGCAGTCATCAAAGCAAAAGGTGGCTACTTTGAAGAACCTAGAATATAAGACATAATTTCAGTTGTTTCACACTTTTTTGTTAAGTATATAATTCCACATGTGTTAATTCATAGTTTTGATGCCTTCAGTGTGAATGTACAATTTTCATAGTCATGAAAATACAGAAAAATCTTTAAATGAGAAGGTGTGTCCAAACTTTTGGTCTGTACTGTACACGAATCATTCGTCCTGGTCCCTTTGCAGAGATACAGCCCCAAAGCATGATGCTGCCACCCCATGCTTCACAGTAGATATGGTGTTCTTTGGTTGCAACTCAGCATTCTGCCTCCTCCAAACACGATGAGTTTTGTTTCTACCGAACAGTTCTACTTTGGTTTCATCAGACCACATGACTTTCTCCCAATACTCTTCTGGATAATCCAAATGCTCTCTAGCAAACTTCAGACGGGCCCAGACATGAACTGGCTTAAGCAGGGGGACATTTCTGGCACTGCAGGATCTGTGTCCCTGGTGGCGTAGTGTGTTACTGATGGTAGCCTTTGTTACAGTGGTCCCAGCTTTATGCAGGTCATTCACTGGGTCTTCCCGTGTGGTTCTGGGATTTTTGCTCACCGTTCTTGTGATCATTTTGACCCCACGGGGTGAGATCTTGCGTGGAGCCCGAGATCAAGGGAGATTATAAATGGTCTTGTATGTCTTCCATTTTCCTATTATTGCTCCCACAGTTGAATTCATCACCAAGCTGCTTGCCTATTGCAGATTCAGTCTTCCCAGTCTGGTGCAGGGCTACAGTTTTGTTTCTGGTGTCCTTCAACAGCTCATTGGTCTTCACCATAGTGTAGTTTGGAGTCAGACTGTTTGAGATTGTGGACAGGTGTCTTTTATACTGATAACAAGTTCAAACAGGTGCCATTACTACAGGTAATGAGTGGAGGACAGAGGAGCTTCTTAAAGAAGAAGTTACAGGTCTGTGAGAGCCAGAAATCTTGCACGTTTTTAGGTGACCAAATACTTGTTTTCCACCATAATATGCAAAATAAATCTTGCCAAATCAGACAAGGTGATTTTCTGGATTTGTTTTCTCATTTTGACTCTCATAGTTGTGGTGTACCTATGATGTCAATTACAGGCGTCTCTCATCTTTTCAAGTGGGAGAACTTGCACAATTGGTGGCTGACTAAATACTTTTTTTCCCCTCTGTATGCTTTTTCTTGTGTCCTGCAAATTGATGAATGGAATGGTTTCTAGCAGTTGGGTAAGTATATCTATGGGGCCAAGGATTGCTTTTTCACCATATTCAGACACTATAACCCGCAGAAGATACCAATCTGAAGCTGTCAGTGGAACAGATTACATTTCATTTTGATGTAATTGGCATTTAGTCCGAAGAGCTTATATCTCAAGGATTATCCTTTATGTTTAGAGGGGACTGATGTTCAAAATAACAGGAAAAATACATTTTGAACTATCAAGATTTGGGATGTACCTTTACTACCTGAGGTAGATTTTATTTTCAGACAGTTATTACCCCTATTGTGACACAGAAGGATATGAATCAAATACTGTGGGTTTAGTCCACTTAATTTACCAGCTGAACTTTCATAAGGAATTACTCATCTTTTCATCGTACCACCTGTGAGATTCCAGTAAAATGTCAACATTTTCATATCTCCATCATCTCAATTCAGAAAAACTTTTTTTTTCCTTTTTTTCCTTTTGTGGATTGGATCAAATCAGAGAAGCATGGAAAAAGGATAAGAGAACATAATCAATAAATGTGTTTCTTTGTGATATAAAAATGTAAAATTACCCAAAGGTGATTTTACGTGAATGGAATGAACTTCAGAACTTTACAGTTTGCTAACTTACCTACGTATGAAGACGGAAATGCTCTGGACTTGGCTTTCTCCCGGCTCTGCTCACTGAACGACTTTCCTTCACTGTCAAGAACTGTCCCCTCACCCGGTACACCCCCACTTACCACACTTATAGGAATACACGTACCATTAACACTCAGAAGCTTATGGACAATCTACACTCATATTTAGAAACCCTAAACTATTGGACAAACAATCTATAGATTTGAGTTTCAGTCTCATCTCTATGCTGATGACACCCAATTATACACTTCTTCCCCTGACATGTCCCCCACAATAATTCAAAACAACAAGGATTGTTTGTTCACTGTCTCTAGCATAACGTCCTCCCCTCTATCTGAAACTGAATCTCTCCAAAACGGAACTTCTTGTGTTTCCTCCTTCTACTAACACCTATCTCTGCCCGACATTGAAATTACCTTGGAGGGTTCAACCATAACTCCTAGGCAGCACACCCACTGTCTAGGGGTTATATTTAACACTCAACTTTCTTTTATTCCGTATATCCGTTCACTCACTTGCTCATGTCACTTGCATGTTAAAAACAAGTCCAAAATCTGACTTTTTCTCACCTTTCAAACTGCTAAAACTCTTTGTCACTCGTATTCACTCTCGTTTAGACTTCTGCAACTCTCTTCTGATCGGTCTCACTCTTACTAAACTCTCTCCTCTGCAATCCGTCCTGAATGCAGAAGCCATGGTCATATTTCTGTCCAGCCACTTCACCGAAGCCTCCACTTTGTGCAAGTCATTACACTGGTTACCAATCTGATACAGAAGACAATATAAACTCATATACTCAGATGGTTGAGAGCTACAAATATTTGGGGGTTCACCTTGACAGCAAACTCGATTGGAGGTGTCATACGGAGAAGGTTTACAAGAAGGGAATGAGCAGACTGTACTTTCTACGGAAGCTCAGGTCATTCAATGTGTGCATTAAAATGCTCAAAATTCGTTGTGGCAAGCGCCATCTTTTTTGCTATCATATGCTGGGGCAGTAGTGTGCGAGTAGCTGATGCTAATAAGCTCAACAAACTTATCAAGAAGGCAAGCGCAGTTGTTGGCCCCCATCTTGACTCTTGAGGAGGTAGTGTAAGATAGGATTCAGAAGGAGTGTAGGGCTATAATGATCAATAATACACACTCACTATACGAGCTGTTCCTGAAGCAGAAGAGCACATTCAGCAGCCGCCTAATCCTACCAAGGTGTAAGAAGGAGAAATTCAGGAAATTGTTTGTGCCTAATGCTATGGGGATATTTTACAATTTATCTATCTAGATAGACGACAATGACCTATGGCTGGTGCACTAATGACAATGTTTCAGAGATTGAAGATCTACAGTACCTGCATTTACACAAATGTGTTTGTTACGTTATGTGGTCAGTCATGTGCAAGATCTGTGTCTAGGAACTACTTTATGTAATGCTGTTTGGAATGCTATTTGTAACGCTGCTGTAATACCATAATTTCCCTCTGGATCAATAAAGTGTATCGTATGGTATCGTATCGTATATCTCTCACCCACAAAGCTCTCCACAGTTCGGCACCACCCTATATCTCCCCCCTCATCTGTGTCTATAGGCCTACACGTTCTCTCTATTCTGAAACCGATCTAAAACTAACATCCTCCATAATTCGAACCTCACACTTCCATTTCCAAGACTTCTCCAGCGCTGCGCCAGCTGTCTGGAATGCACTACGCCACACAATCTGACTGTTACCTAGCCCCATGTTTTTAAGTGTGCTTTAAAAACACATCTCGTTACACAGGCCTATTATTATTATTATATTTATTTATATAGCACCATTGATTTCATGGTGCTGTACATGAGAAGGGGTTTCATACAAATTACAGATATCACTTACAGTAAACAAACTTACAATCACAGACTTAGGCTGCCGTCACATTAGCAGTATTTGGTCAGTACTTTACCTCAGTGTTTGTAAGCCAAAACCAGGAGTGGAACAATCAGAGGGAAAGTATAATAGAAACATGTGCACCACTTCTGTATTTATCACCCACTCCTGGTTTTGGCTTATAAATACTGATGTAAAATACTGACCAAATACTGCTAGTGTGACGGCAGCCATATAGAGAGACGTATAGTAGTTATACTCTTGTACATAGGAGCAGTATTATAGTAGTTATATTCTTATACATAGGGGCAGTATTATAGTAGTTATATTCTTGTACATAGGAGGCAGTATTAGGGTATATGTCAACGTTCAGGAATGTATCAGGATTTGCTCAGGATTTGGCGCAGGTAAAATCTGCACCAAATCTGCACCTGAGGTCACAGGCAGGTCACCTGCGTTTTTGATGCGTTTGATGAGTTTTTCATGCGTTTTTTGATGCGTTTTTTTTTCATGCGGATTTGTGTTTTTGTAAGCTCAATAAAGATATACTAAAAAAAAAGAATTGTGATACAATTTCTTGTCCAACCGCTTCATTTACATACTCCATTGAAGAATATACACACACAGCTAGATAGATAGATAGGTTAGATGGATACAATAGATAGATATGATACATATCGTATCCGTCTATCTATCGTATCTATCTATCACATCTATCTATGGATCTATTTATCATATTTATCTATGGTATCTATCTTTCGATATAGATATCTATTATATCTATCGATATATCTATCTATTATCTACCGATATATATCTATCTATAAATATATCTCTATATAGATATATCGATAGATATATATATTGATAGATAATAGATAAATAGATAATAGATAGATACGATAGATAGATAATAGATAAACAGATGATTGACAGATACGATAGATAGATAGATAGATAGATAGATAGATAGATAGATAGATAGATAGATAGATAGATAGATAGATAGATACGATAGATGGATCACACAAGCGAGAAACTCTGACGAGTCTCGCATCTTAACACCTGGCACTGTGCCGGCGCCAGTGTCGGGTATTAAGATGAGAGACTCGTCCGAGTTTAGCTAGAAGTATAGCCAGAAAGGCTACGCAGACAGCTGCGGGCTGATATTCATAAACATTATTCAGAATCTGCTCCCTCCTATTCATCTGTCTCCACTCCCTCCATGCACACGATAACTGCACCTGATAATTGCACTTAAACATATTGGATGACCGGATCCTGCAGCTTTATATGAAAATCCCTATTTATTACAATTACTGGATCTGAAATAACAAGCACTTTTCACCTATTGTGCCCCCTTATTTCCTTGTAGATTGTAATCTTGTGAGCAGGGACCTCACGCCTAGCTGTTGACACTGTCCTACGTTGTATTGAATTGATTGTATATGTCCAGACTTAATTGTAAAGTGTTGCGGAATATGTTGGCGTTATAAAAAATAAAATTATTATTATTTCACACCTCAAAGTGCTCAGCACATGCCGTACATACACTGTGCATCAGCACAATGGGATTAATAAATACACAAACTCCACTATTACTGGAAACTTTAAAAATGTAAAGAGCTTAGTTAGCATTTTTTGATCAAAGAGTGCAAAAGCCATCCAACCATATCAAGGTGAACTTTTAATATGGATGTTCTCTAACCACTATACGTCCTACCTCTCCATGTACCAAACCAGCCTCATGTGAATGGGGAAGTGAAAGAAAACCAGGAGTAGCTCACAATTAAAACCTTGTCTGTATACGGATAGCACACAGATGTTCAGTACGTTCGTCTGAATGAGCCCTTACAATGTAAGTTTATGGAGGTTCAGAACAAGGAAATATCTAAAACATTATGGGTAAATATATTATTTAATTACATATATTCACTCAAACCCATAGACTGCTGCAATTTCATCAATTTATGTTCATAACTAGTATACATTAATTTTATTATTTTATTGCACTAAATTATTTTCCTAGAAGAACTGATACAGATATTTTGTATCTGCTATAGACCTGTTTCTGCAGATGCCTCTTATCTTATCTTTCTGTTGAGATAAGAATGGGCATTTTACATTTGGAAAATGGACAGACATGTCACAAAATAGAGATTTAGCCCTTAGTAAGGCTGAGGAGCTTTTTACTGGAATAACACAGAAAGCAAATGAACTGAAAGAAAGGGCCCACATCGACCTTCCAAAATAAATGTATTGCAGCTTTAAAGTGTAAAAATATCTCCGATGCTCAATGGGCAGTACCAGACTATGTTAACCCCTTCAAACCGCAGCCAATTTTCAGTTCTGCACTTTCATTTTTCCCTCTACTTCTTCTAAGAGCCATAACTGGAACGGAGTATTATGATGAGTTTTTGGACTGAAAAGAGTCCATATCCTGTTGTTAAGCAGGGTCAGCTTCTGTTTTCTTGGCCTTTTTTCACAGAATATGAATGATAACACCAAAACTTTTTCTCTACTCATCGTTAGTCGTTGGGTGAAGCCATTTATTGTCAAACTACAGTGTTTTCTCTTTTTAAGTCATAATGACAACTCAAAACATCCAAAAGTCTCTGATCAAAAGTTCACATCCTCTGGTGATTTTCGCCTAATAACATGCACAGAAGTTGACACAAATTGGTTTGAATGGCTACTAAAGGTAAAATCCTCACCTTCGACCTGTTTGCTAGTAATCAATGTGTGTGCATAAAAGCTGAGTGAGTTTCTGGGATTTAGACAGACTCTTGCATCTTTCATCCAGCCACTGACATTTCTGGATTGTGAGTCATGGGGAAAGCAAAAGAATTGTCAAAGGATCTATGGGAAAAGGTAGCTGAACTGTATAAAACAGGAAAGGGATACAAAAAGATATCCAAGGAATTGATAATGCCAGTCAGCAGCGTTCAAACTGTGATTAACAAATGGAAAATCAGGGGCTCTGTAAAAACAAAACCACGTTCAGGTAGACCAACAACAATGTCATCCATAACTGCCAGGAAAATTGTTCGGGATGCAAAGAACAAACCCACAAATAACATCAGCTGAATGACAGGACTCACTGAAAACTAGATGTGTGGCTGTTTCAAGATGCACAATAAGGAGGCACTTGAAGAAAAATGGGCTGCAAGGTGGAGTTGCCAGTAGAAAGCCATTACTATGCAAATGCCACAAAGTATCTTGCCTACAATATGCAAAACAGCACAGAGACAAGCCTAAAAACTTCAGGAACAAGGTAATTTGGAGTGATGAGACCAAAATTGAACTTCTTGGCCACAACCATAAACGTTACCTTTAGAGAAAGGTCAACAAGGCCTATGATGAACGGAATATCATTCCTACTGTAAAGCATGGAGGTGGATCGCTGATGTTTTAGGAATGTGTGAGCTACAAATGCACAGAAAACTTGTTCAAAGATGAAGGAAAGATGAATGCAGCACGTTATCAGCAAATACTGGAGGCAAATTTGTACTCATCAGCCTGGAAGCTGCGCATTGGAACGTACTTGGATGTTCCAACATGCCAACGATCCAAAACACAAGGCCAAGTCAACCTGTCATTGGCTACAGTAGAACAAAGTGAACGTTCTGGAGTAGCCATCTCAGTTTCCTGACCTCAATATCATTGAGCCACTCTGTGGAGATCTCAAGCGCGCAGTTCATGCTAAACATCCCTGGAATTTACAGGTACTGGACGCTTTTTGCTAAGAAGAGTGGGCAGCTTTACCATCTGAGAAAATAAAGAACCTCATCCACAACTACCACAAAAGACTTCAAGCTGTCATTGATGTTAGAAGGGGCAACACACGGTATTAACAAATAGGGTATGTGAGCTTTTGATCAGGGACTTTTGGATGTTTTAGGTTGTCATTATGATTTAGAAAGAGAAAACACAGTAGCTTGACAATAAATGGCTTCACCCAACCACTAACCATGAGTGGAGAAAAAGTTCTGGTGTTATCATTCATATTCTCTGAAAAAAGGCCAAGAAAGCAAAAATTCTGCCGAAGTATGTAAACTTTTGAGCACAACTGTATATATATATATATATATATATATATATATATAAAATATATATGTTTGATTTCCCGCGGCTGCATGTCTCGCGGCTGTTTGAAAGCCACAACACATGCAGGGTTTGCTTGTTTGTTAGGCAATCTGTGCATGTGTTGCGGCTGTCGTACAGCTGCGAGATATGCAGGTGCGGGTACTCGAACATATTATTTGAGCATGCCGAAGACACTCGGTTAGTGCCCGAGCATGCTCTGATAACACTTCATCTGAGCACATTCGCTCATTACTAGTTATCACTATTAATATTGAAAAAAGACGGCTCTCTTCCTGACACCAAATTTGTGATACAAAAACAATTGTAAGAGCTAGGACAGAGATACGAGTGCAGACTTTATATAAAGCCAGGGACCGTATGCACTGAATAAATGACAGAGCCAGGTCTATATCTATTAGACATGTTCTCTGATGCATTGCCTGCAGATGGAATCGTTTCATCTTCAGAGAAGTGCAGGCTGAAGTCCCTCTCCAACCTGGTTAATTACGATCAGGCTAATTGGAATGATGTCCTTTCTACTGGAAAGTCAGAGTCATCTGGGACAAAAATCTATTTCTCCCCAGCGCTTAAACTCTAAACTGCAGCCTCTGTGACATTGAAATATCAATTTTCATACTTTTATGTGGAAGAGGTACGGTGAGCTATTCTGACATGCAAGTTTAAATCAAGACTGATGAATACATGTGTTCAGTAGCCTAAGGCCATGTTCACACTTTCAGTATTTGGTGAGTTTTGTACCTCAGTATCTGTAAGGGCTGTCCCACACGTCCAGATAATTCCGGTACCGGAAAAAATCGGTACCGGAGTTATCCGTGTCCGTGTGCCCGTGAGCTCACGTAGGCCATACGTGCGGCACACGTGTGCCGCCCGTGTGCCGAGTGGGTACCACACGGAGCGTGTGGTACCCATGCGTGTGGTACACTGCATCGTGCTGAAGCCGCGATTCATATCTTCTGTGCAGCAGCGTTTGCTGCATAGAAGATATGAATAATAGTGTTTAAAAGAAAGATCTATGTGTCCGCCGCCCTCCCACCCCCTGTGCACCCCCCCGCTGTTCTGAAAATACTCACCCGCTTCCCTCGTTGGCTGTTGATGCTTCCTGGTCTGACCGCCCCTTCTACTGTATGCGGTCACGTGGGGCCGCTCATTTACAGTCATGAATAGGCGGCTCCACCCCTATGGGAGGTGGAGCCACCTATTCATGACTCTAATCGGCGGCCCCACGTGACCGCATACAGTAGAAGGGGCGGCCAGCACAGAACACTGCGAGGGAGGCGGGTGAGTATTTTCAGAACAGCGGGGGGGCGCACAGGGGGTGGGAGGGCGGCGGACACATAGATCTTTCTTTTAAACACTATTATTCATATCTTCTATGCAGCAAATGCTGCTGCAGAGAAGATATGAATGGCGGCTTTAGCACCATGTGGGGGGGACAGTGCTTACTGTAGCGCTGTCTCCTGCACGCCACACGGACTGCACACGGAGAAGGTCCGTGTGTGGTCCGTGTTTTACACGGACCCATTGACTTTAATGGGTCCGTGTAATACGTGCGCTCCCACGAACACTGACATGTCTCCGTGTTTGGCACACGGAGACACGGTCCGCAAAAAATCAATGACATCTGCACAGATGCATTGATTTTAATGGGTCTACGTGTGTCAGTGGCTCCGGTACGTGAGGAAACTGTCACCTCACGTACCGGAGCCACTGACGTGTGAAACCGGCCTAAGCCAAAACCTGGAGTGGGTAAAAAATACAGAAGTGGTGACGTGTTTCTATTATACGTTTCCTCTGTTCCACAAATTACAAATTCTGAGGTAAAAAAACTCACCAAATACTGGTGTGGACATGGTCTATGACTGATTTTTCATGTATACACACACATTTTGGTTCTCGACTGAAACACCATCGATACATAATTTGCAAGTTAGACTTTTTTACTCCAAATTTTGGAGCACGCAGATCATGAATTTTGCACAAAATGAAAAAATATTTTTAGTTTTGTCTTTAATCTCTTTGTTCAACTTTTTAAAACAAACACTTCACATGTCACAAAATGTTCGCAAAAATTCCAAGTGCACATAAAATCACTGTAGGGGATAACTAGAGAACATTAGTGCAAAAATTTAGCGACTAATTTTTAAAAATAAAAAAACAAAAAACATATAAAATGGATTTTAAAATATATTAAAAAAAAGAATAAAGTGCACATAAAACAGGAGAAAAACACCAAAAACTAGACAAAAAAGGCACAAAAGCAATCATGAAATGGGCCTCATGTTTTTGTGCTGTGTGCAACTAATCATTTGTCTTTCCGTGCTGGGGTCCTGTGTTCATATCCCACCTAGGACAACATCTGCAAGGAGTTTGTATGTTCTCCTTGTGTTTGCGTCTGGGTTCCTCCAGTGAAAATTTAGACTGTGAGCCCCAACGGTGGTAGTGATTATAATGTCTGTAAACGGCTGTGCAATATGATGGCACTGTATAAGGCAATGCATAATAAGTACATTTGTTGCACGGTTTCATAGGTGATCAAACAAAAAAGTTGCTTATTTCTCTTAACAAACTGAACAAAAAGCGTGTAAGTAAAATGAACATAACTAACAATAATTTACATAATAAAAATAAGAGCATAATTCACCACAAAAATGTAAAGAAGAGACTTTACCCATGTAAGGCCGGAATCACACTAGGGTACATCATCTGACACGAGATGCTAATGATACTCGGCTCCTGATCTGCTGCGAGAGCGATCCGAGTGTCAGTGATCTGTGCTCCGAGCCTCTCGCATCAGAGAATTGGAGCACAGGTGCAGAGGAGACGGAGAAAGTAATTTCTCCATCTCCTCCATTGCCGGCGTTCGTGGGAATCGCACTGCTCTCGGGTGATATCTGGCACCCCGCCACACATTACAGGCATTATTCAGTACTTTTCCCATATTTCTCCTCCCAAGCAGGAAATAACTACTCACTATGAGGACTCGCTCATACTAGCGGATAAATCGGAAAGTGCAATGCGAGAAACAATTGATTGAAGTCAAACCTATGGTATTCAATGAGGCAGTGCAGATCTGTGTATTTTTTCTCAGCTATATTTGGCATGCTGCGATTTCACTCCGAAAGCTGATGGGTGGGAGAAGAAAATTGCATGCCATACAGACCATCAGTATGGCATCCAATTCTTACAGACACGTTATAGTTCTGTACCATAGGAAACTGTAAATGATTAATAGCGGCTGGGTAAAAAAAAAAAATCGGATTGCACACGGATGACAAGTGAGAAAAAAATCGTCCCACTTTTCTGGATGAGAATGGGACTGATGTTTTTATATGCTAGTGTGAACCAACCCTGATAAATGCATATGATAACCTCTTATGTGAACCAACCCTGATAAATATATGCTAACCTCTGCATGAGAGCTTTCACACAATTTCATGGACACAGACTAGTGGCCATCCATTGTATCTAATTTGTTAATCCTATGCAAAAACAGTTGAGAATTTGGACCACGTTTCCAAATGAGTCTAATAATTAGAGAAATGCTTCAAAAACAACAATAAAGTCTCCTATTTGCTTTTGCAAGATGTATTTTCCTTCAATTTCTCAGTCCAGTATTGAAATACAGAAATGATGGTGTAGAAGCGCTACCGATTCCTCATCAGTATAAATCACAACTGTTTCTGCAGTCGACAGAGCTCCATCTTGGTCAGCCTCTGACAGTAGTGACTTTTTCATGACAAAGTTTCAAATTCGTTATGGCACATTTTAGTTAGAATATGTTTTTAGAGTACCATTGATCACATAATGTGGTGCATGTGAAAAGGGCTTACATACAAAATACAAATATAAAGTACAATGAACAAATTAAGTGTGATGGACTGGAACAGAGGGAAGAGAGGGCACAGCCCTCAAGGGCTTACAGTCTACAGGGTAATGGGGAAGAAGACAGTAGTTTGGTGGTTGCGTCAACTCTGATGGTGGTGAGGTGGCAGCGGAGTTATTGTAGGCTGAAAGCTTTCTTGAAGAATTGGGTTTTCAAATTCTGTCTCAAGGTTCCGAATGTGGGACACGATCAGACGTGTTGGAGCATGGAAGTGCAGAGGATGGTGGATTCTCGGTAGAAGTCTTGAAAGCAATTGGGTAAGGAACATACGAGAGTGGAGGAGGTCTTATGATGACTGGAGATTACGTGTGGGGAGGTTATTCGTAGGTACAGTATATGGAGGAGAAAGATCATGGACGGCCTAATAGGTCAGTATTAGTAGTTTAAACTATATTTGTTGGGAAACTGGAAGCCAATGATGAGATTTGCAGAGTGGAGAGGTGGAGGAGTAACGATGTGAGTGGTGGAATAATTGGGCAGCAGAGTTAAAGCTGGCCTGGGAGTGAGACAGTGTTAAATTGGAAGGATATTGCAGTAGTCGAGGTGGGAGATGATGAGAACACGCAGTAACATTTGAAAAGATTGACTTTTGAGAAAGGGAAGAATTGTGGAAATATTTTTCAGTAAGAGGCAGGAGGAGGTGTTAAGACCTTGGATGCAGTTCGAAGTACAGGGCAAAGTCAAGGGTTACACAGAAGCAGCAGACTTGTGGTACAGGGAAAGCATGATGTCACGTCGTTACAATTACTACAATGGGTAATGGCATCTAAACTGGAACGGCTAAGTCAATGCCAGAGATTTTGAATGAAGCACCAGCGTGCACACTTGACCTACACTCCATTCAAACTGCTCCTAGCTGTGGCTTTATAGCTGGAAACAGGAGACCCCATTATGATGATTGGTGGTATCCCAGAGTTGGCACCGCCACCATTCTAGCATTGCCACCTATCCAGTTGATATGTGATCAATACTTCTGGCTAAATGACCCACTGGTTTACCCTTTTAAGCTTGTTTAAACTTGGTACCCGACATGGTAGAAAAATTGTTACACCCAACGCTGGCACACGTGGATTTGCATAGCCATTGTTCCACAGGAACGGGTCTGCCTAGGAAGGGGTGTAACTAGGCGGCTACCAGGTGTTCACTGGAGCTCCTTATGGTGGAGACAGACTAGGCTACAGGTAGCCACCAGGTACCACTCCTAGGCAGATGCCAGTGGATCAGAGACTGGCCACACATGGACAGGGGGATGATGTCCAGTTCTTGGCTGCACTGGGACCAGAGGACTTCGGGAACAGGACTGGCTGAACCGGGTCCAGGGGACATCGGATACAGGACTGGCCACTCCAGGACCAGGGAACTATGTTCAGGCATCGCCGCACTGAGACCATGGGACAATGCACAGGGCCCTGGCATGCTCTGGGAGCAGGGATTCGGTTACAGGACTCTGGCTGCATTGGGAGCAGGGATTCGGGTACAGGACCTGGCCGCACAGGGATCAGGGATTCGGGTTCAGGACACTCACAACACATGGGCCAGAGGACCTCACAACTGCACTGGTAGAACACCAACTACCTAATGGCTTAATTCTTTGTTTGGCGACTCCCTAAGGGAGAGGGAGTGTTTTATAAAAGTTGCCTCCCAGCTATTGGTTGGGAGCCCTCTTGCAGGTGTTCATAATTATACTAAATGCCTCTCAACTACAAGCTGAGGGCATTTACTATATAAGATCTACCCCTTTAAGAGCAGGGGAGCACACGCACGGGTGCACTAGGCGCGCAGCCAGGAACTGCATTGCACACACAGCAGGAAGCATTAAGCGGGACCAGGGCAGTGAGTAAACCAACATCCCTGCATGGAGGGAGAAGGGACAACATGAAGAGGTGCCGGCCATAGCGCTACCATAATTCAGCTACAAAACTTTAGTAACCCAGAATGAGCGCGCATTTCTAGTGTGCACATCACATTTCACTGACCCCAGTAGAAGAGCCAGTTCATACATAATGTACATGTTAAGTAGGCATCACTGTCATACAACATTTTAGCACTCTGCTTGTAGTTTTTATTTTTTCACAAAATGATTTGAAATATTTAGCAATAATTCAACATGCAAATACTGTCTCTCAGCTGCAAATCTGGTAAATAATATATACCTCATTGAGACACCAGTGTCAGAAGCTCTGATGCCATCAATCTATTTACTATATAGATCTAATTAAAGGTTTCAAGAATCTTCTCCCGATAAATATGGATTGTGCTAGGACTCACAAATGTAAATATGTTTCTTTATGCAGCTTTTTTATTATACAAACCATTTGATACACACGCGTTTTACTACATAATAAGTAAGTTAAGCTATGACTGCTTAGAAGATAACTTTTTTGGCTTTTTAATGTTGCTGCACCGTTTATTTGCACTGACTGAGAAAGGCCCCAGCATCAGCAAAAATATCTCTGGGTGTCTTTCCTGCCTGAATTAGATAAATTGGTGGAGGACTGATGATCATTTTGGCTTTAAAGTGATTCTGTCACCATAATTCAAGCTGCATACATATCTATATAGCTCTCTTTGACCAATGAGGCCGGTGTACTTACTTTGAAAATCCATGTCAGAATGGCTTTATAATCTACATTTTAAAATGAGCATTTTATGAGTCCGGCTAGAGCTTGACTGATAAAATTTTTTTTTAATGGATACGGACACAGGGGCATTACTTATTTTACTTAAAAATAATCCTTCTCTTTAATTTTTTTTTCTTGTCACTCAGAGGCGCTCATTGGTTATTGAATGGCGTCTGTGTCACAGCTATGAGCTCTAACTTTTGACAGATGTGTGCCCTGACCAATCAGGGGCAATATTTCCATAAAGGAGACATCTTTGCTACAGGCACTGCCTGCTCTGCCATCGCTCTCTACATTTACATCCAAAGACAATTCCTTGAAGATATGTGCTTGAACGCCTCCTAATGGTCTAGTTTTGAAGTATGGTCATCCTACGTAAGGGGATATTTACATGGTACTGTCCTATGGAAGTTTTTGACAAAATTTTATGAAGCACCTAGCAAAAATAAACACAATATGATCCCATTGTGAGAATACACCCTAAGTATGTACATTGCGTGTCTGAACTGAATTACACACATTTGTTAAAGAAGCACTCCTCCCATATATTTTACCCTTTTAATATATTGCAGTCATCATATTATATATCACTGTGTACTTACAATTGCTCATTTTGCCTTTCTACCCAGCTAATTCTTCTCTTTTCCATTGGGTCTATGACATCAGGTGATTAAAGCGGTTGTCCACTACTTTATCATTGATGACCTATCCTTAGGACAGGTCATCAATGTCTGATCGATCGGGGTCTGACACCCGGCAGGCCCACTGATCAGCTGCTCTCAGTGGTAGTGGCGGCTGGAAATGCTCAATTGCAGAGATGCTCCGTCTTCTGATTGTGACCACGGCTGAATCCACCTCCTACATAAATCAATAGGAGGTGGCTCTGCTATTGTGAATTTCCACTGCCGCATCTGAGATCAGCTGATCCGAGGGGGTGCCGGGCCCAGACCTGTTATATACTGATGACCTATTCTAAGGATAGGTCATCATTGATAAAGAAGTGGACAACCTCTGAACACCGACTTCTGCACATAACATGGACCAAAAAAGTTCCCATAGAAGACTATGACACCAGCCATGCTGGACTTGTTGGTTCAGTATTTTTTTTACATTTCTGACAAGATGTGTGACAGAATAATGATGCCCTCAGAAAGCGTGGTGTAACAGTATTTGGGGATGTGCAAAAGGAGCTCCAGGAAAGGAGATCATTTACATTGTTAAAGGGGCTTTCTGGGTTTGGAAATCTCTGGAATCCTGACTCTGATTTTTTTAAATAAACTAAACTTGGACTTACACACCCTCCCCGGGTCCAACACAGAGTCTACACTACAGCTACTGGTGTCTGCAGCGCTGACGCCAATAGCTGAGTGCAGCTCATGTCTCTAACTCTCGCAGAGCCGCTGAGCTCACCGATTGTCTATCACGCTATCAATATGAAGTCAGATCTGGACACAATAACATACACTTGGAGAAGCAGCCCGGTCCTGGGAAGGGTGGGTAAGTAAAGTTGTTGTTTTGGTTTTTTTTAAACAAACTGCACCCAAAACCTGAAAACCCGTATAATCTCTGGCTATGAAATCCAATAGTGGGCCCTATTGAATGATATTTATATACTGATATCGAATCAGATACTTTGCGCCATGTGTAAGGGTAGTCATACTGTATATGTAACATTTTTCCATTTTTATCACTGATAAGGTATATACTTAAATACTTAAAGGGGTGGTCTGAGACTAAAATATATTTTAATCTTAAATGCCTATCTAATTAGTGTAATAATCTAATCTCGTCTCTAATATACTTTAAGTCCCTATGTTACCTCACCATGCTATCTAACTGCTTTATTTTTTTACTACTTCCTCTTTGATGATGCTTAGTTTGAGAATCCCAGTGCATGCTGGGATAATCAAATGAGTTGTTATCAGGGGTCACTGCTGCAACCTCTGACCCTCCCTGAAATGAAGCGTCATCAGTGACATCTTTTTCAAGGGCAATGCTGTCCCTACTCTACTGAGCATGCGTCGTTTGTCAATTCCGACGTATGCTCAGTAGGTTAATGTCACTGTAACATATGCACAGTGACAGTGCGCTTCCTCGCCGACGCTCATCAGAAGCATCAAGCCAGCAAGAGATCATACTGTTAGTGCGTATTTTAAGAAGAATACCTAGTGTGCAGGAAAAGCAGAGACCAGCGCTGCCCCCACAGATCTTTGCTTTTCCTGCTTGCGCTGATCTCTGATTTTCCTGCACATCGGGTAATCAGGAACCTTCTTACCACTTGCACTCACAGTGCGCTCTCTTGCTGGGACTTTTTAATAAAGTATATATAAAAAATTTAGATTATTACATTAGGCATTTAGGATTAAAATAAATTTCAGTTTCGGCCCACTCCTTTAATATTGGCAGCTATTTAGCTCATCTTTTCCATAGACATGTATGCTCAGCTCAGCCAAGCGTGCATGTTTATTACAATTAGAAGAGAGGAACAATTAGTGTCTTATTTCTTCTAGCCACTAAGGATTGGGTAAATTGAATTCTATTTGGCGGGTCCAACACACATTGAACTCTCAACTAATTTAATGTGCATGACCAGTTTAACTTTCTACCTCTTATTTACCCAAAGTTATTACAAATGTTCGCTTAGCACATTATTTATTTAGTATGCAGCTATGCAAGGATACGGTTATAAGGACATTAAATATGTCACATTATCAGCAGAGTGTGACTACAGAAGAGACAGTAACTTGTCGGCAGGAGATCTGTCTGCTAGACTTCACCGTAACTTTTAACCAGCGTCACTAAGAGACTTGTAATGATTTCTCTTTGTGATTTCCCATCTGACAGGTTATTCCAGCAGGAAAACATTGTGGCCTATTTTCAGATATTTCTTCTATGTTCTACAAGACTAATAATATAGATTTAGGGAAAACGGAGCTGATTTGTAATAGATCTTTTCCACATGATGGTCATAAAGCATTTTCAAGTTTAGAAGTCATATCTAAGTCATCCACCGAGACACAAGATGCAATATCACCGAAATAACATAATGATGGGGCAGAATAGGCGAAGAGCTCAGACACAAGTAATATATGAATATATGCGTTATTTATGCTTGTTAAAGAGGAGAATAGATTCTTGTTATTCAAGGTTAGATTTCGCATGGAAATGACAGGCACAAACAAAAAATATGCATTGGTAGAAATATTGGGGTTTATTTAATTTGTTATAAGCATTCCAAGAAGTAAAACAGAATGGATTCTTGGAATTTAATGGCTATGTAACACAGACTTAAACAGAAGTTTTTCAATTGTCCATTTGCTTCATAAATGTCAAGATAAGCTTCTTCCTAAATAGTCTTGATTAAAAAATGTCAACTATTATGCTCCTGCAGATGATTTGTATGAACTTGATCTAGCTGAATGATCTGCAAACATTACACATCAGGCAGAGCTACTGATCCAGACTGTGAGGGTATGTGCAGACGATGTGGAAGTTGTGCAGACGATGTGGAAGTAGCAGCGCTCTGGACACAGCGTTATGTTCACTGCATCCAAAGCACTGTCAGCTATTGAACGCAGGTGAATCCGCATGAGATCACTGCCGGCTATTAATGCAGGTGATTCCACATGTGTTCACTGAACCATGCGGATTCACCATGTCCAATACATTGTACGGGTGAAATTTCTTTTGCGGAGACTGAGCGTCGACGCAAGAGAAATAGACATGCTGCGGTCTGGAAAGACGCGCCGCATATCCGTCTCCGTGGGTGAGCGGCGGGCGTCTGTGGACAAATAATGGGCCAGGGATTTTTTTAAATCCCATCCACTATGCTGTAACATCTAGACACTGTGGGTTGGATGCAGCACAAGAACGCAGTGTCCAACCCGCAGAGTATACTGATCGTCTGCACATACCCTGAGGGTTCTCTGAGCTCCCTCATCTCTTGTCTCAGTGCTAAAGATTATGCAGACAAGAGTAGAAATCGACTGTGTGCTATTTGAGTTTTTCAATCGGACAGCAGTTATTAAATAGGGCTGTTGTTGGTTTTCCAATTAACGATTTTTCTCTTCGTCAGACAGTCCATGAGTAGAGATGAGCGGACCCGTGGAAGTTTGAGGTCTGGTAGCCAACCCGACCTTTATACCAAAGTTCCGTTAGGTACCAGAACTGCACACAAACTTGAACCAGAACCCAAACTCCATTGAAAACAATGGGGAACCGAACTTTGCAGCTGGAAATTCTCTCTCTCTAGTATATAGAAGATGCCAAAGATATCCCACATATAGTACCGAGGTGTATTCATTTTCTGGTGCCCTTACCTTTTGTTCTCTGTTATACCACAGTTAGGATTCAGGTGTCTTTTTACACTGCTTGTATAGGATCGCGTTAGATTTACCCTAATGATTACACCAGTTTATAATAATTTTATTATGTTAGGGATTGTTGTGATTTGTTGCGATGATATTTGGAGTCATTTGACTCTATGTATAAAGTATGGCATATCAGTGTAGCAGTTCTTCCATTTACTAGTCAGGACAAAGTGACACTCTCAATACAGGGAACTCTGCATTTTTATAACATGTTTTTATGTGTTGTTTCCAATAAAGATTTATTGATTTAGTATAATGGTTCTATTCTTTTCCCTGGCTGGTTACCAGTAGTCCAAGCTGCACGTTTTTCATATATTATGCCAAGTGCCTTAACACTATTGTTTGGACATTGTGATAATCAAAATATTTTAAAGCAAAGTTGAGTAAAAGATAATTAAATATTTAAAAATTCTCTATTCAGCAGATATAAATAAATCACTGTACACACTGCATCCGAGTCCTACATTTAGCATGTGGTCTAAAGTGTGGCATTTTGGTCTGTGTTGGGCTGCTATTTGACAGGATACTTTTTTCATCGGTGTAGGAAAGTGCTGCAAAGAATAGTCTTCAATATTGATGGCCACCCCAAAACGAAAAAAAAGAGACTTATACCACCAACGCAAAGTGGATATAACCTAAACCTTCATGCAAACTACTGTCTTACAGAACCAGGTCCGTTAAGTAGAAGCAACTTTTTGCTGTTCTATACAATTTTTTTCTGCTTCTTGTGTCCTAATTTTGGCCAAATTTAAAATAAATGTGCAAGTATAATGCTTACATAACTTATATGCATGCATCAACGAATGCCATCAGCAATATTTTTTCATTGTTTGATTAATATATATCATGAGAAGAGTAAATAGTTAGCATTTTGCCTGAACAGTGTCAAAAACTTGCATTTTTAAAAAAAATCTACTGAGATAAAGAACACAGCTACATAACATAACACATCCTTCTCCAAGAAGATGGCCATCATACTTAAAGAAGTTGTCAACTTCTCATACCCCTCACTTTGTTCCCATAAAATAATAAAGCTTATACTCACTTCCCGTGCTGGCGATGTTCCCATGGTGTCGGTGTAAGGAGTGTATCGGGACCATGTAATACTCCACTCCCTTCTTTTGTGTTGATACGGTTGTAATTAATGTGAAAAAAGTGCATGTTGCTTTCCCCTACTGTGAATATTTGATAATGCTGCTATGTGCATAATGTAATGTACCGTATATATTTGCTATTGTGTGTACTTGTTAAATAGGGAAAGCATAGTACTCGTTTCTGGCCACTAGAAGGGGGCATTATTGTAGAATATAGTGGACACAGTTAGAAAACAGTTAAATATAGGAGGGGTCAGTTGCAGCTAAGACAGGGAGGATTTCCTGATTAGAGTCAGTCGGGGGGACCAGGTTGCCCAAATTGCCTGCATGGGCTTAAGTGCCCGGGGATAATAGCAGCGATCACACAACGTTCATTAAGGGAGAAGCCCAGCCATCCGCAGCATCAGGCCTGAACAGAAGGGCCAGTATAACAACAGGAAAGGAGATTGAAGACAGAAACAGTGACAGTACGGGGACTCAGGTGGCTCCATGATGTGACAGCTTATAGCATGGGCAGATGCCCTCAGAACCGGAGTGAAACGGCTGAGGGAACTCTCAGATGCAGTGAGCTTGGAACAGGAGTACGCTGTGTCACCGCAAAGAATGGTACAGAAGGGCAGATCGCTCACCAAGTGGCAACTGACTTCGGAGACAGATATTCTCTTGTCTGGGGCGAAACAGACTAAGGAAGGTCTAACAGTAGAGGAGCTGAATTGAGAGGACGCTGAGGAACCATGCAGTATGGTCTGACCCAGGTATGTGCTGTGTCACAAGAAAGTGCAGGGAAATAAGAAGAAATATGTAATGCGAATCCTGTTGTAAATACTGTGAAGAATATGGATGTGCTGTATAAAGAAAATAGTAAAGTTGTTTATTTGAAAGTTGAAAACAACTGTGTCTCAATCTTTGTAACACCGGCTAAAGGGAACCTACAACAGAGCAGAGGGGACCCTGACAGTGCAGAAAGTGGAGCCACAGGTATGCAAAGTGATGGACATTGTTTTCATGTGATGGCAGGCCAGGGCACAAATGCCCCAATTTCCTCGGCAATGACTACGGCCCTGGCACTCTCTCACACTGTCACTCTCTTTCCAGGGGCTCCCATGCTGTTGTGACACGTGACACCAGCGCCCAATCAGCACTGGCATTATTGTCCCTGCCTCCTGTCAAATTGAGAAGGAAGAGGAAGTCACATGTCAGCTGCAGCCCGGACTTCTTCTTCATGTTCGATTTGTCCGAAGGTGGAGACAATGACCCCAGCGTTGATTGGGCGCTGATGTCACAACAACAGCACGGGAGCCTTGGGAGAGCAAGTGCTAACACTGTGGGAACGGCACTGGCATGGGAGGTTTTATTATTTTATCGGCGCCAAACATTTTGATCAAGGAGGGGTTGTCCTAGTAGTCAACAATCCCTTTACTATATGATGATGTTATGTCTACAAAGCAGTGGCTTCTCTTTCGCTCTGCTCTGCTGACGGAGCGAGACTGACAATAGCATGCTGATCATGCCCTGTCAACAAAGCAGCCCAGAAGTGGGAGAGCTGCTTCTGTTAGAACTTACCTGCCTGTTTGTTTTTTCACTATGGGTCTAAAAACTAAGTCCTGGATATCTCCTTAAGGGTATGTGCACACGTTGCGGATTTGCCTGCGGATCTGCAGCGGATTGGCCGCTGCATATTCGCATCAGTTTTCCATCAGGTTTACAGTACCATGAAAACCTATGGAAAACCAAATCCGCAGTACCCATGCTGTGGAAACTGCGGTTTATTTTCTGCAGCATGTCAACTCTTTGTGCGGATTCCGCAGCGTTTTACACCTTCTCCTCAACAGGAATCAGCAGGTGTAAAAACGCAGGTGAAATCCGCACAAAAAATGCTGAAAATCCATGATAAATCTGCGTTTTACCTGCGGATTTTTCAAAAACTGAGCGGAAAAATCGGCACAGAAATCCGCAACGTGGGCACATAGCCTTAAAGTGGATCCGTCATCTGATTTCATAATACAAGCTCTATGCTCTGACCTTTAAAAATTAATGTCAGCATAACTATATAATACTTATTCTATAGGTTTTCCTCTAATGAGCCTAGCTAGAAAAGAATTGTGCAGCCATTCTAACATCAATTTTCAAAGTTAATGCATCAGCTTCATCAGGTCTGATAAAATGGGTGTCATTGCTACTTTTAAGTTTTTCTGTGATTTTAATGCTGATAAATCCAACAAAATGGTTACATACATGGCTTTGTGGGTCCAAAGAAATCAATTGCACTAATTGTGAACATTTTGCCTTGAAAGTAGATGTCATGCCCATGACCTCCCTGGCAATCAGCTGATCGTTCTTGGTGTGGACGACAAACACCCTTAGAAAACAACTGATTTTGCCAGGAAAACAGACAGATCAGGAGTTGCTCTCCTGCAAAGGCTTCCGCCAGTAATAGAGGCAGGTACCAAGCAGTGATCTCGCTCCATGACGTCCATATTCTTTACTAGGGAGGATGGACGGGGTTGTCTTTATGAGGCAACATTTTAATGAAGACACGAGAAAACACCTGTAATCCTCGACTCCCTAATTGCTATATTTTCATGCGGTCTCCTAAAATAGGAAAACATTACAGCCTGCCGAGTGATATTTTTTGGACAATTAGCCGCCAGGGTTCTGCTGAAAACCCAATTATCTAGCATTGTAGTTAAATACCCTCTGTGACAAAGCTGCTTTTCCCTCAAGGGCAATGAGTGTGGAAAAGCTGTTGGAATAATGTTTTCGTGTTTTTCTCCCTTTCTCTGATCTAACAGATTCACCGTGTGGCACTCAAGAACAAATGTAGATGGCTCGATGTGCAATGCATTTAGACAACACTTAATCATTCCTGAGGAACAAGGACATGGACACATTGTAGTCTTATTTAGCAACCGATGAGAAGCGACTGTGCACTTCGTGGGCCGGTGATGGAGAGGACGGTGACTATGACAACCTGCTGTCTGCACAAATATGAAGGGGATTTCCATTAATCATTCAGGTGAACATTAATCAATGTCTGCTTCAGCAAACACGAGGCTGCTCAACACTAATGCAAAATCATATAAATAGTAAACTGCAGCCATGTTTTTGTATACCAGGCGGGCCCCATGCAGGCAGATTTATTACACGGGGATCTTATAGACTTCCGGATCTAAATAATGACTGATGATAAAAATAAATGTAATCCTACAACAATATCCATTTACAAATGGTTTTGCCTACGACACAATTTTTTCACTTTTTTCTTGCCTGACTTCGAAAATACATTTTCTTTATGACAAAATCATACGAGGGCTTGTTTTTTCCAAGAAAAGTTATGCTTATTCACCGTCCTTGAACATATACAGTGGGGAAAATAAGTATTTGAAACCCTGCCAATTTTACAAGTTTTTCCACCTACAAAGAATGGAGAGGTCTGTAATTTTTATTGTAGGTACACTTCAACTGTGAGAGACAGAATCTAAAAATTAAAAAAAAAAAAACAATCACATTGTATGATTTTTAAATAATTAAACTGCATTTTATTACATGAAATAAGTATTTGATCACCTACCAAACAGCAAGAATTCTGACTATCACAGACCTGTTCGTTTTTCTTTAAGAAGCCTTCTTACTCTGCGCTCATTACCTGTATTACTTGCACCCGTTTGAACTTGTTACCTGTATAAAGGATACCTATGCACACAATAAATCAATCACACTCCAACCTCTCCACCATAGCAAAGACCAAAGAGCTGTCTTAAGACACCAGGGACAAAATTGTAGACCTGCACAAGGCTGTGATGGGCTACAGGACAATAGACAAAAAGCTTGGTGAGAAGGCAACAACTGTTGGCACAATTATTGGAAAATGGGGCTCCAGCAAAATCTTGCCTTGTGGGGTAAGGATGATTCTGAGAAAGGTCAGGAATTAGCCCAGAACTACAAGGGAGGACTTAATCAATGACCTGAAAGAGCTGGGACCACAGTCTCAAACATTTCCGCTAGTAACATATTACGCCTTCATGGATTAAATCCTGCAGGGCATGCAAGGTCCATCCGCTCATGCCTGCACATGTCCAGGCCTGTTTGAAGTTCGACAATAACCATCTGGATGATCAATAGGACGCATGGAAGACGGTCATATGGTCAGATTATACCAAAATAGAACTTTTTGCCATCAACTCCATTTGCTGTGTTTGGATGAAAAAGAAGGATGCGTATAACCCCCAAAACACCATCCCAATAGTGAAGCATGGTGGGGAAACATCATACTTTGTGGGTGCTTTTCTGCAAAGGGGACAGGACAACTGAATTGTAATGAAGGGAGGATTGTCATGAATCCCAATGGCTAGGGATAGCACAGGACAAGCAAAGAACAAATAAATTACGGACGAGCTCTAGGGTGATGGAACCTGGGCTGACCGCTGCCCTACGCCTGACAAACGCAACTAGAGATAGCCAGGGAGCGTGCCTACGTTGGTTCTAGACGCCACGCACCAGCCTAAGAGCTAACTAGCACTGCAGAGAAAATAAAGACCTCACTTGCCTCCAGCGGAATGAACCCCAAAAGATATAGTTGCCCCCCACATGTATTGACGGTGAAATGAGAGGAAGGCACACACATAGAGATGATATATATAGTTTTAGCAAATAGAGGCCCGCTGTAAACTAGAAAGCAGAACGATACAAAAGGGGACTGAGCGGTCAGCAAAAAACCCTAATCAAAAAAACCATCCTGAGATTACAAGAACCCATGTGCCAACTCATGACACATGGGGAGAACCTCAGTCCACTAGAGCTACCAGCTAGCATAGAGACATAATAAGCAAGCTGGACAAAAAACCAAACAACTGAAAATCAGCACTTAGCTTATCCTGAAAGATCTGGGAGCAGGTAGGCAGGAACCAAACAGAGCACATCTGAATACATTGATAGCCGGCAAGGGAAATGACAGAAAGGCCAGGTAAAATAGGAAACACCCAGCCACTGATGGACAGGTGGAAACCAAAGGCCGCAACCCACCAAAGTCACCCAGTACCAGCAGTAACCACCAGAGGGAGCCCACAAACAGAATCCACAACAGTACCCCCCCCTTGAGGAGGGGTCACCGAACCCTCACGAGAACCCCCAGGGCGATCAGGGTGAGCTCTATGGAAGGCGCGGACCAAATCAGTCGCATGAACATCGGAGGCGACCACCCAGGAATTATCCTCCTGACCATAACCCTTCCACTTAACCAAATACTGGAGTTTGCGTCTGGAAACACGAGAATCCAAGATCTTCTCAACAACATACTCCAATTCTCCCTCCACCAGCACCGGAGCAGGAGGCTCAACCGAAGGAACAACGGGCACCTCATACCTCCGCAACAACGACCGATGGAACACATTATGAATAGCAAACGATGCTGGGAGATCCAAACGAAAAGATACAGGGTTAAGAATCTCCGAGATCCTATAAGGACCGATGAACCGAGGCTTGAACTTAGGAGAAGAGACCTTCATAGGGACAAAACGAGAAGACAACCACACCAAATCCCCAACAAGAAGTCGGGGACCCACGCGGCGACGGCGATTAGCAAACTGCTGAGTCTTCTCCTGAGATAACTTCAAATTGTCCACCACCTGATTCCAAATCTGATGTAGCCTGTCCACCACCATGTCCACTCCAGGACAATCCGAAGGCTCCACCTGACCAGAGGAAAAACGAGGATGAAACCCCGAATTACAAAAAAAGGAGAGACCAACGTGGCCAAACTAGCCCGATTATTAAGAGCAAATTCGGCCAGTGGCAAAAAAGCAACCCAGTCATCTTGATCAGCAGAAACAAAACACCTCAAATAAGTTTCCAAGGTCTGATTAGTTCGCTCCATCTGGCCATTCGTCTGAGGATGGAATGCAGACGAGAAAGACAAATCAATGCCCATCTTGGCACAAAACGTCCGCCAAAATCTAGACACAAACTGGGATCCCCTGTCAGAAACGATATTCTCCGGAATCCCATGCAAACGAACCACGTTCTGAAAAAATAAAGGGACCAACTCAGAGGAGGAAGGCAACTTAGGCAAGGGCACCAAATGAACCATCTTAGAAAAGCGGTCACACACAACCCAGATAACGGACATTTTCTGTGAAACCGGGAGATCAGAAATAAAATCCATGGAAATGTGCGTCCAAGGCCTCTTCGGGATGGGCAAGGATAACAACAACCCACTGGCCCGAGAACAGCAAGGCTTAGCTCGAGCACACACTTCACAAGACTGCACAAAGGTACGCACATCCCTAGACAAGGAAGGCCACCAAAAAGACCTGGCCACCAAGTCTCTAGTACCAAATATTCCAGGATGACCAGCCAACACAGAAGAATGGACCTCGGAGATGACTCTACTGGTCCAATCATCTGGAACAAACAGTCTTTCTGGTGGACAACGATCCGGTTTATCCACCTGAAACTCCTGCAATGCACGTCGCAAGTCTGGGGATACGGCGGACAATATTACCCCATCCCTAAGGATACCAGTAGGCCCAGAATCTCCAGGAGAGTCAGGCACAAAACTCCTGGAAAGAGCATCTGCCTTCACATTCTTTGAACCTGGCAGTTATGAAACCACGAAATTGAAACGAGAAAAAAACAACGCCCAACGAGCCTGTCTAGGATTCAAACGCCTGGCAGACTCAAGGTAAATGAGATTCTTGTGATCAGTCAAGACCACCACACGATGTTTAGCACCCTCAAGCCAATGACGCCACTCCTCAAATGCCCACTTCATGGCCAAAAGCTCCCGATTACCCACATCATAATTGCGCTCGGCGGGCGAGAATTTTCTAGAGAAGAATGCACATGGCTTCATCACCGAGCCATTAGAACTTCTCTGTGACAAAACCGCCCCCGCTCCAATCTCGGAAGCATCAACCTCAACCTGAAAAGGAAGTGAAACATCTGGTTGACACAACACAGGAGCAGAAGAAAACCGGCGCTTAAGTTCCTGAAAGGCCTCCACGGCCGCAGGAGACCAATCAGCAACATCAGCACCTTTTTTAGTCAAATCAGTCAAAGGTTTAACAATACTGGAAAAATTAGCAATGAACCGACGATAAAAATTAGCAAACCCCAAGAACTTCTGAAGGCTCTTAACAGATGTAGGTTGTGTCCAGTCACAAATCGCCTGAACCTTGACGGGATCCATCTCAATAGTAGAAGGAGAAAAAATGTACCCCAAAAAAGAAATCTTCTGGACTCCGAAGAGACACTTTGAGCCCTTCACAAACAGAGAATTGGCCCGCAGAACCTGAAACACCTTCCTGACCTGTAGAACATGAGACTCCCAGTCATCAGAAAACACCAAAATATCATCCAAATACACAATCATAAACTTATCCAGATATTCACGGAAAATATTGTGCATAAAGGACTGAAAGACTGACGGAGCATTGGAGAGTCCAAAAGGCATTACCAAATACTCAAAATGGCCCTCAGGCGTATTAAATGCGGTTTTCCACTCATCACCCTGTTTTATCCGCACCAGATTATACGCACCGCGAAGATCTATCTTAGTGAACCACCTAGCCCCCTTAATGCGAGCAAACAAATCAGTCAATAATGGCAATGGATACTGATACTTGACTGTAATCTTATTCAGAAGGCGATAATCTATACAAGGCCTCAGGGAACCATCTTTTTTTGCCACAAAAAAAAAACCTGCTCCCAGAGGGGACGAAGATGGACGAATATGTCCCTTTTCCAAGGACTCCTTAATATAATTCCGCATAGCAGTATGCTCTGGCAGTGACAGATTAAATAAACGACCCTTAGGGAACTTACTGCCAGGAATCAATTCTATAGCACAGTCACAATCTCTATGCGGAGGGAGCGAATTGAGCTTAGGCTCCTCAAAAACATCCCTATAGTCAGACAAAAATGCAGGGATCTCAGAAGGAGTAGATGAAGCGATTGAAATCGGAGGTGCATCATCATGAACCCCCTGACATCCCCAGCTTAACACAGACATTGTTTTCCAGTCCAGGACAGGATTATGAGTTTGTAACCATGGCAGACCAAGCACTAGTACATCATGTAAATTATAAAGTACAAGGAAGCGAATCACCTCCTGATGAACGGGAGTCATGCGCATGGTCACTTGTGTCCAATACTGCGGTTTATTCATAGCCAATGGTGTAGAGTCAATTCCCTTCAGAGGAATAGGAACTTCCAGAGGTTCCAGACTAAAACCGCAGCGTTTAGCAAATGACCAATCCATAAGACTCAGGGCAGCGCCCGAATCCACATAGGCATCGACGGAAATGGAAGACAGTGAAAAAATCAGAGTCACAGACAAAATGAACTTAGGCTGCAGAGTACCAATGGCAAAAGATTTATCAACCCTTTTTGTGCGTTTAGAGCATGCTGATATAACATGAGCTGAATCACCACAATAGAAACACAATCCATTTTTCCGCCTATAATTTTGCCGTTCACTTCTGGACTGAATTCTATCACATTGCATAGTCTCAGGTGCCTGTTCAGAAGACACCGCCAACTGGTGCACGGGTTTGCGCTCCCGTAAACGCCGATCAATCTGAATGGCCATAGCCATAGACTCATTCAGACCTGTAGGCTTAGGGAACCCCACCATAATATCCTTAATGGCCTCAGAAAGACCATTTCTGAAGTTTGCAGCCAGGGCGCACTCATTCCACTGAGTAAGCACCGACCATTTCCGAAACTTCTGACAATATATCTCCGCTTCATCATGCCCCTGAGAGAGGGCTAATAAAGCCTTTTCAGCCTGAATCTCCAGGTTAGGTTCTTCATAGAGCAATCCCAATGCCAGAAAAAACGCATCCACACTGAGCAATGCAGGATCCCCTGGTGCCAATGCAAATGCCCAATTCTGAGGGTCGCCCCGCAGGAAAGATATTACAATCTTGACCTGTTGAGCAGGGTCTCCAGAGGAGCGAGATTTTAAAGAAAGAAACAATTTACAATTGTTCCTGAAATTCAGGAAGGTAGATCTATCTCCAGAAAAGAACTCTGGAATAGGAATTCTAGGTTCAGACATGGGAGTGTGAACAACAAAATCCTGTATGTTTTGAACTTTTGCCGCGAGATTACTCAGGCTGGAAGCCAAACTCTGGACATCCATGTTAAACAGCTAAGATCAGAGCCATTCAAGGGTTAAGAGGAGGTAAGAAGCAGCTAGACAGCAATTAAGGGCTAGGCAGCAAAACTCTGAAGGGAAAAAAAAAAAAAAAATTTCCCTTAAACACTTCTCTTTCTCCTGCTTCAGCCCAAACAATTAACACTTTGTGGGCCGGCTATACTGTCATGAATCCCAATGGCTAGGGATAGCACAGGACAAGCAAAGTACAAATAAATTACGGACGAGCTCTAGGGTGATGGAACCTGGGCTGACCGCTGCCCCACGCCTGACAAACGCAACTAGAGATAGCCAGGGAGCGTGCCTACGTTGGTTCTAGACGCCACGCACCAGCCTAAGAGCTAACTAGCACTGCAGAGAAAATAAAGACCTCACTTGCCTCCAGCGGAATGAACCCCAAAAGATATAGTTGCCCCCCACATGTATTGACGGTGAAATGAGAGGAAGGCACACACATAGAGATGATATATATAGTTTTAGCAAATAGAGGCCCGCTGTAAACTAGAAAGCAGAACGATACAAAAGGGGACTGAGCGGTCAGCAAAAAACCCTAATCAAAAAAACCATCCTGAGATTACAAGAACCCATGTGCCAACTCATGGCACATGGGGAGAACCTCAGTCCACTAGAGCTACCAGCTAGCATAGAGACATAATAAGCAAGCTGGACAAAAAACCAAACAACTTAAAATCAGCACTTAGCTTATCCTGAAAGATCTGGGAGCAGGTAGGCAGGAACCAAACAGAGCACATCTGAATATATTCATAGCCGGCAAGGGAAATGACAGAAAGGCCAGGTAAAATAGGAAACACCCAGCCACTGATGGACAGGTGGAAACCAAAGGCCGCAACCCACCAAAGTCACCCAGTACCAGCAGTAACCACCAGAGGGAGCCCACAAACAGAATCCACAACAGAGGATGGATGGAGTCATGTATCGCAAGTTTTTGGCCAACAACCTCCTTTACTCAGTAAGAGCATTGAAGATGGGTCGTGGCTGGGTCTTCCAGCATGACAATGACCCAAAATTTGCAGCCAGGGCAACTAAGGAGTGGATCCGTAAGAAGCATTTCAAGGTCCTGGAGTGGTCTAGGAAGTCTCCAGACTTGAACCCAATGGAAAATCTTTGTAGGGGGCTCAAAATCAATGTTGCACAGCGACAGCCCCCAAACCTCAAAGATCTGGAGAAGATTTGTATGGAGAAGTGGGACAAATCCCTGCTGTAGTGTGTGCAAGGTTGATCAAGAACTACAGGAAATGTCTGACCTCTGTAATTGCAAGCAAAGGCTTCAGTTCCAAATATTGCGTTCTGTTTTTCTATTGTATCAAATATTTAATGCAATAAAATGCTAAATTATTATGTAAAAATCATACAATGTGATTTTCTGGATTTTTTTTAAGATTCTGTCTCTCACAGTTGAAGTGTACCTACGATAAAAATTATAGATCTCTCCATTCTTTGTAGGTGGGAAAACTTGCAAAACCACCAGTGTATCAAATACTTATTTTCCCCACTGTATAGTTTGTAATATATTGTCCAATATTTTTTTATAACATTTTTGTGCAAAGTGGTTAAATAAAAAAAATAAGAATACCATATGGAGTATATTTTTTCTAAGTAATAACATTTGGGCTTTTTTTTGTGTCGCCGCTTTCAATGAGTTATAATGTTTTACCTTTGTTTTTATAAACTTGTAGGAAGTTTATAATGATACATTTTAGGCTGAATTCACACATCCTGATTAGTGATGAGCAAGTGTACTCTTTGCTTGGGTTTTCCAGAGCACGCTCGGGTGGTCTCCGAGTATTTGTGAGTGCTCCGAGATTTAGCTTTTGTTGACGCAGATGCATGATTTACGGCTGCTAGACAGGCTGAATACATGTGGGGGTTGCCTGGTTGCTAGGGAATCCGCACATGTATTTAAGCTGTCTAGCAGCCGCAAATCATGCAGCTGCGGCAACGAAAACTAAATCTCCCAGCACTCACAAATACTCGGGAGACCACCCGAGCGTGCTCGAGGAAACCCGAGCAACATGTATACTCGCTCATCACTAGTCCTGATATTATGGGTACCACAAAAACCAGTACCGGTGCTATCCATGTCCTTGTGTAACATACATGTGTCGCATCAGTGTGACACGTACCAGCGCCTAAGAAAAGCATTTACAGTTAGTGCTGTTCCCAGGCGCCAGGTGCTGAATGGAGCTCTCATCATTGTCGCCTGGCCTTCTTTCAATTAAACGACTTTACTCTATCTATGTCTTTATTAAATTTGACTGTGGGGTTAATAATGTTAATAATGGGGGTGTCTGATAGACACCTCTTCATTACTAACCCCTGGGCTTGATGTCAGCTGGGCAAGTGGGAAGAGTGAAGGCTAAGCGCCAGAATTGGGGCATCTAATGGATGTGCCATTTCTGAGGTGACTGAGGTCTGATGTTCTTAGTCTGGGAGGGGGCCCCAACCCAGCCTATTAATATCAGCCCACAGTTGTCTATTTAGCCTTTGCTGGTTAATAAATATAGGGGGACCCCACGTCATTTTTTGGGGGTATCTCCCCTATAACAACTAGCAAAGGCTAAGCAAACAGATGTGAGCTGTTATTAATATGCTGGAAACCTTTATGGCTATTGGCCCTTTCCCAGAATATTAACATCAGCCCCCAGCTGTTGGCTTTCCCTCAGTTGGTTAGGAAAATGAAAGTGAACCCCACAGCGGTTTTTATTTATTTATTTAATACACAATATACACACAGTGAGTCCTGACTCCAACTCCCATCAGCGTCGCCTGGTCACTCTGACAGCAAGCGACAATGATGAGATTTGTAGCTAATGCTGTTCCCAAGCAGTGTGTGCTGACTAAAAGTCTCATCAGCGTCGTAAGGCGACAATGATGAATTTCATTTAGCACCCGCCTCCTGGAAACAGTGATAACTGTACTGCTCTTTCCCAGGCGCCAGTGCGTGTCACACTGATGACACACGTGTCATCAGTGTGCAGCAAGCATTTCATCTGTGCGTGGGAAAAAAGGACATGTCTGTGTTTTTCACTGCGAGTGTAAGCAGGTGTTGGGATTCAGTACGCAGGGATAGCAGAGCAGTACGGTCCTTAGTCCACAGTCTGATGAGGGTAGTAGTAACGGCAACGGCCGGTGTAGGGTCCTCAGATGGGGTCCAAAGTTAACAATCCGTCTTCTGGTGGCAGCAGGTGATCTCCGGTTTTACCCGCTGAGCCCCTAGTCCATTTAACTGCAGAGCAAAAGAGTAAAGCTCTCCGCAAGGTTCCTAGTGGCATGTGTCTCTCTGAGCAGCTGCCGTCACTTGAATGGCTACTCTGCATGGCTCTTCTCGGCGTGCGCTCCTCTATGTGCCAGCCGAAGTGAGGATCGCTGTAGTAGTCTCTGTCCCACATGGGTGCCACTGTGCGTCTGTCAACAATGAGAGACGCACCTTAAAGTTCTGCACCACTCCCTCGCTTCTCAGCGCGAGTGCTGCACTCTGCTTAGCCAGGCGCTCGACGCTCTCACTGGCGCAGTGGCCCACACGTGAAAGCTCTGCCACAGTTCTGCCCCGCGCTGTCTCTCATATTGCGGAGTGTGCAGCACGCCTGCCTCTACCCTCGCTGCTGGCGGGAAACTCACTGTTTCTTCGCGCGCTTTCTCCTCACTGCCTGGCTTAGTCACGCCGCATCTTCCTGGGTCATGGGGCCTGGCCTGTCCCCTATTCTTTCCCCAGGCAACAGGAGACGCAGCCTCAGCAGTTCCAGACCCAGCATGATGCAGGCACCTAGGAGGGCCTTAAGGTGCAAATGTCTTTTTTGATCAGATTTTATTATTATGAGTCACGAAAAATGACAACTCTGCCACTGTTTTTTTCTTTTTTAGGGTATGGTGATGAATATTTTTTTTTCTTAATTTTCCATAATAGCTAAGGGAATATAAAGCATCTCTTTTTGCGAAAGGGCAGATTTTTTTAAAACAAAATTATTTTATGCCTTTTTAGTTACATTTTTTAAAAGTTCCAGCAAGGGCCTTACATTTGTGATTTTTCTGACCACATGTTCAGTAGATTTACTAACAGGCAGTCAATGAAACCTTGCTTATGGGGAATCTGATAGTTACTCGGTTGGGCTCTAAACTGGCCATGGTAACCCATTAGCACCCTGCATTCGCATCACAGGGGCACCAAATAGGTAACCCAGAGATTGTCCTCCCTCTTTTCAATCACTTATCAGCAGCATTTTAGGAGTTACAGGGCAGGAAACATGACTTGTTATTGCTGTAGAAAACATACAGGCACCGTATGTTGTGTCAATGGCTCTGGGGCCATCCCTGTTATTACTATGTAAATTTTAGTGAATGCGCATCACATAATAGTACGTCATTTGGGCAGAGGATGAAAGAAATTGGTTTTCCCCATCCACGTAGATGGGTAACATTACAAAATTAGTTTAAAAATAAGAAATGTTGCAATTTACTTAGATTCTAATTCTATTTTAGTTCGACTTCATTTTCAAGAACGGAGTTCTATTTCCTTTACTGTTTATACTCTTTGCCTTGGGCTCTTGCTCATGGCCAGTTTTATTGGTACTGTTTTCCCAATGTTGCAGAGGCAAAGCTATAGTAGCATTGGAAGTGCAGAGGTTGGTCTCCCGCTGTGACCAGACTGCTGGTCTGAACTGTCAATTAAGCAAGAGCGCACTGGCACCCATCAAACAGGAAGCCGAGAGGCTGGGGAGTGGTGCGCTCCTGAAAGGTGCTGTGTAACAAACTCTTTAAGAGGCCCTGCTTTCAGATCATCGATTGCCCTCACATCTACACTCTCATCTGGCCATTACATGTCCTTGGTCCCTAGCTTTTACCTATTTCGCTCACTTCAGTACCATTCTCCAATGCGGATTACAATGTAATTACCCTGTATCAGATATAAAGTAGAACAAATTCGATAGAAGCTAATTAAGCTATCATTATGATATCGATTTGTGGGAGATAACCAGCGTTTCTGGAGGATATCCAAACTAATTCAAACCAAGGACATACACATGCATTATTCAGCTGGGGTATCTAGGAAGTCCTCAATATCCTCAGTCAGCACGAGGAGCTGTGCAGGCATCAAGAGTCTTAGAAAGTAACCGCAGGTTAGACAAGACTTCTCTGCTATCTGATGTAAATCAATGAAATAGACTGAAACAGAAAAAAACAAAATCTAGTCCAAAGCCAAAGAGCAGTGAGCACATTTAGCTTCTGGTTCAGCACAGCTAATATACTTTTAAATGTCGCTAAAACACCAAATAAACTATTAGATTCTCATTGATCCATTAATATGTATTCTTCTACCAGCCATTACATTAATGCACCTGCCTAATTCTACGTAGGGCCTCCTCATGCCGCCAAATCAGCTCCCAGACAAATGTGCTTTGGCATCCAGCACCAAAACAGCGGCAGATCTGGTAAATTGTGATGTGCGTCTTCCATGGATCAGGCTTGATTTTTCAGCACATCCAAGAGACGCTCGGTAGGATTCAGATCTGACAAATTTACACACCAACCTTGTTCTCTTTATCTGGTTCTTCCAACCATTCTTGAACAATTGTTGCAGTGTAAAAAGGTCACTGCTATTAGGGAATACCACTGCCATATAAGTGATGTAATTGGTCTATAACTTACTTTAGGACGATGATATGTGAGAACACAACACACACATTTGTGTCTGGACCAAAGACTACCTAGCAGACCATTGCCCAGATCATCACACTGCCTACACTAGATTGCCTTTTCCCCACAGTGCATCCTTTTACCATCTCCCCTAGAAAAGTGATGCACACGCACTTGGCCTTCCATGGCTACAAAAAGAAAATGTGAATCAGGATAATTTTCTCCATTGTTTCACAGTCATATTCTGAATTTCTGAGATTCACATTGTCATATATTAAGTACACTATGGGCACTCTGACAACTTTCTATAATAGCTAGAAAACTTATTTCAGCAATTTATGCCACAGTAGCTTTATTGTGGTATCAGATCAGTCGGGCAAAACTTCACTTCCTACAGACATTGATAATTCTTGGATCCCAATTCCAAGACACAGGTTTACTAGTTAATCTTCGACCGCTTTTAGTATAGCATTATCTACCAGGAAAAGACCACAAATCCTGCATGGATCCTAGACATTTAGGAGCAATCTGCATGGGATTAGAAGTATCCATAGGGTTAACAAATGTAAGATTATTAGCTTTTGGTAATTTCTGGTGAGTTTTTCACACCAATTTCAAAATTAAAGTGTGGGTAGCAATGGGTGGCCAAAATTATTAAAGGGAACCTGTCACCAGGTTTGGCCAATAAGAGATATGGCCATCACCTTTCAGGGCTGATATACAGCATTCTATAATGCTGTATATCTGCCCTCAACCCAACCTGGAAGAGAAGAAAAATAACTTTTATTGTGGGGCGGTCTGGTCCAGTGGGCGTGACTTGGTCCGGCACCTCCCTTCTTCTTGCGATGCCGCTCTCCTGCTTGCTTCATGTGGATGACACGTCTCCTCAGCACCGCGCTCCTGCGCAGAAGTACTTCTCTGCCCTGTTGAGAGCAGAGCAAAGTACTGCAGTGCGCAGTCAAAGAGCTCCGACGCATGCGCACTGCAGTACTTTGCTCTGCCCTCGACTGGGCAGAGTACGACAGCGCAGGAGCGCGGTGCTGAGGAGACTGTGTGGATGACAAAGGGACGAGTCATCCACAAGAAGCAAGCAGAAGGGGCCAAACCTGGTGAGAGGTTCAATTTTAGGGTATGTGCACACGTTCAGGTTTTTTTGCAATTTTTTTTGCGTTTTTTCGCGATAAAAACGCTATAAAAAGTCAATAAAAATGCATGCATTATGCATTCTATCATTTAGAATGCATTCTGCATGTTTTGTGCACATACCGTAATCATAATCACATATGCAGATTCTTTACTATAAGAGAAGTGAGATTATGGGACTCTGCCACATGATGCTGTAATGGTTGATTTACTGCAAAAAGGGGCCTGCATGTCTTTTTTGAAAAATATAATGATACAGGTTATCGGTACTTGATTCTGTGATAGGACTTAGATTCAGGAACTAGTCTGATTGCCGTACTTGGAGTAGGGAAGGAATTTTTCCCCTATTGTTGGAAAATTAGCTTGTGCCTCATGGGATTTTTGCCTTACTCTGGATCAACCTGTTAGTCTATAGGTTAAACCTGATGGACTTGTCTACCTTCAACCTTAAAAATTATATAAATATATAAATTGTAGGGAGGAAGGATGTGGGTTGTAGCTTCAAGAAAATCTTGCCGTTGTATCCTCTTTATCATCCTCTTACCCCATTTACTTTTTATATTAGCAAGACAATTTTTGTAGAAGGAAGGGGAAAGTCACTCGTAGAAAGCGAGTGGTCAGTTACTGATTTATTGATGATCAAGTCCAAACTGACGGTTGGGCTAATTTTTTTTTATGGTCATTTTTAAAGGTTTAATAACAAATTGGTTATGGTTTATATGTTTCAATTTAATTTGACCTGTAATAAAGATGGCCGTGGCCTAATCCCAGAACCAAACTGAGTGTATGTGTTTCTTTATTATACCTAAGAAACTAGATATTTCTGTTGAGATAACGAAGAGAATGCTTTAGATTCCTAAGATGGTTTGGAGATGCTCGAGCCGTCACAATTTGGAGCTTGATGAAGTCTCTCCGATTCCTACAGTTGCCCATCCTGCTTCCAATATATAAACATGTTTTCAGGAAACCCCAATCAGTTAAACAGTTAAATAATTTAACATTCTGTCAGAGTTTTGTTGCCTGTTTTCCTACCACCATGCCAAATAACAGGTAGACTTAAATCAGTTTGTCATCCCGATAGTAACGTAACAGCTTTTCTTGGTGCCTTCTGGGTAATATCTGATCAGGTTCCAACAGAAGCCCATGGTTGTCTTCATCCACTGATTGTCAGATCTGGATTATACAGGGTTGGGAACTACCTTTTATGATATGGTAAAACAACAGCGCTTTGGCAATTATGACCCTTTAATAATGGTAATTTTGGTACATAAATTGCATCCATTACGAGTTGGGGCCCCAGATGACAAAAATCAACCACCTTCAAATACAGTTTTGTCTTTTTTTTCCTACTGTATTTGGAGATGTACACTTTGATATTTGGCATAACATATATGAAAAAAATAGACAAGATGGGAAAATTTTCTAATAGTTCATAATGTGCACAGAAAACGACTGTCGCTGTTCTTACATTTCAAATGTGTGTTGGCGTACTCTATAATCGTTTTTGACATCTCTAAACGATTTGTGCCAAAAAATGACAAAAATTTTGTGCCAAGAAGATGTCAACAATAAGAGTTTAAAAGAGCAATATGTATTACTAATCCCCAGAAAGAAATTGTCAGATTTGGATGTCAGAGCTTGTTATGGTGAAATATTAAATTAGCTCTGCCAATATAAATATAAGTATGTCTAATCTAAATGTATAATCTACAAGTATGTCTAATCCCCCAACAAGACTAGGTTTTACCGATTATATTAAAATTTCATATATTGTACATTAAAAATGTCTACATTATCAAAACAAGTTTCCCTTCAAAAGAAGATTACCTAGTGGGCAACAAAGCACCACATCAATTTGGACTTTAAAAATAAAAAAAAAATAGAAGAAAAAAAAATTTGCCCAGGGTGCAACTGCAAACTAGAGAATATACTGTATATATTGTAGGGGTTTCACTCGCTCAAGTGCGACGGCTGACACTTAGGAGGCACGTTCCATCAAAAGTTCAAAGGTTTATTGCTCTATAAACCACATAGCAAAAACAGAAAACAAATAGCCTTTAGCTTAGGCAAAGGAAAAACAAGTGTCCAGTCCTTCAGGCTCAGTCCTGGAGCCTTAACACACTCTGGAGGCTAACACCTCCACACATATCCACCTGTGTTAACCATTAGCCTTTCTTTTATAGATCTAACCACACCCAGGAACTCATCACATGATTAGACATGTGGTTATGACATCACCACAGGTCTTGAAACACATATAGATAGCTATGGTTACATCACAGCGGCAAGCCATCTATGTGACACATATCTCCTGTCGACTAGACACCCTTTAGCCACGCTACAATATATATATATATATATATATATATATATATATATATATATATATATATATATATATGAGGCTCCAAAAAATAATGTGCACAGGTCAGAATTCCCAATGTACAACTGTATTCAGCTACATACTTCGAAAAATGACCTAGGTCCATCGGGTTCGAAATTTATCCACCAATTGTACATTTTGTTACTGTTCCACCTTTATCCACCAATTGTACATTTTGTTACTGTTCCACCTTTATCCACCAATTGTACATTTGTTACTGTTCCACCTTTATCCACCAATTGTACATTTTGTTACTGTTCCACCTTTATCCGCCAATTTTACATTTTGTTACTGTTCCACCTTTATCCACCAATTGTACATTTTGTTACTGTTCCACCTTAATCCACCAATTGTACATTTTGTTACTGTTCCACCTTTATCCACCAATTGTACATTTTGTTACTGTTCAACCTTTATCCACCAATTGTACATTTTGTTACTGTTCCACCTTTATCCACCAATTGTACATTTTGTTACTGTTCCACCTTTACCAATTTTACATTTTGTTACTGTTCAACCTTTATCCACCAATTGTACATTTTGTTACTGTTCCACCTTTATCCACCAATTGTACATTTTGTTACTGTTCCACCTTTACCAATTTTACATTTTGTTACTGTTCAACCTTTATCCACCAATTGTACATTTTGTTACTGTTCAACCTTTAACCACCAATTTTACATTTGGTTACTAATTTTACTATAGCCCACAATGTTATGTATATGGAGGAAATCATCCAGCCTTTTTTAACCCCTTCATGACCTTGGGATTTTCCATTTTTCCGTGTTTGTTTTTCGCTCCCCTCCTTCCCAGAGCCATAACTTTTTTATTTTTCCGTTAATTTGGCCATGTGAGGGCTTATTTTTTGTGGAACGAGTTGTACTTTTGAACGACATCATTGGTTTTAGCATATCGTGTACTAGAAAACGGGAAAAAAATTCCAAGTGCAGTGAAATTGCAAAAAAAGTGCAGTCCCACACTTGTTTTTTGTTTGGCTTTTTTGCTAGGTTCACTAAATGCTAAAACTGACCTGCCATTATGATTCTCCAGGTCAGTACGAGTTCATAGACACCTAACATGTCTAGGTTACTTTTTACCTAAGTGGTGAAAAAAAATTCCAAACTTTGCTAAAAAAAAAAAATTGTGCCATTTTCCGATACTCGTAGCGTCTCCATTTTTCATGATCTGGGGTCGGTTGAGGGCTTATTTTTTGCGTGCTAAGCTGGCGTTTTTAATGATTCCAATTCGGGCAGATACGTTCTTTTGATCACCTGTTATTGCATTTTAATGCAATGTCGCGGCGACCAAAAAAACGTAATTCTGGCGTTTCGATTTTTTTCTCGTTACGCTGTTTAGCGATCAGGTTAATGCTTTTTTTTATTGATAGATCGGGCGATTCTGAACATGGCGATACCAAATATGTGTAGGTTTGATTTTTTTTATTGATTTATTTTGATTGGGGCAAAAGGGGGGTGATTTAACTTTCATATTTTTTTTATTTTTTTAAAAAAAAATTAACTTTTTTTTTTTTACTTTTGCCATGCTTCAATAGCCTCCATTGGAGGCTAGAAGCAGGCACAGCACGATCGCCTCTGCTACATAGCAGCGATCTGCTGTTCGCTGCTATGTAGTAGAAAATCAGGTGTGCTGTGAGTGCCGACCACAGGGTGGCGCTCACAGCTGCTGGGGATCAGTAACCATAGAGGTCTCAAGGACCTCTATGGTTACAATGGAGAAGCATCGCCGACCTCCGATCATGTGACGGGGGTCGGCGATGCCGTCATTTCCGGCCGCCCGGCCGGATGCGGTAGTTAAATGCCGCTGTCTGCGTTTGACAGCCGCATTTAACTAGTTAATAGCGGCGGGTGAATCGCGATTTCACCCGCCGGTATTGCGGGCACATGTCAGCTGTTCAAAACTTTGATGCAGGCTTACCGCGGAGCCCTGCATCAAAGCAGGGGAGCTGACCTCGGACGTACTATCCCGTCCGAGGTCAGTAAGGGGTTAAAAGCTGTTATGGTGTCTGCCATTACTACCTCTTGTGGTTGGCATTCCAGAGTCTGACTGCTCTTACTGTAAAGAACCTTTTCCTATTTAGCTACTGATATTTAGAATATAATAATATCAAAATTGTGACAACAATGCTAAGGGAATATCCTATAGAAAACAGCTGAAGATAGAATGTAAAATGAACATACAACTATCCAATGGTCAAAGTTCGTATAGAAAAGGTGATTAAAAACAAAGCATGAGGAAGTTTGAAAAAGTTGTTGAATGTGTATGAGGAGGTTGGAAAAAGCTGTTGAATGTGTATGGCTGCCATAAAGGCTCTGCAAGATACTGCTTCCATGGGAGCAATGTTTGTAGGGAAGAATATCTCCATGCATATCGATGTGGACAGCATGATTGGTAAGATATTAATGAGAAAGAAGATTAAAATAAGAGTTATAGCCACTATATAGTACCTACATACAGTATCATCTATGCCTACAGCATATCACTACACAATCTGGCTATTTAGGAAGAACAAACGCATTGACAAGTTCTGTGTCGGCTATAATTGCGGCCATAGTTGTAAAACAGCACAAAACTCAATGAGAAGTATATTTTGATTTGTAGTGGTAGTGACATTTAAATTAATGCAAGATAGGCCAATGTTTTTAATCAGTTTATTCCTGTTTTTGGCATAAACTGAACCCCAATGGACACAAATTGCAGAAACCAAAAGTTACAAATTGTGCAAAAGAGATATAATGTGGCTCCTTGATTGTCAATATTTAAAAGAAATCCGTCACCAAGTTTTTATTATGTAATCTGAAAGCATCACAATGTAGGGGCTATGACACTGATTCCAGCAATGTGTCACTTACTGGTCTGCATGTTGTCATTTTGATCCAATCATTGTTTTCTCTGCTGCTGAGCTCGGAATACGGATCTCAGTACAAACCCGCCCATAACACTGATTTGCAGCTTTTTGTTAATATACAGTGTACAAAGAAACCTGTCAATCAATGGTGGGGTGTGGTTACACTGTGCAGTTGATTAGGAGGCATGAGACACCTTGTTCTGCAGTCATAATCTCATGGTAAAACCTCTGATTTTATTGAAACTGCAACACACTGCCCAGAAAGTGACACATCACTGGAATCAGGGTCTCAGCTCCTACATAATGCTGCACTCGTATTACATAGCAAATACCTGCTTACAGATTCCCTTCAAAAAATCCAGAAAATGAAGTACATTTTGGCACAAATATTCTGTATCAACAGGACAGGCTATAAAAGTCTGATGCAAATCCATCACAGGGAGTTCCCACAGAAATTAATGGTGTGATGCAGTGACCCATGTTACAGCCAGGGGGCGCTGTGTGTGCTCCTCAGGATACGCATGGAGGCATATCTGTAATAGCGATAATGAAACAGTGTCCGGCATGATTGTAAATGGCTGGTATGTGTCGCAGAGGAGTCTGGCTGTAAGCCTGTAGTATTGTTGCTCTGGGACCTGTAGTCCCACAAGTATTTGCATAGCTTGTAAAGGGAGGCTTGCAGGGTTAACTGGAGAGCTGGGTGGGTCTGGCTAACCACACACACCTCCCACCTATGGGAGTGGTTACAAGTATGTAATGTGACCAGGGTGGGTCACATGTTTCAAAGTGTATGGACCTGAATGGTCAGAGTGTGAGGTCCTGTGAATGGCCTGTGTGTTGGAATGTCCTGGAGTGGACTTGATTCCTGAAAGCACCTGGTAGGGCTATGGACTGATAGCCTGTGTGTTGGAAGTGCCTGGGACTGGACAGCGCAAGGAGAGGCCGTATCTGCAGAGCCTGTGATGGCTACTGCGTTGGGGAAGCTACAGTTCCTTCTGCGGGTCTGGACTATCTGAAGTGCCCTGGTCACAAGGATGGTGACCCCAGTTTGGCAACTTCCCTGGTAACCAGGACTGACAGGAGTCAGTGTATGGAGCAGGAGCTTCTGTAAGGTAACTCCAGATAAAGGGGGTTACGGGCAGAGAAGTATCTGCCATGGGAACAGACTGTCAGTGGTTTATGTGTTCCTTTTGACGTTTATGAACTGTTCGCCGAGTTAAAGTGCTATGGACTATGTGTAGGCCTGTGATGTGCAACATGGCCTACGGTGCAGTTTATGACGTTTAAATAAACCAAATAGACTGTATTTGTGAGAAACCGTGCCTGTGTGCTTTTATCCCGTTGCAAAGGGAGAGTCCCCAACCCACTCAGGTAGCGCTATCTCACAATAGGGAGAGCTGTGCTTGCCTGGGCACCTCTGCAATCTTAACAGCATGCGACAGGACCCCGTTCTCTAAACAGATGTGGACTACAGTGGTGGGACAAGCATTTATGACATAGACTGATAATACGCCACTAAAGTCCTAAAGGAAATAGCCCTGAAAGCAGAGGGGCATTCTTCAATAAAAACATTAGCATAATGCAGTGTAATGCATATGAATGATATATAAACATTCAGCTTTTACAGATCCACAGCATGTCCAATTACCCAATATGATTTTTCCAGATCTGCTATGAAAATAAACTACTGCAATGTAATAGAAGCATGTGATGCACAAATAAGATCTCATCCATTTTTGGACCCTTGTTATTTAAAGAAGTGATCTCATTCATGGCATCCTCGGTGTCCAAGTATCTGAAAAGTGTCATGTATCTACCATAGAAATATTAACTACATGACTTTTCATGAATTCTTGTCACAAAGCCTTTGGGTGGCATAGCTGTTCTGACCGTGATACAATGTGACCGTGTCATTAAGATTGTTAATCTAAGACACTTCATGTAGGAGAAGCCTTGTAACGGAAATGCTGATAACTCATACAAATTGCAGAGGTAGTAATAATCCTAATTAGTCTTGTCATATACAGCAGACTACACTTAGCATGCAATAAATCTAGGAATCCATTAACCTTTCCAGTGCTGTGTACGTGATCTTGCTTGATAATGGTAGTTGAAAGTGTTACTACGGATGTTTGAAGCATGAGAGCGAAAGAGCAATACCGTATACAGTCAATATCCTTGACTTTGTATAGATCCCTGCTTCGCATCAATCATCGGGGTCAAGTAAGATTTAATTTCTGTAGAAAAGGCAGGGCCATCTATAAGATTCAATCCTAAAGACTCTATATGGTATTGTCAATCAACATCTATCAAAATGTCAAATCGCTGATAACGACAGAACTGTAAATACCAGCATGTAGTAACGTCAGAACTAACTAGGACTAGAAGGGAATCTAAAGCTGAACAAATATAAGTGACTTTTCTAGATGATAAAAAGTTACTTCTGTGTTTACCAAGTATCACTATTCAACAGAAAGGTCAGAGGAAAGATGAGACATTATACATTGCTCAAAAATAAAGGGAACACTTAAACAACACAGTATAACGCCATGTCAATCACACTTCTGTAAAATTAATCTGTTCATTTATGAAGCAATACCGATTGTGAATCAATTTCTCCTGCTGTTGTGCAAATGGAATAGACAACAGGTAGAAATAATAGGTACCGTAATTAGCAACACAAACCCCATAAAGGAGTGATTCTGCAAGGGGTGACTGTCACGCCGCTGCCTCTCTCGCTGTCTCCTCCCAACTCCCGCTATACTCCCCATTCTGTGGCGTCCCGGCGCGCACCTGCTTGTCCCCCGGTATCTGCTGCTCTGCTGGCGCTGCCAGCTTCTGCTCCCCGTAAGATGCGCACGCACTGGCTTCAGCGGCGCATGCGCACACTTCCCGTCCTGATCTTGGCCGCTCCTTCCAGCTTCCTCTATGCTCCTGGAGGACCCTGACCCGGAAGGCACTGTTTATCTGCCCGCCTCTTCCTCCTGACAATGCCTGACTGTCACTTGCATTTTTCAAGTGATTTTGGCTCCACGTCTCTCTGCGGTCTCTTAGCTCAGCTTGCCGGCTCTGCCCTTTGACCCGTGTTACTCTGCCCATTGTCCTTCTCTTTGCTCTCTTCTAGTGCCTGCCTTCTTGTGCCTCCAGCCTGTCCGTGTTCCCGCTACCCCGCCGTCCCAGCCTGTCAGTGTCTCCTACTTCTCTGTGTTCTTGTGTCCCAGCCATAACTGTCTGCCTCTCAGTCTTCTCCGTTTTCCCGTGCTCATTCCGTGTCATTCTACCCTCCTGTCTTTCCTTGCTCCCGCTCACATTCCGGCTCCCTGTCCCTGAGTACCAGCTGCCTTGGCAGTAGTTTCCCCTGGGCCTGTCCCTAACGCTCCCTGTATAGGGGGTGGTTGACCAGGTCTACTCACCCTAGGGAGGTTCGCTGTCGCGGTCCAGTGGGTTCACCTTTGGAGTTCCTCCAGTTCTTACAGTGACCACAGACCATTTCTCTGCTCTCGTCCTTTTTGGATGCCGTTTTGGTCACTTTTGCATTTTGGCGTTGCTCTCACCCCTAGAGGTACTGTACAGTAGCATGAGACGGTGTCTACAACCCATAGAAGTTGCTCAGGTAGTGCAGCTCATCCAGGATGGCACATCAACGTGAGCTGTGGCAAGAAGGGTAGTTGTGTCTGTCAGCACAGTGTCCAGAGCATGAAGTAGATACCCGGAGACAGGCTACTATACCAGGAAACGAGGAGAAGGTCATAGGAGGGCATCAACCCAGCAGCAGCCCGCTACCTCCTCTTTTGTGCAAGAAGTGCCAGAGCCCTGCAAAATGACCTCCAGCAGGCCACTAACATGCATGTGTTTGATCAAACTGTCAGAAACAGACTCCATGACAGTGGTATGAGGGCCCGACGTCCACCAGTGGGTGTTGTGCTTACAGCCCTACACTGTGCAGGGCAATTGGCATTTGCCAGTGAATACCAAGATTTTCAAATTTGACATTGGTGCCATGGATGAGAGTAAGTTCACACTGATCACATTTGACAAACATCTGAAGACGCCATGGAGAACATTGTTGTCTGCAACATCCTCCAGAATGACCGTTTTGGCAGTAGGTCAGTAATAGTGTGGGGAGGCATTTCTCTGGAGGGCCGCACAGCCACCCAAGTGCTACCCAGAGGTACCCTGGCTGCCATTAGGTACCGGGATGAGATCCTTAGACCCATTGTGAGACCATATGCAGGTGCACTGGGCCCTGGTTTCCTTCTGATGCATGAGAATTCTAGGCCACATGTGGCTGGTGTGCCAGCAGTTCCTGCATGATGAAGGTATTGATGCTGTGGACTGGCCTGCCCGTTCCCTAGAACTGAATCCAATGGATCACATATGGGACATCATGTGTTATGATCCGGTGACCGTGGAGCCGCATGAGAGACTTTCTCAGGAGTAGGTGGTACCTATACTGACCGCAAACCCTAAACTGACACCGCAACTAGAAGTAGCCGTGGGGTGTACCTAACCCATCCTAGACACCTCGACACAGCCGGAGGACTAAATACCCCTATAGGTGGAAATGGGAATTCTATCTTGCCTCAGAGCAGAACCCCAAAGGATAGGCAGCCCCCCACAAATATTGACTGTGAGTATAAGAGGAAAGACACACGCAGGCAGAAAAACAGAATTTAGCAAAAGAGGCACTTCTAGCTAAATAGAAAAGGATAGGACAGAATTCTAAGCGGTCAGTATTAAAATCCTAAAAATATCCACAGCAGAAAATACAAATATACTACATCTAACTAAAGACATAGCAAGTATATCTGCAACTCCTGAGAATCCAGCATGACTGAAAAATCCAAACAAAGTCTAAGCTGGACAAAAAACACAATGAATTGCACTGAATTACAAAGCACACTGCATGTGTGCACAGAGACAAAAACCAGACACTTATCTTAGCTGAATTGGCAGCAGAGCATGAGGAACCAGAGAGAGATGCAATCCCTCCAAGAACAATGGACAACTGGCGAGGACTCATGGATCCTGTACACCTAAATACCTAATAGAGCTGAAATCAGCAGAAACACCTGCCCTGGATTACAACCCCAAGACAACTGCACTACCACTAACAACCACCGGAGGGAGCCCAAGAGCAGAATTCACAACAGTACCCCCCTTTGAAGAGGGGTCACCGAACCCTCACCAGAGCCCCCAGGCTGTTCAGGACGAGCCAGATGAAAGGCACGGACCAAATCAGCAGCATGGACATCAGAGGCAAAAACCCAAGAATTATCCTCCTGGCCATAACCCTTCCATTTGACAAGGTACTGAAGCCTCCGCCTCGAAAGGCGAGAATCCAAAATCTTCTCAACCACATACTCCAACTCCCCATCAACCAACACAGGAGCAGGAGGATCAACAGAGGGAACAACGGGCACCACATATTTCCGCAATAAAGATCTATGGAAAACATTATGGATGGCAAAAGAGGCCGGAAGGGCCAAATGAAAAGACACCGGATTGATGATCTCAGAAATCCTATAAGGACCAATAAACCGAGGCTTAAACTTAGGGGAAGAAACCTTCATAAGAACATGACGGGAAGACAACCAGACCAAATCCCCAACCCGAAGCCGGGAACCAACACACCGACGACGGTTAGCAAAACGCTGAGCCTCCTCCTGAGACAACACCAAATTGTCCACCACATGAGCCCAAATCTGCTGCAACCTGTCAACCACAGAATCCACACCAGGACAATCAGAAGGCTCAACCTGCCCCGAAGAAAAATGAGGATCAAAACCAAAATTACAAAAGAAGGGCGAAACCAAGGTAGCCGAACTAGCCCGATTATTAAGGGCAAACTCGGCCAATGGCAAGAAAGCCACCCAATCATCCTGAACAGCAGACACAAAGCATCTCAAATAAGTTTCCAAAGTCTGATTAGTTCGCTCGGTCTGGCCATTTGTCTGCGGATGAAATGCGGAAGAAAAAGACAAATCAATGCCCAGCCTAGCACAAAAGGCCCGCCAAAACCTAGAAACAAACTGGGAACCTCTGTCGGACACAATATTCTACGGAATATCATGCAAACGAACCACATGCTGGAAAAACAATGGAACCAAATCAGAAGAGGAAGGCAATTTAGGCAAAGGCACCAAATGAACCATCTTAGAGAACCGGTCACAAACCACCCAGATAACCGACATCCTCTGGGAAAGCGGAAGATCTGAAATAAAATCCATAGAAATATGCGTCCAGGGCCTCTCAGGGACCGGCAAAGGCAAAAGCAACCCGCTAGCACGGGAACAACAAGGCTTGGCCCGCGCACAAGTCCCACAGGACTGCACAAAAGAGCGCACATCCCGCGACAAAGAAGGCCACCAAAAGGACCTACCAACCAAATCTCTGGTACCAAAAATACCAGGATGGCCTGCCAACACAGAACAATGAACCTCAGAAATCACTCTACTAGTCCATCTGTCAGGAACAAACAGTTTGCCCACAGGACAGCGGTCAGGTTTGTCAGCCTGAAATTCCTGCAGAACCCGTCGCAAATCAGGGGAAATGGCCGAAAGAACCACCCCTTCCTTCAGAATGCCGACCGGTTCCAGTACCTCAGGAGAATCAGGCAAAAAACTCCTAGAGAGGGCATCACCCTTAATATTCTTAGAACCCGGAAGATACGAGACCACGAAATCAAAACGGGAGAAAAACAAGGACCATCGAGCCTGTCTCGGATTCAGCCGTTTGGCAGACTCGAGGTAAATCAGATTTTTATGATCGGTCAAGACCACAATACGGTGCTTGGCTCCCTCAAGCCAATGTCGCCACTCCTCAAATGCCCACTTCATAGCCAACAACTCCCAATTGCCGACATCATAATTGCGTTCAGCAGGCGAAAACTTGCGAGAAAAGAAGGCACACGGTTTCATCAAGGAACCAACAGAATTCCTCTGAGACAAAACGGCCCCTGCCCCAATCTCAGAAGCGTCAACCTCAACCTGAAACGGAAGAGAAACATCCGGCTGACGTAACACCGGGGCAGAAGTAAATCGGCGTTTAAGCTCCTGAAAGGCAGAGACAGCCACAGAGGACCAATTCGCTACATCAGCGCCTTTCTTCGTCAAATCGGTCAGGGGTTTAACCACACTGGAGAAGTTAGCAATGAAACGGCGATAAAAATTAGCAAAGCCCCAAAATTTCTGAAGGCTCTTCACGGATGTGGGCTGAATCCAATCATGAATGGCCTGAACCTTAACCGCATCCATCTCTATAGATGAGGGAGAAAAAATGAAGCCCAAAAAAGAAACCTTCTGCACTCCAAAGAGACACTTAGACCCCTTCACAAACAAAGCATTATCACGAAGGATCTGAAATACCATCCTGACCTGTTTCACATGAGACTCCCAATCATCGGAAAAAATCAAGATATCATCCAAATAAACAATCATGAATTTATCAAGATAATTCCGGAAGATATCATGCATGAAAGACTGAAAAACAGATGGAGCATTAGAGAGTCCGAATGGCATCACAAGGTATTCAAAATGGCCTTTGGGCGTATTAAACGCAGTCACCCTGCTTAATACGAACAAGATTATATGCCCCCCGAAGGTCAATCTTAGTAAACCAACTAGCCCCCTTAATCCTGGCAAATAAATCGGAAAGCAAAGGTGAAGGGTATTGAAACTTGACCGTGATCTTATTGAAGAGGCGATAATCAATACAGGGTCTCAAGGAGCCATCCTTCTTAGCAACAAAAAAAAATCCCACTCCCAACGGTGAAGAAGATGGCCGAATATGCCCCTTCTCCAAAGACTCCTTAACATAACTCCGCATGGCGGTATGTTCAGGCACAGACAGGTTGAAAAGTCGGCCCTTGGGAAACTTACAGCCTGGAATCAAGTCAATAGCACAATCACAGTCCCTATGCGGTGGAAGGGAACTGGACTTGGGCTCATCGAATACATCCTGAAAATCAGACAAAAGCTCTGGAACCTCAGAAGAGGTAGAAGAGGAGATTGACATCAAAGGAACGTCATTATGAACCCCCTGACAACCCCAACTAGTCACAGACATAGACTTCCAATCCAACACAGGATTATGTATCTGCAACCATGGAAAACCCAGCACAATAGCATCATGCAAATTATGCAACACCAGAAAACGACAATCTTCCTGATGGGCTGGTGCCATGCACATGGTCACCTGTGTCCAAAACTGGGGTTTATTTTTAGCCAAAGGTGTAGCATCAATGCCCCTTAAAGGAATAGGGTTCTGCAAAGACTGCAAGGGGAAACCACAACGCCTGGCAAATTCAAAGTCCATTAAATTCAAAGCGGCACCTGAATCCACAAACGCCATGACAGAAAATGACGACAATGAGCAGATCAAGGTTACAGATAACATAAATATACACTCACTGGCCACTTTATTAGGTACACCTGTCCAACTTCTTGTTAACACTTAATTTCTAATCAGCCAATCACATGGCGGCAACTCAGTGCATTTAGGCATGTAGACATGGTCAAGACAATCTCCTGCAGTTCAAACCGAGCATCAGTATGGGGAAGAAAGGTGATTTGAGTGCCTTTGAACGTGGCATGGTTGTTGGTGCCAGAAGGGCTGGTCTGAGTATTTCAGAAACTGCTGATCTACTGGGATTTTCACGCACAACCATCTCTAGGGTTTACAGAGAATGGTCCGAAAAAGAAAAAAAATCCAGTGAGCGGCAGTTCTGTGGGCGGAAATGCCTTGTTGATGCCAGAGGTCAGAGGAGAATGGGCAGACTGGTTCGATCTGATAGAAAGGCAACAGTGACTCAAATCGCCACCCGTTACAACCAAGGTAGGCCTAAGAGCATCTCTGAACGCACAGTGCGTCGAACTTTGAGGCAGATGGGCTACAGCAGCAGAAGACCACACCGGGTACCACTCCTTTCAGCTAAGAACAGGAAACTGAGGCTACAATTTGCACAAGCTCATCGAAATTGGACAGTAGAAGATTGGAAAAACGTTGCTTGGTCTGATGAGTCTCGATTTCTGCTGCGACATTCGGATGGTAGGGTCAGAATTTGGCGTAAACAACATGAAAGCATGGATCCATCCTGCCTTGTATCAACGGTTCAGGCTGGTGGTGGTGATGTGCAGCCGACAAATCTGCGGCAACTGTGTGATGCCATCATGTCAATATGGACCAAAATCTCTGAGGAATGCTTCCAGCACCTTGTTGAATCTATGCCACGAAGAATTGAGGCAGTTCTGAAGGCAAAAGGGGGTCCAACCCGTTACTAGCTTGGTGTACCTAATAAAGTGGCCAGTGAGTGTAGGTTGTACAGTACTGATGGTAACTGAACTAGCGATTCTCTTTGTACGCTTAGGGCAGACTGAAATGACATGAGAAGCATCGCCACAATAAAAACACAACCTATTTTGACGTCTGAATCCTTGTTGTTCCGTTCTAGACAGAATCCTATCACACTGCATAGGCTCAGGCATCTGCTCTGAGGACAACGCCACAGCGCGCACAGTTCTACGCTCCCGCAAGCACCGATCAATCTGAATGGCCAGAGACATAGAATCACTCAGACCAACAGGCGTGGGAAACCCCACCATAACATCTTTAACAGATTCAGAAAGACCCTTTCTGAAAATTGCCGCCAAAGCATCCTTATTCCATTTAGTCAGCACAGACCATTTTCTAAATTTCTAAATTTCTGACAATACAATTCTGCCGCTTCTTGACCCTGAGACAGGGCCAACAAGGTCTTCTCTGCTTGATCCATAGAATTTGGTTCATCATATAATAATCCTAGAGCCTGAAAAAAGGCATCTACATTAAGCAAGGCCGGATTCCCAGATTCCAGTGAAAATGCCCAATCCTGAGGGTCGCCATGCAACAGGGAGATGACAATTTTAACCTGCTGAATGGGATCACCAGAGGAACGAGGTTTCAGAGCAAAAAACAGTTTACAGTTGTTTTTAAAACTCAAAAATTTGGACCTGTCCCCAAAAAACAAATCAGGAGTAGGAATCCTAGGCTCTAAAAGCGGAGTCTGAACAATATAATCCGAAATACCCTGTACCATAGCAGCAAGCTGGTCTACACAAGAAACTAATCCCTGAACATCCATGCTAGCACAAATCTCCTCAGTCACCCAGAGGAAAAGAGGGAAGGAAAGAAAAAACAGGCTACAGAAAAAAAAATGGCTCAACACCTTTCTTCCCTACTTCTGAGATGCATTTAACTCATTGTTGGCCAGTTGTACTGTTATGATCCGGTGACCGTGGAGCCGCAAGAGAGACTTTCTCAGGAGTAGGTGGTACCTATACTGACCGCAAACCCTAAACTGACACCGCAACTAGAAGTAGCCGTGGGGTGTACCTAACCCGTCCTAGACACCTCAACACAGCCGGAGGACTAAATACCCCTATAGGTGGAAATGGGAATTCTATCTTGCCTCAGAGCAGAACCCCAAAGGATAGGCTGCCCCCCACAAATATTGACTGTGAGTATAAGAGGAAAGACACACGCAGGCAGAAAAACAGAATTTAGCAAAAGAGGCACTTCTAGCTAAATAGAAACGGATAGGACAGAATTCTAAGCGGTCAGTATTAAAATCCTAAAAATATCCACAGCAGAAAATACAAATATACTACATCTAACTAAAGACATAGCAAGTATATCTGCAACTCCTGAGAATCCAGCATGACTGAAAAATCCAAACAAAGTCTAAGCTGGACAAAAAACACAATGAATTGCACTGAATTACAAAGCACTGCATGTGTGCACAGAGACAAAAACCAGACACTTATCTTAGCTGAATTGGCAGCAGAGCATGAGGAACCAGAGAGAGATGCAGTCCCTCCAAGAACAATGGACAACTGGCCAGGAGTAATGGATCCCGCACTCCTAAATACCTAGTAAAGCTGCCATCAGCAGAAACACCTGCCCTGGATTACAACCCCAAGACAACTGCACTACCACTAACAACCACCGGAGGGAGCCCAAGAGCAGAATTCACAACAATCATGTCTCGTTCCATCCACCAATGCCACTGGGCACCACAGACTGTCCAGGAGTTGACTGATACTTTATTCCACGTCTGGCAGGAGATCCCTCAGGAGAACATCCGCCGCCTCATCAGAAGCATGACCAGACATTGTAGGGAGGTCACACAGGCATGTGGCGGCCACACACACTACTGAGCATAATTTCCTTGTTTTGAGGCATTTCCACTGAAGTTGGATCAGCCTGTAATTTGATTTTCCACTTTGATTTTGAGTAACATTCCAAATCCAAACCTCCATAGGATATTAATTTTGTTTACATTGATCATGTTTATGTTTTTTCGCTCTCAACGCATTCCACTATAAAAATTTGGAATATTTAATTCAGTGATCTCTAGGATGTGGTATTTTAGTGTTCACTTTATTTTTTTGAGCAGTCTAAGGTATTAGTATTAGGTGTACTACAGTATTAGGCTGTGTGCACACGTTGCTGATTTTTCGCGATAAAAACGCTATAGAACCGCAAAAAAACAGCATACAATATGCATCCCATCATTTAGAATGAATTCCGCAATTTCTGAGCACATAATGCGTTTTTTTCCCGCAAAAAAACGCATCGCGGTAAAAAACTCAGCATGTTCATTAGTTTTGTGGGGTTTTTTGCAGATTTCCCACTATAAAATGCATTGGGAAATGTCCGGAAAAAAACGCACCAAAACGCACAAAAAACGTGGCAAAAACGCATGCAGATTTCTTGCAGATTTCTTGCAGAAAATTTCAGGTTTTTCTCAGGAATTTTCTGCAAGAAATCCTGAACGTGTGCACATAGCCTTAGGGTGTGTGCACTCGCGGAGTATTTGAAGCAAATTTTTCTGCACCAAAAACAAAGTGTTGTCATAAAGAATGTGTGTCTTCACATTGATTTTTTTTTGCGTTTGCACACTGCATATGACTGCAGGAAGTCTCAGCAGTTTGCTTTGCAAACTTCTTCCTGGTCCTTCTGACTCTAGGACCCAGTGGCAACCTTCCTTCTACTCTAATGGACACACCAGGAACCGGGTGTTTATAACTCCTAGCTTGCTGCTGGAAGTTGCTGGTGATATTTCCATTTCCATTTCCCTGTTGAGGCTTGGAGCTATAGCAGTCGGCTACTTTCCTCTTTGGTGTTTGCAGGACGTCTGTGTTTCTCTCTGAGTCTACTCAAGCTAAGTGTTCCACTTGTATGTGTGTCCCATCTGTCTTTAGTTATAGCGGAGATTGACTAGTGCCTGTCCTTCCCAATGCAGGAATTTCTGCTAGGGGCAGGCAGGGATTAGGTATACTGCACGGTGATAGGTGCATAACCTATATAGGGACGTTAGGGCTCACAGGGTGATGTTAGATCTGCCTAGTGTTCTCCACTCCCCCCTTCCCTAATATTGGGTTTCCTTCCCTTTATCCCTTTGTGTTGCACTTCATCTTTCCTGCTCTGTGCGTGACAACATGCTTCCGATTTGACTCAAGAGAAAACAAAAGCAAAAAGTGCAAAAAAATCAGAAATCTCATTCACTTTGCAGATGCTATGAAATGCAGTCTTCTTTAACCTAGAAAACCGCGTGGAAAAAAAATACAGCAAAACTGCAGCGTGTGAATAAGGCCTACTATATTGTCACAGTTAATAGAATAACATGTTTGAGATCACTATTCCACATAATCGCATCATAAAAGTATTAAAAATGCCACCAATGGAAGGATGTACAGCATGCAACTGAATGCCTATACAGTAGAATGCAAAAATATAATGCTTGTTTTTTTCTTACTGTTTAACTGATATAGCTGGCTACGGTTTTCAGTACAGTTAGACCGTGAATACGTCTGGATATTGGTCCATGTTAGATGTCTATGGGCATGTTGGATTGGTGATTGTCATGATCCAGTCCGGAGTTTGGTTTCTGTTGTCCTCTCTCTGGACTGGTCATGCAGGGGTTAACGCCCTCTGCTCGTTTTGGAGCTGGCTGGGTTTTTTTCAATCCTCTGCAGTCTGCTGGCCAGCATCAGTGATAGTTCATGCTTCCAGGCTAGAGCAGCTGACCCGTATACCCTAGTGATCCTTCTGCCTCTGACTTCCTGTATCTGTGTGAGACCTGTTTCCTATCCCTGACTTAGTGTTCATCTGGTGGTTTTCTTTACAGTGTATGACTCGGCCTGATCTCGGTACAACGCCTCTTGCTTTCAGTCTCTGATACCTCATTCCCCGACCGGCTTTGACTTCTGGCTTGTACCCCTGACTCTGTCTTACATCTCTCGTTTTGGATATCACGCTTCTGTTTGCCTCTGACGTCTGGCTTGTTTCTGACTACGTTCATTGCTGCTACCTCTGGCACTTCTGCTCCTGACAGTTTCTGACTCTGCTCGTTTGACCACTCTTTTGTTACCTGTGACACCTGTACGGCTGTTCAGTGTTGCTACGCTGTGAGTGTGCAACCTCTCTTCCCTCACCAGCACCCCCAGGTGGAGGTTGTGCTAAACTGTACTGCAGCCGCATCACATTATCACTGACTACACATTTAAAAGGGGATTTTGCTTTTTTTTTCTCTGGTCATGGATCCGCTTGGTAGCTTGGCGGATCAAGTGTCCAGATTGACACAGATGATGTGGGATTTTTCGGAGGAACATCAGACCCTTGCCATGTCTCATATTCACTTAAGAAAAAAGCTGACGGAGACTGTTAAGACCGTGTAGGGAACCTCCATTCATGCTGATAGTCGACCTGGTGATTCAGAAGATGTTGCTTTGCACTCTCCCGAACCCTCAGTTAAGCTTCCGGACACCTTTTCTGGCAAAAAAGATACATTTCGTACGTTTCGGGGAGAATTGTAAATTATTGCTTTCTCTTAGACCCCGACTGTCTGGGAATGAGACTCAGCGGGTAGGGATTATTATCTCCTTACTTAGGGAGGGACCCCAATCTTGGGCTTTCTCGCTGCCCCCTACTGCTCCTGAACGGATGTCGGTAGATAGGTTCTTTGAGGCCCTAGGACTTATCTATGATGAACTGACCTGTGTCAGGTTGGCAGAGGACATTATTATTGGTCTGGTTCAGGGAAAGCTCTCAACCGAGTGGTACAGCTCCGAGTTCCATCAATGGTCCATTGAGGTGTCTTGGGATGACTCCGCACTGAGATGTCAATTCAGGAGTAGACTGTTGGATTACCTGAAGGACACTCTGGCTGTCCATCCTCCTCCCAGCTCATTGGAGGAAGCTATGACTATCCGTATGGATCGGTGGCTGCGTGAGAGATACACAGTGAGAGGTTTCGTTGCTCCCTGCTGGTTCCGTTGTTTTGCCTCCGTCTAAACCTATGGAGGTGGGGGCCGCCAACCTTGAGAAGGAGAGGAGACAGTGATGTGTAGGAAAGCTGTGTTTTTACTGCGGAAGTCCCAGACATTGGAAAAAGGACTGCCCCTCTTGTCCGCCGACTACCAAGTGGCTGAGTCTGGGTGAGTCTGGGTGATTGTCGTGGAAGTCACCCAGATTCACAGGTACCTTCTACATTATCAAAAGTTTTGTTGGAAGTGGAACTTTGTTGTGGGATTGGTTCCATGCCTACTTCTGCCTTCATGGATTGAGGTCGTCCATGGACTTTATTGACTCTGACTTGGTGTCCAAGTGTAAGTTAGGGACAGTTAGGCTGGAGACTCCTATTCATGTTGTTGCTATTGACAAAACACAACTGGCTAAGAATGTCATCAAATGTGTTTCTGAGGAGTTTCTCCTTAAAGTGAGTTCCCTACACCAGGAACATATTTCATGTTTTGTTCTGGACAATCTGCCTGCGGGACTGGTGTTGGGGATCCCCTGGCTACAATTACATAATCCTGTGATAAACTTGGAATCTCGGGACATTGTTAAATGGGGTCCTAATTGTAGTAAAAATTGCCTCACTACTGTACTTGTGTCATCCGTCAGTCTGGAGGCTATTCCAGAGTACCTGAAGGACTTTGAGGATGTGTTTTCTGAGGAGGCTGAGGTTCTACCACACCGCCCATTCGATTGTGCTGTTGATCTTGTTCCCGGTGCCAAATTTCCCAAAGCCCGTTTGTACCACCTTTCCGGCCCTAAGCGGGTCGCTAGGAAGGAGTATATCTCCGACAGCCTCCGTAAAGGGCCCATTTGGCAATCTGTCTCTCCCGTGGTGGCGGGGTTCTTTTTTGTGACGCAAAAAGGATGGTGGTTTATGCCCATGCCTCGAGAACTGAATAAAATCACTATAAGAAACACTTATAAACCACTTATACCGGATTTGTACAATCAATTGTCAGGGGCCAGGTGGTTCTCAGGGGAGCATACAATCTCATCCGTATGCGTGGGAGGGATGAGTGGAAAACTGCATTTCTCACCTCTGAAGGTTTGTTTGAAAATTTAGTTATGCCCTTTGGCCTAACACGCCAGCAGTGTTCCAGAATTTCATGAATCATGTTTTCTCAGATTTTATTTTATTTTTATTATTTATTCATGGTTGTTTATTTGGATGACATCCTCATATATTCTTCTGACAAACAGAGTTACATGGGCCACCTCCGGGCGGTTCTTCAGAGGCTTAGGGAGAACTCACTATTTGCTAATCCGGAGAAGTGTTCACTTTTTGCTCAAGAATTGTCCTTTTTTTGGAGTAATTTTGTCTGCTGAGGGGTTTCACATGGACCCTAGGAAGGTACAGGCTATTGTGGATTGGGTGCAACCCAGAGATCTCAAGGGTCTTCAGCGCTTTCTGGGTTTTGCTAATTATTATAGAAAATTCAATAAGGGGTTTTCTCAGGTGGTCAAACCCCTCACGGATTTAAAGTGAACCTGTCACCCCCCTCAGGCATTTGTAACTAAAAGAGCCACCTTGCGCAGCACAAATGCTGTATTCTGACAAGGTGGCTCTTTTAGTTATGATGCCTTTACACGCTGAAATAATCACTTATAAAATTTGCCCCCTCTTACCCTGAAATCGCCAGGGAGGCGGGTCTTTCCTTGCTAATCAGACGCAGCACAGCCGTCATTCCGGGCCTGTGCGCGCCAGGCGCCACCTCCTCAGCGCTGTTTTCAAATAAGTGATTATTTCAGCGTGTGCAGGCATCATAACTCAAAGAGACACCTTATCAGAATGCAGCATTTGTGCTGCACAAGGTGGCTCTTTTAGTTACAAACGCCTGAGGGGGGTGACAGGTTCCCTTTAACTCGTGAGGGGGCTGATCTCAAGAACTGGTCAGATCCAGCTGTGGCAGCGTTTTCTTCTTTGAATAACTGTTTCATGACTGCCCCTTTATTGGTTCAACCTGATTTATTTAAACCATTTATTGTAGAGGTGGAAGCCCTGGAGGTGGGAGTGGGAGCTGTGTTGTTTAAGGGTCCACCACGTTGACTAACTTAAGTCCCTGAGCCTTCTTTTCGACAAAATTTTCCTCTGCTGGGAGGAATTATGATGTGGGTAACCGGGAGCTATTGGTCATTAAGTTGGCGTTCGAAGAATGGAGGCATTTTTTGGAGAGAGCTGTCTATCGTATCACTGTCATTACGGATCACAAGAACTTGTCTTGCATCAAGTCCGCCAAACATTTAACTCAGAGACAGGCAAGGTGGTCACTTTTTCTTTCCCGATTTCAATATTCTATTACTTTCAGACCAGAGTCCAAGAATGTTAAGGCTGATGCGTTATCTCGAAGTGGTGGTGGCTGCTGTGTCCTCGAGAGATTCGTGAGGCCCATTATCTTGCTCTTTTGTCCAACCTGATAATTTGCTCTTTGTGCCTGTTCAGTATCGATTAAGGGTGCTTCGGGAGTTCCATGAATCGGCTTTGGGTGGGCATCCTGGAATCTCGGCCACGCGTAATGCCATCACTAGGCTTTTTTGTTTTTTTGGTTGCCCTAGTTGGCTTCTGATGTCACTGGGTTTGTGTCCTCCTGGGAAACTTGTGCCCGTGCAAAAAAACACCCTAACCGGTCGCCTGGGGAATTGGTGCCACTAACAATCCCAGATAGACCGTGGACTCATACGTCCTGTGGATAATTCATGTTGACTGTGGGAAATATTTTATCCATCCACATTTCTCTGCGAATTCTGACTTTTTTAATAAAATTGTAAACCAATTTATGTCTAAATGCTTACACTTACTAAAGTCAATCATTTAATAATTGTCAGCAAAACGATTTAGCAAAGAATAAACAACACTAGTATTTTAAGATTTATAGACAAATTTCTTCGTTTTATGGCCATTTCAAATAACAGTAAGTGGTACAAAAAAAATATCATGGAAAACAGAAAATATCCAGGCAAAAGCCATGTAATGCACTAAACTGTATTCTCAACTTAAACGTTTCTTCTGCCTCTAAGAAAATGGAGATGATCAGCAAAGTGGTTGCGGCAAGTTTCAAAACAAGAGTAGTCAAGAGCTCCAAATTTGCATGATTGAGACTCATTTTTGTGGAATTTTGCAAGCGAGCTGAAAAGACATTATCACAGATTTTATAAACTAGAAATCTTTTACAGCCAAAACCACTGTCATCTCTTCATAATTTCCAAATTCCAATATTGAACAAACCCCCTAGGGATCTTAGCAAGATATTCTGACCACATCATAATAGATTATTTCTGTTACCGACAAGACTTTAATAGGGAATTTCTGTTATCACAAGAATATTAACTTTATATTATTAGAGTTGATTCATTTATTTCTTTGTGCTATAAAGTAAAACATGTCCTCTAAAAGCCCTTTAATAAAAGTTCCGCATCTAAGGCCATGTTCACACGATCCTTTTTTTGATCCTTTTTTTTTCAGGTCCTGATTTGGAAAACCCGCAGTGCAAAACTGCACTGCTGATTTTCCTGCAGTTTCTTCTGCAGATTCCTCTGCGGGTTTTCAACAGCACTTTCCTATTGGTGCCTGTTGAAAACAGGAGCTGAATCCGCAGAAAGAAGTGACATGGTACTTCTTTTTTTCTGCAGGCAAATCCTCGCGGATTTGCCTGAGAAAAAAAGGATAGTGGGCACAGCGGTTTTTGTTTTCCATAGAGTAACATTGGACTGTACCCTGCATGGAAAAAGGACCTGAAAAAAAAAGGATCAAAAAAAGGATCGTGTGAACATAGCCTAAGACTTCAGTATAAACCCAGCATCACGTTACACCAACAGGAGGTTATAGCGCAATAATTAAAAGATTTAGTTTCCCAACAGATCTTTTCCCAGAGGTGTTTGCGTTATTACCTTAATTAAAATATGTTACTCTCATTAATAAAATGCTGACAGGAACAACAAGTAGATTAAGATAAACGCCATGGAAAAAGACCAGAAGCTTTTCCATTCTTACATCAAGCCACGTGGACACTCAGTCAGGAGACACTCAAGCCTTTCCCTAAAATTAATTTCACCTTCCAACATTTTGTGCTGATTAATTTTTTAATATATTTTTGTAGTGGATGGAGCTTGGGTTTTCTGTAAATGCTCTAAATTTCATATAAAACACAGAGTTAAAGAGAACTTGACATCAAATTTGTGCTGTCTGAACCACAATTAGCACCCATCAGACTCCAACTGCATTATGTTTTACGAAAAAAAAAAAACTGCAATGTTTCAGAGATAATATCCTTTGCAAAACTTGCTGGGAACTATGTGTGTCGGATGACAAGTCCAAGGTAGGTCCCAGGCGGCTTCTTCCTGCCCTGCTCATCTAGGCTGACAGGTCTTCCCCTATACACACAAATAAACAGGAACCTGTCTACAGGAGAGGGCAGGAGGAATCACAGATGAATAGTCCCCAGCCGGCATTTTATATGTTTTCTCTGAAATTGAAATGTTACCGAGTTTCAGAACAAAACATATCTGTCAGCAACAACACAGACAGTGTCTGATTCATGCTACCCATGGTTCGGGCACTAAAAATCCTTTTTGAAAGAATAAGGTCAAGTTCTAAATCAGTGTCAAAGAAAGCACAGGTCCTTGTAGGGGACATGGTGGTAAGAAAAGCTGCACCTTTAGTTTAAAACTATGCTGGATAGTTTGGCTTGCATTTAATGACTGATAGAAGGGCAGGAGCAGAGACAAGGATCCATCTCCAATGTCTATAATAGGAGGAGCAGAGATACTGACATGGATAACACTTGATAGAAGTGGTTGGGAAGCAATTAGACAGAAGAGGTACACCTAAGGGCAGGCGCACACAAGCGTGTTTTTGGACCAAGTGAGACATGACAAAATATCGGATCACACTTGGACCAATTTTCGTCTAGGGCCGTGCATATATCTGATTTTTTTCCTTGGATGGAGACTTCTAGAGGAGTCGCAAAAATAGTCACTCAAGCAAAACCGCTTTCTGTCCTCTACTTTCTTTTACATAAACAGCACCACTCTTATCACGGGCTGAATCTGGTATTGTGGTCCATTTTTATTTAGTCTTTAGGGAATGAAGAAATATATCCCTTTCTGTAGTTTCGTAAATGAATCCAAAACCCATTAAATTCTTCCTCTTCCTTTTACCCTTTCTAGACAAATGATGTAAGGCCATTATTCTAAATATCAGTGTAGGGTTGTAACTCGCCTCTTATTTATCTCTGCAGACACAAGAGTACATGTAAAACGGCAGAAGTTCCTAATGTCTATGCAGAAAGCCTTTATTACTGCGGCACATTCTTACCGGTGTACGGCTGCTCCCAGTTTTGTGAATTCATTAGCTTCCAGGGCCAATCCTCCCCACTTTCACCTCTTTAGTGAGGAGTAATATAGAGATTTTGTATTACTAAAAATAAACCCTTTTGTTCGGTCTTTGTTACTCACTTGCCTTTAGAACGCATGCAGTGTTTCCAGATAGATTGAAATGCAACCACAGTGCCTAGGTAAGCTGGAGCTGTCTGCTTTGTGCAATATTTAAGAAACATGAAAGAGAACCCCTGTAGGCGGTGCAGCATCCCCCACTTCAAAAAGCAATGTGTTTCTATAGACTTTCATTTGATCATCAATATCCTTAACAGCCCGTTTGGGGTAAGGGTTTTTTTTGAAGATAGCGGAATCCGACAACCAGAACATCTGTGTACTTGAAAAATGGAATATTACAGCCATAGTAAAACACATTATTTCCTAACCCTTCTGTCCTTGAACATCCGTCCATAATGCTACAGCTGCAACTGCATAAGCCGTCAATAATAATTTCTATCATTATTACCAGCTGCTGCTCAGGACTTAATATTACACTTTCTTTAGACAACTAAAGGCACAAAAGGTAGATGAGAAGGTGCAACAAGTCACATTCACTGTCAGAGGATCTACATAGAAATGGCTCACTTGGACTGCCTTGGAAAAATATGTTCTAGATTTTTGTATGCAATGAAATTGAAAACTAAATATTCCCCAGGCAATCCCTGTAATGCACTATTGAAGGGGTTGTCCAGGAGACAAAAAAATAATTGAAAGGGCTAAAATTGGCAAAACAAATATATGTACTGATATGTACTAATATAGTTGAGTGAATATGTTAGGAACAGATCGCCAAATCTGAATTTGCCAAATTCGTGACAAATTGGTACCCTATTTGTGCCGAACTTATGTTTGACGATCGTTTCTGAACATATTCGATCATTTCTACTCCTATTGACTCTATTGGCGTTCGTCTGTGTTCAATAGTCAATATTCGCCGGCGATCATAATCCGAACCGAATATTGAAAAATTTGCTCAACTCTACTAATAATTACATAGTTACATAGTTACATAGTTATTAAGGTTGAAGGAAGACTGTAAGTCCATCTAGTTCAACCCATAGCCTAACCTAACATGCCCTAACATGTTGATCCAGGGGAAGGTAAAAAAACCCCATGTGGCAAAGAGTAACTCCACCATGGGGAAAAAAATTCCTTCCCGACTCCACATACGGCAATCAGACTAGTTCCCTGGATCAACGCCTTATCAAGGAATCTAGTGTATATACCCTGTAACATTATACTTTTCCAGAAAGGTATCCAGTCCCCTATTAAATTTAATTAATGAATCACTCATTACAACATCATACGGCAGAGAGTTCCATAGTCTCACTGCTCTTACAGTAAAGAATCCGCGTCTGTTATTATGCTTAAACCTTCTTTCCTCCAGATGTAGAGGATGCCCCTTTGTCCCTGTCTCAGGTCTATGATTAAAAAGATCATCAGAAAGGTCTTTGTACTGTCCCCTCATATATTTATACATTAACATAAGATCACCCCTTAGTCTTCGTTTTTCCAAACTAAATAGCCCCAAGTGTAATAACCTATCTTGGTATTGCAGACCCCCCAGTCCTCTAATAACCTTGGTCGCTCTTCTCTGCACCCGCTCTAGTTCAGCTATGTCTTTCTTATACACCGGAGACCAGAACTGTACACAGTATTCTAAGTGTGGTCGAACTAGTGACTTGTATAGAGGTAAAATTATGTTCTCCTAATGAGCATCTATGCCTCTTTTAATACATCCCATTATTTTATTTGCCTTTGTAGCAGCTGCCTGACACTGGCCACTGAATATGAGTTTGTCATCCACCCATACACCCAGGTCTTTTTCATTGACGGTTTTGCCCAGAGTTTTAGAATTAAGCACATAGTTATACATCTTATTACTTCTACCCAAGTGCATGACCTTACATTTATCCCCATTAAAGCTCATTTGCCATTTATCAGCCCAAGCTTCTAGTTTACATAAATCATCCTGTAATATAAAATTGTCCTCCCCTGTATTGATTACCCTGCAGAGTTTAGTGTCATCTGCAAATATTGAAATTCTACTCTGAATGCCCCCTACAAGGTCATTAATAAATATGTTAAAAAGAAGAGGGCCCAATACTGACCCCTGTGGTACCCCACTGCTAACCGTGACCCAGTCCGAGTGTGCTCCATTAATAACCACCCTTTGTTTCCTATCCCTGAGCCAGCTCTCAACCCACTTACACATATTTTCCCCTATCCCCATTACTCTCATTTTATGTAACAACCTTTTGTGTGGCACCGTATCAAAAGCTTTGGAAAAGTCCATATATACTACATCCACTGGGTTCCCTTGGTCCAGTCCGGAACTTACCTCTTCATAGAAGCTGATCAAATTAGTCTGACATGAACGGTCCCTAGTAAATCCGTGCTGATACTGGGTCATGAGGTTATTCCTCTTCAGATACTCCAGCATAGCATCCCTTAGAATGCCCTCCAGGATTTTACCCACAGTAGAGGTTAAGCTTACTGGCCTATAATTACCGAGTTCAGTTTTTGCCCCTTTTTTGAATATTGGCACCACATTTGCTATACGCCAGTCCTGTGGTACAGACCCTGTTATTATGGACTCTTTAAAGATTAAAAATAATGGTCTATCAATGACTGTACTTAGTTCCTGCAGTACTCGGGGGTGTATCCCATCCGGGCCCGGAGATTTGTCAATTTTAGTTATTTTTAGACGCCGCTGTACTTCCTGCTGGGTTAAGCAGGTGACATTTAATGGGGAATTTTTATCACTAGTCATTTTGTCTGCCATGGGATTTTCTTTTGTAAATACTGATGAAAAAAAGTCATTTAGCATATTGGCTTTTTCCTCATCCTCATCCACCATTTCACCCAGACTATTTTTAAGGGGGCCAACACTGTCATTTTTTAGTTTCTTACTATTTATATAGTTAAAGAATATTTTGGGATTATTTTTACTCTCTCTGGCAATGAGTCTCTCTGTCTCAATCTTTGCTGCCTTGATTTGCTTTTTACAGAATTTATTTAATTTTCTGTATTTATTTAATGCCTCCTCACTACCTACTTCCTTTAATTCTCTAAATGCTTTCTTTTTGTCCCTTATTGCACCCCTTACAGCTCTATTTAGCCATATTGGTTTTCTCCTATTTCTAGTATGTTTTTCCCATACGGTATATACTGTGCACAGGTCCTATCCAGGATGCTAATAAATGTCTCCCATTTTCTTTGTGTATTTTTGTGTCTCAGGATATCGTCCCAGTTAATTGCACCAAGATCCTCTCTCATCCGTTGGAAATTTGCCCTCCTGAAGTTTAGTGTCCTTGTCACCCCCCTACTACCCATCTTATTAAAGGTTACATGAAAACTTATTATTTTGTGATCACTATTCCCCAAGTGACCCCCAACCCTTATATTTGATATGCGGTCTGGCCTGTTGGTTAATATTAGGTCTAGCAGTGCCCCCCTCCTTGTTGGGTCCTGAACCAGTTGTGAAAGGTAATTGTCTCTCATAGTTGTCAAAAACCGATTACCTTTGCTGGAACTGCAGGTTTCTGTTCCCCAATCTATTTCAGGGTAGTTGAAGTCCCCCATAATAATGACTTCTCCTTGAGTCGCAGCTTCATCTATTTGCTTTACGAGGATATTCTCCATTGCTTCCATTAGTTTTGGAGATTTATAACAAACCCCTATCAGTAATTTATTATTTTTTCCCCCTCCCCTTATCTCCACCTACAGGGACTCTACATTTTCATTAAATTCACCTATATTATCACGCAGGATGGGTTTTAAGGAAGATTTTACATACAGACACACCCCACCCCCTCGCTTATCTGTACGGTCATTTCTGAATAGGCTATAGCCCTGCAAGTTAACAGCCCAGTCATGGCTCTCATCCAGCCACGTCTCAGATATCCCCACCATGTCATAATTATGCTCCAACAACATTAGTTCTAATTCATCCATTTTGTTGGCGAGGCTTCTGGCATTAGTATACATGCACTTGATGTTACTCTCTGTACCTCTATTCTTTCTTAAATTATTAACTGTTCTAACCCCACCCCCCATGCCACCGCCACCCCCAACTTCCTTATTTGTGCCCAGGTCTCTATCTGCACTATCTTCCCCTCCTATAAAATGAATACCCTCCCCCCCAATCCCTAGTTTAAACACTCCTCCAACCTTCTAACCATTTTCTCCCCCAGCACAGCTGCACCTTCCCCATTGAGGTGCAGCCTGTCCCTAGCGTAGAGCCTGTAGCCAACTGAGAAGTCGGCCCAGTTCTGCAGGAACCCAAACCCCTCCTTCCTACACCAATTCTTGAGCCACTTATTAACCTCCCTAATCTCCCGTTGCCTCTCTGGCGTGGCACGTGGTACAGGCAGTATTTCGGAAAATACCACGTTGGAGGTCCTTGCTTTCAGCTTGCAGCCTAATTCCCTGAAATCATCTTTAACCCCTTAAGCCCCGAGGGTGGTTTGCACGTTAATGACCGGGCCAATTTTTACAATTCTGACCACTGTCCCTTTATGAGGTTATAACTCTGGAACGCTTCAGCGGATCTTGGCGATTCTGACATTGTTTTCTCGTGACATATTGTACTTCATGTTAGTGGTATAATTTCTTTGATATAACTTGCGTTTATTTGGGAAAAAAACGAATATTTGGCGAAAATTTTGAAAATTTTGCAATTTTCCAACTTTGAATTTTTATGCCCTTAAATCACAGACATATGTCACACAAAATACTTAATAAATAACATTTCCCACATGTCTACTTTACATCAGCACAATTTTGGAACCAAAATTTTTTTTTGTGACGGAGTTATAAGGGTTAAAAGTTGACCAGCAATTTCTCATTTTTACAACACCATTTTTTTTTAGGGACCACATCTCATTTGAAGTCATTTTGACGGGTCTATATGATAGAAAATACCCAAGTGTGACACCATTCTAAAAACTGCACCCCTCAAGGTACTCAAAACCACTTTCAAGAAGTTTATTAACCCTTCAGGTGTTTCACAGGAATTTTTGGAATGTTTAAATAAAAATGAACATTTAACTTTTTTTCACACAAAATTTATTTCAGCTCCAATTTGTTTTATTTTACCAAGGGTAACAGGAGAAAATAGACCCCAAAAGTTGTTGTACAATTTGTCCTGAGTACGCTGATACCCCATATGTGGGGGTAAACCACAGTTTGGGCGCATGGCAGAGCTTGGAAGCAAAGGAGCGCCATTTGACTTTTCAATGCAAAATTGACTGGAATTGAGATGGGACGCCATGTTGCATTTGGAGAGCCCCTGATGTGCCTAAACATTGAAACCCCCCACAAGTGACACCATTTTGGAAAGTAGACCCCCTAAGGAACTTATCTAGATGTGTGGTGAGCACTTTGACCCAACAAGTGCTTCACAGAAGTTTATAATGCAGAGCCGTAAAAATAAAAAATCATATTTTTTCACAAAAATTATCTTTTCACCCCCAATTTTTTATTTTCCCAAGGGTGAGAGAAGAAATTGGACCCCAAAAATTGTTGTGCAATTTGTCCTGAGTACGCTGATACCCCATATGTGGGTGTAAACCATTGTTTGGGCGCAGGGCAGAGCTCGGAAGGGAAGGAGCGCCATTTGACTTTTCAATGCAAAATTGACTGGAATTGAGATGGGACGCCATGTTGCATTTAGAGAGCCCTTGATGTGCCTAAACATTGAAACCCCTAACAAGTGACACCATTTTGGAAAGTAGACCCCCTAAGGAACTTATCTAGATGTGTGGTGAGCACTTTGACCCAACAAGTGCTTTACAGAAGTTTATAATGCAGAGCCGTAAAAATAAAAAATCATATTTTTTCACAAAAATGATCTTTTCACCCCCAATTTTTTATTTTCCCAAGGGTAAGAGAAGAAATTGGACCCCAAAAATTGTTGTGCAATTTGTCCTGAGTACACTGATACCCCATATGTGGGTGTAAACCATTGTTTGGGCGCAGGGCAGAGCTCAGAAGGGAAGGAGCGCCATTTGACTTTTCAATGCAAAATTGACTGGAATTGAGATGGGACGCCATGTTGCGTTTGAAGAGCCCCTAATGTGCCTAAACATTGAAACCCCCCACGAGTGACACCATTTTGGAAAGTAGACCCCTTAAGGAACTTATCTAGATGTGTGTTGAGCACTTTGACCCAACAAGTGCTTCACAGAAGTTTATAATGCAGAGCCGTAAAAATAAAAAATCATATTTTTTCACAAAAATGATCTTTTCACCCCCATTTTTTTATTTCCCCAAGGGTAAGAGAAGAAATTAGACCACAAAAGTTGTTGTGCAATTTGTCCTGAGTACGACGATACCCCATATGTGGGTGTAAACCATTGTTTGGGCGCATAGCAGAGCTCAGAAGGGAAGAAGCGCTATTTTACTTTTCAATGCAAAATTGACTGGAATTAAGATGGGATGCCATGTTGCGTTTGGAGAGCCCCTGATGTGCCTAAACATTAAACCCCCCCACAAGTGACACCATTTTGGAAAGTAGACCCCCTAAGGAACTTATCTAGATGTGTTTTGAGAGCTTTGAACCCCCAAGTGTTTCACTGCAGTTTATAACGCAGAGCCGTGAAAATAAAAATTATTTTTTTTTTTCACAAAAATGATTTTTTAGCCCCCAGTTTTGTATTTTCACAAGGGTATCAGGATAAATTGGACCCCAAAAGTTGTTGTCCAATTTGTCTGGAGTACGCTGATACCCCATTTGTGGGGAGGGACCACTGTTTGGGCGCATGACAGAGCTCGGAAGGGAAGGAGCGCCATTTGGAATGCAGACTTAAATGGATTGGTCTGCAGGCGTCACGTTGCATTTGCAGAGCCCCTGATGTACCCAAACAGTACAAACCCCCCACAAGTGACCCCATATTGGAAACTAGACCTCCCAAGGAACTTATCTAGATGTGTTGTGAGAACTTTGAACCCCCAAGTGTTTCACTACAGTTTACAACGCAGAGCCGTGAAAATAAAACATATTTTTTTTCCCACAAAAATGATTTTTAGCCCCCCAAATTTTTATTTTCCCAAGGATAACAAGAGAACTTGGACCCCAGAAGTTGTTGTTGAATTTGTCCCTAGTACGCTGATACCCCATATGTTGGGGTAAACCCCTTTTTGGACGCACGGGAGAGCTCGGAAGGGAAGGAGCACTGTTTTACTTTTTCAACGCAGAATTGGCTGGAATTGAGATTGGACGCCATGTCGCGTTTGGAGAGCCCCTGATGTGCCTGAACAGTGGAAACTCCCCAATTCTACCTGAAACCCTACCCCTAACCGTTTACTGAACATTTTCTGACAGTCATAAGTGCCACGTATATAAGTGCCACGTATATAAGTGCCACGTATATAAGTGCCACGTATTTAAGTGCCACGTATTTAAGTGCCACGTATTTAAGTGCCACGATATTTCAGTGCCACGATATTTCAGTGCCACGTATTTCAGTGCCACGTATTTCAGTGCCACGTATTTCAGTGCCACGTATTTCAGGCACTGAAAAATACGTGGCACGTAAATACTTCAGTGCCACGATATTTCAGTGCCACGATATTTCAGTGCCACGTATTTCAGTGCCACGTATTTCAGGCACTGAAAAATACGTGGCACGTAAATACGTGGCACGTAAATACGTGGCACTTAAATACGTGGCACTTAAATACGTGGCACTTAAATACGTGGCACTTATATACGTGGCCACTGAAATATCGTGGCACTTATATACGTATATAAACGTATATTTCAGTGCCACGTATTTCAGTGCCACGTATTTCAGGTTAGGGGTAGGGTTAGGGGTAGGGTTAGGGTTTTTTGTTTTTTTCTTGTTTTCTTGTGTTTTTCTATAAAAACGCATGCGTTTTACCGCGTTTACATGCATTTTTTCACACATGCGGTTTTTTTAAAAAACGCATGCAGATAAAAACGCAAGTGTGAAACCAGACTAAAAGACGCTTTTTATAGCAAAAAAGTTTTTGCGTCTCCACATTTTGAGACCTATAATTTTTCCACATTTTGGTCCACAGAGTCATGTGAGGTCTTGTTTTTTGCGGGACGAGTTGACGTTTTTATTGGTAACATTTTCGGACACGTGACCATTTTTTATCACTTTTTATTCCGATTTTTGTGAGGCAGAATAACCAAAAACCAGCTATTCATGAATTTCTTTTGGGAGAGGCGTTTATACCGTTCTGCGCTTGGTAAAATTGATAAAGCAGTTTTATTCGTCGGGTCAGTACGATTACAGCGATACCTCATTTATATCATTTTTTTATGTTTTGACGCTTTTATACGATAAAAACTATTTTATAGAAAAAATAATTATTTTGGCATCGCTTTATTCTGAGGACTATAACTTTTTTATTTTTTTGCTGATGATGCTGTATGGCGGCTCGTTTTTTGCAGGACAAGATGACGTTTTCAGCGGTAACATGGTTATTTATATCCGTCTTTTTGATCGCGTGTTATTCCACTTTTTGTTCGGCGGTATGGTAATAAAGCGTTGTTTTTTGCCTCGTTTTTTTTTTTTTTTTCTTACGGTGTTTACTGAAGGGGTTAACTAGTGGGCCAGTTTTATAGGTTGGGTCGTTACGGACGCGGCGATACTAAATATGTGTACTTTTATTGTTTTTGTTTGTTTTTTTTAGATAAAGAAATGTATTTATGGGAATAATATTTTTTTTTTTATTATTATTTATTTAGGAATTATTATTTTTTTTTTTTACACATGTGGAAATTTTTTTTTTTACTTTTTTACTTTGTCCCAGGGGGGGGACATCACAGATCGCAGATCTGATAGTGTGCACAGCACTCTATCAGATCTGCGATCATACTTTCATCGGAGCAGGCTGCAGCTTTCATCTGCAGCCTGCTCCGACCCGGAAGTGCTCCCTGCAGGACCCGGATACAGCCCCTCGGCCATTTTGGATCCGGGGCCTGCAGGGAGAAGACGTTCGGTACGAGGTGAGTACATCACCTTGTACCGATCGTCTCAGGGAAGCCCGCAGGGAGCCCCCTCCCTGCGCGATGCTTCCCTGTACCGCCGGTACACCGCGATCATGTTTGATCGCGGTGTGCCGGGGGTTAATGTGCCGGGGGCGGTCCGTGACCGCTCCTGGCACATAGTGCCGGATGTCAGCTGCGATATGCAGCCGACACCCGGCCGCGATCGGCCGCGCTCCCCCCGTGAGCGCGGCCGATCGCGTATGACGTACTATCCCGTCACCGGGAATTAAGGCCCACCCCACCTCGACGGTATAGTACGTCATATGGGATTAAGGGGTTAAGGACCTTCCACCTACCTCTAACTTTGTCATTTGTGCCAATGTGCACCATGACCGCTGGGTCCTCACCAGCCCCTCCCAGTAATCTGTCCACCCGATCAGCGATGTGTCGGACTCGAGCGCCAGGTAGGCAGCACACCGTCCGACGATCCCTGTCTTTGTGACAGATTGCCCTATCTGTTCCCCTAATAATTGAGTCCCCCACTACCAGCACCTGTCTGGCCTGCCATGCTCTCCTATTTCCCTCCTTACTGGAGCAGTCAATCCTCCGGCTTTCAGAGGACATGCCTGGCTGCAGCAGTGCTACCCCTGTACTGGCACCCCCCTCATCTGCCAACTTAGCAAACTTATTGGGGTGTGCCAGATCAGGACTAGCCTCCCTGGCACTCTTCCCTCTACCCCGCCTTCTATCTGTCACCCAGCTAACTGCCACACTGTCCTGCAGCTCCATCCTACCATCCCCCTCCTCATCTATCCCATTGAGCGTCTGCTCTGTGAGCAGAAGACTCCTCTCCATATTGTCTATGGATCTCAGTGTTGCCAGCTGCACATTTAGATCCAGTATCTGGGTTTCCAAATGCACAATGTGCTCACATCTCGCACAGCAGTATGCACCCTCGACCGGCTGATCAAGGACTGCATACATGTGGCAAGATGTACACTGGATGGCATTAACAATTGTGGAGCACATTTCCTAATGGGGATTGCACCACACAGAAACGTTAATTAAAAATAAATACAAAGTATTAATTAAACCAAAAAAAAAAAAAACAGAAGCAATTCCTCCCTTGGAAACTCCCTGATTCCAAAGTCACTGAATCACAAGTCACACACTTACCGCCGTTCACACTTACGCTCAGGTCACACTCAGCTCGCTCACACTCGCTGTGCTGAAGATTTATAGATTTTTTTTTTCTCTCTCTATCTCCCCTCAACAGCAATCCACCTTGCTGTTCCGATGCACTTCCAAAAAGGACTTGAGCCCCAAACAGCTGCCCCTTATATCCCCTTAATTATGAGCCCCCACCCTAAGTTAACTCCTTATGAATATAGCTACTCCCAATTCAGCAACTCACACAAATTCACACAGGTATTTGTTAAAGGCCTTCCAAATACCTCCTCACTGAATCACAAGTCACACACTTACCGCCGTTCACACACGCTCAGTTCACACTCGCTGTGCTGAAGATTTATAGATTTTTTTTTTTCTCTCTCTATCTCCCCTCAACAGCAATCCACCTTGCTGTTCCGATGCACTTCCAAAAAATAATAATCACTGGCTAAAGAAAGTCTCCATTGTGGAGAAATATTAGATGACCTCGTATTTTTGGCCATGTGCCGAGTAACCGGACATGGAAAAAAAATGTTGGAGACTATCCAAGATCTTGCTCACACAACCATATATCATGGCTGAGTGTTATGCAATAAAACATCGCATAGCACTCGGACCGGTTTTACTTTATGGGGCAGCTCAAATCTGCAATTATTTTCTCATGCCGATTCTGCATGAGAAAAAAATTGCATTAAACTGCAAGTGCACCCGAGAATTGGATCACATGCACCCATACAAGTCTATAGGTGCGTGTGAAACATCGGACTGCACTCAAATGTCATCTGAGTGTAGTCCGATTACAGTGGACCCAGTAATGGAGAAGATGGAGAAATTAATTTCTCTATTTCCTCCGCACCTGTGCTGCGATTCTATAATGCATGCAAGCGGATCGGAGCACAGTGCACTGACAGAGCGCCATTTGCATAATTGGCCCTGATTACGTCGCATGAGAGGACATACGCTCATGTGACTCCAGCCTAAGCATCACAATGAGAGGTTCAGGGTATCGGTGAGAGCGAGTATTACTTTTTTAGTAGTCAGAACTCTTTTCATAATATATTTTATCCCTTGAAAAAACACTTTAAAATGGTTATCTAGGACTAGTTTACTTTTTTAACTATCTGCCGTCGGCTCAAAGTGGTTTCGGATCGCTCCTGCCAGCAATTTTGCTGCATCACGTCAACAGGTCAGCTCTTCCTCTTCCGGGCAGCTCTGTCAATGGGGCATGATGGCTGGCGTGATGCTGATTGACAACCAGCTCCCCGCAGTTATGCAGTGGGGAGGCAGCTGTTAGTCAGCATGACGTTGGCAGTTACGTCCCACCAACAGAGCAGAGAGGATAGAAGACACTGCTCTGTCAACGTGACATCAGCGGAAGCTGCAGAATCGCCGACAGGAGTGGTTGGTAACCATTCAGAGCCCCCAGAGATCGGTAGTGTTAGTTCTTAGGCCCATAGTTAAACTATAAAATTGTCCCGGATTACTCTTTTAGGTCACCTATCTACAGATAGCAGGCAGCGAGCTTTGAAAGTTTATAATAAATTGGATTCCAAATGATACAGCCTAAAAATAAACTTAAAAATAAAGAACGAAAATGTATTAATGCAAAGAAATACAAACTGCAAAGACTTTTTTTTTGTCTTTTCCATTACAAAATCTCTGCGCCTGTGAATGGGAACATCCTTGAGTAACTTTTAAATTTCTCATAGTTGAGAGCTTGCTAACCATTGGCTCTAGTCTAAGTATCATCAATAGAGTCATCATGACACAAGTCTAGTAAAAGAAACGAGAAAGAGTCAATAATGATTTTTAGAATTGCTACGTCCAATAGGTGGCACTAGAGCTCAAGTCATCTTCCTCTCGTAAGAGACTTTTTGTGCATATATTAAAAAAACACTACAACAGTATACTGCAAAACTTTCGGAATGGTGTCAATGATCATTACTCAAACATTTGGCATGAATGCCTTGTAAAACATGGAAGATGTTGAGCTGAATGAATAATTAGAATTAAAAAAAAAGAAGGCAGAATATAAAAATGCAAAATATAATCTGGAAGCTCCAATGGGCATTGAAATAATTATTAAGAATCTAAATGAGCGTAAAACTGGGAAAGAGACAACAAAGAGATCAATCTGTTGCCATGTACTCAGCCAAAGCAGTATGCTAATGATAATGAGAGATTGCATAGTAGATGGTTGAGGATGAGGCGTTTGTGCTGTAGGCAGTCATTTTGAGATACCTACATGACCCTATATAAGAGAAATACCTAAATATAGTGTTATAACAAGGTCAGCATGAATTTCAAAGCATTGTATGTCATCCTGCAAATTTGTCCGCAGACTACAGACTGCTTTATGATTTTCTCTGGGTACAAGTGGAACTGTAGTGCTTGTTATACCAACACCAAAGACCGCTATGTATAGGACCAGTGTGACGTATTAATAGTAAACAGCTATCATATTTTTCAGACTCTAAGACACACCTTTTAGCAAGAAAAACTGTTGCTAAAAAAGTGTGCGCATATTCTACCCTACTGCATTAAAATTAGTGATAATGGCCCCTCCTCTTTATACCACCAAGAAAGTTTTAATTAGGAGTAGCTTGTTGCTGTCAAAAAAATTTGAAAGAGTCCATTCTTGATGGAAGAAATCAACATCGGAAGATAGGAGAAAAGATCTATTTCTGGAGAATTTTGTAAGTCTAAACCAAACAATCTGTTGAACAGGTCAAAGATTGACCTTCAGAGTCCAATGATTCCAGGACAATCCCACCAAATATGGGTCATATTACCTATTTCCAAATTATATCTCCAACATTTATCGGAGGCCCCAGAGAACATCTGATAAATGCGGTCTGGGGTCCTGTGCCATCTGGTAAGGATCTTATAATTGGTTTCCTGAATATGACAATATACAGAGATATTATGGATGAGGGAGAATGTTCTGTTAAGTTCACGCTCCCATAATTTCGGAAACAGAGCCAAAACAATTGTGACCTCTGCCTCCCTCAGCAGACCCATACACCAAAGAAACACAATGGGAAGGCATCTCCTTCTTGGCACATAATTTTTCAAACACCGCTAGGGTCCTCATCCAGGCATCTTTACATGGTATTGCATGGAAAATACTATGTATGCGGCTGTATTCCATCCATGCCTGATTATAAGAGCTTCCAGGACAGATTAAATTCTCAATGAGCTGAAATCTCATTTGAAAGATTGGACTTTGGGCCCAAAATTGTAAATAATTTAGGATCTTGTACACTTCACACTTCATAAGAGGGGAGACATTGGGACGGGTATTGAGGAAATATTATACTTATAAATTGTCTTGTCCCAGCTGGATAATAGAATATGATAGAGCGGTGTCAAGAATGGTACTTCGGACCGTAAGATGCGACCCCGCCAGAGAAGTGTAGTTAGAGAGACCAGTTTCAAGGACTCCTCCAACTCAGTTCATATTTTATTGGAGGGTTTTATTGTTAGATTTAAAATAAAATTAAGCTCAAATGCTTTATGATATTCTCAGAAGTCAGGAGCCCCTGTCCCCTCCCTAATTCTGGAGTGTGTCAGAAAAGAATAGGATAGCCTAGGTCTCGAAGTACCCCAAATAAACTTGGCCAATAACGTTTTAAGTTTATGGAAGAATGACCTCGGGATATTAGATGGAATAGTTTGGAATAGGTAAAGTATCCTTAGGAAAATGTCCATCTTCAAAATATTAATCCTACCGATCCAAGAGACTGAAAGCTCAGACCAGTTCAATAAGTCTCTCCCAACATTACAGAGAAGAGGTAGAAAGTTAAGGGAGTATAACTGGGTACTATCAGGTGGGATAGTAATCCCCAAGTATTTCATATGATCTTTTCTCCATTTGAAAGGGAATAAAGAACTACGACATAGAGCCTTCGACCCCGCTATCATAGAATCATAGAATGTTAGAGTTGGAAGGGACCTCAAGGGTCGTCATGTCTAACCCTCTGCTAAATACAGGATTCACTAAACCATCTCTCTCAGATGTCTGTCCGGCCTATGTTTGAAGACTTCCATTGAAGGAGAACTCACCACTTCTCATGGCAGCCTGTTCAACTCATTGATCAACCTAACTGTCAAAAAGTTTTTTCTAATATCTAATCTGTGTCTCATCCCATTCAGTCTCATTCCATTCCATTTCATTCTATGTTAATGTACATAATCTCTGATTTAGAGATGTTCACTTTAAAGTGAGATAAAAGTGAAAAACATTTAAATTCTTCTAAGATCACTGGGAGGGAGATTCTTGGGGAATGATATAGAGTAAGCGGTCAGCTGCACAAACTGACATTTTAGGTGTTCTATCACCCACTGAAATTCCTTGAATGAAAGGATTGAACCTAATAGCTTTGCCCAATGCTTCCATAACCACTTATGTAGGGTGACAGGGGGCACCCCTGACATGTACGATTACATATGTTAAAAGGCCTAGAAAGACCACCGTTAACCCTAACCTGCATCATGGGAGAATGGTAGAGAGCCATAATATGTGAGATCATATTATTACCTAGGCCAATCTCCTTTAACGTTGTTCCCAGGAAATCCCACCCCACCCTGTCAAAAGTCTTCTCAGCATCTATGGACAATAAGCAGGATAGGATCCCTCAGGAATGCACCCTAATGCACCCTAATAGTGTTATCCCTTGACATGACGAAACCCACCTGTTTCTTATGTATAATCCCGGGGATTAGGGGCTGTAACCTGTGCTGATTTTTGGGAATTGATTTTTAAATCAATTTTAATCAATTAAATTGGATGGACATTATTATAATGAGTGTGGTCCTTGCCCTCTTTGGGAATAACTTTGGGCTAACAATGACTGTAATGGGAACATCTCTCCCCGAGTTATAGAGTCGTATGAGTGCAATAAAATTGGAAGTAAATGTTCTTTAAGTAATTTATAAAATCTTGAGGAAAAACCATCTGGGCTTGGGCTCTTGCCTACCTTCAAGTTATTAATCAACCCCAAAATCTTGTTTAACTCAAAGTGGTTTTCCAAGGCTCTTGCCTGACCTGCCTCTAGAGCAGGAGGGGCGAAGCTGTCTAAAGTAGGTCGACATGTCCTTAGTTCTGTCTAACTCCCCACTATATACAGTGAGGCAAAAAAGTATTTAGTCGTTCAGCAATAGTGCAAGTTCCACCACTTAAAAAGATGAGAGGCGTCTGTAATTTACATCATAGGTAGACCTCAACTATGGGAGACAAACTGAGAAAAAAAAATCCAGAAAATCACATTGTCTGTTTTTTTATCATTTTATTTGCATATTATGGTGGAAAATAAGTATTTGGTCAGAAACAAACAATCAAGATTTCTGGCTCTCACAGACCTGTAACTTCTTCTTTAAGAGTCTCCTCTTTCCTCCACTCATTACCTGTAGTTATTGCACCTGTTTAAGCTTGTTATCAGTATAAAAAGACACCTGTGCACACCCTCAAACAGTCTGACTCCAAACTCCACTATGGTGAAGACCAAAGAGCTGTCAAAGGACACCAGAAACAAAATTGTAGCCCTGCACCAGGCTGGGAAGACTGAATCTGCAATAGCCAACCATTGGAGTGAAGAAATCAACAGTGGGAGCAATAATTAAAAAATGGAAGACATTCAAGACCACTGATAATCTCCCTCGATCTGGGGCTCCACGCAAAATCCCACCCCGTGGGGTCAGAATGATCACAAGAACGGTGAGCAAAAATCCCAGAACCACGCGGGGGGACCTAGTGAATGAACTGCAGAGAGCTGGGACCAATGTAACAAGGCCTACCATAAGTAACACACTACGCCACCATGGACTCAGATCCTGCAGTGCCAGACGTGTCCCACTGCTTAAGCCAGTACATGTCCGGGCCCGTCTGAAGTTTGCTAGAGAGCATTTGGGTGATCCAGAGGAGTTTTGGGAGAATGTCATATGGTCTGATGAAACCAAACTGGAACTGTTTGGTAGAAACACAACTTGTCGTGTTTGGAGGAAAAAGAATACTGAGTTGCATCTATCAAACACCATACCTACTGTAAAGCATGGTGGTGGAAACATCATGCTTTGGGGCTGTTTCTCTGCAAAGGGGCCAGGACGACTGATCCGGGTACATGAAAGAATGAATGGGGCCATGTATCGTGAGATTTTGAGTGCAAACCTCCTTCCATCAGCAAGGGCATTGAAGATGAAACGTGGCTGGGTCTTTCAACATGACAATGATCCAAAGCACACCGCCAGGGCAACGAAGGAGTGGCTTCGTAAGAAGCATTTCAAGGTCCTGGAGTGGCCTAGCCAGTCTCCAGATCTCAACCCTATAGAAAACCTTTGGAGGGAGTTGAAAGTCCGTGTTGCCAAGCGAACAGCCAAAAACATCACTGCTCTAGAGGAGATCTGCATGGAGGAATGGGCCAACATACCAACAACAGTGTGTGGCAACCTTGTGAAGACTTACAGAAAACGTTTGACCTCTGTCATTGCCAACAAAGGATATATTACAAAGTATTGAGATGAAATTTTGTTTCTGACCAAATACTTATTTTCCACCATAATATGCAAATAAAATGATAAAAAAAACAGACAATGTGATTTTCTGGATTTTTTTTTCTCAGTTTGTCTCCCATAGTTGAGGTCTACCTATGATGTAAATTACAGACGCCTCTCATCTTTTTAAGTGGTGGAACTTGCACTATTGCTGAATGACTAAATACTTTTTTGCCCCACTGTAGGCCCCTAATATTATATAAGAAGGACTAGTAAGATCTAAATTCCTCTATAATATCCGAAGGGGAGTGAATATGACCCTTTGAAGGGGAGTTAAGATTCATAATGTGTGTGGTAGATAACCCAGGGTGAAGAGCTTTAGAAAGCCATCTGCCACACTTGTTGCCATACTCAAAATAACCTTTACGAATTTTGTCCTGAATGCATAATGATTTGCGATATAATATTTGTCTTCGGACGTCGGATATCTCTGCAGACGGCCTCGATTAAGGCTATAAATTATAAAACGTGCAGCAGATTTTCCAGGAATTTACATAGATATTTTGTAGATTATAACAAATTAATTCCATTTGCACAATTTGCATGTAAAAACATAAGCTGATTTAGAAATAAGGTCATTCTATACGTGTTGCACAGAGGGACTCTACATCTATTGTTAAAAATGTATAAAAAACAAATTATACGGTACTACACGCAGTTGTATTTTTAGTAAATGTTCCTAAAACTACACAGGGTTTTCAGTCTTTTTTTTTTTTTCTTTTACACATTTGCTACAAAAAATTGAAGTCTATGTGGAAAACACTTTCAGAAAAGCTACAGAGCTTGCTGTATTTTCAGAAAAAAATGCATTTTTAGCAACTAAAAACGGTTGGAAAAGGCATGAGAACCTGAAGCAAATACTTGGGACGATTTACTACGCTAAGTCACTTTGAATTCTGTCTTAAAGGGGTAATTTACTCCTAGGATAATACCTTCTACATCTAAATGTTTCGAGCCGATAAAATAAAAAATCCTATACTCAATTCCATGCTGGTGCGGTTACAGCAGCGATGGTACTGGTTTTCCTACGGCTCTTGTGCAGTTGTTATGACGTGTGAGCCCAATCACTGCTCGCGTCACTGCCCCACCTTCAGACAAATTGAACATCACAAGGAGGAGAGAGGAGCTGCAGCCCTGGCATGTAATGTCTGAAGTCGGGGACAGTGACGCCAGTGCTGATTGGGCGTCAGGCTCACGTGTTATAACAGGCGCACAAGAGCCCCGGAATGGCGCTGGCACAGGAGGTAAGTATAAGCTTTTTTATTTTATTGGGGCCAAGCATGGGGTATGAGAAGGCGTCTTCTTACTAGTGGACAACTTCTTTAATTTGCACCAAAAAAAAAAACTGTCTTGTTTGCCTTGCACCACATTTATTATTGGTTTTAATCTATTGGAAAGTGGATGGCACGGAGAAGTGGCCATGCCATAAGACAAAACTGTACCACCAAAGTAATCCAATGATGTGAATTTAGACTATATAATCTATAGATGCACCAAAATTATCAACCAGAATGAGTCACTATGCTAAATTTTACACTTTTTGAGGCAAAAGTGATAACTCATCAAAGCTTCAGCGCAAGAAAACTGGGGTAAAAAGCTTTAAAAAAATAATCATACAATTTTGGGAGTGTTCACATTATTTTCACCCAACTTTGATAAAGTGGGAAAAGGCTGTTTGTCAAATTCATCACGAGCAGCGGCATATCTTACACCACACTCCTTATTCCAATCCCCGACTGGAGTAAGATTTGTGGCGAGGCATACACGGAGGAGCACACCACTTTGAGCTTTGCACTTTATCTTGCCATTCCATCAAGACTGGAATGAAAAATGATGGGTCACGGCCAAAGTTTGTACCTAATTAAAGTTAGACAACTTTTGTAAATCAGCCTAAGTGCGTGTGAAAGCAGTCGGTTTTCAGTCATAAAAGTGTGCACGGAGTGGCTACCGTCACTGCTAAGCACACAGAGAGCAGGCCCCGCCACTTGGATTGACAACTCACTTTACACAGGTACACTGCAGAGCGAGCATGCAGCCAAAGGCATTCCTAATCCTGCTGCGTAGTACCATATTATTGGGTAATTCCCAGAGCATATGTCTTGGGAGAGAGTCTGTCTGTGGGGCTGTATAGAAAGTAGAGACCAGCAAGGGCGCGGTAAGTTTTGGATGAAAATTACATACTTTTATGTCATGGAACAGGTTTAAGTGTACGGATTGGGCTCAGGAGCTGGTCCCACCCCACAAAGGGCAGGTGTCAGCTGTGTTATACAGCCAGCATCAGCCTCGAACACCAACGATTGGAACTAGCTCCAACTGATGCTTTTTAACCCACTTAAATGGCACTGTCAATTACTGACATCAGTAGTTAAAGGGGTTTTCCCACGAACACAGAATATTTTAATTAATTGATCTTTGAATAATAATTGGTTGTACAATTGGATGGGTTTATTTTTAAATCTTTCTGTGCCGAGATAATCATATAAATGTGCCCCTGCTGTGTACTGTCAAATGGCTGCATAATGGAAAATTGGCTGCATCCTGGAGTTAAAAAAAATTGTATCCACTGGATAACCACTTTCGTATGAAACTGAAGGTGATCCTTAATACCCTAATTTGATAAAGGGGAAACTTTATTCTAGACGTATCTGACAAACAGAGGGGTGAACACTTTGGTGTGAGCCAGAATCTTGTGTCACCATTGATGTACCGTATATACTCGAGTATAAGCCGAGATTTTCAGCCCACATTTTTGGGCTGAAAGTGCCCCTCTCGGCTTATACTCGAGTCACGGTCGGCGGCAGGGTCGGCGGGTGAGGGGGAGAGGGCGCTGAGGCATACTTACCTGCTTCCGGGGCTCCTGGCGCTGTCCCTGCAGTCCCACGGTCTCCGGGTGCCGCAGCTCTTCCCCTGTTCAGCGGTCACGTGGGACCGCTCATTAGAGAAATGAATATGGACTCCACTCCCATAGGGGTGGAGCCGCCTATTCATTTCTCTAATGAGCGGTAACGGTGACCGCTGATAGAGGAAGAGGCTGCGGCACCGAAGACCAGCTGTCCGGGGGAAGGAGCGGGACGCCGGGAGCAGGTAAGTATTACATATTCACCTGTCCGCGTTCCACACGCCGGGCGCCGCTCCATCTTCCCGGCATCTCTCCGCACTGACTGTGCAGGTCAGAGGGCGCGATGACGCATATAGTGTGCGCGCCGCCCTCTGCCTGATCAGTCAGTGCGGAGAGACGCCAGGACGGGACGCTGAGGAGCTGCAAGCAAGAGAGGTGAGTATGGCTTTTTTTTTTTATTGCAGCAGCAGCAGCAATGGCACAGCTTTCTATGGTACATCTATGGGGCAATAATGAACGGTGCAGAGCACTATATGGCACAGCTTTCTATGGTACAGCTATGGGGCAATAATGAAGGGTGCAGAGCACTATATGGCACAGCTATGGGGCAATAATGAACGGTGCAGAGCACTATATGGCACAGCTATGGGGCAATAATGAACGGTGCAGAGCACTATATGGCACAGCTTTCTATGGTACAGCTATGGGGCAATAATGAACGTGCAGAGCACTATATGGCACAGCTATAGGGCAATAATGAACGGTGCAGAGCACTATATGGCACAGCTATGGGGCAATAATGAACGGTGCAGAGCACTATATGGCACAGCTTTCTATGGTACAGCTATGGGGCAATAATGAACGGTGCAGAGCACTATATGGCACAGCTTTCTATGGTACAGCTATGGGGCAATAATGAACGGTGCAGAGCACTATATGGCACAGCTTTCTATGGTACAGCTATGGGGCAATAATGAACGGTGCAGAGCACTATATGGCACAGCTATGGGGCAATAATGAACGGCGCAGAGGACTATATGGCACAGCTATGGGGCAATAATGAACGGTGCAGAGCACTATATGGCACAGCTTTCTATGGTACAGCTATGGGGCAATAATGAACGGTGCAGAGCACTATATGGCACAGCTATGGGGCAATAATGAACGGCGCAGAGGACTATATGGCACAGCAATGGGGCAATAATGAACGGTGCAGAGCACTATATGGCACAGCTTTCTATGGTACAGCTATGGGGCAATAATGAACGGTGCAGAGCACTATATGGCACAGCTATGGGGCAATAATGGTGCAGAGCACTATATGGCACAGCTATGGGGCAATAATGAACGGTGCAGAGCACTATATGGCACAGCTATGGGGCCATAATGAACGGTATGGAGCATCTATTTTTATTTTTGAAATTCACCGGTAGCTGCTGCATTTTCCACCCTAGGCTTATACTCGAGTCAATAAGTTTTCCCAGTTTTTTGTGGCAAAATTAGGGGGGTCGGCTTATACTCGGGTCGGCTTATACTCGAGTATATACGGTAATTAGCTTCCAGGGAACATGTAGAGGTGGTATTATCTAGGACTCATTCCGGCCTCCATTGTATATTGGTAATGGGTTTACTATAAGTGGCAATACACGGATCAGGACGAAAACAAACATTTATGGAATGTACATCTGTGCTCCTGAGGACAAGCCTGTGATATTGAAGGCACTGCAGGGAATGTAATTGCTTCCACGCTCACCCATCTAGTGCTGCGAGGTGGTGCAATAAATGTCTCTGCAGTAAGAGATTGGCCTTTTATCTGTTCTGTGGATGAATTAAGAGTGAATTGCAATAGACAGTTTTGCTGACTACTCCATATGGATATCATTTTGATAGAGCATTAACATGGGAACTGTTGCTTGGTTTTGCTGCAACTCACTCATTCAGATGTAACTCTTTCAAAGATACAGAAGCTACAGCGAAAAATAACACTGACCTACTATACTCAAAAGAATACACCGGGGCCCCGATTTATCAGTTTTCACCAATTTCCTGCCATAAAATTGCTTGAAATGTGGAAAATAAATTTCACAAAGATATTGCAAATTTGGGCATTTTATACCAGTCTTGACCAGCTCGGCAAACTCTATGAAAAATAAGCGGGGTTTATAGTTAGAGGGTGTATGGCTAACTGCGGCCTTGAATCTCCTGCTCAGCACCCTAAGACATCCTCCCTCTTCTCAATTTCCGACCCTCCACACCAGAAAAGGGGACCGGAACGTACCGCTGTCACCAGTAAGTAGACGCAGTACGGGTGTGTGCTGAATGGCACGGTTATAATGCATGGATCACGCCAAAACAGTGCCGGAGAGCTCAGTGACATGTCCTCTCACATTGTGCACCAGCCATGCCCCCTCTAAGATTACATACTTATACATATAGAGTTAAAGTCTGAAAGTACATGGTCACACAAATAATCCTGGTTCCCATACCTTTTTGGATACTTATATTTACTGCATAAACCTGTATACAGATATTCCTGATTAGAGACATCATTGATGGGATCAGTGTGTCGTTTGGGTAATCAACCAATCACAAAAGTTCACACTGCGGCATCACCACAACATGGAACTAACCCGTGCTACCTTCTCACAACCAGCCGGGAAATGAGACAAAAAAAAAATTACGGATATACCGTAAACCCATTCTGTTTATTTGTTCTTAATTTACAAACTATTAGACACAACACAAAAAATATCTCAAATCAAAGTTAATATTTAAAAAATGCATGAGAAATCAGCCTGTGCATCGGTTTTCATCCTCCCAAGTTTTTATCCTCTTAATATATTGCAGACATCATATTATATAGCATTGTGTGCCTACATTTGCTCATTTTGCCTTTCTACTCAGCTACTTCTTCTCTTTTCTCTTCTTAGAGCAGAGGCTCCATGTAGAAACAGGAAGTATCTTGTCCATGCATGAATCATTACCCTCTTCAGCTCCTGACCCAGCTGCTCCCTCCTACCGCCTGCAAGGGACTTTTGCAGTGTCTTATGACTCATACAGGGAAAATTAACCTCCTGTTTCTACATAGAGCTTTGAAGGATTGAGCTAGTTAGTTTTTAATGATGTGATGTCACAGACCTAATGAGAAAGAGAAGAATTAACTGGGTAGAAAGGCAAAATGAGCAATTGTAAGTACAGTGCTATATACTGTAATATGATGATTGCAATACATTAAGAAGGCAGCACGGTGGCTCAGTGGTTAGCACTGCAGCCTTGCAGTGCTGGGGTCCTGGGTTCCAATCGCACCAAGGACAATATCTGCAAGGAGTTTGTATGTTCTCCCTGTGTTTGCGTGGGTTTTCTCAAGGTACTCCAGTTTCCTCCCGCACTCCATAGACATACTGATAGAGAATTCACATTGTGAGCCCCAATGGGGACAGAACTAAAGCCCTGCAGAAAATGATAGCGCTATATAAACAAAGAAAAATAAATAAATAAGAGGATAAAAAGGTTGATGGGAGTGCTTCTTTAATTCTGCAACTTGTTTCTGTAGCTTTGTTCACACTTGTTTCTGTTTTAAGAGGACGCATTATGGAGATGAGAGGTCTGTTATGATCAGAACTTACCAATTTGTATTTCTATACAAATTTAAGCTTCATGTAAAAAAGGCACTGATCAACAATAAACCAAGTCGATCAGAGCATGTTTAAAGGCCCTTCTAGATGGACACATGCAAACGTTATGGGGGTAAATGATCCCTAATGCGATCGTCCTGTTCTACAATTTACATGTTGTAAGCAGCATATTCCTATCTACACAATGACATCAAACTGCCGACGGCTGTGATTTTTAGGCAACCTGAAAAAGCCAATCAGCTGATGAAAAAGAGGCGAATAATGGTAATTACTACACCACACTGGATGCAAAAGAAAACTCCTGAAAAAGAGTGAACAAAAGAATTTTAAAAAGTTTGAAAATAGCTTTACCTATTTGTGCCAATGAGCATGTATGGTGTTGGATAAATAATAGGTGGCATATGAACACTATATCTTAGGACGGATTCACATGCCTGTGTTTCACGGTACAAGTGCAGTCTGCGATGCAAGAATTGGTTGCGTGTCTCCTGATCCAACATCTACAGCCTCATAGACAAATATGGGTTTTACTAATACTGACCTACAAGGCCATCTATAACCTGTCTCCTCCATATATCTCTGAACTAATCTCCCAATATCTTCCCTCATGTAATCTCTGGTCCTCCAAAGACCTCCTTCTCTCCTCCACACTTATTCGCTCCTCACCCAACCGCCTCCAAGACTTCTCCCTTATATCCCCCATCCTCTGGAATTCTTTGACCCAACACGTCCGACTATCAACCACATTCGGATCCTTCAGATGGAACCTGAAAACCCACCTCTTCAGGAAAGCCTACAGCCTGCACTGACCCCGCTGCCTCTTCACCACTCCCGGAGCTACCGTCTCACCAACACCGGAGCTCCTGCAACCCTCAACCTACTGTCTCCTTCCCCATAATCCTGTAGAATGTAAGCCCGCAAGGGCAGGGTCCTCGCCCCTCTGTATCAGGCAGTCATTGTTAATTTGCTTACTGTAATTGATATCTGTAATTTGTATGTAACCCCTTCTCATGTACAGCACCATGGAATCAATGGTGCTATATAAATAAATAATAATTATAATAATCAGGAGACTGGTTACCAGTGTAAATGTAAAAAAAACATTCCGGTGTCTGTCGCGTACCCCGGCGTTCTGCTTCCCTGCACTGTGTAAGCGCCGGCCCTAAAGCAGAGCGGTGACGTCACCGCTGTGCCCTGCTTTACGGCCGGCCGGCGCTGACACAGTGCAGGGAAGCAGAACGCCGGGGGACGCGACAGACACCGGAATGTAAGTATGTAGTGTTTGTTTTTTTTACATTTACACTGGTAACCAGGGTAAACATCGGGTTACTAAGCGCGGCCCAGCGCTTAGTAACCCGATGTTTACCCTGGTTACCTGGGGACTTCGGCATCATTGGTCGCTGGAGAGCTGTCTGTGTGACAGCTCTCCAGCGACCACACAGCGACGCTGCAGCGATCGGCATCGTTGTCTAGATCGCTGCAGCGTCGCTAAATGTGACGGTACCCAAAGACAATACATCATTGTGGTACAAGTACAGTACATATAAAAACTAGTATTAAATGGAAAATGTAATGCATTAGGGTGATTGTTTTCAATACGGGTTTCTAAATGACACTGCCAAGAAGGCCATCGAGCTTCATTGAGATGGCTCCAAGTCGGGTTCCCTATACAGATGCAAGGTGTTTGTCGGGATCAATTCATATGTGAGTGGCGGGTTTCTCGAGCTTCTCCGGTCATTCCATGTCGGTGTAGTCACAGGCTAGTCCAGAGATAATTACTGTACTTAGAAGTCAATCATTGAATAACAAGCGTAGGTTAATTAGGTAAATCTTCATTACAAGACTCAGTCACTCCCTTATGCCATGTTAATTCACCTATGAACACCATTTAATGTATCAATCTTTATATATCACGTGCTGACAGGTCAAGATCAAAAATTGTATCTCCGACCAAAGACATCTGTAATGGTTTCACTGATTTTTTTCTTGTCTGATTATTGCTTCTATGATTGTAACCAACAAATAGTGCTACAGACCTAATATTTCCCCGGCTAAAAGAGAGAAACGTAGTATGCTCATGTAATATTGCCATAATGTGCTACACATAGATGTACCAACGGTTACCTTGACTCGGATAACACAGCTCCGGGATATCATGGAACTAAAAACTAAAAAAGTGTCATTGAACATCAATCTTTTAATGATGAATGACTTATGCAATGTTATCTCAATGCTTTTAAGTAAAATCTGCCACTTTATTTATTCTGTCCAAAAGTATGGTTTTCACTGAAATTCTCCCGCCTTAGGAATAGATGGGACTAAACAAGGGCCGCCCTTGACCGGCTTCTCCCTGCCCCACTCCAACAGATTGACAGGTCTCTCCCGTGAGTGTACATAGATAAAGACTTGGCAATCAACTGGGTGGGGAATAGCTGGCGTGGGAGGCGCGGTGTTAGTCCCATCCATATCTATGGTCCCTGAATGGCTCAAGAATCAAGGGACAGATTCCCATTAAGCGACATAACCTTCTACAAGTTACCAGTATATTAAGTGTATACAGTATAAACTAGCCAAGATCTATTCAGACCTACTCTGTACACCCGTGATCGTGTGACGTTAGTTGAAAACTAATCACTTTAAGTAAATAATTAGTTAAGTAAATAATACTTAGTATTATTAAAGTACTGAAAAGTATTACTCCTTTGTCACTAATAGAAGAAGAAAAAGGATAATTAGGATTGTCTAAGACAAGGTTAGTGACCCTATCCGGGGCAAGTTCTAAACATCAGGAGGGATCGCTGGGGAGTCAATAAGGCAAATAAAAGAATGCATTAGACTATATACTCAGCATGCACTGTAATCATTTGGAATTATTTTAGTAGGGGTAGTGGTTATTGAGTGGAAATAAGGTAGTTTCAATTTGAATACGATTAATAACAGTTGTATTTTCCTGTAAATTAGGAGGGGTTAGCGCTCAATGGTCTCTTTGGGACCAGGTGTGTTCTGCAGTGTCTGATTGTTGGATCAATAAAAAGGAAACGGTCAGGAGATTTATCCTGCCTGTGTTATTGCAGCTATGTATATTTTATATCGAAGTGCTGCGGTGTTTCAGAGAAAAACTGATCTTAGATGATTAGTTCAAGGCCATTTCCCAGTGTCTTCTCCTCACCCCACACTGACAGGTCTCTCTCTATGGCCACATTCACATGTTCAGTATTTGGTCAGTATTATACATCAGTATTTGTAGCCAAAACCAGGAGTGGGTGAAAAATACAGAAGTGGTAAGTGTTTCTATTATACTTTTCTTCTGATTATTCCACTCCTGGTTTTGGCTTACAAATACTGATGTAAAAAACTTACCAAATACTGAACGTGTAAACGTGACCTGAGTTTGTGGATAGAAAGATAACAGTTTGTTAGAGTGGAATGGTGACCCACTGGGAACAAGCCTTAAGGCCCCGTCACACATAGCGATTTACCAACGATCACGACCAGCGATACGACCTGGCCGTGATCGTTGGTAAGTCGCTGTGTGGTCGCTGGGGAGCTGTCACACAGACAGCTCTCTCCAGCGACCAACGATCAGGGGAACGACTTCGGCATCATTGAAACTGTCTTCAATGATGCCGAAGTCCCCCTGCAGCACCCGGGTAACCAGGGTAAACATCGGGTTACTAAGCGCAGGGCCGCGCTTAGTAACCCGATGTTTACCCTGGTTACCAAAAAAAACAAACAGTACATACTCACCATCTGATGTCCGTCAGGTCCCTTGCCGTCTGCTTTCCGCTCTGAGTGCCGCCGTACAGCTGTGCTGTACTTTCACTTTCACTTTGCGGCGCTCAGTCAGTGTGGGAAGCAGACGGCAAGGGACCTGACGGACATCAGATGGTGAGTATGTACTGTTTTTTTTTTTTTACATTTACGCTGGTAACCAGGGTAAACATCGGGTTACTAAGCGCGGCCCTGCGCTTAGTAACCCGATGTTTACCCTGGTTACCAGTGAAGACATCGCTGGATCGGTGTCACACACACCGATTCAGCGATGTCAGCGGGACCTCAACGACCAAAAAACGGCCCAGGCCATTCCGACACGACCAGCGATCTCACAGCAGGGGCCTGGTCGCTGGTACGTGTCACACATAGCGAGATCGCTACTGAGGTCGCTGTTGCGTCACAAAACTTGTGACTCAGCAGCGATCTCGCTAGCGATCTCGCTATGTGAGACGGGGCCTTTAGACTAGTAATTTGAGAGGTTTAATCCATGGCTGGCTTTTCAAAGGATATTTTCTCGGAAATGTTGCAGAGTTTTTTTGAGTGAAACATAATTGACCGCAATAATGCCGTGATTGGGCGGTATGAATCTCCAGACAGGTTCCCTTTAAATATTAAAGATTGATGACCGTCCCGACTCTCATTACTGTCCCGTCTCTCAGGACTGTCCCATCTCTCAGGACCGTCCCATCTCTCAGGACCGTCCCGTTTCTCAGGACCGTCCCGTTTCTCAGGACCGTCCCGTCTCTCAGGACCGTCCCGTCTCTCAGGACCGTCCCGTCTCACAGGACCGTCCCGTCTCTCAGGACCGTCCCGTCTCTCAGGACTGTCTCGTCTCTCATGACCGTCCTGTCTCCAGTTTTGTGATCACCAGAAGAAATGACAAACACTGTGCTACACAGGCAATGTTTCACAATCAAAAACTACATATTCTCAGTTATTACTTATATTGCTATGGTATAAGTAGCAATCCATTCTACCTCAAGTCAGCACATTTACCACCAACTCTCTTGTCAATTTTCCAGTGCAATATCTCTAACATCATCAGAAAATGGTCAACACGATGATGAGGAAGGTAGTGGAGCTTTTAGTACAAAATGTAACCCCCACTTTCTTCCCTCCATCTCTAAAGCGAATAAGAAGAGTTTTTCCAAGTCAGGACACAATAGGTTGAAACTAGATACCAGCTTGACTTAAGAAAATGTAAGGTCGCATTTATTTTAATGATATGAACATGACCATATTCTACAACACTCTTGATGTCTAATATGGGAAGCATCCTTTCCAGATTCCCCTTCTTTAACCAATGTTCAACAATTGAATATAATTGATGACTTGCTCCGGAGTTACTTCACTACTTGGGTAAGCAGACCATGTGGTTTGTGAAGATACATGTTGTGTGGTCCGCATTATGGACCACTGGTCACCCAGGGTGTGAACAACGTGTGCTGGTACCGACGCCACTGTACGCGACCCTATCCGTATGATGAAAAGTGGCCTAGGAAGCACTTTTCGCTGCCATGCTTTTCCTTTAGCACTCTTAGGGTGGTTGTTACAATATTCACATATAATAAAAGATCCTAGAGATATGTAATATTGATAAGATGAGAAGTCATAATGCAGAAAATCTCAACAAATAAAACCTAATTCACTCCTATGTGATAACAGTACCTATGAATGATACTGCCATACAGATTCCCACATTTGTACCGCAATCTGAAGCATGTGATCATTATATTCGCCACTAACAATCCATCAAGTAGTCACATCACCGGCGAGCAATCTACAGATTAACATATTATCAGTAATTAGATAAATCATTAACAATAGCATTTGACATCTGCACGGAGCAGACGCTTCAAGTGTTATCTACAAGAGACAATGGTGCAGGTTTTGATCAAGGGGTTAATGAGAATTTTACACGGGAGGTTGCCATGGTAATGTTAGCATTAGTGCACTGCCATGGCTGTGCTCACTTATCCCCAAATGCATAGAAAAATAATAATTGTGCTAAATGCAGCATACTGCCGAATACGACAAGTCCGTGCACCCCGAATGCGTCTGGCTAAATCAATATGGTGATGTGATTGGTGGCTTGTGCGGAACGCTTTTGTTTTCCAGGCGAGCTGGAAACCACCGTTTCTCAGCAAAGATGGGATTCCTATGGGTGGTCTGCGCATGTGGGGAGGGAAGTCCCTTAACCCCCCGTTTGCCAGGTACTCACAGAGCTCTCAGTTTGACCCACATCTTCTTGCTCGGGGCCGATTTCAGCTCGAATGGAGACGTGCATCCCTCCAGCAGATCTTTGTCGACGCTGGGAGACTCCATCATTCCTGCGGAAGAGAGGAAATCATGTCAGTCGTGTGATATAACTGTTTATTTCGGGCTCTTGGGTACGTCATTGCAGCCAAATGGCAGTTCAAGATCTGACGAGACGTTCAGTGACGGGGGACATGATTGATGGACACAATATTGACAAACCTGATTGACATATACGACCTGTTTGTTAAAACTCATAATAAACATGTGACCAAGACCACTGGGGGGTAAAAAGGAGCAATGGACAGTTCCTATAAGCACAGAGAACTACAACATACCCAAACAGCAATAGACGGATCAACCTGCCAGGACAGATCTGTGCCAGCACGGAAAGGGTTCATGCAAATTATCTTTCTCACATGTTCTGTGGTCTCCCCTGCGTCCTTCAGGGAAATCAGTCCATTCTCCTTGCGTTGTGATGGATAAATGTGGGCAGCAGGAAGGGGGGGACTAATAGCAGCAGCAATAGCATGAAGCAGGACGCCTGCCCCTTCTGCAGAGGGATCTGCACGCGTGCTACTGAACGAGATAGACGATGGTCTACCTCTAATCCATGGAGATCCTCCCCCAGCGACTCGAACAGGTTATTTATCACACTCTGCACACAGTGTTTCCATCTATGCTGCAGGATTTCCATATGACCTGTGCGGGAAGTCCGGCTCTCCAGAGGTGCCACATGTCTCTGCCATGGCAATGTGACATTTCCTAAACAACGGATTAGCCGCTCGTCAGCAGAAAACTGCACTGCACCAAAAGCACAATACTTTACAACAGATAAAAGAGGATGTACTCATTAAATCCAAACCATGACTCCGTTATTAACAGAGATTAGCATATGCAAAAGCCTACAAAATACGGACAGGCGGCACTGAGGGGTTTCTGGCTGTGCCCATGTCCGAATAATCAGCATCAAGCGGAGAATGCTGACAGAAGTAAATGACCTGTGGCTGCAAGTTATCTATGTCTATACAGAGAGATCCCTAAATCACAGATAACAAAGTGGCTTTCCGTGGGTTGCTAAGCAACACCCCGCAAACACACAGTCGCCCATTTAGCAGCGGACCATCTAATATACTTTGTATTCAGCCCTGGGACTATAGAAATGTCACTGACATGGAAATGTAACGAGGCATCCTGAACAATCCCCATTGCTATTCAGGTGATAAGTTGCAGTATGGATATGAAGGAAACATTTGCCGAGTGACTGATTTATCTTTTAAGATAAAGGCCAGTTTATTGTGAGCGGAATATTAAGGAACACTCGCAAGAGGCCACATAGAAATGTGTCTGTGTATGTTTTCATCAGTAAGGCACATAAACAGAAGAAGGCCATGCTTTCCTCGAAACCTACAAATGAACTCCCCGATATCCCACCGCCACTCAATGTCAAAGGTCATGAATCCCAAGCAAGCATTTGCACAAGAACTGTGTTGTAGCACACAGCCTTCGCTCTCATTCAAATGTCCGTGTTGCACGTACATGTTTTATCCGTTTTTTTCACCGAGCTCTATGTAGGAACAGGAGGTCAATTTTCCCTGTATGACTCATCAGTCACTGCAAAAGTCCCTGGCAGGGGGAGGAAGAGCAGCTTGGTCAGGTGTTGAAGATGAAGAGGGGAATGATAAATGCAGAGAAAGGAGGCTTCCTGTTTCTACATAGAGCAGAGAAAAGAGAAGAATTAGCTCGGTAGAAAGGCAAAATTAGCAACTGTATGTACAAAAACTAGTGTTTGCATTACCATATTTTGAGAGCTATAATTTTTCCATATTTTGGCAGACCGAGGGCTTGTTTTTCGCGGGTCGAGCTGACATTTTTATTGTTACCATTTTCAGGCACATGACATTTTTTGATTGCTTTCTGTTCTGATTTTTGGGAGACAGAATGATCAAACACTAGGAATTCAGAAATTGTTTTTAGGGTTTTTTTTATTGCTGTTCCGCATGTGGTAAAACTGATCAGGTGGCTTTATTCTTCAGGTCAGTACGATTACAGCGATACCACATTTATATTATTTTATGTTTGGCCGCTTTTTCATCATAAAAATTATTATATAGAAAAAATAATTGTTTTTCACTTTATTCTGAGAGCTATAACTTTTTTATTTTTCCGCTTTTGGATCTATATCGCAGCTTGTTTTTTTGCGGGACAAGATGGCGTTTTCATCGCTACCGTTTTGATTTTGATTTGACTTTTTGATCGCGTTTTACTCTACTTTTTATTTGGCAGCATGATGAAAAAGCAAAGGTTTTTGCTCTTTTTTTGCGGTGTTAACTGAAAGTGTTAACAAGTGTGACAGTTTTATAGATCGGCTTGTTCCGGACACAGCAATACCAAATATGTGTACTTTTTTTTTTTACATAAATATATTTATTGGTTTAATATTTATTCTTCTGTTTTATTTATTTTGTGATTTTTTTTTATAGTTTTAAAACATTCTTTTACTTTTATGTTATTTTTTTTTACTTAGTCCCTGTATGGGACTTCAATTTTTATTTGTCTGATCACTGATCTCACACAATGCAGTACAGATTTATTGCATTGTATGAGACCTGTCAGTGTTACACAGGCAGATTGCTTGTCATAATCAGCTGCTGGCTGAGTCTAACAAGCCACTGCAGCAGGCAGACCCGGAAGTCATCATCACGTGACCTCCGGCTGCCGGGACAATGCGAGATCCCCCATGATGTGATCGGATCTCATCACGGGGGGGCATTGGAGAGGTGAGTACAGCAATGGTCTCCTTCTGCTATCTTCTAAATGCCATGATCGCGACATTTAGAAGATAGCAAAGGATTTAACATCATTGGGACCTGACCCAATGTCCCGATGAGGTCACCTGTCAGAGCTATCGCTCTGCTCAGGAATCGCAGCGCTTGCAGGACCCTGGGGTCCTGAGCCCTGTCAGACCACCAACCGCTTATAAATGTCAGCGCTGCACAGAGCCCACCTAGCGCCGATGTTTATCTACCATGGGCGGTTGGGTAGCGGTTAAACATGGACATGTGAATGGGGACATATATTAGGGAGTCATTGAGACTAGGCGCTTCATGGAGGCTCTGCTTGAAACCACTTTAGGGAACTATTCTCCCCTAAAAGCTATAGTATTAAAGCAAACCTGTCAGCAGGATTTTGCTAAGTAAACTACAGACATTATCAGGCTGGCACTGTTATACTGATAAAAATGACACCTGGGGTGAAGAAATCTGTCTTGTGGTTCTTGTGTAATCGCTGTTAGAAGTTTTCAGTTAATGATATGCCCGTGTTTCGGGGAGGGACTGTAGGCAGAGTCTTATCTTCCTGCTCTAAGCCAGAGAAACCAAGGGAAGATCTGCCCACAGGTCGCCCCGAAGCACAAAAAGTCTGTTTCTCTGTCTCTATGATGAGGAACATGTTTGTGGTAAAAACAATGGTAGAAATTAATTTCTCCATCTTTTCCTCATCCAAGAGAATCGGATCCCAATATGACCACACTCTGATCATAGTGTCATTTGCATAATCGACCCGATTCTTTCTCTCGAGAAAATCTACGCTTGTCTGCACCTGCCCTTAGACAGTTTAGATAAAAGAAGCCTAGTGTGTCAGGATTTGCATCATATAAATATGCTGTTTACATCATCACAAGCAAGAATACAATGGTTGAATAACATAACAAAAATAAAGCAAAGTAATGAATGAGCCTCACGAAAAAGACTTCCATAAAGGCCATAAGGCTATGTTCAGACATTGCGTGTAAACCGCTGCGGAATCCGCACAAAGAATTGACATGCTACGGAAAATACAACACAGCCTTTCCGCGCGGTATTTTCTGCAGCATGTGCACTGTGGATTTAGTTTTCCATAGGTTTACATGGTACTGTAAACCGCATGGAAAACAGCTGGAAATCCGCAGCGGCCAATCCGCTGTGGATCCGCAGCTAAATCCGCACCGTGTGCACATAGCCTAAAGAAGCTGCTTACAAAAAGCAAGATTTTTGGGGGTTTTGCATTTTTTTGCAGCTTTTTTTTTTATAAGGATTATATTTGTCATTTGCCTACAGTACATATTTAATAAAGCTAGTTTTATTCAACAAAAAAGCAGCCAAAATGCGTTATGGCATTTTTGCACTCTCATTGCTTTCTATGGTGAAAAAATTAAGCAGTCTTCCAATTCAATCAAGAAATACAAAACAATCGTGTGCATGAGATTTTTGAGATCTCGTAGCTTTTGCTTGTACTGTAAAAAGCAGCTTGTTATTTGCTTAAAAAAGCATAGTAAAAAACCCTACAACATCGCAGCATAGCCTAACGCTCTCCGACTAAATATACAAGACCAATCTTTATTAGTCAGATATCAGAAATATTTTCTATTGTATAACAGTACAATGCCCGTCTGTAATTAATGTTATTACATTAACGGTCATTAAATCCTATACTGTGGGGAAGATGTCAAAGTGACGGCTCTGCCGCCTGTCAATGTTATCCATGCACAGTTTCTCGTCTGTCGGCGGGTTTGGGCCTCGGACTGCTGTTTGAGGAGGGCATGTAAGTTTGACCAGGGGAGACAAGTGATATCACCTACCCGATCCCTGCTGTTCTTTTAAACTCCCCATTAATCTGTAATACTAAACATTATGGAGCCCGGATTTCACTTCAACAGCAACTTGAGTCGGGAACTGTGCGGAGGGGTGAGGGATGGCTTCGTCACTGTAGGACATGTGCCCAGCAAGGTCTAGGTGTACTAGCGTCTCTCACAGAGAAATATATGCATTTTTATAAGTATATTGCTGCCTGTTTGTCATCATATATTAGCTTCTGATTTGGTATCCCCGTTCTATGACGTCCAAATGCTCTGACAGAGTGCATGAATAGAGGTTCACCTAAATGGAAAATCCCTTTAAAGATAATCTGTCTCCAAGTTTTTGTTATGGAATCTGAGAGCTTCATGATGCAGGGGCAGAGAGCCTGATTCCAGCAATGTATGATTTACTGGACGGCTTGGTGCAGTTTTGTTCAACCTGCCTACACCTTTGATTGGCAGCATCCTGTGTACACTGTACATTGTCAGCAAGCTGTCAATCAGTGGTGGGGCTGGGTTACACATAGCTGGTCTGGCTGATAAAATACTGATTGTATTGAAATTACGGCAAGCTGCTGAGCAAGTGACACATGCCTGGAGTCAGGTCATCTGCCCCTACATTATGCTGCTATCAAATTAAAAAGCAAAAGCCTGCTGATGGATTCCCTTTAAAAGAGTATCCCACATAGACATTAATTACCCTTCCACACAGTGGTTGACATGTTAAATCACAGGGGCCCCAACTGATAGCTAACAGGGGGTCCCAAGTCCCCATGGCATCTCACAATAGGACCGCAGTGAGTAGGATCTTCAATAGAGCAGCACTTGACCATACATAGTGTTTCTCCATTCACATTCATCGTCTATAGCAGACCTGGGCAAAGTGTGGCCTGTGGGACAAATCCAGCCATCTTGCTGTTCCCATAGGGCCCGCGAACTGAGACAGCCGAGGGGCTGAAAACAGTGGCTTACGGACCGCACCTTGTCCTCCACAGCCTGTCCGCCGCCACTCACTGTCACCGCTATCTATCTGCATCCTCGGGATGCAGGCAGCGGTGAATGCATGGGGGAGGAGGGGCCGCCAGCCCCTCCTTGCACCGATCAATGTGTGAGACACCTGACGCAACGTCATTTTATCGCATCAGCTGTGCACTGTGGAGAATGGGAGCAAGGGGAGTATGTGGTGGGTATTTTTCCATGTGCATGGGATGTTTGGCTGGAAATGGGGAGCCTATGGGGGTCTCATGCTGGACAAGAGAAGGCTATGGGGATCTTATGCTGGACATAGGGACACTATGGGGGTCTAATACTGGACAAGAGGAGGCTATGGGGATCTTATGCTGGACATAGGGACGCTATGGGGGTCTAATACTGGACAAGAGGAGGCTATGGGGCTCTCATGCTGGACATGAGGACACTATGGGGCTCTCATCATGCTGGACATGAGGACGCTATGAGGGCTCTCATGCTGGACATGGGGACACTATGGCGCTCTCAGTCAGGACATGAGGACGCTATGGGGCTCTCATGCTAGACATGGGGACACTATGGGGCTCTCATGCTGGACAAGGGAGGCTATGTGGGTCTCATGCTGGTCATGGGGAAGGCTGTGTGGGTCTCATGCTGATCATGGGGAGGCTATGTTGTGATATAAGGGCTGTGTGTGCTTATACGATATATACAAGGGGCTGTGTGCAGGCTCAATCATATTTAGGAGGATGTCAGTGTCCTTAATTCTGCACAATATTAAGTGATACAATTAATAGTAATATAAAATAATTATAATTGATATGTTAATATTAATATTAAGCAGAATTAATTTCATCCTATTGGTTCCGGCCTCCCGAACAGTCACAGTCTCTCATGTGGCCACTTGGGAAAATGAATTGCCCACCCCTAGTCTATAGGGGTGCTGTAACCAGTCTACATTACTTTCACAGAAATTGAAAGGTGGAGCATAGCATATATTTTACATTATATATATATATATATATATATATATATATATATATATATATATATATATACTGCTCAAAAAATAAAGGGAACACTTAAACAACAGAATATAACTTCAAGTAAATCAAACTTCTTTGAAATCAAACTGTCCACTTAGGAAGCAACACTGTTTGACAATCAATCTCACATGCTGTTGTGCAAATGGAATAGACAACAGATGGAAATTATTGGCAATTACCAAGACACCCCCTATAGAGGAGTGGTTCTGCAGGTGGAGACCACAGACCACATCTCAGTACCAATGCTTTCTGGCTGATGTTGTGATCACTTTTGAATGTTGGTTGTGCTTTCACACTAGTGGTAGCATGAGACGGACTCTACAACCCACACAAGTGGCTCAGGTAGTGCAGCTCATCTAGGATGGCACATCAATGCGAGCTGTGGCAAGAAGGTTTGCTGTGTCTGTCAGCGTAGTGTCCAGAGGCTGGAGGCGCTACCAGGAGACAGGCCAGTACACCAGGAGACGTGGAGGGGGCCATAGGAGGGCAACAACCCAGCAACAGGACCGCTACCTCAGCCTTTGTGCAAGGAGGAACAGGAGGAGCACTGCCAGAGCCCTGCAAAATGACCTCCAGCAGGCCACAAATGTGCATGTGTCTGCACAAATGATTAGAAACTGACTCCATGAGGATGGTCTGGCAAGTGAAGGCCACACACACACTACTGAGCATCATTTCCTTGTCTTGAGGCATTTCCACTGAGTTGGATCAGCCTGTAACTTCATTTTCCACTTTGATTTTGAGAATCATTCCAACTCCAGACCTCCGTGGGATATTAGTTGTGATTTACATTGATAATTTTTAGGTTTTATTGTTCTCAACACATTCTACTATATAATGAATAAAGATTTACAACTGGAATATTTCATTCAGTGATATCTAGGATGTGGGATTTTAGTGTTCCCTTATTTTTTTGAGCAGTGTATATAAACACACATAAATGTATATATATATATATATATATATATATATATATATATATATATATATATACAAATTTGATCACTTTAAAAAAAAAGTTGCATTGGGTACAAAATAGATAGGGTATTTTAGGGTATTTTACACTTGCAGTGCGTAATGAGAGAGCTCTTAACTGTAGGAACCTTCCTATCCAAAAGTTTCATAAGATTCATTTATTTTATTATCTTATTCATAGAAATATGTTTTTCACATTGTGTTTTGCACTTAACATATATTGCGGGAATGCTCCTGGCACATACAGACATGGCCAAAGGTGTTCTCCCAGAAAACAACTGCAATTACACATGTTTTGTTATACACATGTTTATTTCCTTTGTGTGTACTGAAACAAAACAAAAAATAAAGAAAAAAAAGGTAAATTGGACATCATTTCACATAAAACCCCCAAAATGGGCTGAACAAAATTGTTGACACCCTCAACTTAATATTTGGCCAGAGCCCTGACCTAAACCCAATTAAGCATCTCTGGAGAGACCTGAAAATGGCTGTCCACCAACGTTCACCATCCAATCTGATGGAACTAGAGAGGATCTGCAAGGAAGAATGGCAGAGGATCCCCAAATCCAGGTGTGAAAAACTTGTGGCATCATTCCCAAGAAGACTCATGGCTGTACTAGCTCAAAAGGGTGCTTCTACGCAATACTGAGCAAAGGGTCTGAATACTTATGACCATGTGATATTTCAGCTTTCTTTTTTAATAAATAAAAAATTTATAAATGCAAAAATTACTACATTTCTGTTTTTTTCAGTCAAGATGGGGTGCAGACTGTACATTAATGAGGAAAAAATGAACTTTTTTGAATTTACCAAATGGCTGCAATGAAACAAAGAGTGAAAAATGTAAAGGGGTCTGAATACTTTCCGTACCCACTGTAAACCATATGCTCATTGTTAGTTTCTCAATAACCAGTCAATTAGTGGAAACAGCCTGTGGCCTCCTCTGTTAATTCGGTCAATTGAGCAATTGACTGGAGGATAGGGGACAGCAGAGAGCTGTTCCAAAGATAATAGCAGGTGCATCTGGGATACGACCACCCTTTGATAGCAATCTTTGACAAATTGGTGGTATTCTGAGTGACTCCTCTGGTGACCCTTCCTTGACAAATTGGTGTCAGCGGTGGGATCTTACAGAATATGAGTGATCTGGTTAGAGAAATCCTTCCTCTCACTGAAAACTTGCACGGTTCTTGCGAGCATTTTGCTCAGAATTTTGAGGGATCAGGCTCAGTGTTTTAATTTTTTTTTTTAATCTGGGACAATTCTGTACGGGTAGCAGTTACACCCCTCCCCAGCTCTTTTTTCTGTCCTATCTTCTGTTTGGCAATGATGGCTACACTTATAGAGCCCTGGAATAACCTGCAGTCCAAGGATACTCTTATTGCCCTCTGTACAGTGAGACGGATTGACTCCATGGGTAAAATCAGGCTCCAAATGACTGCTGAACTGTTGAAATGGGACACAGAGACAGCAAGTCACCTGAGCTGTGATGAAGAAGAGGCCAGCCAATGTGCAAGCGGCACTGCGGCAGAGGTTCCACATGTGAATGCCAGCCATATGCGCAACCAAGGTAGTGTATGGTAGACCCCCACCTGCAGATGGTCTTGGAGCAATTCGATGCAGACGACGGTGAGGAACGTTTTAAGCTAATTCTGCAATTCCTGGAGAGAGAGCAGAGGAACAGGCTCAAGCTGACTGAGAGGCTGCTGAGCGACAGGCCCAAGCCGAGCGACAGTACCTGTAATAATTATATGGGTACTACGAAATCTGATAGAATGGGATAAAGCCAGTCCGAGAGCAAAGTTGAGGCAAAAGATGTATTTACTCAAAACAGAAATGTAAACAGAACTAACATAGATATTTCTGCAATTGTAACGAGGTCCTCAGCTCTATATAGAAAATAATAGCCAACAGGATAGCGAACAGAACATAGTACAGATATTCCTGCAATAGTAACGAGGTCCTCAGCTCTATATAGTAAATCACAGCAAACTGAGCAGCGGGGTGCGACCACTAATATGAACCAGTCCAGCAAGGAAATGACATGGAAGCAAACAAGACACTTAAACGAGGAAGTCCAATGTGGTTATTAGTGCGAATGCACACAGTTCTTAAATGAGGAAGTCCAGCAAAACTTGATCACACTTGTGCACAGTACTTGTTAGTTGGAGTCCAATAATTCACAGATGATGTGTTGTGTGAATGACGTCCTGGGATAAAGAGGACGAGGGGAGAAAGAGGGAGAGCGCTATCTAAGCGTAGTAGATGAGTAGATCTTTCTTGGAGCAAATAGCACAGCTTGAATCTTACTCACCTGGTGTGGTTGTGCAAAGAGGCACAACACTGGGATAAGTTTTGCAAACTAAGGAGATCCTTCCACTGGTGTGCTGTTGTGAATTCGGTTTGTGGGCTCCCCCGGTGGTCTGTTATGGTAGTGTCTCTTATGTGCCTTCCTCCATCTCTGATTACCTGTCGCCACCCTCTTGGGGAGTTTCCTATTTAAGGCTGCTTGGCTGTTAGTCACATGCCGGCCACCAATGTGCTAGTAGCATTCTGTTGCATTCACCTGCCTCAAGTTCCAGTTCAGCTAAGTTGAATTTTGTTTCTTGTTTTGCTATTTTTGTCCAGCTATCTGCAATGTGACTCTTCAGTGCTGGAAGCTCTTGTGGACAGAAAATTACTACTCCAGTGGCATGAGTTGTCACTGGAGTTTAAAGTAATTTCTGGATGGTGTTTTTGAATAGTGATTTTTAGGTCGACCGTGAAGTAACTCTTTCCTGTCCTTCTGCTATCTAGTAAGCGGACCTCACTGTGCTAAATCTGCTGTTCATCCTACGTATGTCATTTCCTCTGAACTCACCGTCAATATCTGTGGGGGCCTACTATCATCTTTTGGGGTTCCTCACTGGAGGTAAGGTAGGCCTGTATATTCCTCTTATAGGGGTAGTTAGATCTCCGGCTGGCGCGTGGTGTCTAGGGCATCGTAGGTACATCCCCCGGCTACTGTAAGTGTTGGGTCAGGTTCAGGTCACGGTCGACCTTAGTTTCCATCACCCGAGAGCTAGTCCGTTTTGTATTTTTTTCCCATGGTCATTGGGGTAACCATAACAGTTTGGCCGGCCTGTAAAAAATCTATGTGTTAAAATATGCACTAAAGTAGGAAGGAGAAGAAAAGGTTTTTTTTTTTTTTTTTCTGTGTTTGAAAGTGCACCTTAGTTTGATCATTTGTATTCCTTGCTTAAACTGCAGTCTTCAGCCTTTTTTTTTTCTCCTCTCCTCTTAACCTCTGAATGCTTGGGTTACACCCATTTGAAACATGGATCCACAGAGTTTAGTTGCGGGTTTGAATAACCTTGCGACAAAAGTACAGAACCTACAAGATTTTGTTATACGTGCTCCAATGTCTGAACCTAAGATTCCTCTGCCTGAATACTTTACCGGAGACAGATCCCGGTTTTTGAGTTTCAGAGAAAATTGCAAATTGTTTTTGTCTCTGAGATCTCACTCTGCTGGTGATCAGACTCAACAAGTTAAAATTGTTATCTCTCTACTGCGCGGCGACCCACAAAGTTGGGCATTTGCATTATCGCCAGGGGATCCTGCGTTGTTAAATGTAGATGCGTTTTTTCAGGCTTTGGGGTTGCTTTATGAAGAACCTAATTTGGAGATTTTGGCTGAGAAAGCCTTGATAGCTCTTTCCCAAGGGCAAGATGAAGCTGAGATATACTGCCAGAAATTCCGTAAATGGTCGGTGCTTACTAAATGGAATGAGTGCGCTTTAGCAGCTAATTTCAGAGAAGGTCTCTCTGATGCCGTGAAGGATGTCATGGTGGGGTTCCCTGTGCCTACAGGTCTGAATGATGCCATGAAATTGGCTATCCAGATTGATCGGCGTTTGCGGGAGCGCAAATCTGTGCACCATATGGCGGGGTCTTCTGAGGAAGAATCTGTGCACCATATGGTGGTATCTTCTGAGCAAAAACCTGTGCACCATATGGCGGTGTCTTCTGAGCAAAGACCTGTGCACCATTTGGCGGTGACCTCTGAAAAGGCATTGGAGCATATGCAATGCGATCGTGTTTTGTCTAGAGGCGAACGTCAAAATTACAGGCGCAAAAATGGATTGTGCTTCTACTGTGGAGATCCAGCTCATGTTATATCAGCATGCTCTAAACGTATAAATAAGGTTGATAAAAAGGTTGATAAATCTTTTTCTACAGGTACCTTGCAGTCAAAATTTCTTTTGTCCGTGACATTGATTTGTACCTTATCATCTGTGACTGTGAATGCTTATGTGGATTCTGGCGCCGCTCTGAGTCTCATAGATTGGTCCTTTGCCAAGCGTTGTGGGTTTGATTTGGAGCCGTTGGAAGTTTCTATTCCCCTGAAGGGTATTGATTCTACACCTTTGGCTAGCAATAAACCACAATATTGGACACAAGTGACTATGCGTCTTACCCCAGACCATCAGGAGATTATTCGTTTCCTTGTATTATATAACCTACATGATGTCTTAGTGCTTGGATTACCATGGTTACAGATTCATAATCCCGTCTTGGACTGGAAATCTATGTCTGTGTTGAGCTGGGGATGTCGGGGTATTCATGGGGATGCACCTTTGGTTCCTATTTCTTCATCTACTCCCTCTGAGATCCCAGCATTTCTGTCAGATTTTTATGATGTCTTTCAAGAGCCTAAAGTTGATTCTCTCCCTCCCCACAGAGAGTGTGACTGCGCTATTGAATTGATCCCCGGTAGTAAGTTTCCTAAGGGTCGCTTGTTTAATTTGTCTGTACCTGAACATACTGCTATGCGGGAGTATATCAGAGAATCCTTGGAAAAGGGTCATATTCGCCCCTCGTTGTCTCCACTAGGGGCAGGATTTTTCTTTGTAGGTAAAAAGGATGGTTCATTGAGACCTTGTATCGACTATCGACTTTTGAATAAGATTACAGTTAAATACCAGTACCCGTTACCTTTACTGACTGATCTGTTTGCTCGTATAAAGGGGGCTAAGTGGTTCACTAAGATCGATCTACGTGGTGCGTATAATTTGGTGCGGATTAAGCAGGGGGATGAGTGGAAGACCGCATTTAATACGCCTGAAGGCCATTTTGAGTATTTGGTAATGCCTTTCGGTCTCGCAAATGCTCCTTCCGTTTTTCAGTCCTTTATGCACGATATTTTCCGTGAATATCTGGATAAGTTTATGATTGTGTATTTGGATGATATTCTTGTTTTTTCGGAGGACTGGGAATCTCACGTTCAACAGGTCAGGAGAGTTTTTCAGGTTTTGCGAGCTAATTCTCTTTTTGTAAAGGGCTCAAAGTGTAGTTTTGGAGTTCAGAGAATTTCCTTTTTGGGATATATTTTTTCCCCTTCATCTATGGAGATGGACCCTGTCAAGGTCCAGGCTATTTGTGATTGGATGCAACCTACTTCTTTGAAGAGTCTGCAAAAGTTCTTGGGTTTTGCTAATTTCTATCGCCGATTTATAGCGGGTTTTTCTGCCATTGCTAAACCTTTGACTGATTTGACCAAAAAGGGTGCTGATGTTGCTAATTGGTCCTCTGCGGCTGTGGAGGCCTTTCAAGAGCTTAAGCGCCGCTTTTCTTCCGCTCCTGTGTTGCGCCAACCTGATGTGTTACTTCCGTTCCAGGTTGAGGTGGATGCTTCGGAGATCGGAGCAGGTGCAGTTTTGTCGCAGAAAGATCCTGACTGCTCAGTAATGAGACCATGTGCGTTTTTCTCCCGAAAGTTTTCGCCCGCTGAGCGAAATTATGATGTGGGAAATCGGGAACTTCTGGCCATGAAGTGGGCGTTTGAGGAGTGGCGTCATTGGCTTGAGGGTGCTAGACACCAGGTGGTGGTCCTCACTGACCACAAGAATCTAATTTATCTTGAGTCGGCCAGGCGTCTGAATCCTAGACAGGCGCGCTGGTCGTTGTTTTTCTCCCGATTTAACTTTGTGGTGTCATATCTGCCTGGGTCCAAGAATGTGAAGGCGGATGCCCTCTCTAGGAGTTTTGAGCCTGACTCGCCTGGTGATTCCGAACCTACCGGCATCCTGAAGGATGGGGTGATATTGTCAGCTGTCTCCCCAGACCTGCGGCGTTCTTTGCAGGAGTTTCAGGTGGATAGGCCTGATCGCTGTCCGCCTGGTAGACTGTTTGTCCCTGATGATTGGACCAGTAGAGTTATCTCGGAGGTTCATTCTTCCGCGTTGACAGGTCATCCTGGAATTTTTGGCACCAGGGATTTGGTGTCTAGGTCCTTCTGGTGGCCTTCTTTGTCTCGAGATGTGCGCATGTTTGTGCAGTCTTGTGATGTTTGTGCTCGGGCCAAGCCCTGCTGTTCTAGGGCCAGTGGGTTGTTGTTGCCCTTGCCTATTCCTAAGAGGCCTTGGACGCACATCTCTATGGACTTTATTTCTGACCTTCCGGTTTCTCGTAGGATGTCTGTCATCTGGGTGATTTGTGACCGTTTTTCCAAGATGGTTCATTTGGTACCTTTACCCAAATTGCCCTCCTCCTCTGAGTTGGTTCCTCTATTTTTTCAGAATGTGGTGCGTTTGCATGGTATTCCTGAGAATATAGTGTCTGACAGGGGTACTCAGTTTGTGTCTAGATTTTGGCGGACGTTCTGTGCCAGGATGGGTATCGATTTGTCTTTTTCGTCTGCATTCCATCCTCAGACTAATGGCCAGACTGAGCGTACTAATCAGACCTTGGAGACTTACTTGAGGTGTTTTGTGTCCGCTGATCAGGATGATTGGCTTGACTTTTTGCCATTGGCAGAGTTTGCCCTTAACAATCGGGCTAGTTCTGCCACTTTGGTTTCTCCATTTTTTTGTAATTCAGGGTTTCACCCTCGGTTTTCGTCCGGTCAATTGGAGTCTTCGGATTGTCCTGGAGTGGATGCTGTGGTTGATAGGATGCATCAGATTTGGGGACAGGTTGTGGACAATCTGAAGTTGTCCCAGGAGAAGACTCAACAGTTCACTAATCGTCATCGGCGTATTGGTCCTCGTCTTTGTGTTGGGGACCTGGTGTGGCTGTCTTCTCGATTTGTTCCTATGAAGGTCTCGTCTCCTAAGTTTAAGCCTCGGTTTATCGGCCCTTATAGGATTCTGGAGGTTCTTAATCCTGTGTCCTTTCGTTTGGACCTCCCAGCATCTTTTAATATCCATAATGTTTTCCATCGGTCATTATTGCGGAGGTATGAGGTACCGGTTGTTCCTTCTGCTGATCCACCTGCTCCTGTGTTGGTTGAGGGTGAATTGGAGTATGTGGTGGAAAAGATCTTGGACTCCCGTGTTTCCAGACGGAAACTTCAGTATCTGGTTAAGTGGAAAGGTTATGGCCAGGAGGATAATTCTTGGGTGACAGCATCCGATGTTCATGCTCCCGATTTGGTTCGTGCATTTCATAGTGCTCATCCAGGTCGCCCTGGTGGTTCTGGTGAGGGTTCGGTGCCCCCTCCTTAAGGGGGGGGTACTGTTGTGAATTCGGTTTGTGGGCTCCCCCGGTGGTCTGTTATGGTAGTGTCTCTTATGTGCCTTCCTCCATCTCTGATTACCTGTCGCCACCCTCTTGGGGAGTTTCCTATTTAAGGCTGCTTGGCTGTTAGTCACATGCCGGCCACCAATGTGCTAGTAGCATTCTGTTGCATTCACCTGCCTCAAGTTCCAGTTCAGCTAAGTTGAATTTTGTTTCTTGTTTTGCTATTTTTGTCCAGCTATCTGCAATGTGACTCTTCAGTGCTGGAAGCTCTTGTGGACAGAAAATTACTACTCCAGTGGCATGAGTTGTCACTGGAGTTTAAAGTAATTTCTGGATGGTGTTTTTGAATAGTGATTTTTAGGTCGACCGTGAAGTAACTCTTTCCTGTCCTTCTGCTATCTAGTAAGCGGACCTCACTGTGCTAAATCTGCTGTTCATCCTACGTATGTCATTTCCTCTGAACTCACCGTCAATATCTGTGGGGGCCTACTATCATCTTTTGGGGTTCCTCACTGGAGGTAAGGTAGGCCTGTATATTCCTCTTATAGGGGTAGTTAGATCTCCGGCTGGCGCGTGGTGTCTAGGGCATCGTAGGTACATCCCCCGGCTACTGTAAGTGTTGGGTCAGGTTCAGGTCACGGTCGACCTTAGTTTCCATCACCCGAGAGCTAGTCCGTTTTGTATTTTTTTCCCATGGTCATTGGGGTAACCATAACAGTGTGCTGCCCGTCGCAGCAGTTCCAGAAGTAAGAGGCAGCAGAATGGGGTGAGGCAGACCACCGAGTAGTGAGCAGCAGAAGCAGGGAGTTAACCAGCAAACAGGCAGATGCTCAGGAGCCAGCAGCACAAAATACACAGGCACAGGAGAACACATGACCCGGAATTAAATAATCAGGACAGACAGGAAATTTCATGACAGGGCGAGATCCAAGACTCTATCTTGGATCAAGGTGAAGAGGCACAAGGGAAGTCCAGAATCCTTACAGTACCAGCTGGAGTTAACCCGAATCCAGAAGGAGACATCCACCCCATCGAGCAGTGAGTCCAGCAATGCCAACAGATTTAAACCCCGTCCTGAACATTTTCCTGTAATGGACAAGGACAGGGACTTTGTCACATTTCTGTGGAGATTTGAAAAAGCCTGCAAGCAGTACAAGCAGCCTGAGGACCAGTGGACCTGATATTTAACCCCAGGGCTCCGAGGAAGAGCTCTGGAGGTGTTTGCATCTCTCCCTCGAGACCAAGATGGAGACGATGAGGCCATCAAACAGGCCCTAATAAAAAAAGTATCAGCTGACACCAGAGGTGTACCACAAAACGTTCCGGGCCCTCCAGTGTGGACCACATAACAGCTATAATGATGTGGTAGATGGACTCAGAACCAACTTTGAACAGTGACTCCAAAGACTGTCAGTCACCACCTTTGAGGATTTGAAGTCCCTGATGGGGAAGGACCAGTTACTTCAGCTTTGCCCTCTGGAGGTGCGACAGTTTGTGCTGGACCGGGAGCCAAAGGAGGCCGCTAAAGAAACAGATTGCAGATGCCAATCACACACCTGAGGTGCGGAAGTCAGCTGTCGCCAGCTGGAAAGGGGGTAACCTGGCAGCCACCCTAATGCCTCTGTCTGCCGGCCCTCAGGGCGTCCTGCCCCATCTTCCAGCACCCAAACTGCATCTGACTCCCGACTGTGCTATACCTGTGACCGAACTGGTTACATCAGCCTCCCCTGCCTAAAGAGGTAGAAGATTAACCCCACAACTGTTCTTTTTGTGGGTGGGGTGGTTGGAAGGGCCTGTGAGAATTTGCAACCAGTTACTGTGGGCAACACTGTTACCGTTGGGCTTAAAGATAGATGCAGAATGAACCCACATCTGTTGTGAATTAGACTTTTTGGCTCCCTCTTGTGGTTACTAGTGATATGACTCTGGGATTGTCTTTCCTCAGTTTGGCACCCACCTGGGTCGTTAGCCCAGGGGCGTTGTTATATAAACTTCCTGGTTTCCTTAGTCCAGTGCCTGGCATCGTTGTAATCAGATCCTTTCTGTTTGCTCCTGTCTGCTGTCCTGGTTCGTGCAAAATTAAGCTAAGTCCTGCTTCTTTGTTTTTTGGTTATTTACTTTGCTCTTATTTTTGTCCAGCTTGTACTAAATGTGATTCCTGTCTTTGCTGGAAGCTCTAGGGGGCTGGTGTTCTCCCCCCGGGCCGTTAGACGGTTCGGGGGTTCTTGAATATCCAGCGTGGATATTTTGATAGGGTTTTTGCTGACCATATAAGTCATCTTACTATATTCTGCTATTAGCTAGTGGGCCTCTCTTTGCTAAATACCTAGCTCATTCTTACGTTTGTCTTTTCCTCTTACCTCACCGTTATTATTTGTTGGGGGCTTGTATCCAACTTTTGGGGTCTTTTCTCTGGAGGCAAGAAAGGTCTTTCTTTTCCCTTCTAGGGTTAGTTAGTTCTCCGGCTGGCGCGAGACGTCTAGAACCAACGTAGGCACGTTCCCCGGCTGCTGCTATTTGTGGTGCTAGGATTAGATATATGGTCAGCTCAGTTACCACTGCCCTATGAGCTGTTTTTTTGTGTTTGCAGACTTAGTAATTATTTCTGAGACCCTCTGCCATTGGGGTCATAACAGTATGCCAGGCCAACATTGAATGTTTAATGCATTGCAGAAGTGGGATAATAAGAAAGGAAATTCTGAGGGTTTTTTTTTTTTTTTCCTCTCTTCCTCCCCTTTACCTCTGAGTGGCTTGTGCTTGCTGCAGACATGAATGTCCAGACCTTGATTACAAGTGTAGACCAGCTTGCTGCTCGTGTGCAGGGCATACAAGATTTTGTTACCAGTAGTCCTATGTCTGAACCTAAAATACCTATTCCTGAACTGTTTTCTGGAGACCGATTTAAGTTTAGGAATTTCAGGAATAATTGTAAATTGTTTCTATCTCTGAGACCCCGTTCATCTGGAGATTCAGCTCAGCAAGTTAAAATTGTTATCTCTTTTTTACGGGGCGACCCTCAGGATTGGGCTTTCTCGAATGCGCCAGGAGATCCGGCATTGGCAAATATTGATGCGTTTTTTCTGGCGCTCGGATTGCTTTACGAGGAACCCAATCTTGAAGTTCAGGCAGAAAAAGCCTTGTTGGCTATTTCTCAGGGCCAGGATGAAGCTGAAGTGTATTGCCAAAAATTTCGGAAATGGTCCGTGCTTACTCAGTGGAATGAGTGTGCTCTGGCCGCAAATTTCAGAAATGGCCTTTCTGAAGCCATTAAGAATGTGATGGTGGGTTTCCCCATTCCTACAAGTCTGAATGATTCCATGGCGCTGGCTATTCAAATTGACCGGTGTTTGCGGGAGCGCAAAACCGCTAATACTCTGGTGGTGTTGTCTGAACAAACACCTGATTTAATGCAATGTGATAGAATTCAGACTAGAAATGAGCGGAAAAATCATAGACGTCAGAATGGGTTGTGTTTTTACTGTGGTGATTCTACACATGTTATATCAGCATGCTCTAAACGCCTAACAAGGGTTGTTAGTCCTGTCGCCATTGGTAATTTGCAACATAAATTTATTTTGTCTGTGACTTTAATTTGCTCATTGTCTTCTTACCCTGTTATGGCGTTTGTGGATTCAGGTGCTGCCCTGAGTCTTATGGATCTGTCATTTGCCAAGCGCTGTGGTTTTGTTCTTGAACCGTTGGTAAATCCTATTCCTCTTAGAGGTATTGATGCTACGCCATTGGCGGAAAATAAACCGCAGTTTTGGACGCAGGTAACCATGTGCATGACTCCTGAACATCGGGAGGTGATTTGTTTTCTTGTTCTGCATAAAATGCATGATTTGGTCGTTTTGGGTCTGCCATGGTTACAGACCCACAATCCAGTCTTGGATTGGAAGGCAATGTCTGTGTCAAGTTGGGACTGTCAGGGAATTCATGTTGATTCCCCGCCAGTGTCTATTGCTTCCTCTACTCCTTCGGAAGTTCCTGAGTATTTGTCTGATTATCAGGATGTATTCAGCGAGTCCAGGTCCAGTGCTCTGCCTCCTCATAGGGACTGTGACTGCGCCATAGATTTGATTCCAGGTAGTAAATTTCCTAAGGGAAGACTATTTAATCTGTCTGTACCTGAGCATGCCGCAATGCGTTCGTATATCAAGGAGTCTCTGGAGAAGGGGCATATCCGTCCATCCTCTTCCCCTCTTGGTGCGGGATTCTTTTTTGTGGCCAAGAAGGACGGATCTTTGAGACCTTGTATTGACTATCGGCTTCTGAATAAAATCACTGTTAAATTTCAGTATCCTTTGCCTCTGTTGTCGGACTTGTTTGCCCGGATTAAAGGTGCCAAGTGGTTCACCAAGATAGATCTTCGTGGTGCGTACAACCTTGTGCGCATTAAGCAAGGAGATGAATGGAAGACAGCATTTAATACGCCCGAAGGTCATTTTGAGTACTTGGTGATGCCTTTTGGGCTCTCTAATGCTCCCTCAGTGTTTCAGTCCTTTATGCATGATATTTTCCGGAAGTATCTGGATAAATTTATGATTGTTTATCTGGATGATATTCTGGTTTTCTCTGAAGATTGGGACTCACATGTGGAGCAGGTCAGGATGGTGTTTCAGGATTTGCGTGAGAATGCTTTGTTTGTTAAGGGCTCAAAGTGTCTCTTTGGAGTACAGAAGGTTCCCTTTTTGGGGTTTATTTTTTCCCCTTCTGCTGTGGAGATGGACCCAGTCAAGGTCCGAGCTATTCATGATTGGACTCAACCCACGTCAGTTAAGAGTCTTCAGAAGTTCTTGGGTTTTGCTAACTTCTACCGTCGTTTTATCGCTAATTTTTCTAGCGTTGTTAAACCTTTGACGGATATGACCAAGAAAGGTTCTGATGTTGCTAACTGGGCTCCTGCAGCCGTGGAGGCGTTCCAAGAGTTGAAGCGCCGGTTTACTTTGGCGCCTGTTTTGTGCCAGCCTGATGTCTCACTTCCCTTTCAGGTCGAAGTGGATGCTTCTGAGATTGGGGCAGGGGCTGTTTTGTCGCAGAGAGGCCCTGGTTGCTCGGTAATGAGACCATGTGCTTTCTTCTCTAGGAAGTTTTCGCCTGCTGAGCGGAATTATGATGTTGGCAATCGGGAGTTGCTGGCCATGAAGTGGGCATTTGAGGAGTGGCGTCATTGGCTCGAGGGTGCTAAGCATCGTGTGGTGGTCTTGACTGATCACAAAAATTTGATGTATCTCGAGTCTGCTAAATGCCTGAATCCTAGACAGGCCCGCTGGTCATTGTTTTTCTCCCGTTTTGACTTTGTGGTCTCGTATTTACCAGGTTCAAAGAATGTGAAGGCTGATGCTCTTTCAAGGAGCTTTGTGCCTGACTCTCCTGGAGTCGCAGAACCAGTTGGTATTCTTAAAGAGGGAGTTATCTTGTCGGCCATTTCTCCTGATTTGCGACGTGTGTTGCAGAGATTTCAGGCTGGTAGACCTGACTCTTGTCCACCTGACAGACTGTTTGTTCCTGATAAGTGGACCAGCAGAGTCATTTCCGAGGTTCATTCCTCGGTGTTGGCAGGGCATCCGGGAATTTTTGGCACCAGAGATCTGGTGGCTAGGTCCTTTTGGTGGCCTTCCTTGTCACGGGATGTGCGGTCATTTGTGCAGTCCTGTGGGACTTGTGCTCGAGCTAAGCCTTGCTGTTCTCGTGCCAGCGGGTTGCTCTTGCCCTTGCCTGTCCCGAAGAGGCCTTGGACACACATTTCCATGGATTTCATTTCAGATCTCCCGGTGTCTCAGGGCATGTCTGTCATCTGGGTGGTATGTGATCGCTTTTCTAAAATGGTCCATTTGGTGCCTTTGCCTAAGCTGCCTTCCTCTTCTGATCTGGTTCCTGTGTTCTTTCAGAATGTGGTTCGTTTGCACGGCATTCCTGAGAATATTGTGTCTGACAGAGGATCCCAGTTTGTTTCCAGGTTCTGGCGATCCTTTTGTGCTAGGATGGGCATTGATTTGTCGTTTTCGTCTGCCTTTCATCCTCAGACTAATGGACAAACGGAGCGAACTAATCAGACTCTGGAGGCTTATTTGAGGTGTTTTGTTTCGACAGATCAGGATGATTGGGTGACCTTCTTGCCATTGGCTGAGTTTGCCCTTAATAATCGGGCTAGTTCCGCTACTTTGGTTTCGCCATTTTTCTGCAACTCTGGTTTCCATCCTCGTTTTTCCTCGGGACATGTGGAGCCTTCTGACTGTCCTGGGGTAGATTCTGTGGTGGATAGGTTGCAGCAGATCTGGAATCATGTGGTGGACAACTTAAAGTTGTCACAGGAGAAGGCTCAGCGTTTTGCCAACCGCCGCCGCGGTGTGGGTCCCCGACTTCGTGTTGGGGATTTGGTATGGCTGTCTTCTCGATTTGTTCCTATGAAGGTCTCCTCTCCTAAATTTAAGCCTCGCTTCATCGGTCCTTACAAGATATTGGAAATCCTTAATCCTGTGTCCTTTCGCTTGGATCTTCCGGTGTCGTTTGCCATTCACAACGTGTTCCATAGGTCTTTGTTGCGGCGGTACGTTGTACCTGTGGTTCCTTCTGTTGAGCCTCCTGCTCCGGTGTTGGTTGAGGGCGAGTTGGAGTACGTGGTGAAGAAGATCTTGGATTCTCGTCTCTCCAGACGGAGGCTTCAGTATCTGGTCAAGTGGAAGGGCTATGGTCAGGAGGATAATTCCTGGGTGGTTGCTTCTGATGTGCATGCGGCCGATTTAGTTCGTGCCTTTCACGCTGCTCATCCTGATCGCCCTGGTGGTCTTGGTGAGGGTTCGGTGACCCCTCCTTAAGGGGGGGGTACTGTTGTGAATTAGACTTTTTGGCTCCCTCTTGTGGTTACTAGTGATATGACTCTGGGATTGTCTTTCCTCAGTTTGGCACCCACCTGGGTCGTTAGCCCAGGGGCGTTGTTATATAAACTTCCTGGATCCTTAGTCCAGTGCCTGGCATCGTTGTAATCAGATCCTTTCTGTTTGCTCCTGTCTGCTGTCCTGGTTCGTGCAAAATTAAGCTAAGTCCTGCTTCTTTGTTTTTTTGGTTATTTACTTTGCTCTTATTTTTGTCCAGCTTGTACTAAATGTGATTCCTGTCTTTGCTGGAAGCTCTAGGGGGCTGGTGTTCTCCCCCCCCGGGCCATTAGACGGTTCGGGGGTTCTTGAATATCCAGCGTGGATATTTTGATAGGGTTTTTGCTGACCATATAAGTCATCTTACTATATTCTGCTATTAGCTAGTGGGCCTCTCTTTGCTAAATACCTAGCTCATTCTTACGTTTGTCTTTTCCTCTTACCTCACCGTTATTATTTGTTGGGGGCTTGTATCCAACTTTTGGGGTCTTTTCTCTGGAGACAAGAAAGGTCTTTCTTCTCCCTTCTAGGGTTAGTTAGTTCTCCGGCTGGCGCGAGACGTCTAGAACCAACGTAGGCACGTTCCCCGGCTGCTGCTGTTTGTGGTGCTAGGATTAGATATATGGTCAGGTCAGTTACCACTGCCCTATGAGCTGGTTTTTTGTGTTTGCAGACTTAGTAATTATTTCTGAGACCCTCTGCCATTGGGGTCATAACACACATCCACCCTGAGTTTGTTTTACCGGAAGAACTCATCCTTGGGAAGACCCTGAATGTCACTAGGTTTGGGGGTGTTAGCTATCCCTTAACGATGGCCTGAATTTTCCTGGATTGGAGTGCAGGGAGGGTGTTAAGGGAAGTGGGATTGTCCAAGAATATCCCCACAAATGTGTTATTGGGAACTGTTCTGGGATGGCTGGTTGCCCAAAATATCCCATGTTGCTGAGAATACCCTAAAAAAAGCCAGCCTAAGTGCTAAGTGTGATAGGGACAGGAACGGGGATCACAAAGCAGGTGGTCCCATGCAGCTAACAAGTATCACAATGGACCGTGACATGGCCGGTGGTAGCTGCCCCATTACTAGCATTGCTGCAGAGGTAACAGGGGAGGATTGGGAGAAGCACGCTGATCATAAGGAAGGTAGTTGCGTGCAGCTGACTAGGGTTGAGCGACTTTTGCTTTTTTAGGATCGAGTCGGGTCTCGTGAAACCCGACTGTCTCGAAAGTCGGATCGTGTGAAATCGGCCGATTATTGTGAAAAGTCGGGGGGCCGACCGAAACACGAAACCCAATGCAGGTTAATGGGGATATTATTTTATTTTTATTTTTTTCTTCTTCTTCTTCTTCTTCTCTCTCTCTCTCTCTCTCTCTCTCTCTCTCTCTCTCTCTCTCTCTCTATCTCCCCTCCGTCCCTGAAAAGTTTGTGTTTCACTGTGCAAATCGCTATATCCCAAACGTTAAGATGGCGGTTTTACTCCCTGTGACGCCGCACAAAGCAAGCCGGAACCTATGTCATCACGCTGCCCACACTCCTTCACTGGCTGAAAAAATGGCGGGGAAAGCGTCATATGAAACGCGACTTTGGCGCGAAGATCGCCGACCGCATGGCCGATCCCACAGTGGGATCGGGTCGGGTTTCATGAAACCCGACTTTGCTGAAAGTCGGCGACTTTTGAAAATGTCCGATCCGTTTCGCTCAACCCTACAGCTGACCAGTGTCACGACGGACAGTGACATGTACAGTGGTTGCTGCCCCATTATTAGCATAGCTCCTAAAGTAACAAGGGGGACTGCGAAGGTCCCAAGCCAGTCCAGGTGGGGAGGTATGTCCCACACCTCTGCCAGGATCATGGGAAAGAAGTACCCATGGCCTGTCAGGGGGTTGGGAAAATTTTACCCCAAGTCTGTAAGGATAGTGGGAGGGAGTATCCCAAAGCCTGTCAGAGTGGCAAGACCCTAGTATTCACAGTCGGTCAGGTCGGAGCGAGAGTAGGGTCCACAGCCTGTCCAACAAATAGGAACCTGTTGTTATCCCCGGGAAAACAGCCTACCTGGAACGCATGTAACACACTGCCTTCTGGGGCCTCATCATCCATCCTCACCAGCCATGTCCTGTTTGGTTTCTGGGTAACGATAAAATCCTGGAAAAAAATATGGCGGCGATCTCAAACCTCTGAGAGCGTCCGGAGAGAAGTTATCACATAAGTTGAAAATTTCATAAAACCCTGAGGGGCTGAAAGCAATCCAAAACCCGGCCCACGTGAGGTCATCAAGGGGGAATGTGGGCGTAACTTAGGTGCGGATAAAAGGTCACACTGGATTACAATAGGAACTGCGCAATCACAGTAATTAAAATAGGAGGCAGGTCACTGAAGGCTCAGTGACCTGTCATTTAAGCCCATAAAGATGAATGAGAACAAAGCACCAAAAAAAGACCCGCCCATATGCATGTGAATTTCATTAACTAAACACTGCAAATATAGATTAAACAACAACCACAAGAAGGATTTCATCAACCCAGGTATCATTTTAATCAGTATAACAGCGCCAACCTGACAGTGTCTGTACTTTACTCAGCAAAATCCTGATGACAGGTTCGCTTTAAAGATAAAAAGTATGTAATATAAAAATACCAATACTGTACCAGTAGCTGAGCATAAATTGTTTTGTAAGTTCATACATGTCCTTAGATGACATGAGCTGATATTTTTTAGGTCAGTAACAACTCATCAATGCGTGTGGGGGTGTCTGTAAGCTGATGAATCAGAAATAACTCTGCTCCTTAGTTATTAGGGAATCCAATGCATTTTGCACATTATTTAGGCTTTTTTGAAGTGCTCCTCTATGGCAGAGCCAACACAAAACTTTCTCTTCACTCAAGGAATATTTCTGTAATCCCTGTATAGTTACAATAAAATATTTTAATATTGTTTTGTGTTAATCATTAAATATTATGCTGATTGGATTCAATAGAGGCTATAATGTGTAACAAGAGAATATAAAGATGGTTGCACAAGAAAGCAGGCGTAATAAATTTTCCAATTATACCTCTGCCAGGAATTTACCACTATAGAATAAGCAGTTCTAATGTCACTAGCCTTACATTTTCTATATTTTTACATTGTAATGGCTTCTACTTTATTTTTAAAATAATTGGTCCACGACAAAAAATAATTTCCAATATACATGCTTAGTATTTTACACACTTTTTAATACTAAGACATGCTTTGACTGTCTTTGCATAACTATCTATTGCATCAATGCATATAAAATGTAAAACTAAGTCACATTTCAAATTGTCTGTTAAAAAAAATCCTAATATTTTATGTTTACAACTCCTGCGCAGACCTATATGTTTGCATAGTTACTGGCTACAAAGTAGCTATTGTAGGGCTTTTTTAACTGTAATTATTGGTAGAGTATTATTAAAGGGCCACTGTCACCCCCCTCCAGCCGTTATAAACTAAAAGAGCCACCTTGTGCAGCAGTAATGCTGCATCCTAACAAGGTGGCTCTTTTAGTTTTAGGTTCAAGTATACCCCCAAAAAAGCGATTTGATACTTAGCCATAATTGGTGTCTCTAGCCACGTAGGCTGCTCCTCCCTCCCCAGCTTGGCCAGCTCCTCTGCCGTCACTCACATCTTCTTGGTCTTTCTGCGCCGCCCCCTCAGCGCTGTTTTCGTTTTCAAACCGGCGCCTGCGCTGTGTAGTACTGTTCTGCGCAGGCGCAGTAAAGCTCTGGCCGTCTGCCGTCCAAGCCAGGCTTTCACACTGCGCTTGCGTGGGCAGTGCGGCCCCCACCTTTGGAATCCCAGCCCCGCACTGTGCATAATGCATAACACAGTGCGGGGCTGGGACGGCAGACGGCCAGAGCTTACTGCGCCTGCGCAGAACAGTACTACACAGCGCAGGCGCCGGTTTGAAAACATAAACAGCGCTGAGGGGGCGGTGCAGAAAGACCAAGAAGATGTGAGTGACAGCAGAGGAGCGTTTCGAGCTGGGGAGGGAGGCCAAACCTACACATATTTGGTATCGCTGCGTTCAGAATCGCCCGATCTATCAATAAAAAAAAGGATTAACCTGATCGCTAAACGGTGTAGCGAGAAAAAAATTCGAAACGCCTGAATTACGTTTTTTTTGGTCGCCGCGACATTGCATTAAAATGCAATAACGGGCGATCAAAAGAACGTATCTGCACCAAAATGCTATCATTAAAAATGCCAGCTCAGCACGCAAAAAAATAAGCCCTCACCCGACCCCAGATCATGAAAAATGGAGACGTTACTGGTATCGGAAAATGGTGCAATTTTTTTTTTTTTTTTTTAAGCAAAGTTTGGAATTTTTTTTCACCACTTAGATAAAAGAGAACCTACACATGTTTGGTGTCTATTAACTCGTAATGACTTGGAGAATCACAAGGTCAGGTCAGTTTGAGCATTTTGTGAACCTAGTAAAAAAGCCAATCAAAAAACCAGTGTGGGATTGCACTTTTTTTGCAATTTCACCGCACTTGGAATTTTTTTCCCGTTTTCTAGTACAAGACATGCTAAAACCAATGATGTCGTTCAAAAGTACAACTTATTTAGCAAAAAATAAGCCCTCACATGGCCATATTGACGAAAAAATAAAAAAGTTATGGCTCTGGGAAGAAGGGGAACAAAAAACGAACACGGAAAAACGGAAAATCCAAAGGTCATGAAAGGGTTAAAGGGAACCCCCAAAATCGAAGATGAGCTGAGCCCATCGGCATCAGGAGCTTATCTACAGCATTCTGTAATGCTGTAGATAAGCCCCTGATGTATCCTGAAAGATGAGAAAAAGAGGTTAGATTATACTCACCCGGGGCGGTCCGGGGCCTCTCATCTTCTTACGATGACGTCCTCTTCTTGTCTTCAGGCTGTGGCTCTGGTGCAGGCGTACTTTGTCTGCCCTCTTGAGGGCAGAGCAAAGTACTGCAGTGCACCGGGAAAGGTCAGAGAGCCCCGGCGCCTGCGCACTGCGGTACTTTGCTCTGCCTTCAACAGGGCAGACAAAGTACGCCGGAACCGGAGCCGCAGCGTGAAGACAAGAAGAGGACGTCATCGTAAGAAGATGGGAGGCGCCGGACCGCGATGCCCATTGGACCAGAACAGAACCGGGAGCGCCCCTGGGTGAGTATAATCTAACCTCTTTTCCTCCTCTTTCAGGATACATCGGTGGCTTATCTACAGCATTCCAGAATGCTGTAGATAAGCCCCTGATGCCGATGGGCTTAGCTCACCTTCGATTTTGTGGGTGACAGGTTCTCTTTAAATGACCACCCTTACCCATTCATCAATTGAACTTGCTGGACATGTGTCTTTTTTCTATCATATTATGAATATCACTGTGAGAAAAGCTTACAGAACTTTTTGCAAACAAGAACATTGTGGTATTACTTGCAATTGCTCTCTCCACCTCAACTAAGCCATAGATCACTGGCAGCCCCGTTCCCTCCTGCTATCATAGGGATTAACAGGAATTAGATGACTTATACCGCATATATAATACCATATGTATAATTTAATGAGGGGATCATTGGTTTTAATTGCCATGCACAAAAAACATCGTGCCCTAAGTTATGGTGAATAAGCTAATAATGCAGATCTTCTCTGGCCTGTTCCAGCTCATGGACTTCACTAACTAGCTCCTTAATTGTATATTATTTCATATACCCTTTTCACAGTGTAGAATGGAGATTTATCATTTTCAAATAAGCACCAAAATATTAAACATCTAATTTTTATAAATGCATGATGTATTTCATGCCAATAATACATTCATTTTGGTAATTTGGGCAAATCTCATCATCTGTGGTAATTGGGGTTCAATAGAAAATTAAAGTACTATTATTACTCTAATTTTGGTACAATGCTCACTATATATTTTGCAAAAAGGAGGAATGCAGCAGCATTCTGTAGAGACCAATATATATGTCAACACAAAATCTATCATAATTGTTGAGTAAACCGTAAAAATAAGTTAAAAAATATTTTACAAAAATTACTTACAAAAGTGAAGGTACTGTACTTAGCGCATAAATTGGCCTCTCTTGTGCTGTAAGTCTACAGTGTGAATGGGCAACATGCCTCTCCTGGATTACAAATCTGCACATATAAATAGGCTGATAGGAACCAGTTGATTATAAACACCCTTGGGCTTATATGTGGGGTGCAGAGTCAGAAAGAAGGCGGCAGCAACCGCCAATGGATCACTGCAAAGAACAAAAATCCTGGGTGTTTATAATAAACTCTGGTTCCTACCAACTTAAATGTGCTGGTTTGTCTCTCATGTCGGACGCTGTTCATACTAGGGCGTTCGACAGACAGCGGTAATTCCGCTTTTGTCCACTATGCGCTCAGTGGCGTCGGCTAGTTTTTATCTAGCTGGTCCGGGGTTAATTTAGCTGGTGCTCGGATTGGAAGTTGGGTCATGCCCACTGCCTTTAAATAGTTCTTCTGAACATTGGGCGTCGCCGATTATAGCTTCTGCTTTGTGCTTGGTTATCTCGGTCTGGAGTGGTGGTCTAGGAGTTGGAGAATCGTATCTGGTGGTGTATCTCCCTTTGTCATATTTTCTCCTTCCTTTATTTGTATTTGTTTTGCCCTGTGCATTTATAGTGTATTCCTGTGTGACTGCGGCGTGGTGCATATTTTCTGTTATCCTTGTCTGTGCTACCTGTGGGTATTGGTGTGTGGTCTCGTCACTGGGTGGTGGGTGGAGGTTTCAGCCTAGGGTTGAAACAGAAGACAGGGTGAGGGTGGAGGCCCAGACATGCACACCATCAGTGTAAACTCTGGGAGAGGGTCAGTCAGGGTTTCCCAGAGTTGAGGGAGATCGCAGGGGCCTGGGTTATTAGCTCTTGCCTACCTAGGCTTCCCGTGACATTATAATCGGCCAACATTATTTGAATTCCATGGATCCCATGACTTCCATAACCCGCCAGTTGGAGGCGCTGTCCTTACAGGTCACTGAGTTGAGGGGGGCAGTGCAGCAACAGGGACTAGCAGTATCTAATGTGCAAGCTGGAGCGGCAGGTAAAGTGGCTGAGCCTAAGTTTCATTTGCCTGAAAGGTTTGCTGGGGAACGCAGTAAATTTGTTACTTTTCGTGAAGCTTGCAAACTGTATTTTCGTATGCGCCCGATCTCCTCAGGTAATGAGGCTCAGCGTGTGGGCCTGGTGTTGTCATTACTAAATGGGGATCCTCAAGCATGGGCGTTTTCTTTGCCTTCTGATTCTGCTGCATTTAACTCAGTGGAGAGTTTTTTTTCTGCTCTTGGACACATTTACGATGATCCTGACAGAATGGCTCTAGCAGAATCTAAGATACGCGCTATTCGCCAGGGGGAGCGTGTTGCAGAGGATTACTGTTCTGAATTTCGCCACTGGGCGGTCGACACACAGTGGAATGATCCCGCGTTGCGGAGTCAGTTTATTCATGGGGTTCCTGGAAGGGTTAAAAAAGCCCTCCTGATGTACGAGACTCCTGCTTCTCTAGATTCCGCTATGAGTCTTGTTGTCCGCATTGATCGCCGTTTGCGTCAGGGGGAGCATGAGACATCGCCTATGGGAGAGGGTTTAGGTTCACGTGAGGTTGCTGCAGGTGAGCCCACGGAACCTATGCAAATCGCAGGGGTGTCACATGTTAAGCATCGAGCCCCTGTGCTCAAGAAGCAGGGAGCCTGTTTTTACTGTGGTAAAACTGGTCATTTTGTTAACATTTGTCCTCTGCTGTCTAAGAAAAACGCAACGGCGGAAAACTTCTAAACTCAGAGGGTGTGGAGGAGACCAATCTGACCTTATACATATCCTCCATGGTGGTTTCTCAATGCATGCTCCCTGCCAAAGATATTGTCGCTGGCAGAGAGCTGCCAATCACTGTTTTTGTGGATAGTGGTTCTGCCACAAATCTCATTGATGAGGAGTTTGCGCGCACAGATGGTTTTAAGATCGAAAAAATGCCTCATCCTATCCGCGTGGTCACCATCAATGCTGCTCCTCTCTCACAGGGGGAGATTACTGAGTTTGTGGCTGAGGTGAAACTCCACATTGGGGTTCTACATTTTGAGCAGGTTACATGTAAGGTGCTCAGGAATCTTCCTGCACATGTGGTTTTGGGTTTTCCATGGTTGTCTATGCACAACCCGGTTATTGACTGGAAAACTCAGGACATAATTCAGTGGAGCGAATTCTGCCAGGAGAATTGCCTGGCCACATGTGTGTCTGCTGTGACTTCAAGCGTTCCTGAGTCACTTCTGGATTTTGCGGATGTGTTCTCTGAGAAGGGTTGTTCAGAGTTGCCACCACATCGCCCCTATGTCTGTACTATCAGGTTTAAACCAGGGGCCAAATTGCCTAAAGCAAGGATGTTTAACATCTCCGGTCCGGAGAGACAAGCGTTAAAGGATTACATTGCTGACAGTTTGAGCAAAGGGCACATCAGGCCGTCATCCTCGCCTGTGGCAGCGGGGTTCTTCTTCGTAAAGAAGAAAGATGGCGGACTACGCCCGTGTCTGGATTTCAGGGAATTGAACCAGATTACGGTTCGTGATCCATACCCTATGCCACTGATACCAGATTTGTTCAACCAGGTGGCAGGTGCTAAGTGGTTTACCAAGCTTGACCTCAGGGGGGCATACAACCTCATAAGAGTCCGTCAAGGTGATGAGTGGAAGACGGCTTTTAATACCCCCGAGGGTCATTTTGAAAATTTGGTGATGCCATTTGGGTTGACAAACGCACCTGCAGTGTTCCAACATTTCATAAATGATGTGTTCTCGCATGTTTTGGGGAAATTCGTTATTGTGTACCTAGATGACAATCTCATATATTCTTGCGACCGTGATACTCATTTAGATCATGTCAGGCAGGTGTTACAGCTTCTCATAGAGAATAAGCTCTATGCACAGCTTGAGAAATGTGTATTTTCGGTTCCGGAGTTGCCTTTCTTGGGTTATATTGTGTCTGCTTCTGGGTTTAAAATGGACGCCGCTAAGGTGCAAGCGGTGTTGCGTTGGGAATGGCCTGATAACCTAAAAGCACTTCAGCGGTTCCTTGGGTTTTCTAACTACTATAGGAAGTTTATCAAAGATTTTTCTATCATTGCTAAACCGCTAACTGACATGACTAAAAAGGGTACCAATTTCTCCGTTTGGCCTGAGGCTGCTGTGCGCGCATTTGAATTTCTTAAGAACAGTTTTGTTTCGGCCCTCATTCTTGTGCAGCCGGACGTATCGAAACCTTTTGTCGTGGAAGTCGATGCGTCTGAGGTTGGTGTGGGGGCGGTGTTGTCACAAGGCTCATCCTTGAGCGATTTGCGTCCTTGCGCCTATTTCTCCAAGAAACTGTCGTCTGCCGAACGTAATTATGATATCGGCAACAGGGAATTGTTGGCAATCAAGTTGGCCTTTGAGGAATGGCGACACTTCTTGGAGGGGTCGGTTCATCAGGTTACTGTAATTACCGACCATAAGAATTTGCTTTATTTGGAGTCTGCCAAGCGTCTATCTCCCAGGCAGGCTCACTGGGCATTGTTTTTCACGCGGTTCAACTTTGTTGTTACTTACAGACCAGGGTCTGAAAACACTAAGGCGGACACTCTGTCCAGGTGTTTTCCGGGGGGAGAACCTCGTGAAGATCCGGTACCCATCCTCCAAAAGGGTGTTGTGGTTTCGGCTCTCACAACCGAGGTTGAGGCTGAGATTGCCGAGGCCCAGGAGGAGGTACCATCTGAGCTTCCCATCAACAAATCGTTTGTACTGCTTCATCTCCGCTTAAAGGTTTTGGCGGAGCATCATGATGCTGTCCTGGCTGGCCACCCAGGGGTCAGGGGTACTTTGGAGTTGGTGTCACGTCGGTTTTGGTGGCCCAAAATCCGACAGGACGTGGCCTCATACGTGTCAGCTTGCACCACGTGCGCTAGGGCTAAGACGCCCTGTTCCCGTCCTGTTGGCACGCTACTTCCTCTCGAGGTACCTAGTAAGCCATGGACGGAGATCTCCATGGATTTTATCACTGACTTGCCCTCCTCAGCCGGGAACACGGTCATTTTGGTGATTGTTGATCGGTTCTCAAAAATGTCAGACTTTATGTCTTTGCCTTCGTTGCCTAACGCTAAGACTCTGGCTCAGGTATTTGTGCAGGAGGTGGTCAGACTTCATGGGGTTCTGTCTGACATTGTTTCTGATAGAGGTACTCAGTTTGTGGCAAAATTTTGGAAAGCGTTTTGCTCACGGCTGGGGATCAAGTTGTCTCATTCTTCGGCGTTTCATCCTCAGTCAAATGGTCAGACTGAGCGTATGAACCAAAATTTGGAGCAGTACTTACGCTGCTTTGTTTCTGATAACCAGGAGGAGTGGTCGATGTTCCTTCCTTTGGCTGAGTTTGCCATCAATAATCACCACCAGGAGTCTTCTGGGGAGTCTCCGTTTTTTTGTGTTTACGGGCTACATCCTCAATTTTGCACTTTGAGTCAGAGGGGCTCTTTCGGCGTCCCGGAGAAAGACCAGTTAGGAGCACAACTGTCATCAGTCTGGAGGAGAGTTAAACAGCGCTTGCTGAGTGTGGGTGCTAGGTACAAACGTGTGGCTGACAGTAGGCGTGTGCCAGGTCCGGACCTGACTGTGGATGACTGGGTGTGGTTATCCACAAAAAAACATAAGACTCAAAATACCATCCCTTAAATTGGGTCCTAGGTTTATTGGTCCATTTAGGGTCACCGCCGTCATTAACCCAGTAGCGTACCGATTGGAGCTTCCTACGGTGTATAAGATACACAACGTGTTCCACAGATCTCTTTTAAAGAAGGTGATGGGTTCCGTGGACGCGGCGCCGATGCCACCTCCAGCCTTGGTGGATGGTAATTTGGAATTTGAAGTCTCTAAGGTGGTTGACTCTCATGTAGTGCACCGCACTTTACAGTACTTGGTACACTGGCGTGGTTATGGGCCTGAAGAGAGGTCTTGGGTACCAGCCTCGGACATTCATGCGGATCGGCTGGTCAGTATATTTCACCAAAGCCATGCGGACAAGCCGGGTCCTATAAGTCGTGAGGGCCCTGGGGTCCCTCGTAGAAGGCGGGGTACTGTCATGTCGGACGCTGTTCATACTAGGGCGTTCGACAGACAGCGGTAATTCCGCTTTTGTCCACTATGCGCTCAGTGGCGTCGGCTAGTTTTTATCTAGCTGGTCCGGGGTTAATTTAGCTGGTGCTCGGATTGGAAGCTGGGTCACGCCCACTGCCTTTAAATAGTTCTTCTGAACATTGGGCGTCGCCGATTATAGCTTCGGCTTTGTGCTTGGTTATCTCAGTCTGGAGTGGTGGTCTAGGAGTTGGAGAATCGTATCTGGTGGTGTATCTCCCTTTGTCATATTTTCTCCTTCCTTTATTTGTATTTGTTTTGCCCTGTGCACTTATAGTAAATTCCTGTGTGACTGCGGCGTGGTGCACATTTTCTGTTATCCTTGTCTGTGCTAACTGTGGGTATTGGTGTGTGGTCTCGTCACTGAGTGGTGGGTGGAGGTTTCAGCCTAGGGTTGAAACAGGAGACAGGGTGAGGGTGGAGGCCCAGACATGCACACCATCAGTGTAAACTCTGAGAGAGGGTCAGTCAGGGTTTCTGTTGTGAATTCTGCTCTTGGGTTCCCTCCGGTGTTTGTTGGTAGTAATGCAGTTGTCCCTGGGTTGCAATCCTGGGCAGGTGTCCCTGCTGATTGCAGCTCTGACTGGGATATTTAGGTGTGCAGAATTCATTAGCCCTTGCCAGTTGTCCATTGTTCTTGGAGGTTTTGCATCTCTGTCTGGTTCCTCCTGCCCTGCTGCCAAATCAGCAAAGATAAGCGTCTGGTTTTGTTTCTACAGCACACATGCTGTGTGCTTTACAATTCAGTGCTATTCAATGTTTTTTCTTGTCCAGCTTAGACTGTGTTTGGATATTTCAGTCAAGTTGGATTCTCAGGAGATGCAGATATACATTCCATTTCTTTAGTTAGATGGTGGAATTTTTGTATTATCTGCTGTGGATATTTTTAGGGTTTTAATACTGACCGCTTAGTATTCTGTCCTATCCTTTCCTATTTAGCTAGTGTGGCCTCTTTTGCTAAAATCCTGATTTCTGCCTGCGTGTGTCTTTCCTCTAATACTCACAGTCAATATTTGTGGGGGGCTGCCTATCCTTTGGGGTTCTGCTCTGAGGCAAGATAGAATTCCCATTTCCATCTATAGGGGTATTTAGTCCTCCGGCTGTGTCGAGGTGTCTAGGATGTGTTAGGTACACCCCACGGCTACTTCTAGTTGCGGTGACAGTTTAGGGTTTGCGGTCAGTACAGGTACCACCTACTCCTGAGAAAGTCTCATGCGGGCTCCAAGGTCACCGGATCATAACAGGTTTCCCAGAGTTGAGGGAGATCGCAGGGGCCTGGGTTATTAGCTCTTGCCTACCTAGGCTTCCCGTGACAGTAACCCAGGAGAGATATGTTGCCCATTCACACTGTAGATTTACAGCACAAGAGAGGCATGTTTTAGATGATAGGACCCATCAGAGAAGTGTCACCTTGTCGCGGTTGATGGGCTCACATGAACTGTCCAATTTATGTGCTAAGAACCTTCACTTTTGTAAGTAATTTAATTATTTTTTACTTTTTATTAACGTTTACTCAGCAATTATGCTAGATTTTGTGTTTGCATATGCAGTATATTGGTCTCTACAGAATGCTGCTGCGTTCCTCCTTTTTGCAAGTTATGAATTCATTGCAGAAGGCATCTGTTCACACTATATGGAGGTGCTGGTCAGGTTTTTTGTTCTATCACTATATATTTTGCAGCAGTCAGAGTCACAAATTGTAGACTAATACCCCCTGTAAGAATCATGTCGGTCTGGTAGTCGGGGGCAGGTATATCTCACCCAGGTATTTGTCCTATGTGAATTAGGCCGCTCAGTATCTTCAGGATAATGATGGGTTAATGAGTGCGGGAATAAAGGATGACCAGCTGAGGGTTTCCGGAGTCAGCCTGGGGCACACAGATTGCCTGTCTGTGTGAGACAAACGTGAGTGAGAGCTGTGCTCAAGGACTGTGTGTTGTTAGCTGGGAGGGAGAAGCCCCCCCAGTTGAGATAGCAACGTATCTGTTAGTTAGTGCCGGACAGGCTAGGATTTATTTTTATGCTTTGTTTTTTCTATGTTACTTTCACGTTAATAAACCTGACCTGAAGTCAGCTTGCTAAGAAACCTGCTGTCGCCTCAGAATTCAATGCACAAACCACGTGACCTTTGACCCCAGCAAAGGTGATCCCGGAGTGTTTTGTCACATTGTGGTGGAGAACGTGGGCAATTACGTGGCACAGGCGACAGTATGGAAGACGTGGTGAAAGCCCTAGTACAGTCCACTGCCGTACAGCAGCAGGCCACTGCCGCACAGCATGAAGCTAATCGCTTGATGGCCGCACAGCTGAAGGAGTTAATGGACATGATGGTTGCAGACCGCCAGCTTCTCCAACAGGTGGCGCAGCGCCTGGTGAGCATGCCTGAGGCAGACCCGGAAGCAGAGTCCAGAAGGATCCATGTGAGTCGATACTGGCAAAAGTTGACTGCAGAAGATGACGTCGAGGCATACCTGACAACGTTTGAGCGGACGGCATTGAGGGAGAAGTGGCCGAAGGCACGATGGGCCAATTTGATTGCTCCGTTTCTCTCCGGCGAGGCCCAAAAAGCTTACCATGACTTGGACCCGGAAGTCGCTCAGGACTTTGAGAAGCTGAAAGTTGAGATCCTGGCCCGGCTGGGTGTAACGACGGCGGCTGTCCGTGCACAGAGGGTACACCAGTGGACATACCAGCAAGATAAACCGGCGCGGTCTCAGATGTTCGACCTGATCTGCTTGACAAAGAAATGGCTGCAACCCGAGGTACTGACAACACCCGAAATAATCCAGCGGATTGTCTTGGACAAGTACCTGAGAGTACTACCCCCAGCGCTGAAAAGGTGGGTAAGCCAAGGAAATCCCATGACAGCGGATCAACTTGTGGAGCTGGTCGAGCGTTATTCCGTGGCAGAAGGACTTCCCGACGAAACCACTGGCACCCGGTCCGTGCCTCCTCCTCGTGGAACCGGTAAGACTGTTCCAGCGGCTACGGGTGAAGGAAAATTGCCAAAAACTGTGGGGGAGGAACACGGGACTGCTCGCACTCCGAGACCGAGAGTGTTGGACGGTGGTCTCAGTAGGGGGCCTGTTAGGTGTTTCCGCTGCCGTGAGAAGGGCCATATTTCTGCGAACTGTCCTGTTACCACTGAACCCATGCAGTGCGATGTTACAGACTCTAAGAAACGCATGTCTTTGGTTACTCGGCTAGTAAATGTGAATGCGGGTCAAAATGATATAGCGAAACACCTGTGTGAATTATCTGTGGATGGGAAAAATGTTGTGGCATTACTAGACTCTGGAAGTGTGGTGACTCTGGTGAAAGCTAGTCTGGTGACACTTCCATCTGGTTCGTCTGACAAATTTTCTGTAACATGTGTGCATGGTGACACCTGCTCGTACCTAACAGCGGTCATATCGATTTCCACTCCCTATGGGTCAGTGCAACACAAAGTGGGACTCGTTCCCGCATTGTTCCAGGATGTAATCCTGGGCAGGGATTTTCCCCATTTCTGGCAGTTGTGGGAGATTCAGTTGCTCCTTCACGGTAGCTGTGAGTCTTTTCCTATGCCATCTGGAGGTCCCGAACTCCTAGAGGAGGTCCCACAGGAAGACGTTGCTGGGGAGGTTATTGAAACTAACCTTCAGTTCCCCTTCTCAGTTCTGGCGGGGGAAACTGGGGAAACTGAGGAAACTGAGGAAACTCAGCGAGAGGCGGAGGCAGACAGCCATCCAGCACCCTGCCTGCCAGATTTGGGAGTCCAGTTGGATGACTTCCACAGCGAGCAAATGAAAGATCCTACCCTGACTTCGGCTAGGAAAAATGTAAAAATGATAGATGGGGTACCCGTAGAACCTGACACTAGGCTAGCGTACCCGTACATGGTTCTTGAAAATGATTTGCTCTACCAGGTAGAGAAAAAGGGAGAAGACACTGTGCAACAGTTAGTGGTACCCAAACCTTATCGGTGGAAGGTACTGGACCTGGCCCACGGACATATAATGGGGGGACATCTGGGGGTACAGAAAACCACAGAAAGGATATCGCATTGTTTTGTGTGGCCCGGAATACATAGTGATGTACGTAACTATTGTGAGTCCTGTCCAGAGTGCCAAATCTCTGCGCCTAAAACTCGGTTCTGTAGCCCTTTGGTACCCCTCCCTATCATTGGAGTCCCTTTTGAGAGAATTGGGATGGATCTGGTTGGGCCCCTTCCCCGGTCTGCACGTGGGCACCAACATATCCTCGTCATCATGGACTATGCCACTCGTTACCCAGAAGCCATCCCTTTGCGTAACACTGCTACCAAAACGATCGCCAAAGAGTTGGTACAAGTGTTTAGTCGGGTGGGAATTCCAAAACAGATACTCACCAACCAGGGGACTCCCTTTATGTCAAGGGTGATGAAGGAGCTCTGCAGACTCTTACAAATAGACCAGTTGCGTACGTCTGTCTACCACCCTCAAACAGATGGCCTGGTTGAGCGGTTCAACAAAACCTTAAAACAGATGCTCCGGAAGGCGATAGACAAAGATGGGAAGAACTGGGATTACTTGCTACCCTATTTGCTGTTTGCCATTAGGGAAGTTCCCCAGTCTTCCACAGGGTTTTCGCCTTTCGAACTGTTGTACGCCCGCCGTCCCCGGGGACTGTTGGACGTCGCAAAAGAAACCTGGGAAGGTCAAGTCACTCCCTTTAAAATGGTGATCGACCATGTAACACAAATGCAGGACCGTATTGCCGCGGTCATGCCCGTTGTTAGGGACCATATGTTACAGGCCCAGGGAGCTTAGAGGCAAAGTTACGATAGAGGTGCTAGGGTCCGTACGTTTGCATCTGGGGATAGGGTGTTGGTCCTAATCCCTACAGTGGATAGTAAATTTCTGGCGAAATGGCAGGGCCCCTTTGAGGTCAAGGAAAGAGTTGGTGAAGTGAACTATAAAGTGTACCAGCCCGGTAAGAGAAAACCAGAACAGATTTATCATGTGAATCTGATAAAACCCTGGAAAGACCGCTCTGCCCTAACGGCGGAGCTGCCTCATCCGGTTTTCGCACCTACCGTACCGGAGGTGCAGATTGCCGAGACTCTCTCGGAACAACAAAAATCTGAGGTTAAGCAGTTTTTGTTACAGAACCGACAGTTTTTCTCAGAAAAACCTGGCCGGACTAAGCTGGTGAAACATGAGATTGTTACAGAGCCTGGTGTCACAGTTCATGTGAAGCCATACCGGATTCCGGAAGCACGCCGTGAAGCCGTCTCCCGGGAGGTGGTGGCAATGTTGGACTTAGGAGTCATTGAGGAGTCACACAGCGCCTGGTCCAGTCCAATCGTGTTGATACCTAAGCCGGATGGCTCCATTTGGTTTTGTAATGACTTTAGGAAACTGAATGCGGCTTCTAAATTTGATGCGTACCCTATGCCTCGGGTCGATGAGTTAATCGACCGGCTGGGTAAAGCCCGATACATTACGACCCTGGATCTAACAAAGGGGTACTGGCAGATCCCCCTGGCCGAGGCGGCCAGGGAGAAGATGGCATTTGCTACACCGGAAGGTCTGTTCCAGTATGTCTACATGCCGTTTGGACTTCACGGAGCTCCAGCAACGTTCCAGAGGTTGATGGATTGAGTCTTGAGGCCCCACAGGCAGTACGCTTCGGCCTACCTGGATGACATCGTAATTTACAGCTTGGACTGGGAAACTCACCTCCGGAAGGTACAGGCGGCGATTGATGACCTACGAGATGCAGGCCTAACGGCAAACCCCAAGAAATGCCACATCGGGCTTGAAGAAGCCCGATACTTGGGATACGTGATTGGCAGAGGAGTGGTTAAACCACAGATCGACAAAATACAGGCAATTCAGGGCTGGCCGTAACCAGTGAACAAGAAACAAGTACAAGCTTTCCTGGGGATCGCCAGCTATTATCGCCGGTTCATACCCAATTTTGCAGCCATGGCTACCCCCTTGACGGATCTTACCAAAGGGAAGGGTTCCGTCATGGTAAAATGGACCTCAGCGGCTGGAGAGGCCTTCCACAGCCTGAAGCGAGCTTTGTGCTCTCAGCCCGTACTAGTGACTCCTGATTTCAGCAGCGAGTTTGTGGTCCAAACTGATGCTTCTGATACTGGGGTCGGAGCTGTACTTTCCCAGGTGAGGGACGGAGTCGAACACCCGGTCCTTTACCTCAGCCGGAAACTGAATGTACATGAGCAGAGGTATGCCGTGGTTGAAAAAGAGTGCCTAGCCATTAAATGGGCTCTCGACTCCCTCAAGTACTACCTGGCAGGTAGGAAGTTTAAGCTGGTCACGGACCATGCCCCTCTCAAGTGGATGCACCTCCACAAAGACCGTAATAGTCGGGTAACCCGGTGGTTCCTTGCCCTGCAGGCTTACTCTTTCACGGTGGAGCACCGCCCCGGGGTGCAGATGGGGAACGCTGATGCCCTGTCCCGAGTGCACTGTTTCGAGAGTGTTCTTGCTCGACCTGAGTGGTCTGAGCAGGGGGGGAGGATATGTAAGAATCATGTCGGTCTGGTAGTCGGGGGCAGGTATATCTCACCCAGGTATTTGTCCTATGTGAATTAGGCCGCTCAGTATCTTCAGGATAATGATGGGTTAATGAGTGCGGGAATAAAGGATGACCAGCTGAGGGTTTCCGGAGTCAGCCTGGGGCACACAGATTGCCTGTCTGTGTGAGACAAACGTGAGTGAGAGCTGTGCTCAAGGACTGTGTGCTGTTAGCTGGGAGGGAGAAGCCCCCCAGTTGTTGAGATAGCAACGTATCTGTTAGTTAGTGCCGGACAGGCTAGGATTTATTTTTATGCGTTGTTTTTTCTATGTTACTTTCACGTTAATAAACCTGACCTGAAGTCAGCTTGCTAAGAAACCTGCTGTCGCCTCAGAATTCAATGCACAAACCACGTGACCTTTGACCCCAGCAAAGGCGATCCCGGAGTGTTTTGTCACACCCCTCAAAAAGTCAATCATTTCTAAATTAATAACATTCTGTTTACACACTTGTCATGGCTTCCATTTATAAAGAATCCATAAAAGATATAACATATAGTGTCCAGAAGCTTGAAGCGCTACCAGGAGACAGGCCAGTACACTAGGAGACGTGGAGGGGGCCATAGGAGGACAACAACCCAGCAGCAGGACCGCTACCTAAGCCTTTGTGAAAGGAGGTACAGGAGGAGCACTGCCAGAGCCCTGCAAAATTACCTCCAGCAGGCCACAAATGTGCATGTGTCTGCACAAACGGTTAGAAACTGACTCCATGAGGATGGTCTGAGTGCCCGACATCAACAGATGGGGCTGTGTTCACAGTCCAACACCATGCAGGACGCTTGGCATTTGCCATAGAACACCAGGATTGGCAAATTCGCCACTAGCGCCCTGTGCTCTTCACAAATGAAAGCAGGTTCACACTGAGCACATGTGACAGACATGACAGAGTCTGGAGACGCCGTAGAGAGCGATCTGCTGCCTGCAACATCCTTCAGCATGACCGGCTTGGCAGTGGGTCAGTAATGGTGTGGGGTGGCATTTCTTTGGAGGGCCGCACAGCCCTCCATGTGCTCGCCAGAGGTAGCCTGACTGCTATTAGGTACCGAGATGAGATCCTCAGACCCTTTGTGAGACCATATGCTGGTGCGATTGGCCCTGGGTTTCTCCTAATGCAGGACAATGCCAGACCTCATTTGGCTGGAGTGTGTCAGCAGTTCCTGCAAGATGAAGCATTGAAGCTATGGACTGGCCTGCGCGTTCCCCAGACCTGAATCCGATTGAACACATCTGGGACATCATGTCTCGCACCATCCACCAACGTCACGTTGCACCACAGACTGTCCAGGAGTTGGTAGATGCTTTAGTCCAGGTCTTGGAGGAGGATCCCCCAGGAAACCATCCGCCGCCTCATCAGGAGCATGCCCAGGCATTGTAGGGAGGTCATGCAGACACATGGAGGGCACACACTACTGAGCATCATTTCCTTGTCTTGAGGCATTTCCACTGAAGTTGGATCAGCCTGTAACTTAATTTTCCACTTTGATTTTGAGCATCATTCCAACTTCAGACCTCCGTGGGATATTAGTTGTGATTTATATTGATAGTTTTTACGTTTTATTGTTCTCAACACATTCCATTATGTAATGAATAAAGATTTACAACTGGAATATTTCATTCAGTGATATCTAGGATGTGGGATTTTAGTGTTCCCTTTATTTTTTTGAGCAGTGTATTTTAAGTTGCTCCCAAACGGAGTTCAAAAGATTTAAAAATGCTTTCTGGACTCCCAAAAATACAAAAATCAGCTTTAAAAAGTACATAATATACTGTGACTAATTCATATAGTTCAATTAGGTCAAGTGCCCTGAACTTCTTGTAGTTGCTCCATCCTAGAACCCAGCAGAATCTCTTTCAGTCTTATGCTTAACACAAGAGATTTTCTTGTGTCGGTGCATGACCGGAGCGATGTGCTAACAGGGGCTTATGACTTTTCACAATAGCTAAGCTACCCCCATTTCCATCTCTGCACTTGCAACAAGAGAGACATAGGCTGTTGACCACTGGTATATGAAGGAGTACACAAAAGAAATAGGAATCGTATTCTGGATGGCAAGATACTCTTGGTACGGGCTTGAGTTGTCCAATCTTTTGCTCCTTTTGGGATGACTCACATGAACAAAATGTGGCTATTAAGGTTTGTTTCTTTTTTTGTAAAAAAAAAAATTTCAAAATGGTTGTTACGAGGGAGTACCCAACTACAGTCCCCTGAAACTACAGCTTCCTTCAAAGTATTCTCCATTCACAGACAGCGTTTGTGTCTCTGGTCAGGGGTTGAGCAGGTGAGGAACGAATTTTGCTGCACCTCATTTAATGCCCAATTTTCTCAGTTGAACGTTGATGCCAGTAACTCTATGAAATCCCAGTCAACTCCACGAGTTCATCAATGGTCTGACGTCAAATGGCGTGATGAATTTTCGGCACAGTTTCATTAGTTAGGGTGGTCAATTGTAATAACAATAGAAAAAAAATACCAAAATAGGCAAATAATTGAACGTTAGCTAGGCGACCACCCACCAACATATTCCTCATCATAGAGACAGAGAGAGAGACAGACTTTTTATGCTTTAGGGCAGCTTGTGGGCAGGTATTTCCTTGGTTTCTCTACAGTCCCAGCCAGAGCACGGGCATCTCATTAACTGAAAACTTCCAACACCGATTACACAAGAACCACAAGACAGATTTCTCACTCTGAGTATCATTTTAATAAGTATAACATTGGCAATATGATAATGTCTGTAGTTACTGAGCAAAATCCCAATGACAGGTTAGCTTTGAAGAGCATAATTGCATCTGCCAGATTAGATACCAGCCTTAAGTCTGGGCAGAGGTTAGGGTGAGAAGGATCTACACAGTCCCTCGTGCCAGGGGGTTAGGGTAGAGAGTAAACCACATAAAAAAAAATGACAACTATGATGCTTCCTCAGGAAATGGAGGGTCAGTGGAGTCTGATGGTGTCTATACACAATAGACTATCAATGGATATTGCCAATGGGTTCTGCCAACGACATACACAACGGTCATCTTTGTGCCAAGTCCAATCTGTCACAATGTTTCCCTGACATTGATTTTCACTGCAATATTTAATTAAAATGAACTCATCAGTGAGTTTTTATGACTGAGCTTTAGATCAAAACAATCCTGATAGAGGAAATAAGTGGGCATTTGCCAACCCTGAGATCTCTATTAATGAGCACAGTACAATCCTTTTTCTGTATCTAATTTTAGAAAGATGCCAAGTCTGCAAATCAACCTTTAATAAACTAGAATCCCTCTGCATTTTGAACTTTACAATGGATTTTCAGCATCGACGATGTTTAAGGAAACCTGTTACAAGATGGGAAATAAGTTTACCAGTACTTATAATAATATTAGGTTTATAATAATAATATTAATAAATAGTTGGTTTACCTGCAGTCCTATGTAAACCAGGGGATAAATAATAAATTGTGCCAGTTGGCATACTCAGCACCAGTACATCAGACAGCTTTTATATATACAGTATGTATATATAATGTGTATACATACAGTAATACTGTAAATGCTGAAGCCTTTCCTTATGAAAATAGACAGCGATTTCCTAACACAGGTCCCTGATTCCTGGAACCATATGCAGAAACAAGTTGGCGCCTGGTGCCATCTATTTGAATTGTGTCTTGCACAAAGTCACAGATGCGCTGCTGTGTCGTGTTGTTTTGGAGCAATGTACACACTAAGAAGGATGCAGACGAAAATGAGACTGGGGCCGCTGACTAATGATATCGGTGACTGCAACAGGATGATGCTCCTTCCTTCCATCTGCAGAACAGAGCCCGGCATCGTCCTCCCCAGCAGAGGCGTCTCGGCTGATCTCACCTCGCATTGTCATAATGGCCAAAATTTAAAAATAAATTGTAAGTCAGTCCAATACATTTCACCAATAGTTTTCCACGGGACGGAAATGATTGTTTTGTCACCCTCCGTTCGTTATACAAGTTGTTTCTAAAGTCCGGACACATAGAAATTCTCATTAACTATCATTTTAATGAATTTAATTAACTATAATATAACTTTGCAAAGCACAGCAATCTTTGCATCACAAATGAAGGAAATCATATTGAAGAAGTTATTTAATATTCCAATTACCGGTAAATCAAATGTTGTTAATACATTTCACTTCTGGAAAATAATTCCTGGGATTATTTGCGCATCTGTGCTGAAAATGTATACCCCACATAATAACATGCACTTCTGATCCTACACATGGGTGGCCGTAATACAGAGTTATTTACATAGGACTTCAGTCACAGACACAATACACTGCAGGGTGCTACCAGCATCAAGCAAAGTTTGCAAGCAGCAAGTGACTGAACTGTATCTGCAGAGTATACATATGTAACATGTCCAGTGCCAACTGTACAAGAATGTAACAGGTGCGGGGGCTGGAGGCAGACGGTAGCTGCTGTGTCGTGTTGTTTTGGAGCAATGCACACAGTAAGGCTACTTTCACACTAGCGTTAACTGCATTACGTCTCAAAACGTCTTTTTTCAGAAAAAACGCATCCAGCAAAAGTTTTTGCTGGATGCGTTTTTTCCCCATAGACTTGTATTGGCGACGTATTGCGACGGATTGGCATACGTCGTGTCCGTTTTACGACGGATGCGTCGAAATTTGGCCACACGTCGTCGGCAAAAAACGTTGCTTGTAACGTTTTTTGTCTCCGCCTAAAAAACGTGTCGCGACGCATCCTGTGGCATACGTCGTTGGCTACAATGGAAGCCTATGAGCGACGGATGCGTCGGGACACGTCGTACAACGCAATGCAGCGCTGCAATACGTTTTTTTGCACTGAGCATGCTCAGAAGCTGGATTTTGTTGCCAATTGGCCAGACACCCCCAAATCTATATAAACCTGGCCTGGGCCTTCAACCCCACATATGCCAGCAAGACCCAGAGAGAAGACTGCCAGCCACAAGACCCCAGCCAGCCACGTATTTAAGTGCCACGTATATAAGTGCCACGTATATAAGTGCCACGTATTTCAGTGCCACGTACTATAAATACTATAACTACGTGGTTATACGTGGCACTTATATACATGGCACTTATATACGTGGCACTGAAATACGTGGCACTTATATACGTGGCACTTATATACGTGGCACTGAAATACGTGGCACTGAAATACGTGGCACTTATATACGTGGCACTTATATACGTGGCACTTATATACGTGACACTTATATACGTGACACTTAAATACGTGACACTTAAACACGTGGCACTGAAATACGTGGCACTGAAATACGTGGCACTGAAATACGTGGCACTATGACTGTCAGAAAATGTTCATTAAACGGTTAGGGGTGAGGTTAGGGGTAGGGTTAGGGTTTGGATCCCTTTATCATCATCCGTAGTTCATTAATCGGATGTATCCAGAGTCGCCTCCGTCTCCGTTGCTGCAGAAGCATCCTCCGTTTTTCCGCTGCCGCCTCCTTCTCCCGCACTATGATATCCAGGCGATTCGTCTCAAAGATAATGTCGGTAACCAAACTAGCAATGCTCACAAGAACACCTTCCATCGCTGCCACAAAACTAAAACCCTCAAAGATGGGCTGTAAAAACAGTAACTATATAGTTTTCCATATTTTCCAGTAGCCAATCAAATTTGGGAGCCTCCCTTTTAAAAACGGATCAGTCGTAAAAACGGATGCAACGGATGGTAAAAACGGATGCAACGTATGCAACGCATCCAGTATTTTCGACGGAAACGTTTAACGGATTTGCGACGGATCCGTCGAAATGCTGTATGCGTTGCATACGTTTTTCACTTTTTTGACGCATCCGTTTTTTCGGCAAAAAAACGGATTTGCGACGTAATGCAGTTAACGCTAGTGTGAAAGTAGCCTAAGGGTATGTGCACACGTATAATGGTCCACTGTGGATTTTTCCGCAGCGGAATTGATAAATCTGCAGTGCAAAAACGCTGCGTTTTTGCTGCAGATTTATCGCGGATTTACCACAGATTTACCGTGGTTTTTCTGCGGATTTCACTGCGGTTTTACACCTGCGGTTTTCTATTTGAGCAGGTGTAAAGCCGCTGCAGAATCCGCAGAAAGAAGTGACATGCTGCGGAATGTAAACCGCAGCATTTCCGCGCGTTTTTTTCCGCAGCATGGGCACAGCGTCTTCTGTTTCCAATAGGTTTACATTGCAATGTAAACTCATGGGAAACTGCTGCGGACCCGCAGCTGCGGAAACGCTGCGGATCCGCAGCAATATCCGCAGCGTGTGCACAGAGCCTAAGAAGGATGCAGAGGAAAATGAGACTGAGGCCGCTGTCTAAAGATATACAGCTCTAGCAACAATTAACCCCTTCATGACCGTGGGATTTTCCGTTTTTCCGTATTCGTTTTTCACTCCCCTCCTTCCCAGAGCCATAACTTTTTTATTTTTCCGTCAATTTGGCCATGTGAGGGCTTATTTTTTGCGGGACGAGTTGTACTTTTGAACGACATCATTGGTTTTACCATGTCGTGTACTAGAAAAAGGGAAAAAAATTCCAAGTGCGGTGAAATTGCAAAAAAAGTGCAATCCCACACTTGTTTTTTGTTTGGCTTTTTTGCTAGGTTCACTAAATGCTAAAACTGACCTGCCATTGTGATTCTCCAGGTCATTACGAGTTCATAGACACCTAACATGACTAGGTTGTTTTTTACCTAAGTGGTGAAAAAAAATTCCAAACTTTGCAAAAAAATAAATAAATAAAATTGCGCCATTTTCCGATACCCGTAGCGTCTCCATTTTTCGTGATCTGGGGTCGGGTGAGGGCTTATTTTTTGCGTGCCGAGCTGGCATTTTTAATGATAGCATTTTGGTGCAGATACGTTCTTTTGATCGCCCGTTATTGCATTTTAATGCAATGTTGTGGCGACCAAAAAAACGTAAATCTGGCGTTTCGATTTTTTTTTTCATTACGCCGTTTAGCGATCAGGTTAATGCTTTTTTTTTATTGATAGATCGGGCGATTCTGAACGCGGCGATACCAAATATGTGTAGGTTGGGTTTTTTTTTTATTGATTTATTTTGATTGGGGCGAAAGGGGGGTGATTTAAACTTTTATATTTTTTTTATTTTTTTCACATTTTTTTTAACTTTTACCATGCTTCTATAGCCTCCATGGGAGGCTAGAAGCAGGCACAGCCCGATCGGCTCTGCTACATAACAGCGATCATCAGATCGCTGTTATGTAGCTAAAATGCAGGTGTGCTGTGAGCGCCGACCACAGGGGGGCGCTCACAGCCACCGGCAATCAGTAACCATAGAGGTCTCCAGGACCTCTATGGTTACCTTCCTGACGCATCGCCGACCCCCGATCATGTGACGGGGGTCGGCGATGCGCTCATATCCGGCCGCACGGCCGGATGCGGTAGTTAAATGCCGCTGTCTGAGTTTGACAGCGGCATTTAACTAGTTAATAGCGGCGGGTGATCGCGATTTCACCCGCCGCTATTGCGCGCACATGTCAGCTGTAAAAAACAGCTGACATGTCGCGACTTTGATGTGCGCTCACCGCCGGAGCGCACATCAAAGCGGGGGTCCCGACATGTGACGTACTATCCCGTCACATGTCGGGAAGGGGTTAAGAGACAACTGCAAAATGTTCAGTTTGTCTGAATTTTCTCTTTATAGGTATATTTTTGAGAAAAAATTAAATTGTTTTTTTATTCTATAAACTACTGACAACATGTCTCCGAATTTCCAAGCAATAAATTTTGTATTTACTGAAAATGAGAAATGGTCAAAATAACAAAAAAATGCATTGCTTGCAGACCTCAAATAATGCTAAGAGAACAAGTTCACAATCATTTAGAAACAATACTAATGTTTTAACTTAGGAAGAGTTCAGAAATCAATATTTTGTGGAATAACCATGATTTTTAATCACAGCTTTCATGCATCTTGCCATGCTTTCCACCAGTCATTCACTCTGCTTTTGGGTGACCTTATGCCACTCCTGGTACAAAAATGTAAGCAGTTCTTCTTTGTTTGATGGCTTGTGACTGTCCATCTTCCTCTTGATTACATTCCAGAGGTTTTCAATGGGGTTCAGGTCTGGAGATTGGGCTGGCCATCACAGGGATTTGATGTGGTGGTCTTTCATCCACACCTTGATTGACCTAGCTGTGTGGCAAGGCACATTGTCCTGCTGGAAAAACCAGTCCTCAGAGTTGGGAACTTTGCCTGAGCAGAAGGAATCAACTGTTTTTCCAGGATAACCTTTGTATGCGACTTGATTCATAGGTCCTTCGCAAAGATTAACCTGCTCAATTCCAGCCTTGCTGAAGCATCCCAGATCATCACCGATCCTCCACCAAATTTCACAGTGGGTGCAAGACACTGCGGCTTGTACGCATCTCCAGGTCTAAACAATAGACGACCAAGTGTTGGACAAAGCTGAAAATTAGACTCATCAGGGAAGATTACCTTACTCCAGTCCTCTATGGTCCATTCTTTATGGTCTTAGGCAAACTTCAGCCTGGCTCTCCTTTGCTTCTCATTGATGAAAGGCTTTTTTCTATCTTTACATTACTTTACATGACCTGATTCCTGCCTCTAGGAGCCTGTTACGAACTGTTCTTGCCGCACACTTCACCCCAGCTGCCATTTGCCATTCCTTTTGTTGGTCACTTGATGTCATCCTGCGGTTGCTGAGTGACATTCGAATAAGATGTCTGTCACCCCGGTCAGAGGAGAGTCCTTTTCACCCTCTGCCGGTCTGAAGCATTGTTGTCCCCAATGTTTGCTGCTTGACCTTGTTGTAATGGACTGCCGTCTTAGAAATTTTAAGGATAGAGGCAACATGACACTCACTGAGTCCCTCTGCTAGTAAAGCCAGAATTGAGCCCTTCGTTTCCTCACTCAAGACTTTTCTTTTCAACTCCTTTGGCATGGTTAAAAGTTATTTTTTAATTCCTATTACTTTTGGGATATTACTAGCACTTGTTTTACCATCCAGCTTGTCCTATTGCAAAAGGATTGTGAATACCACAGCAGGGTTTTTATACTTTCCTTTGTTAAATAAGATTTGGTTCAGGTGATCACCTATTCAGAAGCGCATTAAGTAGAATGAGGTGTCCTCTGGTTGTAATTCAACCGACACTGGAATGGAATGGCTGTCAGACATGTAGAGAAGCTGATTTTTATAAAACTGTGCAGTTGTCTCTTAATTTTTGCCAGAGCTGTAGGTGACAGCAACAGTATGATGCTCCTTCCATCTGCCTCCCCCAGCAGAGATGTCTCGGCTGATCTCAGCTTGCATTGTAATAATGACCAGAATTAAAAAAAATACATTTTAAGTCAGTCCAATACATTTCACCAATAGTTTTCCACGGGACGGAAATGATTGTTTTTGTATAGAAAATGTTCAGCACAGCCTAAAGGGGAGGTGCACAGTCATAGGTTCCCAAACCTTGATGAGTAAGTTACAAGTGACTAGCACACTCCAGAAATATTGTGATGCAAAATGGGGGGTTTATTTACATACAGTAATCAAACGTTTCGGTCGATACTGGACCTTCATCAGTGTGCTAATTATACCAGTATGCTCGGTGAAGCCCCAAAGAAATAAATTAGATTGCATCCAAAAATTAGGCCTGAATTATAGGGGCCACAAGGCAGTGGAGACTGTCCACTGAAACTGGATACACGCGGTGTCCACCGGACATGATTGTTTTGTCAGGGTCTTTCTAAAATCTGAACACATAGGAATTCTCATTAACTATCATTTTAATTAATTTAATTAACTATAATATAACTTTGCAAAGTGCATCAATCTTTGCATCACAAATGAAGGAAATCATATTGAAGAAGTTATTTAATATTCCAATTACCGGTAAATCAAATGTTAATACATTTCATTTCTTGAAAATAATTCCTGGGATTATTTGTGCATCTGTGCTGAAAATGTATACCCCACATAATAACATGCATATCCAATCCTACACATGGGTGGCCGTAATACAGAGTTATTTACATAGGACTTCAGTCACAGTCACAATACACTGCAGGGTGCTACCAGCATCAAGCAAAAGTCTGCAAGCAGCAAGTGACTGAACTGTATCTGCAGAGTATACATATGTAACATGTCCAGTGCCAACTGTGCAAGAATGTAACAGGTGCGGGGGCTGGAGGCAGAAGGCAGCCCAAATATTTATGTCAGCATATACAGTTAGGTCCATATATATTTGGACAGAGACAACATTTTTCTAATTTTGGTTATAGACATTACCACAATGAATTTTAAACAAAACAATTCAGATGCAGTTGTAGTTCAGACTTTCAGCTTTCATTTGAGGGTATCCACATTAAAATTGGATGAAGGGTTTGGGAGTTTCAGCTCCTTAACATGTGCCACCCTGTTTTTAAAAGGACCAAAAGTAATTGGACAGATTCAATAATTTTAAATAAAATGTTCATTTCTAGTACTTGGTTGAAAATCCTTTGTTGGCAATGACTGCCTGAAGTCTTGAACTCATGAACATCACCAGACGCTGTGTTTCCACCTTTTTGATGCTCTGCCAGGCCTTCACTGCGGTGGTTTTCAGTTGCTGTTTGTTTGTGGGCCTTTCTGTCTGAAGTTTAGTCTTTAACAAGTGAAATGCATGCTCAATTGGGTTGAGATCAGGTGACTGACTTGGCCATTCAAGAATATTCCACTTCTTTGCTTTAATAAACTCCTGGGTTGCTTTGGCTTTATGTTTTGGGCCATTGTCCATCTGTAGTATGAAACGACGACCAATCAGTTTGGCTGCATTTGGCTGGATCTGAGCACACAGTATGGCTCTGAATACCTCAGAATTCATTCGGCTGCTTCTGTCCTGTGTCACATCATCAATAAACACTAGTGACCCAGTGCCACTGGCAGCCATGCATGCCCAAGCCATCACACTGCCTCCGCCGTGTTTTACAGAGGATGTGGTATGCTTTGGATCATGAGCTGTACCACGCCTTCGCCATACTTTTCTCTTTCCATCATTCTGGTAGAGGTTGATCTTGGTTTCATTTGTCCAAAGAATGTTCTTCCAGAACTGTGCTGGCTTTTTTAGATGTTTTTTAGCAAAGTCCAGTATAGCCTTTTTATTCTTGACACTTATGAGTGGCTTGCACCGTGCAGTGAACCCTCTGTATTTACTTTCATGCAGTCTTCTGTTTATGGTAGATTTGGATATTGATACGCCGACCTCCTGGAGAGTGTTGGTCACTTGGTTGGCTGTTGTGAAGGGGTTTCTCTTTACCATGGAGATTATTCTGCGATCATCCACCACTGTTGTCTTCCGTGGGCGCCCAGGTCTTTTTGCATTGATGAGTTCACCAGTGTTTTCTTTCTCTCTCAGGATGTACCAAACTGTACATTTTGCCACTCCTAATATTGTAGCAATTTCTCGGATGGGTTTTTTTCTGTTTTCGTAGCTTAAGGATGGCTTGTTTCACCTGCATGGAGAGCTCCTTTGACCGCATGTTTACTTCACAGCAAAACCTTCCAAATGCAAGCACCACACCTCAAATAAACTCCAGGCCTTTTATCTGCTTAATTGAGAATGACATAACGAAGGGATTGCCCACACCTGCCCATGAAATAGCTTTGGAGTCAATTGTCCAATTACTTTTGGTCCCTCTAAAAACAGGGTGGCACATGTTAAGGAGCTGAAACTCCTAAACCCTTCATCCAATTTTAATGTGGATACCCTCAAATGAAAGCTAAAAGTCTGAACTTCAACTGCATCTGAATTGTTTTGTTTAAAATTCATTGTGGTGATGTCTATAACCAAAATTAGAAAACTTTTGTCTCTGTCCAAATATATATGGACCTAACTGTATGTATATATTTATTTATTTGTGGCACCATTACCCACTATATATATGTGTATATGTATGTATGTATGTATATATATATATATATATATATATATATATATATATATATATATATGTATGCGGTCTGCATGAATGCCTGCAGTAGTGTTTGTGAATGTCTGCAAAGGGACAGGCACCTAGATGTGACAAGCAATTGTGCTCATATGTTATAAGATATGGACTGTATGTACAGGTACACGTTGAGTTTGTATATTTAAGGTGTGACACGATCATTATCTGGATGAAGCAGGTGAATAGGCACTTTTAATTAGTATACACATATTTATGTGTATATATATATATATATTTATTATAAGCTGTATAGTGATTGGATATGTCACGCAAAACATTTTATTTTTTTTACAAGCATATTTAGATAACTTTTACATTTTTATATATTTAAAGAAAATTGTATAAGTACTATATGAGTGACGAGTCTTGTATGTGTTGGAGCAGGTGAGTATACATGTATGCAGTAAGTATATGTACCAGCAGTAATCTGTAAGTGGTATATATACAGCATGTATTAGCAAGAACCATGGAAGCAATTAGCAGCGAGATTGCATGTATATACAGAGTGCAGAGCCCTTTACCTGGATGGATCAGGTGGGTGTAGTGTATGAGTATAGCTGGTAGGTATGTATATGGAAGTAATCTATATAAAGTATAAATGTCTATAGTATTACAGGTCATATGTCGGTGTGTGGCATGTATATATAGTGTGTATGTTGACTGTGTGACAAATCAGTCAGGTATGTATGTACAAGGTATGCAGCATGTATATTTGTACTACATGCGTAGCATGTCCACACATGATATGTACACGTTTGAACACATACTTTATGTATGAAGTATGTCTGCACATATGTAATAACGATATAGCAGTTTGTACATATCTACAAAGTATAGAAAATGGGAGAAAACTCGGAGTATATAGGTAATAGATACTTTATTAGTGCACATACATAATAACTAATCCATACAAAATTTTTTACATGACATATAGTAAAAAACCAGGATGGTAAAACGGATAGGTGGGAATCGCCCAGTGTGCACCGTCCCCACTGTGCTTGAGGATCTGACCCGGTGTGCGCCGCCTTGGTGCCCAGCAGCGGTAAGAGTAACCTGTACTATCGGTCACTTTATGGCAGTTTGGCTCATAGACTTAGACACAATTATAGGAGTAGGTCTCTTATCAATAATGGTATGCATGCTGGCCCCATAGACGGTGCACACTGGGCGATTCCCACCTATCCGTTTTACCATCCTGGTTTTTTACTATATGTCGTGTAAAAATGTTTGTATGGATTAGTTATTATGTATGTGCACTAATAAAGTATCTATTACCTATATACTCCGAGTTTTCTCCCATTTTCTATGGCTCTTATGGAGTTGGTTTTCTTCGGTGAGGGGCTGTTTGGCACTATTTAGCGCTATTCTTTCCCCCTCAGTATCTAGTATGTTGCCTGGTTTTGGTATTATATCTACAAAGTATGTGGCATGATTGTATATGTGTACTGTGTATGTAGCATGTTTGTACACATGCCCTATGTAGTATGTATGTAAATATGTACCTCCAATTTAGCCTGCCTGTATGCTTGTAGTATGTCAGCACGTACGTACTAGTTATGTGGCATGTATGCACACATGTGCCAGGCATGTAGCATGTCTGGACTTATGTACCAGGTATGCTACATGAACACACACATGCACAATGAAAGTAGTATGTCTGCACCTACGCACCATGTATGTAGTATGTCTGCACCATGTGTGTAGTATGTCCGCACCTATGCGTCATGTATGTAGTATGTCTGCACCTGTACACCATGTATGTAGTATGTCCGCACCTATGTACCATGTATGTAGTATGTCTGTACCTATGCACCATGTATGTAGTATGTTTGCACCATTTCTTTAGTATGTTTGCACCATGTATGTAGTATGTCTGCACCTATGCACCATGTATGTAGTATGTCCGCACCTATGCACCATGTATGTGGTTTGTCCGCAGCTATGCACCATGTATGTAGTATGTCTGCACCTATGCACCATGTATGTGGTATGTCCGCAGCTATGCACCATGTATGTAGTATGTCTGCACCTATGCACCATGTATGTGGCATGTCCTCAGCTATGCACCATGTATGTGGTATGTTTGCTCCATGTATGTAATATGTTTGCAACATGTACCGTATGTGGTATGTTTGCACCATGTATGTGGTATGTTTGCTCCATGTATGTGGTATGTTTGCTCCATGTATGTGGTATGTTTGCACCATGTATGTGGCATGTCTGCACCATGTATGTGGCATGTCTGCACCATGTATGTGAATATAAGGATGAATGACCTCGGGGAGATCAAAACATCCATGTTTGCACCATGTACCGTATGTGGTATGTTTGCACCATGTATGTGGTATGTTTGCTCCATGTATGTAATATGTTTGCACCATGTACCGTATGTGGTATGTTTGCACTATGTATGTGGTATGTTTGCTCCATGTATGTGGTATGTTTGCACCATGTATGTGGTATGTCTGCACCATGTATGTGGTATGTCCGCACCTATGCACCATGTATGTAGTATGTTTGCACCATGTATGTGGTATGCTTGCACCATGTATGTGGTATGTCTGCACCATGTATGTGGTATGTCTGCACCATGTATGTGGTATGTTTGCACCATGTATGTGGTATGTTTGCACCATGTATGTGGTATGTCTGCACCATGTACTGTATATAGTATGTTTGCACCATGTATGTGGTATGTCCGCACCTATGCACCATGTATGTGGTATGTTTGCACCATGTATGTGGTATGTCTGCACCATGTATATAGTATGTTTGCACCATGTATGTGGTATGTTTGCACCATGTATGTGGTATGTCTGCACCATGTATATAGTATGTTTGCATCATGTATGTGGTATGTTTGCACCATGTATGTGGTATGTTTGCACCATGTATGTGGTATATCTGCACCATGTATATAGTATGTCTGCTCCATGTATGTGGTATGTTTGCACCATGTATGTGGTATGTCTGCACCATGTATGTGGTTTGTTTGCACTATGTATGTGGTATGTCTGCACCATGTATGTGGTATGTCCGCACCATGTATGTGGTATGTCCGCACAATGTATATATTATGTCTGCTCCATGTATATAGTATGTCTGCACCATGTATATGGTATGTCTGCTCCATGTATGTGGTATGTCTGCACCTATGCACCATGTATATAGTATGTCTGCACCATGTATGTGGTATGTCTGCACCATGTATATAGTATGTCTGCACCATGTATATAGTATGTCTGTACCATGTATGTGGTATGTCTGCACCATGTAGGTGGTATGTTTGCACCATGTATGTGGTATGTCCGCACCTATGCACTATGTGGTATGTCTGCACCATGTATGTGGTATGTCCGTACCATGTATATAGTATGTCTGCTCCATGTATATAGTATGTCTGCACCATGTATGTGGTATGTCTGCTCCATGTATGTGGTATGTCTGCACCTATGCACCATGTATATAGTATGTCTGCACCATGTATGTGGTATGTCTGCTCCATGTATATAGTATGTATGCACCATGTATGTGGTATGTTTGCACCATGTATGTGGTATGTCTGTACCATGTATATAGTATGTCTGCACCATGTATATAGTATGTCTGCACCATGTATATAGTATGTCTGCACCATGTATGTGGTATGTCCGCACCTATGCACTATGTGGTATGTCTGCACCATGTATGTGGTATGTCTGCACCATGTATATAGTATGTCTGCTCCATGTATGTGGTATGTCTGCACCATGTATGTGGTATGTCTGCTCCATGTATATAGTATGTCTGCACCATGTATATAGTATGTCTGCACCATGTATGTGGTATGTTTGCACCATGTATATAGTATGTCTGCACCATGTCTATAGTATGTCCGCACCATGTATGTGGTATGTCTGCACCATGTATGTGGTATGTCTGCACCATGTATGTGGTATGTCTGCACCATGTATATAGTATGTCTGCACCATGTATGTGGTATGTCTGCACCATGTATATGGTATGTTTGCACCATGTATGTGGTATGTTTGCACCATGTATGTGGTATGTCTGCACCATGTATATAGTATGTCTGCACCATGTATATGGTATGTCTGCACCATGTATGTGGTATGTCTGCTCCATGTATATAGTATGTCCGCACCATGTATATAGTATGTCTGCACCATGTATATAGTATGTCTGCACCATGTATATAGTATGTCTGCACCATGTATATAGTATGTCTGCACCATGTATATAGTATGTCCGCACCATGTATATAGTATGTCCGCACCATGTATGTAGTATGTCCGCACCATGTATATAGTATGTCTGCACCATGTATATAGTATGTCTGCACCATGTATATAGTATGTTTGCACCATGTATATAGTATGTCTGCACCATGTATATAGTATGTCTGCACCATGTATATAGTATGTCTGCTCCATGTATATAGTATGTCCGCACCATGTATATAGTATGTCTGCACCATGTATATAGTATGTCCGCACCATGTATATAGTATGTCTGCACCATGTATATAGTATGTCCGCACCATGTATATAGTATGTCGGCACCATGTATATAGTATGTCCGCACCATGTATGTAGTATGTCCGCACCATGTATATAGTATGTCTGCACCATGTATATAGTATGTCTGCACCATGTATATAGTATGTCTGCACCATGTATATAGTATGTCCGCACCATGTATGTAGTATGTCTGCACCATGTATATAGTATGTCCGCACCATGTATATAGTATGTCCGCACCATGTATGTAGTATGTCCGCACCATGTATATAGTATGTCTGCACCATGTATATAGTATGTCTGCACCATGTATATAGTATGTTTGCACCATGTATATAGTATGTCTGCACCATGTATATAGTATGTCTGCACCATGTATATAGTATGTCCGCACCATGTATATAGTATGTTTGCACCATGTATATAGTATGTCTGCACCATGTATGTGGTATGTCTGCACCATGTATATAGTATGTCTGCACCATGTATATAGAATGTCTGCACCATGTATATAGTATGTCTGCACCATGTATATAGTATGTCTGCACCATGTATATAGTATGTCCGCACCATGTATATAGTATGTTTGCACCATGTATATAGTATGTCTGCACCATGTATGTGGTATGTCTGCACCATGTATATAGTATGTCTGCACCATGTATATAGAATGTCTGCACCATGTATATAGTATGTCTGCACCATGTATATAGTATGTCTGCACCATGTACAGGTCCTTCTCAAAAAATTAGCATATAGTGTTAAATTTCATTATTTACCATAATGTAATGATCACAATTAAACTTTCATATATTATAGATTCATTATCCACCAACTGAAATTTGTCAGGTCTTTTATTGTTTTAATACTGATGATTTTGGCATACAACTCCTGAAAACCCAAAAAACCTGTCTCAATAAATTAGCATATTTCACCCGTCCAATCAAATAAAAGTGTTTTTTAATAACAAACAAAAAAACCATCAAATAATAATGTTCAGTTATGCACTCAATACTTGGTCGGGAATCCTTTGGCAGAAATGACTGCTTCAATGCGGCGTGGCATGGAGGCAATCAGCCTGTGACACTGCTGAGATGTTATGGAGTCCCAGGATGCTTCAATAGCGGCCTTAAGCTCATCCAGAGTGTTGGGTCTTGCGTCTCTCAACTTTCTCTTCACAATATCCCACAGATTCTCTATGGGGTTCAGGTCAGGAGAGTTGGCAGGCCAATTGAGCACAGTAATACCATGGTCAGTAAACCATTTACCAGTGGTTTTGGCACTGTGAGCAGGTGCCAGGTTGTGCTGGAAAATGAAATCTTCATCTCCATAAAGCATTTCAGCCGATGGAAGCATGAAGTGCTCCAAAATCTCCTGATAGCTAGCTGCATTGACCCTGCCCTTGATGAAACACAGTGGACCAACACCAACAGCTGACATGGCACCCCACACCATCACTGACTGTGGGTACTTGACACTGGACTTCAGGCATTTTGGCATTTCCTTCTCCCCAGTCTTCCTCCAGACTCTGGCACCTTGATTTCCGAATGACATGCAAAATTTGCTTTCATCAGAAAAAAGTACTTGGCACCACTTAGCAACAGTCCAGTGCTGCTTCTCTGTAGCCCAGGTCAGGCGCTTCTGCCGCTGTTTATGGTTCAAAAGTGGCTTTACCTGGGGAATGCGGCACCTGTAGCCCATTTCCTGCACACGCCTGTGCACGGTGGCTCTGGATGTTTCCACACCAGACTCAGTCCACTGCTTCCTCAGGTTCCCCAAGGTCTGGAATCGGTCCTTCTCCACAATCTTCCTCAGGGTCCGGTCACCTCTTCTCGTTGTACAGCGTTTTCTGCCACATTGTTTCCTTCCAACAGACTTACCATTGAGGTGCCTTGATACAGCACTCTGGGAACAGCCTATTTGTTGAGAAATTTCTTTCTGGGTCTTACCCTCTTGCTTGAGGGTGTCAATGATGGCCTTCTTGACATCTGTCAGGTCGCTAGTCTTACCCATGATGGGGGTTTTGAGTAATGAACCAGGCAGGGAGTTTTTAAAAGCCTCAGGTATCTTTTGCATGTGTTTAGAGTTAATTAGTTGATTCAGAAGATTAGGGTAATAGGTCGTTTAGAGAACCTTTTCTTGATATGCTAATTTATTGAGACAGGTTTTTTGGGTTTTCAGGAGTTGTATGCCAAAATCATCAGTATTAAAACAATAAAAGACCTGACAAATTTCAGTTGGTGGATAATGAATCTATAATATATGAAAGTTTAATTGTAATCATTACATTATGGTAAATAATGAAATTTAACACTATATGCTAATTTTTTGAGAAGGACCTGTATATAGTATGTCCGCACCATGTATGTGGTATGTCTGCACCATGTATATAGTATGTCCGCACCATGTATATAGTATGTCCGCACCATGTATATAGTATGTTTGCACCATGTATATAGTATGTCTGCACCATGTATGTGGTATGTCTGCACCATGTATATAGTATGTCTGCACCATGTATATAGTATGTCTGCACCATGTATATAGTATGTCTGCACCATGTATATAGTATGTCTGCACCATGTATATAGTATGTCTGCACCATGTATATAGTATGTCTGCACCATGTATATAGTATGTCTGCACCATGTATATAGTATGTCTGCACCATGTATATAGTATGTCTGCACCATGTATATAGTATGTCCGCACCATGTATATAGTATGTTTGCACCATGTATATAGTATGTCTGCACCATGTATATAGTATGTCCGCACCATGTATATAGTATGTTTGCACCATGTATATAGTATGTCTGCACCATGTATATAGTATGTCTGCACCATGTATGTGGTATGTCTGCACCATGTATATAGTATGTCCGCACCATGTATATAGTATGTCTGCACCATGTATATAGTATGTCTGCACCATGTATATAGTATGTCCGCACCATGTATATAGTATGTCTGCACCATGTATATAGTATGTCCGCACCATGTATATAGTATGTCTGCACCATGTATATAGTATGTCTGCACCATGTATATAGTATGTCCGCACCATGTATATAGTATGTCCGCACCATGTATATAGTATGTTTGCACCATGTATATAGTATGTCTGCACCATGTATATAGTATGTCTGCACCATGTATGTGGTATGTCTGCACCATGTATGTGGTATGTCTGCACCATGTATATAGTATGTCCGCACCATGTATATAGTATGTCTGCACCATGTATATAGTATGTCTGCACCATGTATATAGTATGTTTGCACCATGTATATAGTATGTCTGCACCATGTATGTGGTATGTCCGCACCATGTATATAGTATGTCTGCACCATGTATATAGTATGTCTGCACCATGTATATAGTATGTTTGCACCATGTATATAGTATGTCTGCACCATGTATGTGGTATGTCCGCACCTATGCACAATGTATGTGGTATGTTTGCACATGTGCATCCTGCAGGGTCCGGTACCTGGATGGAGCTGGAGGGCAGCTCCGCGCTGCAGCCGCCGTGTCGCTGATTGGGACATGTCTCCACGGGTTCCGCCTCCGCTCTCACTTGTTGCAAGTCCCGGGGGAAGCTCCCGGAGTCCCGGTTAGTCCCCGGTGTCCAGCACAGTCCTTAGTGTCCGCCTGCTGCCCGGTGTCACCCCGAGGCTGCGCCGGCTGCCGCTGCTACTGCTCAGGGCTGCTCCGTGCTCCTCCGGTCCGGCGGTGTGTGTGTCTGCAGCGGAGAGCGGCGACCATCCACATCTCCAGAGATGGGAGCGGAGGGGGCACCGGAGCGGGGAACAGCATCCACAGAGCGGCGGGGGAGAGGCGCGGGGAGAAGAGCGGGACTCACCACAGCAGAGGATGACAGCGGGGACCGCGGACGGGACCGTCCCTACAGCAGTGCCGAGGAATCCACACGGGCCGTGCAGAGCAGCTCCAGCCCTATGTCCGCGTGTGAGACCTGAAAATGGCCACACACCTGGAAGCCAGGTAGCCTGTATCAGCCACTGAGGATCCACAAGTCAGAACATTGCTGTGCCCTAAGTCTGTGTCTATGACACTGGTCACACATGGATCACCTGGCCTAAGCTCGGCGCCGTCTATGAATGGGGTTGCGGTCCTGCCACAGCGACCAGCAAGAGGCAAGAAATCGGAAACATTTGCTTTTTTGGCGACTTCCTTGTATTGCGATGTGCGCCATTCATCTGCATTAGGTTGCGATGCTCCATACAATGATCCTTGGCCACGCCGCGTGTCACTGCCCACCTTACCACAATGCCCTGGTGGAACGTCTCAGCATCAGGACACGTTCAGTATTAGGCCACGGTCACATGTTCAGTATTCAGCCACGGTCACACTGTCAGTATTAGGCCACGGTCACACGTTCAGTAGGCTGCCTTCACACTAGCAGTATTTGGTCAGTATTTTACATCAGTATTTGTAAGCCAAAACCAGGAGTGGAACAATTAGGCCATGTTCACACTTTGCGGGGTCCTCTGTGGGTTCTCCCGCAGCGGATTTGATAAATCTGCAGGGCAAAACCGCTGCGGTTATCCCTGCAGATTTATCACTGTTTGTTTTGCGGTTTCCGTTGCAGGTTTACCCATATACTATTGATGCTGCATATGCGGCAATATGCAGCATCAATAGTAATGTTAAAAATAATAAAAAATGGTTATATACTCACCCTCTGACGTCCCGATCTCCTCGGCGCTGCACGTGGCGGTCCAGTTCCAAAGATGCTGTGCGAGAAGGACCTTTGTGACGTCACGGTCATGTGACCACGACGTCATCGCAGGTCCTGCTCGCACAGCAACCCTGAGACCGGACGGCCGCGTGCAGCGCTGAGAGGTGAGTATAGCATTATTTTTTATTTTAATTCTTTTTTTTTTTACACAAATATGGTTCCCAGGTCTCCTCTCCTCCACCCCGGGTACCATCTGCACATTATCCGCTTACTTCCCGCATCGTGGGCACAGCCCCATGCGGGAAGTTAGCGGATCAATGCTTTCCTATGTGTGCAGAATCGCAGCGATTCTGCACAAAGAAGTGACATGCTGCGGAATGTAAACCGCTGTGTTTCTGCGTGGTTTTTCCCGCAGCATGTGCACAGTGGATTGCGGTTTCCATAGGGTTTACATGTAAAAGTAAACGCAATGGAAACTGCTGCGGACCCGCAGCTGCAGAAACGCTGCGGATCCGCGGTAAAACCCGCAAAGTGTGAATATGGCCTTAGAGGAAAAGTATAATAGAAACATATGCACCACTTCTGTATTTATCACCCACTCCTGGTTTTAGCTGAGAAATACTGATATAAAATACTGACCAAATACTGCTAGTGTGACGGCAGCCTTAGGCCACGGTCACACGTTCATTATTAGGCCATGGTCACACTTTCAGTATTAGGCCACGGTCACACGTTCAGTATTAGGCCATGGTCACACTTTCAGTATTAGGCCACGGTCACATGTTCAGTATTAGGCCACGGTCACACGTTCAGTATTAGGCCATGGTCACACTTTCAGTATTAGGCCACGGTCACATGTTCAGTATTAGGCCACGGTCACACGTTCAGTATGCCACGGTCACACGTTCAGTATTAGGCCACGGTCACATGTTCAGTATTAGGCCACGGTCACATGTTCAGTATTAGGCCACGGTCACACGTTCAGTATTAGGCCACGGTCACACGTTCAGTATTAGGCCACGGTCACATGTTCAGTATTAGGCACAGTCACACGTTCAGTATTAGGCCACGGTCACACGTTCAGTATTAGGCCACGGTCACATGTTCAGTATTAGGCCACGGTCACACGTTCAGTATTAGGCCACGGTCACATGTTCAGTATTAGGCCACGGTCACACGTTCAGCATTAGGCCATGGTCACACTTTCAGTATTAGGCCACGGTCACATGTTCAGCATTAAGCCATGGTCACACGTTCAGTATTAGGCCACGGTCACATGTTTGTTCAGTATTTGGCCACGGTCACAAGGTCAGTATTAGGTGACGGTCACACGTTCAGTATTAGGCCATGGTCACACGTTCAGTATTAGGCCACGGTCACACGTTCAGTATTTGGCCACGGTTACACGTTCAGTATCCGGTCAGAATTTTGCATCAGTATTTTGAAGCCAAGACAGTCAATGGAAAATGAGTCATCATCCATTTACCAAACCCCTTTCTTATCAGGCTGCCGTCACACTAGCAGTATTTGGTCAGTATTTTACATCAGTATTTCTAAGCCAAAACCAGGAGTGGAACAAATAGAGGAAAAGTATAATAGAAACATATGCACCACTTCTGTATTTATCACCCACTCCTGGTTCTGGCTTACAAATACTGAGGTAAAATACTGACCAAATACTGCTAGTGTGACGGCAGCCTCACTGTGCATGCCCAGGGCACTAGAGCTCAGAGACAACTCTACGAAAAACATCCAAAGAATCCATTAGAATACAAATGGAGAGTTTGGCTTCACTCTCGTTTTCATTCATACAGTTATATGAAAAAGTTTGGGCACCCCTATTAATCTTAAGGGGGAATCTTGTTAAAGTTGAGGGACGCATGGATTCCTCTCAGTATCAGCAGATTCTTGACAATAATGTTCATGAATCAGTGACAAAGTTGAAGTTACGCAGGGGATGGATCTTTCAGCAAGACAATGATCCAAAACACCGCTCCAAATCTACTCAGGCATTCATGCAGAGGAACAATTACACTGTTCTGGAATGGCCATCCCAGTCCCCAGACCTGAATATCATTGAACATCTGTGGGATCATTTGATGAGGGCTGTCCATGCTCGGCGACCATCAAACTTAACTGAACTGGAATTGTTTTGTAAAGAGGAATGGTCAAAAATACCTTCATCCAGGATCCAGGAACTCATTAAAAGCTACAGGAAGCGACTAGAGGCTGTTATTTTTGCAAAAGGAGGATCTACTAAATATTAATGTCACTTTTCTGGTGCGGTGCCCATACTTATGCACCTGTCAAATTTTGTTTGAATGCAGATTTCACATTTTCTGTTAGTACAATAAACCTCATTTCAAGGCAGAAACATTACTGTGTCCAACAGTTATTAGATATATGAAACTGAAATAGCTGTTGCAAAAAAAAACAATTTTTATAAAACATTAAGCATAAGATTAATAGGGGTGCCCAAACTTTTTGATATAACTACCTATATTTTCTTTTTATTAAAGGGCTTGTCCACTACCAGAACAACCCCTCCTTCAACTAAATGTTCGGCCCCTATACGCACCTCCCGTATGGACGCGATCCCCGGGGCTGTGATGCGGTGAAATGACACGTTGTGCCCGGCGCTCAACCTTCGCTGGCATCCCTGTCTCTGCCTTCGAACAAACTGAACATGAAGAGGAAGTCTGGGCTGCAGCTGATCTCTGACTTCCTCTTCATGTTCATTTCAACAGGAGGTGGAGACAGAGACGTCAGCCCTGATTGGGCGACGGGCATCACGTGTCATTTCACCGCACCACAGCCCCGGGGATCGCGAGTGCCGACAATGCTGGAACAGCGCCGGTATGGGAGGTGAGTATAGGATTATTTATTTTATCAGGGCTGAACATTTAGTTTAAGACGGGGTTGTCCTAATAGTGGAAAACCTCTTTAAGTAATTAGAATTATTAATTAGTAATTATTTTTCTCTATTGGATCTGTTTCAAACAGATCCCAGACAAACATGAACAAAAGCGAGGCTGAGATCTAAGCAAGCTGTCAGCTCTTTTTTCGCACCTAAACCGCCGCCATGGCTTCTCACGTGAAATGCTCATGTTTCCAATCACACTACTGTATAGTAAGTCCAATAAAGTCTGACTCCAGAAATCACTACACACTGAGGGGTCTAGATTAGGAAGGATCATAAAATCCAGGCTCCGAGCTTTTCTCTACTGACTTCATGCCATTGTCATGCTCACACCAGGCATTTGGCGGTCTGTGCCCAGTACTGTGTTACTGCTCTGTGAGAGCTTGCTGAATGTATACAGAGAACGTTAGTGAGCGCTGTTTATCCTGCAGCAATCATTACTGCTCAGCATCATCAGACTGGAGCACCTTGGGCCCACCACAGAAAATAATTCTTGGGGCCCACTATGTAGCTACAATGAAATAAATACAAGACCAGCAATTGTGCGATATAACACGCTATTATCAGGGCATAACATAAGGTAGTACACGTCTTAATGATATAGCAGGGGTTGACGCCCACATTTTGGTTCAAACTCAATGATAAATGTTCTCTGGTGTTTATGAGGCCTGTTTCACGCGTCAGTGGCTCCGTTACGTGTGGTGACAGTTTCCTCACGTACCAGAGACACTGACTCACGTAGACACATTAAAATAAATGTGTCTCTGCACATGTCAGCGTGTTTTCACGGACCGTGTGTCCATTTGAAAAACACGGAGACATGTCAGTGGTGTTCGTGGGAGCACACGGATCACACGGACCCATTAAAGTCAATGGGTCCGTGTAAACACGTGCCGCACACGGATGCCGTCCATGTCCCGACTGAGGACCACACGGACAGTGCAGGAGACAGCACTAGAGTTAAGCGCTGTCCCCAGCGTGTGGTGCTGAAGCCGGTATTCATTCCTTCTCCCCAGCAGCGTTCGCTGGAGAGAAGGAATGAAAAATCAATGTTTTTTTATTTTTTTGTTTTTAAAATAAAGTTCCCAGTAACCTCCCGCCTCCCACCCCCTGTGCGCCCGCCCGCTAGCATTAAAATACTCACCCAGCTCCCGCGATGCTTCCTCTCAGCGTCACAGCTTGTCCTGTATGAGCGGTCACGTGGTGCCGCTCCTTACAGTGATGAATATGCGGCTCCACCTCTCATAGGGGTGGAACCGCATATTCATCACTGTAATGAGCGGCACCACGTGACCGCTCATACAGGACAAGCTGCGACGCTGAGAGGAGAGTGGAGACATCGCGGGAGCTGGGTGAGTATTTTAATGCCAGCGGGCGGGCGCACTGGGGGTGGGAGGCGGGATGTAACCAGGAACTTTATTTTAACCACAAAAAAAATAAAAAAAACATTGATTTTTCATTCCTTCTCTCCAGCGAACGCTGCTGGGGAGAAGGAATGAATTCCGGCTTCAGCACCACACGCTGGGGACAGCGCTTACTGTAGCGCTGTAGTCGGCACACGGGTGGCACACGGCTGCCGCACGTGTGCCACACTGATGTGCCACGTGAGCACACGGACACACGGATAACTCTGGTACCGATTTTTCCGGTACCGGAATTATCTGGACGTGTGAGACTGGCCTTAACCACTAGGCCAATGTGTTATAGCACCAGTGTAGTGGAGGGGGTTTTATGACCTCTCATCTATACTCTGAGAAAATCCACGGCGAGAATTGACCGATGCAGATTTAACATAGTCACCACCGATTTCATCCTTTGCAATACAAAGAATCAGGTCAGTGGTAAAAGTGCGACATTACGTATCAGTAAACGCAGCAGTATCTGCACAATGTCTGTGTGGATATTTCCGCTGTTAATTTGCTTTTTGATTTCTGCAGCAAATACATTATGGGAATGCCCCTTCTTCTAGTGGTGGGGGTCCTAGATCACTTATATATGACATTGGAGTAATAGTGAAAGAGTTTTCCCTCACATCCCTCCATACACTTTTTACAGATATCTCTCTGCCACCTATGAGGCGATAACTTTTTATGAAGGGCCTCATTTTGTTACTGGTAGGGAAAGAAAAGTTTTAGTCGGGTGATAAAGGGGAGAGGGGCTCAATGAGGGTGATACAGGGGAAGGGGGCTCAGTCAGTCAGTGGTGATGCAGGGGGAGAAGGGCTCAGTCAGGGTGATACAGAGGGAGGTGGTGCAGTCAGGGGTGATACAGGGAGAGGGAACACAGTCAGGCGTGATACAGCAGGAGACGGCACTGCCAGGGGTGATACAGGGGGAGGGGACACGGATGATACAGGGGGAGGTGACGCAGTCAGGGGTGATACAGGGGGTGAGGACACAGTCAGGGGTGATACAGGGGGAGGGGACACAGGGGTGATACAGGGGGAGGGGACACAGTCAGGGGTGATACAGGGGGAGGTGGCACTGCCAGGGGTGATACAGGGGAAGGGGGCTCAGTCAGTCATGGGTGATACAGGGGGAGAGGGGCTCAGTCAGGGTGATATAGAGTGAGGTTACAGGGGTGATACAGAGGGAGGTGGTGCAGTCAGGGTGATACAGAAGGAGGTGGCGCTGCCAGGGGTGATACAGGGGAAGGGGGCACAGTCTGGTGATACGGGGGAGAGGGGCTTAGGGTGATACAGAGGGAGGTGATGCAGTCAGTCAGGGGTGATACAGGGACATGTGGTGCAGTCAGGATGTACAGGGGCAGGTGGTGCAGTCAGGGTGATACAGGGGGAGGTGGTGCAGTCAGGGTGATAAAGGGTGAGGTGGCGCAGTCAGGGTGATGCAAGGGGAGGTGGCACAGTCAGGGTGATACAGAAGGAGGTGACACAGCCAGGGGTGATACAGGGGGAGGGGACACAGTAAGGGGTGATACAGGGGTAGGTGGCGCTGCCAGGGGGATACAGGGGAAGGGGGCTCAGTCAGTCATGGGTAATACAGGGGGAGAGGGGCTCCGTCAGGGTGATATAAAGGGAGGTGATGCAGTCAGGGGTGATACATGGGGAGAGGAGCTCAGTCAGGGGTGATACATAAGGAGGTGGTGCAGTCAGGAGTGATACAGGGAGAGGGGACACAGTCAGTCAGGGGTGATACAGGGGGAGGGGACACAGGTGATACAGGGGGAGAGGGACTCAGTCAGGGTGATACAGAGGGAGGTGACGCAGTCAGGATGATACAGAAGGGGGTGGCGCAGTCAGGGTGATACAGAAGGAGGTGACGCTGTCAGTGGTGATACAGGGGGAGGGGACACAGTCAGGGGTGATACAGGGAGAGGGGATACAGTCAGGGTGATACAGGGGGAGGTGGCACTGCCAGGGGTGACACAGGGGAAGGGGGCTCAATCAGGCATGGGTGATACATGGGGAAAGGGGCTCAGTCATGGTGATACAAAGGGAGGTGACACAGTCAGGGGTAATACAGGGGGAGGTGGTGCAGTCAGAGTGATACAGAAGGAGGTGGCGCAGTCAGGGTGAAACAGAAGGAGGTGGCGCTGCCAGGGGTGATACGGGGAAGGGGGCTCCGTCAGTCATGGGTGATACAGGGGGAGAGGAGCTCAGTCAGGCTGATATAGAGGGAGGTGACACAGTCAGGGGTGATACAGGGGGAGGTGGTGCAGTCAGGGTGATACAGAAGGAGGTGGCAGAGTCAAGGTGATACAGAAGGAGGTGGCGCTGCCAGGGGTGATACAGGGGGAGGGGACACAGGGGTGATACGGGGGAGAGGGGCTTAGGGTGATATAGAGGGAGGTGATGCAGTCAGTCAGGGGTGATACAGGGGCAGGTGGTGCAGTCAGGGTGATACAGGGGCAGGTAATGCAGTCAGGGTGATACAGGGGCAGGTGGTGCAGTCAGGTTGATACAGGGTGAGGTAGCGCAGTCAGGGTGATGCAAGGGGAGGTGGCACGTTCAGGGTGATACAGGGTTAGGTGGCGCAGTCAGGGTGATACAGAAGGTGACGCAGCCAGGGGTGATACAGGGGGAGGGGACACATTCAGTCAGGGGTGATACGGGGGGAGGTGGCGCAGTCAGAGCTAATACAAGGGGAAAGAGGTTCAATCAGGATGATACAGGGGGAAGTGGCGCAGTCAGGGGTTGCAGAGGGGCTCATTCAGGGTGATTCTGGGTCGAAAGTTCAGCAGGGGTGATACGGGGGAGAGGGTGCAGTCGGGTGATACAGGAGGAGGGGGTGCAGTCATCGGTAATACAGGGGTAGAGGGGCTCAGTCAGTGTGATTCCAAGGTGAGGGGATTCAGAAGGGGTGATACAGGGGAGGGGGTGCAGTCAGCGGTGATACAAGGGAGGGGGCTCAGTCAGGGGTCATATAGAGGGAGGTGGCACAGTCAGGAGTCATAGAGGGATGTGGGGCAGTCAGGGGTAATACAAGGGCTCAGTCAGGGTAATTTTGGGGCGAGGGGATTCAGCAGGAGTGATACGGGGGAGTAGGTGCAGTCAGGGGTGATACAAGGGAGGGGGCTCAGTCAGGGGTCATATAGTGGGAGAGGGCTTACGGGTGATACGGGTGAGGGAGTTCAGTCAGGGGTGATATAGAGGGAGGGGGCTCAGTCAGCGGTGATATAGAGGGAGGGGGTGCAGTCAGTCAGGAGTGAAAGGAGAGATGAGTTAATGGGGCCTTCCTTTATCCCTAAGTGACTTAGCCCCTCCCCCTCTATCACCCCAGACTAAAGGCCCCCCATTTACACTTACTTTTGGGCTGGCAGGGGGCCCTTGTTCAAACTTTGCAGCTGTAGCAGGGAGTCCTCTATCTCCCTCTGCTGCCTACAATGTGGGGGAGGGGAGCGTGCATTATGGATGACAGCAGGTCATCATTACCAGAGCTGTTCTGTACAGATGGGAAGATGAGGACACAAACAAAGCTAACACTGATTGGCTGCACTGTGGCCAAGACAAATTTCTAGCTCTCAGAATTTGGCGATGCAAAAACTTTTTTTCTAAAAAAAAGCATCGTTTAGTGTGTGACAACAGCCAAATAGAAAAAAAAACTGATATAAATCTGGTATCAATGCAATCGAACCGACCTTAAGATTAAAGTTGCCTAATCACTTATACCACACAAGGAACAGCGTAAAAAAATAAGTGAAGCCAATTCATGACCTCCTGTTGATTTGTTTATTCTGCCTCCTAAAAATTGCAGCAAGGTTTGTCTCACATTTACCCTGTGCTCTACTCTAAGTGCTTACATCGGGCTCTACGTGTAAAGCTCTGAAATATGTGATTCAGGTGGCATCCACGAAGGAAGATTCCTTATAATGAGGCAGATGGAGACCCTATGGCCTATTATCTATGATTCGGCGGTGTCCGCCTTTTCAGAAAAGCGCAGTTGACTACAGTTTTATATGCATCTGAACAGAAGGACACCACTGGACAGAGGCCAGACTGAGTCCAGAGTAACTCTGCTGCCTCATTATAGTGAATGGATCCATCAAGGGTTTTATCTGAATCATGTCATTCGGAGATTTAGATAAAAACCCCAATGCAAGTGCTCATTGCAGAGCACAGGATAAATGTGATCCAAAATGTTCTCAATAAAACCTTCAATTCAATCCACAATCCTCAAAAAAGGCAAGTCCCCATTCCTCTCTGTCATTTGTCAATGGAAATATTGGAGGCTTCCACGTTACTGGTAGCACAAAGGCTCTGGAAAAGCAACCCCCGCAAAAGAAATCCAGCGAATTCTGAGCTCCCAAATCCTAAAGCCCTCCTCCCTTCTAAGCCCCACGATGTGCCTAAACTGCAGTTAACATCCACGTTTGGCATTTATGTAGCAGTGAGAGCCCGTTTAATTTGTGGGGTCCATGTCTCCAGAAGCACAAGCTGGGCACAATGTATGGGCTCTACAACGTATGGCCACTACAACATCAAATTTGCAATTTTCACTCAGCAACATCCATTGCTGATTGTTTATGAAAAACACCCATGGAGTCAATATTGTCAAAACACCTGTAGCTAAATTCCCATAGGCGTGTAATTTCCAAAATGTGGTGACTTAAAGGGACACTGTCACCTGAATTTGGAGGGAACAATCTTTAGCCATAGGGGCGGGGTTTTCGGGTGTTTGATTCACCCTTTCCTTACCCGCTGGCTTCATGCTGGCTGCAATATGGGATTGAAGTTCATTCTCTGTCCTCCGTAGTACATGCTTGCACAAGGCAATCTTGCCTTGCGAAGGCGTGTACTATGGAGGACAGAGAATGAACTTCAATCCCATATTGCAGCCAGCATGCAGCCAGCGGGTAAGGAAGGGGTGAATCAAACACCCGAAAACTCCGCCCCTATGGCTAAAGATTGTTCCCTCCAAATTCAGGTGACAGTGTCCCTTTAAGGGGGGGGGATTCTGCTCTTCTAGCACTTAGGGGCTCTGTATGTGAAGTCGTCTACAAAAATTTGTTCTCCAAGAGTCCCTCCTGAGTCTCGCTGCGTAGATAAGCAGTGCTGTACAGCCATATATGGGGTATTGCCACATTGAGCAGAAATTCTGTGACAAATTTTGGTGCCGTTTTTACCCATTTCCCCATGTGAAAATGTCAAATCTGGAGGTAAAAGTAAATTTTAGTGGTAAAAATGTAATTCTTTTTTCTGTGGTGTCAATATGATCACTGCACCATCAGAGAAATTTATTGAGAGGTGTAGTTTGAAAAATGGGGTCACTCTCTACCAATGTGATACCTGAGTAAATGAAAACAACTGTTAACCTAAATAGACTGAAACAAGACTAACAGATACTAAACACCCAGAAAAAAAAATGCATCTGCTGTGGCTCAGCGGACAGTGAAACCGACCACAAAGCAGGGTTCTAACCCTGACGCACGACACTCTCTTGATGTCGAACTGGAGTACCCGGCTTTGGGATAATGGATGTACAAAGGTGATTTTCTTAGGCCTTGTCAACCACCTTTGAACCATGGCTTCTGTGACCTCCCTCTTCTTCACAATATCAGTAGGCCAGTCTGCAGGGGTGTGCAACCTCATCGATCTTCCGTACGATAGGTGAGGCCATGACAGGGTTGACAGGTTGATCTCTTTTTTTCCAGTAGTTCCCAATGGTCCCAAGACTTGCCCAGACACTTCGCCTCCCTCTTTTTCAATGGTGTTCCACTCATCATTTCCGTGAGATGGTGTCGCGGCCCTTTCCGGTAATCTTCCATTACTTCATACTTGCCTTTAATCCGAGTGGGAGTCACAATTTGCGGGAAGCTTGTTGATTCAGCTTCGACTGCCTGCTCCTCCACAAACAGGCTGGACAAGCCTATGTCCTCACTGTCGCTCCCGGACTCTTCAAGCAGAGGCCTCTAACACATCATAATCTCACTTTGGGCTACACACTGCGTCCTCCTCGACATACAGCAGAGTAATGGCGCTGGCTTTCTCTTCACCATTGCCTTTTTGCTTAAACTCCATCCTTCTGGCGGTTGTACTTGGAACGTGTCAGGCACGTCACTTCTCATTACTGATGTCTTTGCATTCAACCATTCCTCCTTTGTCCTTCTATCACCTCCGGGTGGCCAGGGCTTTTCATTCCATCACACTTTCATCTGGCACTCACCTCCCACACTGGGTTGGGATTTCTCCACAGGGCATTTTCTTCTCTGGGCTGGATTTCTTGTGGGTTGGGCAAATATTGTGTGGTATTGTGCGCCCTCTACTTCCACTGGGTGGTTCTCTCTTTCTGCATTGTGACACCATTCACCATTTTTTTTGCGCCATGAGCCTTCCTATCAAAAAATGTCCTGCAGAGCAAACTGATCCTGCTAACTGCACAGATTTAAAGTGGGGGAAATAAGTATTTGATCCCTTGCTGATTTTGTGAGTTTGCCCACTGACAAAGACATGAACAGTCTATAATTTTAAGAGTAGGTTAATTTTAACATTGAGAGATAGAATATTAAAAATAAAATCCAGAAAATCACATTGTATAAATGATATAAATTTATTTGCATTTTGCAGTGAGACATAAGTATTTGATCCCCTACCAACCTCTAAAGGTACCGTCTAGTGTTGAACATTCCGATACCGCAAGTATCGGGTATCGGCCGATACTTAGCGGTATCGGAATTCCGATACCGAGATCCGATACTTGCCGCGTATCGGATACCGGAATCGGAAGTTCCCAGGATTCAAACTGCACAAATTTGCACGAAATCAGCCAATGAGAATGATTCCAAGTGTGGGCACATCCTGTTCAGCATGGAGGGCACGAAACTACTGGCAAGGCTGTGATTGGCTGCTGAAATGATGTCATGATGCAGTTTAAAAGTCGCTGGCGCCATTTTGCGCTCACTCTGCTGTGAATTCAGTTAGTGACAGGACGCTGTTTGCTGACTGAGGGCCAGTTTAGAGATAGCGATTTGCTTCTTTGTGCTTTTCCAAGGCTAATTTAGCAACCGCTGTGTTCACCTACTAATCACCTTGCTTTTGCCTTGCAGCGCTGTTTTCACAGCGATCTGCAAGGTCTGTGTGTGTGTGTGTGTGTGTGAGTGCAGCCCACTCTCTAGTCTGTGTGCAGCCATAGGCCATCCATAGCTGGTTGTATTCAGTTCAGGGAGGGTGGTTCATTGCCTCATACTGTTCTTTTTTTTTTTTTTTTCAAGTAGTGTAGTCTGCTGCTCATTTATTCTAATAATTCCTATTAGTGACTTTCCACCCGTATCCAGCTAACTTGTGGAAAAACACTACATAGGATAAAGTAGAGGAGGTTTTTTGGGCCTTGCAGCGCCGTTTACGGCTGTCTGCACGGTCTCCGTGTGACTGCAGCTCGCCCTGTAGTCTGTGAGCAGCCATAGCCTGGTTGTATCCAGCTCAGGGTTGTTCACTGCGTCATACCGTAAAATCAATTTTCCTTTTGTTTTAAGTAGTGCAGGCTGCTGCACATTTTTTCAAAAAATTCCTATTAGTGTCTTTCCACCCGTATCCAGCTAACTTGTGGAAAAACACTACATAGGATAAAGTAGAGGAGGTTTTTTGGGCCTTGCAGCGCCGTTTACGGCTGTCTGCACGGTCTCCGTGTGACTGCAGCTCGCCCTGTAGTCTGTGAGCAGCCATAGCCTGGTTGTATCCAGCTCAGGGTTGTTCACTGCGTCATACCGTAAAATCAATTTTCCTTTTGTTTTAAGTAGTGCAGGCTGCTGCACATTTTTTCAAAAAATTCCTATTAGTGTCTTTCCACCCGTATCCAGCTAACTTGTGGAAAAACACTACATAGGATAAAGTAGAGGAGGTTTTTTGGGCCTTGCAGCGCCGTTTACGGCTGTCTGCACGGTCTCCGTGTGACTGCAGCTCGCCCTGTAGTCTGTGAGCAGCCATAGCCTGGTTGTATCCAGCTCAGGGTTGTTCACTGCGTCATACCGTAAAATCAATTTTCCTTTTGTTTTAAGTAGTGCAGGCTGCTGCACATTTTTTCAAAAAATTCCTATTAGTGTCTTTCCACCCGTATCCAGCTAACTTGTGGAAAAACACTACATAGGATAAAGTAGAGGAGGTTTTTGGGGCCTTGCAGCGCCGTTTACGGCTGTCTGCACGGTCTCCGTGTGACTGCAGCTTGCCCTGTAGTCTGTGAGCAGCTATAGCCTGGTTGTATCCAGCTCAGGGTTGTTCACTGCGTCATACCGTAAAATCAATTTTCCTTTTGTTTTAAGTAGTGCAGGCTGCTGCACATTTTTTCAAAAAATTCCTATTAGTGTCTTTCCACCCGTATCCAGCTAACTTGTGGAAAAACACTACATAGGATAAAGTAGAGGAGGTTTTTTGGGCCTTGCAGCGCCGTTTACGGCTGTCTGCACGGTCTCCGTGTGACTGCAGCTCTCTCTGTTGTCAGTTCAGCCCCCAAAAAATAAATAAATAATAAAGTTCACCAAACACACCACTTTACATTTGTGTAGGCCACATTAGCTCATATTAAATTCTAGTCCACACTTTAGAAAATTAGTGTTTCCTATACCTGTTAGGACTCGGAGCTGTTCAGGAATAAGCACACAAAGCCGTTAGTACTTTTCTGCTTATCTTTATCAGTCAACCAAGATGAAGAAGGCAGTGAGTAAGGCACGTGGGCGTGGGCGCGGAGCAGGGAGAGGACGTGGGGATTCTGTGCCTGCTGCGGGCACCGGTGACTCCTCAGCACCCAGTTTCACCAGGGAACAGTCCTTCATGCGCAGCTTTGTCGCAGAGTGCCGTACACCGCTGCTGCGTGAAGACCAAATTGAAGCCGTTGTTGGATGGATGGCAGCTAACGCATCGACTTCAATTAGTGCCACATCCTCTCAGACACAGAGCACTGGAGAGCAGCCATCTGTCTCTTCACCACCTGCCAAATTGGCCAGGCAGACAGAGAGCCCAGGACAGGAGCCGTCTCTACTTCTGTTCTCTGAATCTCTTGGCTTGGAAACAGGGGGCCAGCCAAGCAGCATTGGAGAAATGGAAGAAGAGGCAGGGTGCAGTGATGCCCAACAGCTTTTTCTCTCTGAGTCTGAAGAGGCGGGTGGGCCAGTGCCTCCGGTCACCACATCGCAGGCCGCATCCGCTGATGATGACACTCAGGTGCCACTTTCTGGTGCGTGCTCTGCTGCTGAGACTACCCAGGAGGAGCAGTTGGTGGCAGAGGGTAGTGTAGATGATGAGGTCCTTGACCCATCGTGGCGTGAGGGACAGGAAGGTGGTGGGAGCAGCTCCGAGGAAGAGATTCCTAGAACGGGCCAAAGAGGTAGAGGGAGGGGGAAGACTGCGCAGCCTGTAGCCTCCACTTTGGCACCCGTTAGGAGCATGTCTGTTCCAAAAGCCAAAAAGGGCACTCCCAAGACTTGCAGTGTCTGGCCCTTTTTTGACACAGTTGCAGATGACATTTGCTATGTCAAATGCAAGGTGTGTCATCACAAAGTCAAAAGAGGTCGAAATGTCAGCAACCTCAATACCTCCAATATGTGGAAACATGTGCGCAACAGGCACGCGGCGGAGTTAGAAAAACACACTGAAGAGCTTGACCAACCAACAGCGGCAGCTACCACCTCTTCAGCTCGTGTTGCCTCTTCCTCCAGCTCACACGCAGCTGGTTCGACTTCCTCCCAGGATCGCCGTGGAAGAACCTCTGGCCCTGTTGTCCAGAGACCCACTGTAATTCCACCTACAGCACCACTTTCCCAGTCATCCACACACTCCCAGCCCAGTGTACAGCCATCGGTAGTACAGGCATGGGAGAAAAGGCGGCCTTTCTCGTCAAACCACCCACGAGCACAGGCTCTGACTGCAGGCATCGCCAAACTTCTGTCACTGGAAATGCTGTCATTCAGGCTGGTGGAGACTGACAGCTTCCGTGACTTGATGTCATTGGCAGTCCCACAGTACAATGTGCCCAGCCGCTTTTACTTCAGCAGGCAAGCTGTCCCTGCCCTGCACAAGCATGTGGAGGGACACATAAAACACGCGCTACTGAACGCCGTCAGTAGCAAGGTCCACCTCGCCACCGATGCGTGGACCAGTCAACATGGACAGGGGCGATACCTTTCCCTCACTGCCCATTGGGTTAATGTCGTTGAGCCGGGTAAAGATCGTGCGAGTGACGCAAAACGTGTCCTGCCCACTCCAAGGTTTGCAGGAATCCATTCTGTACGCATTGACTCCTCCTCTTACACCAGTTCCTCAGAATCGTCGCTGCAGGAGCCGTCACAGTCCACCTCCACATGGACCCGTGATGAACGTTTACCTGTTACGACCGACATAAGCACAGCCATGGCCAAACGTCAACAGGCCGTCTTGAAATTAATTTCTTTGGGGAATCGAAGCCACACAGCGCAGGAGCTCTGGAATGCCATCAAGCAGGAGAGCGATGTGTGGTTTGTGCCAGCGAATCTCCAGCCAGGCATGGTAGTGTGTGATAATGGCCGAAATCTGGTGGCAGCTCTGGGCCTCGGCAACCTCACTCACATCCCATGTCTGGCACATGTGCTCAATTTGGTCGTGCAGAGTTTTTTGAGGGACTATCTGGATCTTGATGCACTGCTGCACAAGGTCCGCCTAGAGTGTGCTCACTTGCGGCGTTCCAGCACGGCAAAATCGTGCATTGCGGCTCTGCAGCGCCGACACCGCCTGCCGGAACATCGCATCATATGTGACCTACCTACCAGGTGGAATTCCACGTTACATATGTTGGAGCGGTTGTGTGAGCAGCAGCAAGCTGTAATGGAGTACCAGCTGCATCAGGCGCAAAGAAGTCGCACTCCGCGCCGTTCAGACTTCACAACCACAGAGTGGGCCACTATGAAGGACGGCTGCCAGGTTTTGCGTCCCTTCGATTATTCCACGCGGATGGCGAGTGCAGATGATGCACTAGTCAGCATGACTGTCCCCCTTATCTGCCTGCTTGAAAAATCACTGCAAGCGCTAAGGGATGATGTTGTGGAAGAGGTGGAGGATGAGGATTCACCATTTCCATCATCTTCTGGACAGTCAGCGCCATGTGGTTCCTCACAAACGCGTAGGCAGGGGACACTTTGTGAGGAGGATGAGGAGGAGTCAATGGAGGAGGAAGACATCCGTCCAGAGGAGGGAGTTACACAATTGTCCAGTACTCAGTGTGTACAGCGAGGGTGGGGTGATGATGAGCGGGCAGAGATCACGCCTCCAGCAGGGGACAGCGTTTCTTGGCCAGTTGGCAGTCTGCAGCACATGGTGGATTACATGCTGCAGTGCCTGAGAAACGACCGCCGCATCGCCCACATTCTCAACATGTCTGATTATTGGGTGTTCACCCTCCTCGATCCTCGCTACCGGGACAACGTAGAAAGCCTCATCACACCGTTGAACCGGGAGCGAAAAATGCGGGAGTACCAAGACACACTGGTGAATTCCATCATCTTCTCCATTCCAAGTGAGAGAAGTGCTGCTAGTGCATTACAAAGCAGCTCAGTGCGTCCAGGCAGTGGAGGAGGCTCTGCACAAAGAGGGAGCAGAAGAAGTGCCTCTGCCCAAGGCAAGACCAGTATGGCCCAACTGTGGCACAGTTTTTTGTGCCCGCCACAAAAGTCTACACCATCACAGACGGCTCCAGTCAGCAGGAGGCAACGGTTCCGTCAGATGGTGACAGACTACATGTCTTGCCCTCTTGCTGTACTCCCAGATGGCTCTTCCCCTTTCAAGTTTTGGGTCTCAAAGCTGGATACATGGCCAGAGCTAAGCCAGTATGCATTGGAGGTGCTGGCTTGCCCTGCGGCTAGTGTATTATCGGAACGCGTCTTTAGTGCTGCAGGTGGTGTACTAACTGACCGTCGCATGCGACTATCCTCCGATAACGTTGACCGGCTTACTTTCCTGAAAATGAACAAGGCCTGGATCTCGCAGGAATTTGCCACTCCTCTTCCTGATTAAATAATTAGGTGACTGTCTACAGTATCCAGGTCTCCTGTTGTGTTCATCTTTCTACCACCTGAACTTAAATTCCTGGGCTCCAACACCGCCAGTTGAGGCTCAGAAGTGCCGTCAGCACAGTCAAAACATACGACCCAGTGTTATTGGGTTTCAGTAACGTCAGCTGATCCCCAGCTGTGTAGCCGGCAATGTGTCCTGCGACCGCCACGCTGACACAACAACTGAAATGTAAGGGAACCTGTCCCCCCCTCCAAGGCGTTTGTTACTGAAAGAGCCACCTTGTGCAGCAGTAATGCTGCACAAGGAAAAGGTAGCTATTTTTGTTTAGCTCCTTGCACATGCAGAACTTAACACTTATAAAATGTGTCCACTGATACCGTAAAACCGTCCCGGAGGTGGGACTTTCCTTCGTAATATGACGCAGCACAGCTGTCATTCCTACCCCCTTGGTGCCGTGCCCCGGCTCCTCAGCGTTGTTTGATTCCGTCCCGGAGCCTGCGCTGTTATGTTATCCCTTGGCCAGGCACACTTAGCGCTGCCCCTCTTCTGACATCATTTGGTGTCAGGCTGACTGCGCCTGTGCGGCCGCGCTGGCCGAGACCCGCCTCGCAGTGTCTTCTGATTTAATCCCACTGGGGGCCTGAGATCCATGGACATGCGCAGTGCTTATCTGAACCTCCGCCTCTCACTCATCTCCCTACGCCTTCTTCAGACTGTGCGCCGTCAGCTGATCCCTAATAGCATGCCACGGCCGTGACACCGCACAGTCTGAAGAAGCCGTAGGGAGGGGAGTGAGAGGCGAGGATATGCACTGCGCATGGCCACGGATCCCAGGCCCGCGGTGGGATTACATTAGACGACACTGCGAGGCGGGCTCTCGGCCAGCGCGGCCGCACAGGCGCAGCCAGCCTGACACCAAATGATGTCAGAAGAGGGGCAGCGCTAAGTGTGCCTGGCCAAGGGATAACATAACAGCGCAGGCTCCGGGACGGAATCAAACAACGCTGAGGAGCCGGGGCACGGCGCCAAGGGGGTAGGAATGACAGCTGTGCTGCGTCATATTACGAAGGAAAGTCCCACCTCCGGGACGGTCTCACGGTATCAGGGGACACATTTTATAAGTGTTTAGTTCTGTGTTTGCAAGGAGCATAATGAAAAGAGCCACCTTTTCCTTTTGCATCCTTTGTGCTGCACAAGCTGGCTCTTTCAGCTACAAACGCTAGTTGTTGCCTGGTAGTGCTGTACGCACAGTCAACAGTCGCTCCTCTGTTATTGGGGTTCAGTAACGTCAGCTGTTCCCCAGCTGTGTGTGTGGCAATCCCTCCTATCTCCTCCACCTCCTCCTCCTGCTGTCCCTGGGCTCCAACACCGCTAGTTGTTGCCTGGTAGTGCTGTACGCACAGTCAACAGTCGCTCCTCTGTTATTGGGGTTCAGTAAAGTCAGCTGTTCCCCAGCTGTGTGTGTGGCAATCCCTCCTATCTCCTCCACCTCCTCCTCCTGCTGTCCCTGGGCTCCAACACCGCTAGTTGTTGCCTGGTAGTGCTGTACGCACAGTCAACAGTCGCTCCTCTGTTATTGGGGTTCAGTAACGTCAGCTGTTCCCCAGCTGTGTGTGTGGCAATCCCTCCTATCTCCTCCACCTCCTCCTCCTGCTGTCCCTGGGCTCCAACACCGCTAGTTGTTGTCCAGAAGTGCGGTCCACACAGAGCCAAACACCTCGCCAATGTGTTAGTGGGGTTCAGTAATGCCTGCTGCTCCCCTGCTGTGTATACGGCAACGTGTCATGCGACCGCCACGCAGGCACAACAACTTAAATTTAAGGGAACCTGTCCCCCCCCAAGGCGTTTGTTACTGAAAGAGCCACCTTGTGCAGCAGTAATAATGATGCAAAAGGAAAAAGTGGCTCTTTTTGTGGTGCTCCTTGCACATGCTGAACTTGACACTTATGAAATGTGTCCCCTCACACCGTTAAACCGTCCGGTCGGAGGGACTTTCCTTTGTCATGTGACGCAGCACAGCTGTCATTCTTACCCCCTTGGCGCCGTGCGCCACCTCCTCAGCGTTGTTTGAATCTGTCCCGGAGCCTGTGCTTTTATGTTAGCCCTTGTCCATGCACACATTTTGCGCTGCCCATCTTCTGACATCATTTGGTGTCAGGCTGGCTGCGCCTGTGCGACCGCGCTGGACGAGATCCCGCCTCGTAGTGTCTTCTGATTTAATCCCACTGCGGGCCTGTGATCCATGGACATGCGCAGTGCATATCTTAACCTCCGCCTCTCTCTCATCTCCCTCAGCCTTCTTCAGACTGTGCGCCGTCAGCTGATCCCTAATAGCATGCCACGGCCATGACGCCGCACAGTCTGAAGAAGCTGGAAGGAGGGGAGTGAGAGGCAAGGATATGCACTGCGCATGCCCATGGATCACAGGTCCGCAGAGTGATTACATTAGATGACACAGCGAGGCGGGATCTTGGCCAGCGCAGCTGCACAGGCGCAGCCAGCCTGACACCAAATGATGTCAGAAGATGGGCAGCGCAAAATGTGTGCATGGACAAGGGCTAACATAACAGCACAGGCTCCGGGACAGATTCAAACAATGCTGAGGAGGCGGCGCATGGCGCCAAGGGGGTAAGAATGACAGCTGTGCTGCGTCACATGACAAAGGAAAGTCCCTCCGACCGGACGGTTTAACGGTGTGAGGGGACACATTTCATAAGTGTCAAGTTCAGCGTTTGCAAGGACCATAATTAAAAGAGCTAAGTTTACCTTTTCCAGCATTAGTGCTGTACAATATGGCTCTTTCAGCTACAAACCCCTTGGGGGGGGGTTTAAGGGTTCCCTTTCAACTTGCTCCAGTGCAGGCTTCGGCCTACACTCTGCTCCTCCTGCTGACCCTGGGCTCTAACACCGCCAGTTGGCGCCCAGATGTGCTAGCTGCACAGAGAAAAACACCAGCCAATGTGTCAGTGGGGTTCAGCAACGCCAGCTGTACCCCTGCTGTGTAGCCGGCAACGTGTCCTGCAACAGCCACGCAGACACAACAGACCTAAAGCTGCCGCCAGTGCAGGCTTCGGCCTACACTCCGCTCCCTCTACTCCTCCTGCTGACCCTGGGCTCTAACACCGCCAGTTGGGGCCCAGAAGTGCTGGCTGCACAGAGCCAAACACCTCGCCAATGTGTCAGTGGGGTTCAGCACCGCCAGCTGTACCCCTGCTGTGTAGCCGGCAACGTGTCCTGCAACAGCCACGCAGACACAACAGACCTAAAGCTGCCGCCAGTGCAGGCTTCGGCCTACACTCCGCTCCCTTTACTCCTCCTGCTGACCCTGGGCTCTAACACCGCCAGTTGGGGCCCAGAAGTGCTGGCTGCACAGAGCCAAACACCTCGCCAATGTGTCAATGTGTCAGTGGGGTTCAGCATCGCCAGCTGTTCCCCTGCTGTGTAGCCGGCATCGTGTCCTGCAACAGCCACGCAGACACAAGAACTGAAATTGAAGGGAACTTGTCCCCCCTCCCCCAGGCGTTTGTATGTTTCACAGCCACCTTGTACAGCAGTAATGCTGCATGTGTGCAAGGTGGCTCAGAAACTTATTCCCCTTGCACACGTGGAACTGAACACGTCTAAAATGTGTCCTCTGTGACCATTAAACCGTCCCTGAGGTGTGACTTTCCTTTGTAATTACACGCTGCAACCCCCTTGGTAGCGCTGCCCGTCTTCTGGCATCATGGTTTGGCTGGCTGCGCCTCTGCGGCCGCCCTGGCCCACAAAACGCCCCTCGGTGTCTTATTTATTTTGACTGCGAGGGTGTGATTGATGGGCATGAGCAGTGCATATCTTCGCCTGTCCCTCATCTCCTTCGGCCTTCTTCAGACTGTGCGGCTTCATGGCCATGGCATGCGACAAGGGATCAGCTGACGCCGCACAGTCTGAAGCAGGTGTAAGGACCCGAGTGTGAGAGGCGAACATATGTACTGCGCCAGGCCATGAATCCCAGCCCACACGACAGCGCAGACTCCTGTGCAGCAAATAACGACGCTCAGGATGCCGCGCCCAGCACCAAGTTGGTATTTTTGCCAGCTGTGCTGCATCTCATTACAAAGGGAACTCCCGCCTCCAAGACAGATTGACTGTATAAGGGCCAAAATGTTGCACGTGTTTCATTCAGCTTGTGCAAGGAACAACATTAAAAGAGCAACCTTTGACTTGTGCAGCACTACTGCTGCATAAGGCGTGGCTCTTCTAGTTTGTAACACCTGAAGGGGGGTTAAAGGTTACCTTTAAAATTGGTTCAATTAGGCTTCGGCCTACACTCTCCTCCTGCTGACCCTGGGCTCTAACACCGCCACTTGGGGCCCGGTACTGCTAGCTGCACAGAGAAAAACACCAGCCAATGTGTCAGTGGGGTTCAGCACCGCCAGCTGTTCCCCTGCTGTGTAGCCGGCAATGTGTCCTGCAACAGCCACGCAGACACAACAGACCTACAAATGCATCCAGTGCAGGCTTCGGCCTACACTCTGCTCCCCCTGCTGACCCTTTGCTCCAACACCGCTAGTTGGGGCTCTAGAAAGACAAGCTTGAATAGGTCCCCATCCTGGTTCCAGCGCCGTCAGCTGGTTCCGGGCAGAGCCTTTGGCTTAGGTGCCTCCCTCTGGGTATCCGAGTTCCACCAACGTCAGGTGGTCCTTGGTAGTGCTTTCAGGCACGGGTACCTCCTGCTTAGTAACCGGGTTCCAGTAACGTCAGCTGGTCCTCGGTAGTTCCATTGGCTCTTGGACCTTCGGCTACCCATCCGGGTTCCAGTACCGTCAGCTGGTTCTCGGCAGTGTCTTTTGCTCTTGTAGCTTCTGCTCCCCATCCTGGTTCCAGTACCGTCAGCTGGTTCCGGGCAGAGCCTTTGGCTTAGGTGCATCCCTCTGGGTATCTGAGTTCCACCAACGTCAGGTGGTCCTTGGTATTGCTTTCAGCACGGGTACCTCCTGCTTAGTAACCGGGTTCCAGTAACGTCAGCTGGTCCTCGGTAGCTCCATTGGCTCTTGGACCTTCGGCTACCCATCCGGGTTCCAGTACCATCAGCTGGTTCTCGGCAGTGTCTTTTGCTCTTGTACCTTCTGCTCCCCATCCTGGTTCCAGTACCGTCAGCTGGTTCCGGGCAGAGCCTTTGGCTTAGGTGCCTCCCTCTGGGTAATCGAGTTCCACCAACGTCAGGTGGTCCTTGGTAGTGCTTTCAGGCACGGGTACCTCCTGCTTAGTAACCGGGTTCCAGTAACGTCAGCTGGTCCTCGGTAGTTCCATTGGCTCTTGGACCTTCGGGTAGCCATCCGAGTTCCAGTTCCATCAGCTGTTTCTCGGCATTTTCTCAGCCTACTTGTCCCTTCTGCTACATTTCTAAGTTCAAGACCCTAAAGACGACGACCCGGAAGACCACCCCTAAGATGACGACAACACCAGAGACGACAACCACTGAGATGACGACGACCCTGGAGACGATGACCCTGAAGACCACCCCGATGACGACGACCCCGGAGACGACGACCCTGGAGACGACGACGACCTGGAAGACCGAGAAGCAGAAGAACAAGAGGCTGCAGAACAAAGAGCAGAAGAACATTAAGCATAAGACTAAATATCAGAGCAAAAGATATTATCTAAATTATAAGCAGAAGAAGACTAAGCAGTGTATGGGGGTGAGTCCGTTCCTCCTCGTGGTGCCCCTGGATAAAGCCTGATGCTGCAGGCCAAACTGAACGCGGACAAATGTAACTGTTTTGTGACAGGCAGAACGGAAGGTGTAATCTTCAAACTTTTATAGATAACAACTACGGGAATGCCTGTCACAAATAAGAATATGATGAAGATGTTGAATTTGAAGAAGATAATAGTAAAATAAAAAGAATATGAACAATGTAACAAAAAAAATAATAGGTAGAAGATGAAGAAGAAGATGAATAAGGTGAAGAAGTTGATGTCAAAGAAGCTGATGATGAGGATAATGAAGAAGAAAGTGTGGGAGAAGTAAAAAAGAAGGTGAAGGGCGTGGAAGTAGTGAAACATCAATATCTGACAAAATAAAAAAAAAATTAACATTGTCAAAATCTTTCTAACGCCGAACGTCATAAAAAACAAAACAAAATCCTGCTATTCTATTACATTGGGCTAAACCTCTGTGCCTTTAATGTCTCCGCCACCTCCCCCAATACATCCTACATTATTCTTAGTTGTTTTCCTTCATGTAGAATGAACCTACAAGTTAAGAAAGGGTTTATTTTAATTCCGATATTTTCATCCCATTGACTTGCATTGGGATCGGGTATCGGTATCGGATTGGATCCGATACTTTGACGGTATCGGCCGATACTTTCCGATACCGATACTTTCCGATATCGGAAGGTATCGCTCAACACTAGTACCGTCACATTAAGCGACGCTGCAGCGATATAGACAACGATGCCGATCGCTGCAGCGTCGCTGTTTTGTCGCTGTGTGGTCGCTGGAGAGCTGTCACACAGACAGCTCTCCAGCGACCAACGATGCCGAAGTCCCCTGGTAACCAGGGTAAACATCGGGTTACTAAGCGCAGGGCCGCGCTTAGTAACCCGATGTTTACCCTGGTTACCATTGTAAATGTAAAAAAAACCAAACAGTACATACTTACATTCCGGTGTCTGTCCCCCGGCCTCAGCTTCCCGCACTGACTGTGAGCGCCGGCCGGCCGTAAAGCACAGCGGTGATGTCACCGCTCTGCTTTTAGGGCCGGCGCTGAGACATCACACACACCGATTCAGCGATGTCTGCGGGAGATCCAGCGACGAAATAAGGTGCTGGCCTTCTAGCTCCGACCAACGATTTCACAGCAGGATCCAGATCGCTGCTGCATGTCAAACACAACGATATCGCTATCCAGGAAGCTGCAACGTCACGGATCGCTAGCGATATCGTTGTTAAGTCGCTCAGTGTGAAGGTACCTTAAGAGTTCTGACTCCTACAGACCAATTAGACGCTCCTAATCAACTCGTTTCCTGCATTACAGACAGCTGTCTTACATAGTCACCTTTATAAATGACTCCTGTCCACAGACTCAATTAATCATTCAGACTCTAACCTCTACAATATGGGCAAGACCAAAGAGCTTTATAAGGATGTCAGGGACAAGATCATAGACCTGCACAAAGCTGGAATGGGCTACAAAACCATAAGTAAGACACTGGGTAAGAAGGAGACAACTGTTGGTGCAATAGTAATAAAATGGAAGAAATACAAAATGACTGTCAGTGGGCAAACTTACAAAATCAGCAAGGGATCAAATACTTATTTCCCCCACTGTAGGTGTAAAGGATTATTCATGGTGAGGGTTGCTTTGTGGTCCCAAAGCACCCGGTAATGTACCCCTGAGTGCATGTATATATAATGGGGGTTCAATGTCTGCCACTATTCAGGCCACAAGTGGTTTGATAGTATGTGAGTCTGGAAAAAAGTGACACACCAGGGAAACCATAGTCCAATGTAAAAAGAGTGCATGATTTATTACTGAAGAAAATCCACCCTGTCCTCTTGATTAGCTGAAACAAAACATCTTAAATACTGTTCTAATCCATCTAACTGTTAGTCTCAGGATGATAGCATGAGGAGAATGTAAAATTAATTCCTAATTTGGAGAAAAAGCTACGCCAAAAACTCACTATAAACTGAACTCCTATCTGAAGTCATGTTTTTAGAAACACCATTAAACTTAATGATGTCATAGTTAAGCAATGTAGCTAAACTCTGCTAAGTGCACATGCTGCGGATTCCATTGCGGAATTTTCCGCAGTGGATTTGATTAAATCCGCAGTGCAAAAAGTACTGCGGATTTATCGAGTTTTTTTGTGCAGTTTCCACTGTGGTTTTAGACACCTGCGGTCTTTTAATATGGAGCAGGTGCCAAACCGCTGCGGATTCCGCACAAAGAATTGACATGCTGCGGAATATAAACCACAGCGTTTCCGCGCGTTTTTTTCTGCAGCATGTGCACAGCGGTTTTTGTTTTCCATAGGTTAACATCGTACTGTACACCGTATGGAAAACTGCTGCGGATCCGCAGCGTCAAAAACGCTGCGGATCCGCAGCAAAAACCGCAACGTGTGCACATACCCTTAGCCATAGGCAATTTTAGTAGAAAAATCAAGTGAACCATCTTACTAAAAAAAAGGTCCACCACCACCCAAACTGCAGTCATGTAAGAGGGTGGTGCCGTTATGGACAGTAACACGCTGCACCCCCTTGTCTGGTGTGATGGAATGTCCTGCTTCCCCCTGCTATAGGCTGTGAAGATGAACTGCCCTAGAATTAGGGGAGGAGTTGAGCCTGAACTGTGTGTGTAAGCTGAAGCTGCTAGAGAGAACTGTGTGCTGTTTGCTACAAGAAAGGTCCCAGGCTGGGACAGAGTGTACTTGTGAAATTTGCAAGACTTTTTTGGGTACACCAAAGGTGGCTGTTCTGTGCTAGTTTGTGAAGCCACGAAGATGCTGAGAAAGGGACTTACAGTTTCCGGGAGCATCCCTAGGATCCAGAAGCAAGGAGAAGACCACGCTTCACAGAGCTGACAGAAAGCCATGCGCACCACCGTATAGACTGCTGGGGGCCCCCTTGGGACTGGACCTGAGTCCCCAACATCACTGTGAGTCAGTTCCTGTTTGGTGCACCTGTTAGGGCCTAGTGCAGGCTTCAGTAGTCAGTACACGGCAGCCGTGTGGCCTGCTTAGTAAGGGCCAGGGAGGTTATACATAGAGTAGCATCGTTAATTGTGTATTGTTTAAAGTTGCTTGTGAGACATTTTCTGAGTCCGTAATAGTTGGAGCACCGTGCTATTTTACGGACAAGATAAAGTGTATACGTCTTGTAAAGTGTCTCTTGCCATTGCATACCCCTGTTTGCATCTTCCTCACCCACTTCATTCCTTGCCTCCCAATAAATCTACCCTTTGTTGTTTGCACCTCATCTTGTGTACAGTAGTCCTACTGCACCGTGGTGGTCCCCCCGGCCTTCGCTTCAGTATTACCATCAGAATTAGGCAAATTTGTACCAAAATCTGTGGACAAATGAGTCCAATGTTGTGATGGAATCTCGTTATGCAAAAGAAACCCTGCCGAGGCCTGGCAAGAGACTCTAGACCTGGCGCAATCTCTGCACTTAAAATCAGTGACCTGCACAAGAAGCAAAGGAGGCTGGTAGGGGCGGAGAATGAGAAAAGGACACTGCCTCCATGTCCCGTCCTGAAGCACAAAGACGTAATTTTCTGAAAACTTCATAAGCGAGTATTCAGCAGTCACTAAGGGGATCCCTTCACATTAGGTATCATATTAATCAGCATCACAGTGCCATAATAATCTGTTGCATCACGGACTACATGAAACCACACATAAAAATTTCAATGCATTGCATTGATACAAATGTTTTTCATAAGGGATGTCGACATCTGTTCCACTCCTTTACCAGTAGACCACTATCAGGTCTTCATTTCACATACTTCTTCATCTGGCTCTTGGTGCAATATTGGATCCTGCAATGTGGATCCTAATTGACTTTTTATAGAGACAGTTTATATACTATGTAAAATTGGATCAGTGCATAAAATGTTACATTTATGATCGCCACTTCCTTGTAACTATTAGAATACGTGCACGTAACATGTTTTAGATGCCGGAGTACTGATGAGCTTTGCAAGAGGAAGATGTTTCAGGTAAAAACTGGTGATGTTTAACCTGAATCATCTTTTATGGCACCTTTTTGGATTTTTTTGCCACCAGCGTTTTTTTTTTCATGCTTATATGCATAAAATAGTTTTTCGGCTTCCAAGCAAAAGACACCAGAAGAATGGACAGGTGACTTCTTTTAAATGCTTTGCAATTTTGGAAACCTGAAGTAGTTAATGAAGCTCCAAAAAACAGCATATATGTATAGCAAGTCATTTTTACATTGTCGTCATTTAGTATTTCTTTAGCACTTCTTCAAGTGGGTTACAGAGCGGACATGCCTGAAAAACATGTTGTGTGCACATACTTCAGTAACCACTATGATTCTGCTTTTTCCTGTGAACCTGTGTGTAGACACCTAATCCACAATGAGACAGCATTAATATCTATGGGATCACTAGATGAATAAATGCGATGATAGAGTAGCTGTGTCAGTTACAAAAATTTATGAAGGAGTGGTAAAGTGATACAAGCCCTTTTACGCGATGGAGTCCCCTATGACAGCTTTTAAAGCAATGTCCGTCCTTCAATGTGCCAGAGTTTGGAGACAATACTGCAGAACAACTATAAGACCAGGTTCTGTTCCCTTCCATCTTCCATTGTAATTCCTTTTCTGCAAGACTAGTTTGCATTGGTTCAATTGCAACAATAGAATTTAGTAAATTAATATTAGCAAGGTAACCATCTGTTTAATGAAAGCAGCATGTCTCAGATGGATGTTACCGGACCTCTAGAGTTTCAGTTGTTATTGACTAGTGTGACAGCAAGACATCAGTATGCTATTGTCATATACACTATATCACTGCCATGAAGTGTGAATGAATACTGCTTACAGATTCTGAAGATAGCCTACAGATGGCAGCTTGTCATTCATATGCAATTTGTAGCATTCAATCAATTCCAGAAAGACACTAACATAAAAGATTTTTCCAGGAAGATTGTAACAAAATAATTTTACAGTAGTCATACCTATTTTCTTGAGCAATGGTCCTCTATATCTCTTACACATCCCATAATTACCTCTTCTCCATCTCTTCTTCATAGCTTCCTCACCACCTCCATGCCTCTTCTTCATCTCTTCCTCACCACCTCCATGCCTCTTCTTCATCTCTTCCTCTCCACCTCCATGCCTCTTCTTCATCTCTTCCTCACAACCTCCATGCCTCTTCTTCACCTCTTCCTCACCTTCATCTATTCCTTACTGCCTCCATACCTCTTCTTCATGTCTTCCTCACCACCTCCATACCTCTTCTTCATCTTTATCAACATCACAATGCTTCTTCTTCATCTCTCCCTCACCGCCTCCATGTCTCCCCTTCATCTCTTCCTCACTGCCTCCATGCCTCCTCTTCATCTCTTCCCCACATGCCTCCTTTTCATCTCTTCCTCACCACCTCAATCTCTTTTCTTCATCTCTTCCTTATTGACTCTATGCCTCTGCTTTGAAAAATGGAAGAAAGTTTCTGGTCCTGCTGAGGTGTCCAAGAGATTTTCCAACTTACTGGGAATAGGAGAGGCAACCTTTTTTTCCAGGACACTTGGAAGGTACTGTATGTGACAGCCTCTCCTACTTAGTGTCACCTAATGCCAAATGTGTTCTGTTGGACTGAGATTTGATGTCTGCAGGTTATTGGGATACAATAAATTCATTTCATGCTCATGGTTCTAGCTTGAGATGATACTCGCTTGCTGATGAAAATGTCCATTAGAAAAATGCAAGACTGTCACAATAAATGGATATATAAGGCTCAGCAGAAATAGAAATTTATCAGACTAATCATGCTTCTCTTGCCCTCTCCTGATTTCTTATAGTTCATCCAGTTCAGGAAAGAAGTGCTGTGTTCAAATATGTTGTTTGTAACCTGGTTGTTAGATGACCAATGTTTTCTAGGATACTCTGACTTCCTTGTCTGGCACTTTTTGTACTGTCATAGTAGCTCAAATCATATTATGTGATGCACAGAGCCACAACTGAGCATCAACCACAATTGAGTAACCTCCGGATAAGGCACACAGGGTCCGAAGGAGGGGGCCATGACCGAGGCAGGTAGCGAGTGACATTTTGTTTGGGGATTTGGGAAAAGGCAGGGAGACGACAGGGAAAGGAGGGGGGGTAGAGGGATGAAGCAAGGGATTGATTAAAGGGGAAGTGATGTAGGACAAGTGACCTAGGACGGGGGAGAAGGAGGGAGGCCGAAGGGGGATAAAAAGGACGCAGGGAGGAGCTGTGATCCTCTTTCACTCCCAGGACGGCCGGACATCAAGTCAAGCCATGCACCACGCCACGCAGGCACCTCTTACCTAACATGGATGTGATCTCCAGGCTCCAGGCGGCTGCCAGCGCTCACCCCCAGGATGGTTGGAAAGCATTGCGGAAGGTATCCTGGGGTGGGCGGTGGTGGTAGTAGCAGGGAGTCTTATGTGGCGACTGGGAGGGCAGGTCCGGAGTACAGGAGTGAGGGCAGTTCAGGGTCCCACCACGAACAGCCGCAGGAGGAGTGCGCCGGATGCTGCAGGCTCCGCTGAGCAGGACAGGCAGGGAGAACGTTGGCTGGAGCCGACGGGGGGCAGAGGAGGGAGACTGCGAGACCCCCCGCAGCACAGAAGCAGGGCCAGGGATCCCCAGGGAGGCTTCTGGCGGCTGTTCCAGCTTTAGAAGCGGCCAGGGGGTGAGCGGTCCCCCCGTGGCCGGGCAGAAGAGCCGGGACATATGGGCGGCGCCATCTTGTTTCCGGGGTCCTTCTCAAAGGCCCCCGGGAAGCAGGCTGCCTAACGTGGCGCCTGTAGTAAATATGTCGAATTCTGGGTCGTCCAGCCAGATGCCTGTGGGGGAAGGGGGGGAGGAGACCAACACGCAGGACTAGGCCCCCTGAAAGGCTGTCCATGGAGATGCCGGTAAGGGGGAAACAGCACAGGGTAAGGAGTTCTTCAGGGGAGCCAGGGCTGAGAGATAGCAGAAGGCGACGGCCCAGGGCTGAGAGCACCTCCAGGCAGCCAGGGCCCCACGTCGGGTTGCAGCATCAGAGCCACCAGCAAAAAACCCAGGGCATAGCCAGGCAGGCAAATAGAAGTAGGGACAGCGAGGCCACCATGCAGTGTAGCCACAGGAGCCAAGAAGGAACACGAGATGAGGGTGCCAAGGACTGACGCCTGTCGCAAGGACCAAGATGGCCTTCATCCAGCGACGACGGCGAGGATTCAAGGAGCACAGTGGCCGGGGGAGGATGACTCCCATGCGGCCTGGTAACTATGACTCCATGTTTTCTTCATATCCATATGCAGGCCCATTACAGGGGAATGGGGGAGCCAGAGATCTCCAGGGGATAGCATAGCCCCCATTTTAGGGTGCCTGGAGTCCACCGCTAGGGAAATGAGGGCAATGCTAATGAGCTTAGCAGACAGAATGGACCGCTTTGAGGTGGGCCTGGGCATCTAGCAGCTTGGACGAGCCCATACTTGCTGCCTGGTGTGCTGGGGTAGGGAAGATATAGGCAGTTAGATGACAAGGCGCAGGGGAATGTATACTTTTGCTTTACGGGCAACTTGGGGAACCACCTTAAAAAAGAGGTGAGGGAAAAAATATGAAAGGACGAGTATGTGGACATTTTCTCGCTTTTGCCAGTAGAGAGGTTGAGCACGGGGAAGGCAGGAAAGGAAGGGGTGAGGAAGGAAGAGGAGCGACAGAGTACGATGGCGCAAACGTTTTCAAATTGGTTCCATGCCTTCACAATATTAGGTAGCGTCATTGGGGAAAAGGCGCCAGAAAACTGCTCGCAATTGTTTTGCTACATGCATATGCTTATGGGGGGCAAGCTTGGCTGCGGTATGACGAACAGTTTCGTCAGCGCAAGGCCATTCGACCATCTATGAGAAAGATATTGGCTTGTGGCTTAAGGTTCTGTCTCAAAACCACAGACATGGGATGCCCTTTCAGGGAGGGGCCGGTGATGCCGGCCATACAGGATACAGCGGAGGAAGCCTGGCAGGGGGAGATTCCAAGGCCGGGGCAGGAATCAGAAACATGGGCTCAATGAGGGACAGTGCAAATTCGGAACAGGCTGTAAATTTAGACACACGTGTTCCAATTGTAATGGATCGGCACATGGGGCCAATAGGTGTCCCAGGAAGTTCGTTGGTAGGGTGGGAGGAGCCGGTCATGGTCAAGGGACAAGCACCAGTCAAACTACACGCGATGCTCCCTTATCTAAATAGGTACCCGGATAGGAAGAAAGCGGACTTATTAAGCAAAGGTTTAAAGGACGGGTTTTCTATCCCTTCCCCGGCGTGCCAAACGCCGCGGAAGCTGAAGAATATCAGTTCGGCCTATCAGCACCCCACAGTTCTAAAACAGAAACTTAGGAAAGAGGTGCTGATGGCGGGTCCATTTAGTTCCCCACCCGTATCGGGCTTGGTGGTTTCTCCGTTGGGTATTGTACCAAAGAAGGAACCAAACAATCCGAATGATCCATCACCTGTCATATCCTCGTGGTAAGTCCGTCAAGGACGGCATCGATCCGGAGTTATGTTCGGTGCTATACGCATCATTTGACCAGGCATTAGAATGGGTAAGAAAATGTGGGAAGGGGGCACTGATAGCAATAATTGATGTGGAGTCTGCTTTTCGGTTACTGCTGGTACCCCCAGATAGTCAGCGGTTGCTCGGGTGCTATTGGGAGGGAGAGTATTTCATAGACAGGTGTTTGCCAATGGGATGCTCGTTGTCATGTTCATTGTTCGAGGCCTTTAGCCCATTCCTGGAGTGGGTAGTGAAGGATATCACGGGATTGGGATCGTTGATCCACTATCTTGATGATTTTTGGTGCGTAAGTCCCTCCCAATCAGAGGTGTGCGATTCCATTTTAAAAAGTTTGCAGTGGGTTGCTAAGCAGTTCGGGGTGCCATTGGCTCCCGAAAAAAACGTCGGTCCAACGTCGTGTATCTCCTTTCTGGGAATCATGATCGACACTATACGGTGGGAGTGTCGTCTCCCGGGAGAGAAGCTGGCCACCCTGAAATCGGAAATAGGCAGGGCTAGGAGAGTTAAAAAACAGACTGCGGGAGGTACAGTCCTTGCTGGGGAGTTTAAATTTTTGAATGTCAAGTCATGCTGATGGGCAGGATATTCACGAGGAGATTGGCCGTGGCAACGGCTGGCGTAAAATCACCGCATCATTATGTGCGATTAACGGCGGATGACAAAGCAGATCTGGCGGTTTGGGACACATTCTTAGAAAAGTACAATGGGCGTTCCCTGATGATGGAAAGGAGATGTTGTAATTCGGATATTGAATTATACACAGATGCAGCAGGCAGTTATGGTTTTGGAGCTTACTGTCAGGGGCAGTGGTGCGCAGCAGCATGGCCAGAGGAGTGGGTGCGCTCAGGGCTGATGAAAAACATTGCATTACTTGAAATTTTCCCAATCCTGGTGGCGGTAACACTATGGGGAGATCGGCTGAAGAACCGAAAGGTTCGTTTTAAGTGCGATAACATGGGAGTGGTCATGGCCATAAATAACATCACCGCGTCTTCGCCGCCAGTAATCAGAGTGTTGCGTCAGCTGGTGTTGGAATGCTTAGCTATCAATGCTCAGGTTACAGCATCTCATGTTCCAGGAGAATTTAACTCTGTCGCTGACGCGCTTTCTCGTTTTCAGTGGCAGCGGTTTCGGGCATTGGCCCCCGAAGCAGAAGAAGAGGGCTTACCCTGCCCTCCCGGGCTATGGAACGTGGCATCAGGGCTGCCGAACCGCTGATCAAGTCATCCGTAACAAGTAGCACGTGGGCGGCTTACGGACTGTCATGGAGGCAGTGCTAGGGCGAGGGAGCGAGGACTTGTCAGAGGAGGAACAGATTGGGGCGTTATTGATGGGAATTAGGCAAGCCGCAGATGATAGTTGGTCTGCAGCAAAAATGAGTCAATTAATTGCAGGATTAGCATTTGGGTTTAAACTAAGGAACAGAACTGACTTGACAAAGAGTTTTTTAGTCAGACAGGCCATTAAAGGTTACCGGAAGGGAAAGGGCAGAAAGGACAGCAGGCGGCCGGTGTCATTCGGCATGTTAGAAGAAATAGGAATGCAGTTAGAGGCGGTGTGCAGGACACATTTTGAGGTAGGCCTGTTTAGGTTGGCATTTTCACTTGCATTCTTCGGAGGTATGAGGATAGGGGAACTAGTAGCACCAGGCAAGGCGATAGTGGGGGGCATTCTAGCCGAAGACATCATGAGGACAAAAAGGGGTTTGGAATTTTGGATAAGGAGATCAAGGACAGATCAGAGGGGGAAAGGAAAAAGGGTGTTATTGGGAAAGGTAAGCGGTTCTATCATGTGTCCGTGGAAATGTTTCGGGATATTCTCGGCTACCAGGCCTAAACAGTGGGGACCGCTGCTATGTCACGAGGTTGGGTCATTTTTGTCCAGGTATCAATTTATTAAAGTATTCCGAATGTGTGTGGTAAGGACAGGAGTGAATCCTGGCAGATACACGGGCCATTCCTTTTGGATCGGGGCGGGAACTGAGGCCGCGGTGGGTGGGCTGAGCACGGAAGCAGTAAAGCAAATTGGCCGGTGGGAGTCGCAACTGTACAGGTCTTACGTACGACCTCAAACAGGACAAGTCCCAATCGTCATTTGGATCTTAGGACATTCATACATTTTCTGGGGAGCACAGCGGGCTGACAGACGGATGGGAGACAGTTAGGTATTGCAAGAAATAGGGTGGTGATTAGGTGATTGGGATACAGGGGTTTAACATGGGGCCGCGTACTACACGAATTTTATTGGGCAGTATACCTCTACGGGGTCCCAGATATATTAGTATTACATGCAGGGGGTAATGACTTGGGGTCTAGCTCAGGAAAAGGGTTAAGTGCAAAAATCAGAAGGGATGTAAGGCAGCTGGGGTTAGCATACCCAAATATGAGGCTAGTGTGGTCTGACATTGTACCTAGAAGAAAGTGGCGAGGGGCACGGTCAGTGGGAAAGATTAACAAGGCCCGGGTCAAAGTTAACAAAGAGGTATCTAAGTTCGTGTCACGGAACGGAGGAGTGACGATTAGTGTTGAGCGATACCGTCCGATACTTGAAAGTATCGGTATCGGAAAGTATCGGCCGATACCGGCAAAATATCGGATCCAATCCGATACCGATACCCGATACCAACACAAGTCAATGGGACTCATGTATCGGACGGTATCCTGTATGGTTCCCAGGGTCTGAAGGAAAGGAAACTCTCCTTCAGGCCCTGGGAACCATATAAATGTGTAAAAGAAAGAATTAAAATAAAAAATATCGCTATACTCACCTCTCCGACGCAGCCGGGACTTCAGCGAGGGAACCGGCAGCGTTGTTTGTTTAAAATTCGCGCTATTACTTGGTTACGTGAATTCCCGGCTTGTGATTGGTCAGGTCGGCCATGTTGCCGGGACGCGGACCAATCACAGCAAGCCGTGACGAAATTACGTCACGGCTTGCTGTGATTGGTCCGCGTCCCGGCAATATGGCCGCCCTGACCAATCACAAGCCGTGACGTCACGGGAGGCTGGACACGCGCTCATTTTAAAATGGGCGCGTGTCCAGCCTCCCGTGACGTCACGGCTTGTGATTGGTTGCGCCGCGGTCAACCAATCACAAGCCGGGAGGCTGGACGCGCTCATTTTAAAATGGGCGCGTGTCCAGCCTCCCGTGACGTCACGGCTTGTGATTGGTTGCGCCGCGGTCAACCAATCACAAGCCGGGAGGCTGGACGCGCTCATTTTAAAATGGGCGCGTGTCCAGCCTCCCGTGACGTCACGGCTTGTGATTGGTCAGGGCGGCCATATTGCCGGGACGCGGACCAATCACAGCAAGCCGTGACGTAATTTCGTCACGGCTTGCTGTGATTGGTCCGCGTCCCGGCAACGTGGCCGACCTGACCAATCACAAGCCGGGAATTCACGTAACCAAGTAATAGCGCGAATTTTAAACAAACAACGCTGCCGGTTCCCTCGCTGAAGTCCCGGCTGCGTCGGAGAGGTGAGTATAGCGATATTTTTTATTTTAATTCTCTCTTTTACACATTTTAACATTAATGTTGTTGCGATACCCGATACCCGATACCACAAGAGTATCGGAATCCCGGTATCGGAATTCCGATACAGCAAGTATCGGCCGATACCCGATACTTGCAGCATCGGAATGCTCAACACTAGTGACGATACGTCACGCAGGCTTAGATTTTACAGAAAGAGATTGTTGGTTAGGGGACGGGGTGCATTTAAACCCTGTTGGGATAGACTTAAGGATTGAGGGCTTGCGTGAGGGGATACGGAGGGCCACAGCAGGGCTGGTTGGGGGGGTCTCGAGCACTTGAATGGGGGGGTCAAGTGCTCTCGGTGTGGCATTGTGGGTCCTCGAAGCTGGCAAAAAAGTTCGGTAAAGGGGGGATTCTTGCATTGCGGGACCCCCCTACAGTGGATAGTTACTTTGTTGGTGGTCTAGTGATACTTGGGTGATACCCGATGAGGCAAGTCGGGGTCACATTATCGTGGGACCCGGAGGGCCACCTGATGTTGGAGGTCGGGTGTGCGGTACCGATGGGTGGGTACCCGACGATGGAAGTCGGGTACAGGCTAATGGTGTGGAGGCAATCTCTTCCCTCAATTCATGGTGCTTCCGAGCTTGGAGAAAAATGCAGCTGAAAGTAAGGCTGAGAGGGAAGAGGCAATGCCGACGGGATAACCACCAGACCAGGATCGGGTTAGCTTCGAGGGCCTCACCAAGGGTCTTTTATTATTATTATTATTAATAATAAATTGGCTGCTGTGGCCATTATTATCCAAAAGTACTGGTGTGGTGTGGTTATTCAAGAAAGAAGGTGGGGGAAGTCACGGGGAGTCAACCTTGCCAAGGTCATGTGCTGTAAGTAGCTGTCTGATCAGCTAATTAGTTACTTGCATTGATATGCATGTGCAATAGTAGCCCAGTCAATAGGCTAATAAAAAGGTGGACATAGTAAGGTTGCAAATATATCAATTAAAGGTGCTGTATCAAGCTGCTCCCTTCACTAAACTTGAAGTAATATGCAAGGGCGTAATTGTAATAGATGCAGGGATTAAAATCGCACCTGATCCCCAAAGCCTCAGGAGCCCAAAAGGTGCCTTTGGCTCATATGAAAAGAGCTTTACAATTAACCCCTTCAATCCCCATCCTTTTTCACCTTCATGGCCAGGCCACATTTTACAATTCTGAACAGTGTCACTTTATGTGGTAGTTCTATGATTGTTTTTTTCGTGACATATTGTACTTTATGATAGTGTTTTATTTCACAATTTTCAAACTTTTTATTTTTATGCCCAAAATTGGCAATAAATAACATTTAACATATGTCTTAACATCAGCATCATTATTGAAACATATTTTGTTTTGTTAGGAAGTTACAAGGGTTAATAGATGATCAGCAAGCTCTTGTTTTTGTGACAAAATTTACAAAACCTTTTTTTTTTGGGCCCACATCCCATTTGAAGTGGCTTTGAGGGCCCCTGTGACAGAAAACACCCAAAACAGACACATTTTAAAAACTCCACTCCTTAACGTGCTCAGGTATTTCATATTAATTCAAGAAATTTGTAAGGAAAAATGAAAATTTTACTTTTTCCCACAAAAACGTTCCTTTAGCTCCAAACTTTTCATTTTCAGAAGGGTAGCAGGAGAGTGAGGAAAACAGTGGAAATCCCCACAATTAACCCCATTTTGGAAACTACATCCCTTAAGGACTTTATTACTATGAACTGTGAAAATAAAAAAAAAATCTAATTTTTCCCACAAAAATGTTGCTTTAGCCCAAAATATTTTATTTTCATAAAGATAACAGGAAAAAAATGTACCCCAAACTTTGCTTTTCAATTTCTCCTGAGTACAGCAATACCCCATATGTAGTGAAAAACTACTTTTTAGATGAACAGGGCTCGAAAGGAAAAGCGCACCATTTGACTTCTGGAGTGCAAAATTTTAACACACTTTACCATTATTACGCAATTTCTACTGATTACACCAATACCCATATGTGGTCGAAAGATATGGTACCTTTGAGGTATAGTGCAAAGCTTAGAAGGGAAGGATCGCCATATTGATTGGAGTGCAGTTTTTGCTAGAATGGTGTGAGGCTTCCATGTCACATTGACAGAGCCCCTGATATGCCAGAAAAATAGATCCCCATAAGTGACCCCACTTTGCAAACTACACCTCTCAATGGATGTTGCTGAGTGAAAATTGCAAATCTGCCATTGTAGTGCCCGTCCGTTGTTGAGCTCAGTACGTTGTGCCTCTCTTGCACTTCTGGAAACATGGACCCCATAAATTGAGCGGGCTCTTATTGCTACAGAAATGTTAAATATGGATGCTAACTGCGGTTTAGCCAAGTTGTGGGGCTCAGATCGGAGGGGGCATTAGGATTTGGGAGTGCAGTATTAGCTGAATTTCTTTTGGGAGGTGAAGAGACATTTTTATTTTTCAGAGCCTCTGTGCTACCAGTAATGTGGAAGCCCCCTATATTGCCATTGACAGATGACGGACGAGACTGAGGACTTGCTTTTTGTGAAGATTGAGTTGAAATGTTTATTGGGAACATTTTGCATAAAATGTTGGTGTTTATCCTCTGCCCTGCACTGAGCACTTACAGGGTTTCTATCTAAATCTTCAAGTGACATGATTCAGATGAAACCTCTGTTAAGTCCTTCTCAGTCCCTGGCTTACTGGAGGTAAGCTTCCAGGTAAATGACACGCAAACAAAGTATTGTGTGATCATATACAGGGGAAGCTCAGGAGCGCGTCTGACTCTCTGGGCTTTACCCCTCCTTTATAAAGAAAAAGAGTTATGCATTTGCAGACATGCGCACAAGCGCTCATTATTTCACATTCTCTTACAAAGCTTATCTATACTGTGAAATTTACAACCTCTAGTATGTAGGTAAAAGGCTATAATAACAGAAGGAATGCGTGCATAAAAAGGAAATGTCAACTTGCTCAAGTTTCTTGATATGAGCCAGATGTTTCAGGAGAAAGATACAATGGATTCTTTCAGTCTAATCTCTACAATTCCCCCCTTTGACATATTCCTTTTATTTATTACCATAGGGCCAAAGACAAAGCCTTTATTTTTGGTATTACACATACACACACTTATATTATTAATAAGAGAATCAAATCTAGTATTAATTCTTCTATCGCAAATTATTTTCTTCTTTAGCAGTATACTAAAATATAAAAACAAAAATTAGTACAGTAATATTAATCAGAATCACTAGAGGATAACATAAGAATAAAGGAGAAAGAAAAAAAAACTTTATACTCTTGCATCTATTACACAAAGTTTATCTGTGCATACTGAGATACCCTTGAGCACAATCTGGAATAGTACGTATATGACTACAATAATCATAACTATATGTATTATGCTCTGCATAATCCCAGCAACCCACCCACCGATTCCTCTGAACCAGTTAAAAAGGTATCTGACCACCAGTTATCCTTATTCTGGTCATTATCTTTGTCATACTGATCTCTGAGTCGTTGTACGTCCTTTAATTTAAATGTCATACTCATAGTACTATTCGGGTCTATATAATGACAGCAGGTGGGTCCGATGATTTGACACATACCTCCTTGTGAGGCAGTTAGGTAATCCAATACCAGAGTATGTTGGTTGATGACTATTATAAGCTGATTCTGTACAGCTATACTAGTATTTAATATGTCCAATATATCCCAAATCTGATCATCTAGATAATCCGTGGCTCTAACTAATTTATCCCACATCTGTGTTAACATTATTAACATCAATATCATGAGTTTTGTACTGCTTTTTTGCAGTGGCTTGCATGTATCCATGATGCCTTTCCTTCAAGCTTGACTGATGTAGGTGTTGTCAACAGGACTTGGAAGGGTCCGTCAAATCTTGGTTCAAGAGCCTTTCTGGTGTGTCTTTTTACATAGACTTGATCACCTGGTTCCAACTTGTGACTTCCTTCTGTGTTGTCAGGATCTGGAAGGGAAGCAAAAACTTGTGCATGCACCTTAGTTAATTGTTTCTGAAGATTTTGCACATAAGAAGTCAATGACTCAATATTTAACACAAGTTGTTGTGGAAAATAACATCCTAAATTGGCAGTCCTGCCAAACAAAATTTCATATGGAGACAGTTTAGTCTTACCCCTTGGGGTATTGCGTATTGAGTAAAGGGCCAGTGGAAGGCATTCTGTCCAAGGCATTCCTGTTTCAGCCATGGCTTTCTGTATTTTTAATTTTAAAGTTCCATTCATGCGTTCCACCTTACCGGAACTTTGAGGATGGTATGGAGTGTGTAACTGACTTTCAACACCCAACATTTTCAGTACATTTTGAAATATTTCTCCAGTAAAATGAGTACCCCTATCTGACTCGATCACTTCAGGGAGACCGTAACGGGGTATCAGTTCGGCAACTAGCTTTACAGCAGTGTTTTTAGCTGAAGCCTTCCGAACTGGATAGGCCTCTGGCCACCCCGAGAACATGTCCACACACACCAACACATACTCATACCCATTACTTTTTGGCAGCTGGATAAAGTCTATTTGTAATCGCTGAAACGGATAGAGAGGTCGGACGTGGTGCTTCATAGGGGTCTTTGTCGTCTGTCCGGGATTATGTGCCAGGCATATAACGCATGCAGCACAATAGTCTCTTGCGTAGTTGCCAAAACCTGGAGCCAACCAGACTTGCTTTGCCAGTAGTGTCATTGCATTTGCAGACACATGAGTAGGGTGGTGTAGTCCACCAACTACAATCGGGTACCAGGCTCTAGGTAGACATATTAGTCCATCTTTCTTCCAAATTCCTGCTTGTTCTTCTGCCCCTTCCTTTTTCCACCTGTCCCTCTCCTCTTCTCCTGCATCTTCCTGTGCTTGTCTCAGTCTATCTTCAGTATTTTCTGTGGGGTTTACAGTATGAACCTGCTGTAAGGGTTTGACCGCTGCTGCCTTGGCTGCTTTATCAGCCCTATCATTTCCCCTAGATTCCCTAGTGTCGAGTCTCACATGTGCAGCTACCTTAATTACTGCTACTTCTTTTGTTTCTTGTGCAGCCTCTAAGATCTGTTTGATCAGAGAAGCATGTTTTACAGGTTGGCCTGACGCTGTCATGTAACCTCTAGCTCTCCAGATTACTCCAAAGTCAAACACAATACCATGTGCATACCTAGAATCAGTGTATATATTAGCTGTCTGATTCTCAGCTATTTTTAGCGCTTCAATCAATGCTGTTAGTTCTGCTTCTTGTGCAGACTGTTTCGGTGGAAGAGGTTCTGCTTTGAGAGTTTCAGATTCTGACACAACTGCATACCCTGTATGGAAATTACCTGTGTCATCTGCAAACCTACTACCGTCTATAAACAGCTCTAAATCTGGATTTTGAAGTGGTGTTTCGGATACATTGGGTAAGCCTACCGTTTCTTGTAAAATGAGCTCTGTACAATCATGTGTGTCTGTAGGGAAAAAATTTGCGTGTGGATCAGTGTCCTTATTCCCCCCTTCAGACTCGAGAGGTAGCAGTGTAGCTAAATTGAGAGTCTGAAGCCTTGCAAATGTGATAGTAGAGGGGAGCAGCAAAGAACACTGTAGCCGCAAATGTCTGGCCATGGAAATGTGTTTTGGTTGGACCTGGTTTAATATCCCATAAACATCATGTGTAGTTTGAACTGTGAGTGGATGCTCTAGGACAATTTCTGATGCTTTGTCCAACAATAGTGAGACAGCAACAACCACACGTACACAGGTTGGCGCTGCCTTAGCCACTGGATCTAACCTTGCTGAAAGATATGCAATTGGTCTTTGTTTCCCTGCATGCTTCTGGGTAAGAACTCCTGTAGCATGAGAATCAACTTCTGCAGCCATAAGCTGAAATGGTTTGGTGTAGTCTGGTAGCCCTAACGCTGGAGCTGAAACAAGGGCATCTTTTAATTGTTGGAACGAAATCTGACCTTCTTTTGTCAACAAATAAGGTTCACTTTTTACACAGTCATACAGTGATTGCATTAGTTGACTGGCATGTATAATCCATTGTCTACAATGAGACAATATTCCTAAAAATGCTCGTAGCTGTTTATGATTTCTAGGCTCATTCATCTGTCTTATTGCTTCAGTTCTTTGAGGTGTAAGATGCTTTTTACCTTGAGAAATGCAATGACCTAGAAAGACCACTTTGATCTGACAAACTTGTAGCTTTTGTCTATTCACTTTACACCCTTCTTTTTCTAGAAAACATAGTAAACTCACAGTGGACCTTTCTGCAGTTTCTAGATCTGGGCAGCAAAGTAGTAGGTCATCCACATACTGCAAAATTACTACCTGTGATTCAGGTTCAAACCTTTGAAGAACTGTTTGTAGGGCATTTGAATAAAGAGTAGGGGAGTGTATCATTCCCTGTGGAAGGCGTGTCCACGCCAACTGTTTGCCCTTAAATGTAAATGCAAACAAATGCCAACTATCTTGGTGTAAAGGAACTGAGAAAAATGCATTTGAAAGATCTATTACAGTAAACACTTGAGAACTGGCTGGTATCTGTGATAGTAACGTATGAGGATTGGGTACAACTGGGGTGATTGGATCTAGAACTTTGTTTATTTCTCTTAGATCATGTACCATACGGTATTTGGGCATAGAACTCTTATCAAGAGTTCTCTTCTTGACTGGATACAGAGGAGTGTTAGCAGGTGATTGTATCTCTACCAAAACTCCTTTCTCTCTATATCCCTCTATCTGTTTTGTAATTGCTAATTCCTGCTGGGCACTCACAGGGTATTGTCTGAGCTGTGGGAGAACAGCTCCTGGTTGCACAGATAATTTTACAGGAGAAATATGCAATAATCCCACATCAGTGTCACCCTGTGCCCACAGTGTTTCTGGGACCATTGAGAGGTCTAGATCTGTGGTGTACTCTTTTTCTTCAGTATAATCCTCAAAAGCCTGAATTCTGACATATTGTTCTAATGATTCTGCATCATCAGGGATAGTCAACATAACTGTGCCATCTTCCCTAAAATTGATGTTAGCTTCTAATTTCTTTAGTACATCAGTTCCTAACAGACATGTTGGGGCACCTCTGGCATACAAAAATCTGGATGCAAAACATTTAGGTCCTAATGAGACCTCTAGGGGCACAGTATATGGCAGTGTTCGAATTACCCCATCATAACCCTCAGCAAAAGTTGTTTGTTCTGAAATATCTTCCGGATTCGGAAGAAAATCTTGATTCAAAATTGAGGAAGTTGCACCTGTATCTATCAAAAATGGAATCTCTCTCCCCCCCACATTCACCTGTATCATAGGTCTCCTAGCTGGTAGGGAAGTTTGTAACACATCGAGTCAATCTGAATCTGGTATGGGACCATCTATGATGGTAGATTTCTGCTGGTTGTCCGTTTGGGGAGGGTTATTTCTGGGAACAAATTTGCCTGACTTTATATCTGCCAACTTCTTCCTGCACTCTCTTTGGAAATGACCTGGCTTTTTACAGTAGTGGCAAAGAAAATTGTGTCTCACTCTTCCTCCTGTATTAGCTTGTGCTATTCTAACAGGCTTACGATTCTCTCTCATATCCATGGCTATTCCTAAACATCGTTGTTTCACAATATTTGGTTGTTCAATTGTTCTCCAATCTGGAGTAGAGGATTTAAATTTTTCTCTGATTTTCGGATCTAGCCCCTCTATTAATTGTTTTGTAAAAAGTCTCCTTACTGAAGCATCAGTCAAATCCAATCCTTCATCCCTAAAGCTATTTTCTAGTTCTTGACTATATTCTTCAATACTTTGTCCAAATTTCTGCATAATCACACCTGTAGACCCCCTTTCCCTCTGTTTTCCTCTCATGAAAATTATTAATGCCTCTGTGAACTGGGTACCTGATGCTTCTGTCTGTAAGGCACCCCCTTCTGCCACTGGTCTATTGGGCTGTAGGTGTGTCAATAATTCCTGAAAAAGTCCGGGGGACATTTTCATTCTACATAATTCTTCCCCGTCCGCCCAGACCCCAGCATGAGTCTGCATGATTTGTTGTATATACTGCGCAAATCGGATAGGATATTGAGTGGGATCAGGCGCATTATGCAGGAGGGACATACCCTCAGCAGGGGACCAAGGAAAGTATTGTCTGGTCTGATGATATCTGGTGTTCATTACCCCGTCAGCACCAGCTTCTCTAAAAGGTCTTGGTACTACCCTAACAGGGGCAAGTACAGCGCCATATCTAGGTGTACCACAGGCTAGGCAATCATTTCTCCAATCTGGATTTTGTTGTCCACAGTGTGAACATTCCCATCCTCCTACCCCACCAAGATTGGGATACAAGGCTGGAAATTGTTTTCCTCCTTCTGCTCTTCCAGATGGTACAAATGATTGGGCTTTTGGATCTAGGTAAGGTGGCGGGATTATGTCACAACTTTTTCCCTTCCCCATGATCCATTTGGAAGTGTCTGGATCGTACTTCCAATTCTCCTCTTTAGCTGTTTTTGAGACCTCTATCATACAGTGTATGATTTCTTCCCACCCATTGTCTTTGATAATTCCACCTCGTTCTTTACTCAGTCTTTCCCATTCTGTACTAAACATAAGTGCTTCTGAAATTCCCAATTTTCCTCTTACCCTTCTAATCTGCCTTCTGACTGTCTTTCCACATCTTTCCTGTATGATATCTGCTGCTTCCACTTGTCCTAAGACAGTTTTGGTCTGTTTATTTCCCATTTTTCTTTTCAATATTAGCTATGACTACCCTAGGTGACGTTTGGACAATCACTTACTCTATGGTGATGTCTCGTTGCCTTCTCTCCTAGGGAGCTAAAATATTGAAGGGCTTGTCTGCTCCGTTTCTTCTAATATGCAGGACGTACCTAAGTGCTATTATGCACACAAACAGACCCAGCAACACCATACAGATCACAAAACTTTCTGTGTCAGTTAGCATACTTGTCCCAGGCTCATGAAAACCCGTGTCCTGGGCTCATTCTATCAAACCTTATCCAGAAATGAAGGAGGTTAAGCACTTAATGAATAGTCAAGCATGGGCGGAGGTCTCCCAGAAGGACGCAACCACATGACCCAGTTAGGCTGACCTCCGTGTATAAGGCTTATACCCCAACTATTTCGGCTTATTTTTCTACGCACTTTTGCTCTTCTTTCACAACATACCACAACCTTCACACTGTTCACACACTGCCAGGGACAGGACTCATAAGTCTATACAATATGGTAACCCGAGTTTTATAGGTATCTACTCACTACTAGACTAACCCAGCGTGACACGGCTCATAGAGATCTTTCGGATAATACAGGGCAGATAAAAGAGAACTAATAATGTCTCTTACCTGGCCAGGTTTTTCAGTTCATTTGCCGTCCATTATCCCAGATCTCCGTTGTCCGTATCCGCAGGTAAATCTCGAGTAAATACTCTTCTCCTCAGGTCCCTGTTCGATGCGCCAAAGAAATGTTAAGTCCTTCTCAGTCCCTGGCTTACTGGAGGTAAGCTTCCAGGTAAATGACACGCAAACAAAGTATTGTGTGATCATATACAGGGGAAGCTCAGGAGCGCGTCTGACTCTCTGGGCTTTACCCCTCCTTTATAAAGAAAAAGAGTTATGCATTTGCAGACATGCGCACAAGCGCTCATTATTTCACATTCTCTTACAAAGCTTATCTATACTGTGAAATTTACAACCTCTAGTATGTAGGTAAAAGGCTATAATAACAGAAGGAATGCGTGCATAAAAAGGAAATGTCAACTTGCTCAAGTTTCTTGATATGAGCCAGATGTTTCAGGAGAAAGATACAATGGATTCTTTCAGTCTAATCTCTACACCTCCAAGGGATCCATTCTCTATACAGAAGCTCCAGAGTTACTGAGCGGCTCTTATCGCTACGGAAATGCCAAATGTGGATGCTAAATGTTGTTTAGCCACATTGTGCGGCTCAAAACAGTCATGAACATGAAGTTGGTAACATACTGGTTGCTGTCTTTTCCCAGTGTAAGTGGCATTCTGCACCTCTCCGCCACAACATGACTGCACCTGTAGCCTACCAGATCACTAAGTGAAGTTGCAGTTACTCAGTGTATTCTATGAAATTCAGAATGAAGATCTCTAGCCTCCTTTTCAATCTCCGAGACTTGCATTGAAAAAATTCAAAAAGTATCCTCTGCGCCATACAGCAACTATTGTGTGATTTGGTAGGTCACAAATGCAGTCATATGGTGCAGGAACGTACCTGAGATAGTGACTCGTGAGTATGTTATTACCTTCCTGACACTTACACACATGAGAAAAAAAACAAACAAACTGGAGTGTTTTAATTTAAAGTGGTTGTCAACTACTCTGACTTAAAAGGAATCTTTCACCCCTGAGATGCTTTTAATCTATTACTATTGGCATACAGCAAATTGTCTCTTCAGAGAGGAAGAGGACTAGAACTCTAGCGCCACCTATTGAAAGTAGCAATCCTAACAGTCAATGTCGACCCTTTAACGAGCCTTGTCACATGACTTAAGATAAAAGCCAAACCAGAATCTCAATTTGCAGACATTGTGTTTCAGGGTACTGCCCCTCATCAGTGCAATGTGGAGATCTGGTTTGGCTGAGTGAGAGGCATCTGACCGGGATCCAAGAAGTATCATTTCTCCTTGCAGAGAGTGACATGTTAAGCATGTCGAGACTTAAAGCCGCAATGCTCCTCTGGGAAATATGCAAATTGCCTCTTCAGGGAGGAAGAGGACTAGAACTCTAGTGCCACCTATTGGAAGTAGCAAAACTAACAGTCAGTGTCGACCCTTTATCGAGCCTTACAGGTGATAGAATTATTAAAATAGTCCTACCTGTATGCAACATAGCTGCAGTTTTGTTGCTGAGAAGTAGACATTTAACCTTTCTTGTTAATTAGTTCTTCCAGGCTCTGGGAAGTGCAGTGCCTGGAAGAAAACTCTGCCTCCGGTGTTAATTCGTGTACCACCCCCCTCCCATGCACATCACAGTGCCATGTGACATGCTGTTGTGGTGCCGGAATCCTGCGCCTGTGCCCTGCACTCGTGTAATTTTCTTTTCTGCCCTTCTATAGATGTCTTCGCCATTCATCTGCACAGGTGCCGCCAAGTCACTGCTACTTCAGTTATATCAATTGTTATATCTCTTAGAATAAAGAGATGCAAAGATAATTATTTTTTCTATTAAAAAGTTTGTATCGTGTAAAAGGGACAAGGGAGGCTCCATTTTCCATTTATTAATTCAAGGCCCATAGACTATCCAGAGATCTCCCTTCCACAGCAGGGATGTGCCCCCCCCAGGAGAAGTTCACAAATCCCCAAAAGAAGAGAACTTTATATGCCAGAGAATTAGAGGCCACCTGTTAAAGAAGGTAAGGAGGAGCAGAGCTGAGGCCCCCTGCTGTCTTTTGTGCAAGGCAGCCAGCATCAATTATCTAATAATGGAAACTCTAGACCGAGCATCACCGACATCTAGAGATGAATTATGAGAGTACCGTGCCTCTCAGGGTTAAGTCCAATATACCAACAGAACCCTGGGAGCCCTCCGCAGAAATATGAGACACCCCAGTCTCTCATATTTCTCTATCTGTCCCAGATACAGAGCTATCTAGACTGGCTCTCCAGAACATCTCCAGAACCACTTAGCTGACCCAAGTTGAAGCGCACTTGCGTGAAATGATCGTCGTCATTCACGTACCCCTTTTCCCATTCTCACGCAGAAGATGCTGCAATATAGTCAGAAAAACTAGCCTGGTGAGTGCCATTCATTCATCTATATTTGATATGGGACAACCCAAGTTTGGACTCTCCATATTGGTCCAGCCACAACAACCCATTGAGACGTCAGTCGTCCCGTTTGGACCTCACCCTAGGAAGTTATGACCCATCCTAGATCTTGGGAATTATTTCAGCTAGGAGGTCAAGGGAGGAGAATCCAGTCCAACCCAGAGGGGCGGTGACAAATATGGGAGGGGGTGAGCTAGGGGTTAAAAGCTAGCGAAACACCTTTAGTCTTGTCATTGTTCTGCCATGGAAGCTGCGTCACGTCACGCGTTGAAATGGACCAGAAACTAAGAAGGTGCCTGTGGATATGAGAGCTTCCCTCCATCCACAAGTTATAAGAAACGGTAACGTGACTCATACAGCTAACTGCAATCCCCAACCTGTAACCTACTTTTATCTGTACTTCTGGCTGTAATTATCCGTATATAACTCTGTATATATGTTTATTATCTAGTACGCCTGTCAGCAATTAAAATATGAATTAATTTTGGGCTGCTCTTTTATCTTGGCCCCGATTTCCCACATCTGTGAGTCTGGCTAGTACTTATACGCTACCTGGGGTTGGTTTCTGACCCAGTATGAGCTTGTTAATGGACCGGTCTTATATCTAATGAAGAACTGGTGGCAGCATACCATTCTGGTGTTATTGGGGGATCCTGGCAGTAATGGATCGGAGGTTTATATATATATTTCTGGCCTGGGACTGGTGATATATATACTGCCCTCACTGCAGAGTGCCCCGATAACCAGTACGTGACAGGGCAGAATCTCCAGCGACTACTTATCCTAGGTGCAATTCCCTGACTTACCTGAGGGTAAAGGGGCGCCAGAGAGCAGTGACTGTGTAAGCGCCGTCACAGATTGGTGACAGCGGGGGGGATATTCGTATCTCTCCTCTCGTGCCTGTGTTTTCCTTACAAGCGCCAAAGCATAAAAAATAATGTAAATGTAGTATCACTGCAATTATACTGACATGAAGAATAAAGCTGCCTTATCAATTTTACCACAGGTGGAAAGGCACAAAAAAATTGCTAAATTGATGGCTTTTGTTCATTCTGCCTCTCAAAAATTCGGAATAGAAAGCGATCAAAAATGTAATGAGCCCCAAAATGAAACCGATAAAAACAAGCTCATCCTGCCAAAAACAAGCCCTCTATTGACAGAAATATGGAAAAATTATAGCTCTCAAAATATGGCAATGAAAAAACTAACCAAACATGAAGAAACTATATAAATCTGGTATTGCTGTAATCACACCGACCCTTAGAATAAAGTCGTCTAATCACTTATACTGCACGGGCATACAAAATAAATAAAAGCAATTCTTCACCTGCTATTGATTTGTTCATTCTGCCTCTCAAAGATCGTAGTAAGGCTCGGCTTACGTTTATCCTGTGCTCTGTGCTGAGCACTTACACTGGAGTTTCCGTGTAAGTCTCTGAAATACGTAATTCAGACTGAACTCCCATCGTAAAATGCCCTATAGTGAGGCAGATTAAGTTACTTTGGACATTGTATTGACTATGACCCGGCGGTGTCCGTCCTTTTAGGCTTGCACATAAACATAAACATTTGTGCACCTATGAAAAGGACACCACTGAACAGAAGCCAAACGGACAGTGGCGTATCTAGGGGGAGCATCTGGGGCATGTGCCCCGGGTGCAGCTGGCAGGGGGGCGCAATCGGGCTGCCTAATGCGGCGGTCTGCAGTGTCTCCCCTGGCAGCTGCATTCTGCCACCCCCCGGACTGGGAATCAGCTGTTCTCTGTGCTGACTGTCAAGCTGACAGCCGGCACAGAGAAGCTGCAGCGCGCCGGCTCCCAGTATGCAATTGTACTCATATCTTACAGACACAAGTACAAATGAAGATCTGACTGCAGGGCAGCGTCTAAATTGGAGTTGATTTCTTGAGGGGGAGGAGTTGATTGCAGGAAGCTGCTGGTGTTGAAGAGAAGCCGGAAATGAGCCATGCGAGTAGAGGACCGAGGGGCTGCAGCATGGAGCCATGTGAGGAGAGAGCTGCACCATGGACCCAGGGTACAAGTAACAAGGGTACAAGTGAATGAGGATGCAGAACTCGGTGTGAGGCTCTCAGGATGTAATTTGGAAAGGGGCTGATGAGATGCTGTGTGGGGAATAGGGGGATGATGAGGAGCTGTGTGGGGAATGGGGGGCAGATGAGATGCTGTGTGGGGCATAGGGGGATGATGAGGAGCTGCGTGGGGAATGGGGAGATGAGATGCTGTGTGGGGAATGGGGAGATGAGACGCTGTGGGGGCTGATGAGACGCTGTGTGGGGAATGGTGAAATGATGAGACGCTGTGTGGGGAATAGGGGGATGATGAGATGAGGTGTGGGGAATGGGATGATGAGACGCTGTGTGGGGAATGGGGGGATGATGAGACGCTGTGGGGAATAGGGGGATGATGAGGAGCTGTGTGGGGAATAGGGGGATGATGAAACGCTGTGTGGAGAATGGGGGATGATGAGATGCTGTGTGGGGAATGGGGGGATGATGAGACACTGTGGGGAATAGGGGGATGATGAGGTGCTGTGTTGGGAATGGGGGGCTGATGAGATGCTGTGGGGAATGGGGAGATGATGAGACGCTGTGAGGGGCTGTGGGGGCTGATGAGACACTGTGTGTCGAATGTGGGGATGATGAGACGCTGTGTGGGGAATGGGGGGATGATGAGATGCTGTGTGGGGAATGGGGGATGATGACATGCTGTGTGGGGAATAGGGATGATGAGACGCTGTGTGGGGAATGGGGGGATGATGAGTCGCTGTGTGGGGAATGGGGGGATGTTGAGACGCTATGTGGGGAATGAGGGGATGATGAGACACTGTGTGGGGGAATGGGGGATGATGAGATGCTGTGTGGGGAATGGAAGGATGATGAGACGCTGCATGGGGAATGGGGGGATGATGAGACGTGTGGGTAATGGGGGATGATGAGATGCTGTGTGGGGAATAGGGGGATGATGAGACGCTGTGTGGGGAATAGGGAGCTGAAGAGGAGCTGTGTGGGTAATGGGGGGATGATGAGACGCTGTGGGGAATGGGATGATGAGACGCTGTGTGTGGAATGGGGGATGATGAGACGCTGTGTGGGGAAAAGGGGGCTGATGAGACACTGTGTGGGGAATAGGGGTATGATGACACGCTGTGTGGGGAATAGGGGGATGATGAGGAGCTGTGTGGGGAATAGGGGGATGATGAGATGCTGTGTGGGGAATAGGGGGATGATGAGATGCTGTGTGGGGAATAGGGGCTGATGAGATGCTGTGTGGGGAATGGGGGATGATGAGACACTGTGAGGGGAATAGGGGGATGATGAGACGCTGTGTGGGGAATAGGGGGATGATGAGACGCTGTGTGGGAAATGGGCTGATGAGCCGCTGTGTGGAGAATAGGGGGATGATGAGGAGCTGTGTGGGGAATAGGGGGATGATGAAACGCTGTGTGGGGAATGGGGGGATGATGAGACGCTGTGTGGGGAATGGGGGGATGATGAGACGCTGTGTGTGATAATTCAGAAGCCTGCGATGTCAGGATTCAGCTCTGCAGGTTCCAGTAGTCGTCACATGGACACATCACTCATATGTGACTTTCATACTTCCTGTGACAACGAGCTTCTCTTCTGCTTCTCTGTTTTTCACTGAACATTGAGAGCATTAGGCAGAGCGGCTCGTCAGTACATGACTAAGTGTGAAAATCGCATATGTCCTGGGGGGGCCAAAAATGAATTCTTGCCCCGGATGTCAGAAACCCTAGATACACCTCTGCAAACGGAGTCCAGAATAACGCTGCTGCCTCATTAAAGTGAATGGATCCCTAGGGGTTTTCATCTGATGTAAATGCTCAGCGTTGAACGCTGAATAAATGTGATCTCAAACGTTTTGTAAAATGATCTCAATAAAAGATTCAACTCAGTCCACAAAAAAGCAAGTCCCCACTCAGGTCCGTAATCTGTTAACGGAAATATAGGGGGATTCCACGATACTAGTAGTACAAAGACTCTAGAAAGCACTATGGCTCCTCATCCCTTCCTCCCAAAAGTAATCCAGGAAACTCTCCTTCAGGCCCTGGGATCCATATTCATGTAAAAAATAAAGAATAAAAATTAAAAATATGGATATACTCACCCCTCCGGCAGACCCTGGACCTAGCGGTGTTAACCGGCAGCCTCCGTTCCTAAGAATGAGCGAGTGAAGGACCTTCGATGATGTGGCGGCTTGTGATTGGTCGCGTGACCGCTCACGCGACCAATCACAAGACCGCGACGTCATCGCAGGTCCTTCACTCGCTCATTCTTAGGAACGGAGGCTGCCGGTTGCAGCGGTTACAACCAGGGCGCGTCAGAGGGTGAGTATATCCCTATTTTTTATTTTTACTCTTTATTTTACACATGAATATGCATTCCGATCCCGATTCCCGATATCGCAAAAATATCGGAACTTGGTATCGGAATTCCGATACCGCAAATATCGGCCAATACCCGATACTTGCGGTATCGGAATGCTCAACACTACTCAGCAACATCCGCTGCTGATTGTTTCTGAAAAACACCCAAGGAGTCAAATCAACACTATACCTATAGATAAATTCCCAAAGGGGTATAATTTCCAAAGTGAGGTCACTTGAGAGGTGTATTCTGCTCTTCTAGCACTTAGGGGCTCTGTATATGGAGTCCGCAAACTATTCAAAGAAAATCTGCATTCCAGGAGGCCAAATAGCACCTTGTCCCTCCCGAGTCTCACCACGTGGCTAAGTACTGTACAGCCACATATGGGGTATTTCCACGTTCAACAGAAATTATGTGACAAATTTTAGGGCACTCTTTACCCATTTTCCCTTGTGAAAATGTAAAATCCGGAGCTAAAAGAAATATTTTGTTGTAAAAATGTAGCTATCTTTTCTTCACCGCCCAATTGCATAAAATTCTGTGACACACCCGTAGTGTCAACATGATCGCTACACCATTAGATGAATTTATTGAGAGGTGTAGTTTGTAAAGTGGGATCACTTATGGGGGGTTCTGCTGTTCTGGCAACTCAGGAACTCTTCCAGTGGGTCATGGCAGCTGCAAACTATAACAGTAAAATCTGCACTAAATTAGAGGTCCATTCTTTAACCCCTTCACCCCCAAGGGTGGTTTGCACGTTAATGACCGGGCCAATTTTTACAATTCTGACCACTGTCCCTTTATGAGGCTATAACTCTGGAACGCTTTGACGGATCTTGGCGATTCTGACATTGTTTTCTCGTGACATATTGTACTTCATGTTAGTGGTAAAATTTATTCAATATAACTTGCGTTTATTTGTGAAAAAAATGGAAATTTGGCGAAAATTTTGAAAATTTTGCAATTTTCCAACTTTGAATTTTTATGCCCTTAAATCACAGACATATGTCACGCAAAATACTTAATAAGTAACATTTCCCACATGTCTACTTTACATCAGTACAATTTTGGAACCAAAATTTTTTTTTGTGACGGAGTTATAAGGGTTAAAAGTTGACCAGCAATTTCTCATTTTTACAACACCATTTTTTTTTAGGGACCACATCTCATTTGAAGTCATTTTGAGGGGTCTATATGATAGAAAATACCCAAGTGTGACACCATTCTAAAAACTGCACCCCTCAAGGTGCTCAAAACCACATTCAAGAAGTTTATTAACCCTTCAGGTGTTTCACAGGAATTTTTGGAATGTTTAAATAAAAATGAACATTTAACTTTTTTTCACACAAAATTTATTTCAGCTCCAATTTGTTTTATTTTACCAAGGGTAACAGGAGAAAATGGACCCCCAAAGTTGTTGTACAATTTGTCCTGAGTACGCTGATACCCCATATGTGGGGGTAAACCACTGTTTGGGCGTATGGCAGAGCTCGGAAGGAAAGGAGCACCATTTGACTTTTCAATGCAAAATTGACTGGAATTGAGATGGGACGCCATGTTGCGTTTGGAGAGCCCCTGATGTGCCTAAACACTGAAACCCCCTACAAGTGACACCATTTTGGAAAGTAGACCCCCTAAGGAACTTATCTTGATGTGTGGTGAGCACTTTGACCCACCAAGTGCTTCACAGAAGTTTATAATGCAGAGCCGTAAAAATAAAAAATCATATTGTTTCACAAAAATGATCTTTTCGCCCCCAATTTTTTATTTTCCCAAGGGTAAGAGAAGAAATTGGACCCCAAAAAATGTTGTGCAATTTGTCCTGAGTACGATGATACCCCATATGTGGGTGTAAACCATTGTTTGGGCGCATGGCAGAGCTTGGAAGGGAAGGAGCGCCATTTGACTTTTCAATGCAAAATTGACTGGAATTGAGATGGGACGCCATGTTGCGTTTGGAGAGCCCCTGATGTGCCTAAACATTGAAACTCCCTACAAGTGACACCATTTTGGAAAGTAGACCCCCTAAGGAACTTATCTAGATGTGTGGTGAGCACTTTGACCCACCAAGTGCTTCACAGAAGTTTATAATGCAGAGCCGTAAAAATAAAAAATCATATTTTTTCACAAAAATGATCTTTTCGCCCCCAATTTTTTATTTTCCCAAGGGTAAGAGAAGAAATTGGACCCCAAAAAATGTTGGCCAATTTGTCCTGAGTACGATGATACCCCATATGTGGGTGTAAACCATTGTTTGGGCGCATGGCAGAGCTTGGAAGGGAAGGAGCGCCATTTGACTTTTCAATGCAAAATTGACTGGAATTGAGATGGGACGCCATGTTGCGTTTGGAGAGCCCCTGATGTGCCTAAACATTGAAACTCCCTACAAGTGACACCATTTTGGAAAGTAGACCCCCTAAGGAACTTATCTAGATGTGTGGTGAGCACTTTGACCCACCAAGTGCTTCACAGAAGTTTATAATGCAGAGCCGTAAAAATAAAAAATCATATTTTTTCACAAAAATGATCTTTTCGCCCCCAATTTTTTATTTTCCCAAGGGTAAGAGAAGAAATTGGACCCCAAAAAATGTTGGCCAATTTGTCCTGAGTACGATGATACCCCATATGTGGGTGTAAACCATTGTTTGGGCGCATGGCAGAGCTTGGAAGGGAAGGAGCGCCATTTGACTTTTCAATGCAAAATTGACTGGAATTGAGATGGGACGCCATGTTGCGTTTGGAGAGCCCCTGATGTGCCTAAACATTGAAACTCCCTACAAGTGACACCATTTTGGAAAGTAGACCCCCTAAGGAACTTATCTAGATGTGTGGTGAGCACTTTGACCCACCAAGTGCTTCACAGAAGTTTATAATGCAGAGCCGTAAAAATAAAAAATCATATTTTTTCACAAAAATGATCTTTTCGCCCCCAATTTTTTATTTTCCCAAGGGTAAGAGAAGAAATTGGACCCCAAACAATGTTGGCCAATTTGTCCTGAGTACGCTGATACCCCATATGTGGGTGTAAACCATTGTTTGGGCGCATGGCAGAGCTTGGAAGGGAAGGAGCGCCATTTGACTTTTCAATGCAAAATTGACTGGAATTGAGATGGGACGCCATGTTGCGTTTGGAGAGCCCCTGATGTGCCTAAACATTGAAACTCCCTACAAGTGACACCATTTTGGAAAGTAGACCCCCTAAGGATCTTATCTAGATGTGTTTTGAGAGCTTTGAACCCCCAAGTGTTTCACTACAGATTATAACGCAGAGCCGTGAAAATAATTTTTATTTTTTTTCTCAAAAATGATTTTTTAGCACCCAGCTTTGTATTTTTACAAGGGTAACAGAATAAATTGGACCCCAAAATTTGTTTTCCAATTTGTCCTGAGTACGCTGATACCCCATATGTGGGGGGGAACCACTGTTTGGGCGCATGACAGAGCTCGGAAGGGAAGGAGCGCCATTTGGAATGCAGACTTAAATGGATTGGTCTGCAGGCGTCACGTTGCATTTGCAGAGCCCCTGATGTACCCAAACAGTACAAACCCCCCACAAGTGACCCCATATTGGAAACTAGACCTCCCAAGGAACTTATCTAGATGTGTTGTGAGAACTTTGAACCCCCAAGTGTTTCACTACAGTTTATAACGCAGAGCCGTGAAAATAAAACATCTTTTTTTTCCCACAAAAATGATTTTTAGCCCCCCCAATTTTTTTTTTCCTAAGGATAACAAGAGAACTTGGACCCCAGATGTTGTTGTTCAATTTGTCCCGAGTACGCTGATAACATATATGTTGGGGTAAACCCCTTTTTGGGCGCACGGGAGAGCTCGGAAGGGAAGGAGCACTGTTTTACTTTTTCAACGCAGAATTGGCTGGAATTGAGATTGGACGCCATGTCGCGCTTGGAGAGCCCCTGATGTGCCTGGACAGTGGAAACTCCCCAATTCTACCTGAAACCCTAACCCAAACACACCCCTAACCCTAATCCCAACGGTAACCCTAACCACACCCCTAGCCCTGACACACCCATAATTCTAATCCCAACCCTAATCCAAACGTAAATGTAATCCAAACCCTAACCCTAACTTTACCTCCAACCCTAGCCCTAACCCTAACCCTACCCCTCACCCTAACCCTAAACGTGACTGAAATACGTGTCACTAAAATACGTGTCACTAAAATACGTGGCACTGAAATACGTGGCACTGAAATACGTGGCACTGAAATACGTGGCACTGAAATACGTGATACGTGGCACTTAAATACGTGGCACTGAAACACGTGGCACTGAAATACGTGATACGTGGCACTGAAATACGTGGCACTGAAATACGTGGCACTGAAATACGTGGCACTGAAATACGTGGCACTTAAATACGTGGCACTTAAATACGTGGCACTGAAACACGTGGCACTGAAACACGTGGCACTGAAACACGTGGCACTGAAACACGTGGCACTGAAATACGTGGCACTGAAATACGTGGCCCTAAAATACGTGGCACTGAAATACGTGGCACTGAAATATGTGGCACTGAAATACGTGGCACTGAAATACGTGGCACTGAAACACGTGGCACTGAAATACGTGATACGTGGCACTGAAATATGTGGCACTGAAATACGTGGCACTTAAATACGTGGCACTGAAATATGTGATACGTGGCACTGAAATACGTGGCACTGAAATACGTGGCACTGAAATACGTGGCACTGAAATACGTGGCACTGAAATACGTGGCACTATGACTGTCAGAAAATGTTCATTAAACGGTTAGGGGTGAGGTTAGGGGTAGAGTTAGGGTTAGGGTTTGGATCCCTTTATCACCTTGATGGTGGTGGGTGGCTTTTCAGTGTGTTTTCTGTTTTTTTTCGATAAAAATGCATGCGTTTTTAACGCAAACAAACGCATGTGCTTAAAAACGCAAGAAAATACTGCAGGTTGTATTTCTGAAAATGAACGCATGCAGAAAAAAACCGCATGCGTTTGAAAACGCGACCAAACGCGTACAAAAAAACCGCATGCGTTTTCAATGTCAAATATAGGGAAAAAACGCATGCGTTTTTTTGTGCAAAAAACGCTGCAGACAAAAACGCAAGTGTGAAACCAGCGACGCTTTTTATAGCAAAAAAGTTTTTGCGTCTCCACATTTTGAGACCTATAATTTTTCCACATTTTGCTCCACAGAGTCATGTGAGGTCTTGTTTTTTGCGGGACGAGTTGACGTTTTTATTGGTAACATTTTCGGACACGTGACCATTTTTGATCGCTTTTTATTCCGATTTTTGTGAGGCAGAATGACCAAAAACCTGCTATTCATGAATTTCTTTTGGGAGAGGCGTTTATACCGTTCCGCGTTTGGTAAAATTGATAAAGCAGTTTTATTCGTCGGGTCAGTACGATTACAGCGATATCTCATTTATATCATTTTTTTATGTTTTGGCGCTTTTATACGATAAAAACTAAAATATAGAAAAAATAATTATTTTGGTATCGCTTTATTCTCAGGACTATAACTTTTTTATTTTTTTGCTGATGATGCTGTATGGCGGCTTTTTTTTTGCGGGACAAGATGACGTTTTCAGCGGTACCATGGATATTTATATCAGTCTTTTTGATCGTGTGTTATTCCACTTTTTGTTCGGCGGTATGGTAATAAAGCGTTGTTTTTTGCCTCGTTTTTTTTTTTTTTTTCTTACGGTGTTTACTGAAGGGGTTAACTAGTGGGGCAGTTTTATAGGTTGGGTCGTTACGGACGCGGCGATACTAAATATGTGTACTTTTATTGTTTTGTTTTTTTTATTTAGATAAAGAAATGTATTTATGGGAATAATATATTTTTTTTATTATTATTTATTTAGGAATTTTTTTTTTATTTTTTTTTACACATGTGGAAAAATTTTTTTTTTACTTTTTTACTTTGTCCCAGGGGGGGACATCACAGATCATTGATCTGGCAGTGTGCACAGCACTCTGCCAGATCGACGATCTGCTGTGCAGGGCTGCAGGCTTTCCAAGTGTCTGCTCTGAGCAGACACTCGGTAAGCCACCTCCCTCCCTGCAGGACCCGGATGCCGCGGCCATCTTGGATCCGGGACCTGCGGCGAGGAGGGAGGTAGGAGACCCTCAGAGCAACGCGATCACATCGCGTTGCTCCGGGGGTCTCAGGGAAGCCCGCAGGGAGCCCCCTCCCTGCGCGATGCTTCCCTATACCGCCGGTACACTGCGATCATGTTTGATCGCGGTGTGCCGGGGGTTAATGTGCCGGGGGCGGTCCGTGACCGCTCCTGGCACATAGTGCCGGATGTCAGCTGCGATATGCAGCTGACACCCGGCCGCGATCGGCCGCGCTCCCCCCGTGAGCGCCGCTGATCGATGATGACGTACTATCCCGTCGGCGGTCATACGGGCCCACCCCACCTCGACGGGATAGTACGTCAAATGTCGGGAAGGGGTTAAAATTAGCCCTTATAAAAATTAAAAATATGAGGCTAAAACTATATTTTAGTGGTAAAAATGTAATTATTAGTTCTTCACTGCCCAACATTATAAAATTTCTGTGAGGCACATGTGGTGTCAACATGCTCACTGCACCCCTAGATGAATTAATTGAGAAGCGTAGTTTATAAAATGACATCACTTATGTGGGTTTTCTGCTGTTCTGGTGACTCAGGGATTCTGCCATGTGAAATGACACCCTCAAACGATTCCAGCAAAATCTGAACTCCAATATGGTGCTTCTTCCCTTCTGAGATTTTCACTGTGCCTCAAAAGTCGTTTTCTACCACATATGGGGTATCGCTGTACTCAGAAAAAATTTAACAACAAACTGAATGGTCCATTTTGCTACTGTTAGTCTTGTGACAATGAAAAATTTGGGGCAAAAGCAACATTTTTGTGCAAAAAATGTATTTTTTCATTTTCACAGTTCATCGTTATAAACTTCTGTGAGTCACTGGGGGTTCAAAGTTCTCACCACACGTCTAGATAAATTTACTGAGGGGTCTAGTTTCCATAATGGTGTCACTTGTAGGGGGTTTCCACTGTTTATGCACATCAGGGGCTCTCCAAACCCGTCATGGGGTCTGGTAACAGTTCCAGCTAATTTTGCTTTAAAAAAATCAAAGGGCGCTCCTTCCCTGCCATGGTATCAGTGTACTCAGGAGAAATTGCACAAAAAATTGTGTGGTGTAATTTCCCCGGTTGCCCTTGTGAAAATGCAAAATTTAGTGCTAAAGAACTTTTTTGGGGAAAAATATATTTTTTATATTTTCTGTGAAACACCTGGGGGTGCAAGGTGCTCACCACACATCTAGATACATTGCTTGAGGGGCTTAGTTTAAAAAATGGGGTCAGTTGTAGAGGGTTTCCACTGTTTAGGCACATCAGATGCTCTACAAATGCAACATACCTTTCGCTAATGATTCCAGCTAATTTTGCTTTCAAAAAGTCAAATAGCACTCCTTCCATTTTGAGCCTTGCCGTTTGCCCAAACAGTAGTTTTCCTCCACATATTCGGTATCTGCGTACTCAGGAGAAATTGCATAACAAATTATATGGTACATTTTCTACTGTTACCCATGTGAAAATGCCAAATTTGGGACTAAATAAACTTTTACAGGAAAAATGTGTTTTTATTTTACTGCTCTACGTTATAGACATCTGTTAAGCATGTGGGGTTCAATGTACTACCCACACTTCATGATAAATTCCTTGAGGGGTTTAGTTTCCAAAATGGGGTCACTTGTGGGGGGTTTCCACTGTTTAGGCATATCAGGGGCTCTCCAAACGTGACATGGCATCCGCTAATAAGTCCAGCATATTTTTCATTGAAAAAGTGAAATGGCGCTCCTTCACTTTCGAGGCCTGCCATGAGCTCAAACAGTAGTTTTCCTCTTGGTGTATTGGCGTACTAAGGAGAAATTAAAAATAAATTTTATGGTGTATTTTATCCTGTCACCCTTGTAAAAATAAAAAACTAAATCTGGGGTAAAAGAACATTTTTCACGGAAAAACGTGACTTCTTATTTTCGCGGCTCTAGGTTATAAACTTCTGTGAAGCACCTGAGGGTTCAAGATGCTCAGCACACATATCGATATATACCTGGAGGGGCCTAGTTTCCAAAATAGGGTCACTTGGGGGGTCTCCACTGTGTAAGCACATCAGGGGTTCTCCAAACATGACATGCATCCGCTCTCAATTCCAGCCATTTTTGTATTCAAAAAGTCAAACGGTGCTCCTTCCCTTCCAAGCCCTGCTGTGCGTCCAAACAGTAGTTTTCCATTTTCTCCTGTTACCCTTGTGAAAATAAAAAAAATGGGGCTAAAGTAAAATGTTTGTGAAAAAAAGTAAAATGTTCATTTTTTCCTTCCACGTTGCATCAATTACTATAAAGCATCTGAAGGGTTAATAAACTTCTTGAATGTGGTTTTGAGAACTTTGAGGGGTGCAGTTTTTAGAATTGTGTCACTTATGGGTATTGTGTGTCATATAAGCCCCCAAAAGTCACTTCAAATGTGATCTGGTCCCTAAAAAATGGTTTTGAAAAACTGTTTTGGAAAAATTAGAAATGGCTGATCAAGTTTTGACCCTTCTAACTTCCTCACAAAAAATAATGTTTACAAAATTATGCAGGTGTAAAATAGACATTCGGTAAATGTTATTTTTTAACTATTTTGTGTGAGATAATTCTCTGGTGTGTTGGCACCGTCGCTGGCTCTTAGTGCAAGAGTTTGGCCAATAGCAGCACTGAGGTCCTACTGTGATCGGGTCTGATATAACCTCCTGCACGATCATGCTGTGATTGGTCAGTCAGATTGACTGACCGATCACAGTGCCCTGAGTGCGGAGACTGGCGGCATGGGTCCTTTTCCCGTGCCACTCAGCTGTCAGCACAAAACTGTTTCTGCGTGTTTACATGCGCCCGCGCACTATGTCCTGCAACACAGCGAAATACTTCCAGGACATAGTGCACGGGTGTATGCGCAGTAATGCTTTTCGGCTTTGCCCGCAGTTGGGCAACGCATATTGTGCGTGCGCGAATGAAGATTGCATTGCACACGCGCCAACTATGGAGCACAAGTGCTCTAATTCACTAACATATTGCGGACAACAGGGACGGACAGGGTGAAGAAATGAAGATGAAACACCGCCCATCAGACAGGTAAAAAGTCATTTAAATATCCCGCCAATTTGAGATGACAGAGTCCCTTTAAGTATGCTTTCAAGGCTGTGGTTATTCTGGTTGTTTATGCACCTTTTTCTACCACACTTTTTCCTTCCATTCAACTATCCATTAATATCCTTGGATACAGCACTCTGAACAGCCAGCTTCTGTAGCAATGACATTTTGTGGCTTACCCTCCTTGTGGACTGTGTCAATGACTGCCTTCTGGACATCGGTCAAGTCAGCAGTCTTCCCCATGAAGACACGCTTAGGAAGCCTTTGCAGGTGTTTTTTGTTAATTATTCTAATTTACTAACTTTTGGGTTTTCATTGGCTGTAAGCCATAATCGTCAGCATTAGCAGAAATAAACACTTGAAGTAGATCACTGTAATGACTCTATATAATATATAAGTTGCACATTTTGTATTGAAGAGTTGAAATAAATTAACTTTTTGATATTCTAATTTAGTGACAAGCACTTGTAGTTTACTTGAAAAACTGGTAAAAAATTCCGTGTGGTGAAATTGCAAAAAAAGTGCAATTCCACAATTGTTTTTTGGGGTTATTTATTTACCATGTTCACTATATAGTAAAACTGATCTCATAATATGATTCCTCAGGTCAGTACAAGTACGCAGATACTAAACATTTATAGGGTTTTGTTTTTTTTAATTAATGCGGTAAAACAAATTCCCAAATTGTAAGAAAAAAGTTTTTTGCTTATGTCGTTGTGTTTTCATTTTTCGGGATCTGGGACCGAGTAGGGCTTATATTTTGCAGATTCAGCTGACATTTTAATTGATACCATTTTGGGGTAGATACGATGTTTTGATCTCCTGTTATTGCATTTTGTTGCTATGTTGCGGAAGCCAAAAATAAATAACTCTGGCAATTTTGATTGTTTTATTCATTATGTTGTTTACTGATCTGATTAATTGTTTTCATATTTTGATAGATGAGATATTTATGAAAGCGGCGATACCAAATATGTGTATTTTTTAAATTGTTTTATTTTTCAAGAGGCAAATGGGGGGGGGGGTGATTTGAACTTTTGTGGGGGTTTTTTTCACATTTTTGAAAACTGTTTGTTTCAAATTTTTACTGAATCCAATAGTTCCCATAGGAGACTTGAAGCTGCGTACGTCTGATCGCTTGTGCTACACATAGCAGGGTGATAACTTGTCTGATTTGCACAGATTGTTAAAAAAGTATATGCTGGTTATAAAAAAAAGATGATAGAGCATGCAAAGCTTTGCAGCTTCCTTTATTTGGTAGGTTTGCACAGCTAGAGATCAGTCAGTGACATCCGTGCCGGTGTCTGTCCCCCCTACTCCTGCTTCGCTAGTCTGGTCAAGCAGAGTGACTGCTCAGTTAACCCTATTTTATTACTGGGACTATGGGGTTAATCCTGTTAGTTTTTGTTTCTGCCTGCTGTCAGCAGTGTGTGGGGCTGTTCACTATATAGACCCCCGAGAGTCAGTTCCCACTGACAGTCAGTGTTTGTGCTACCCGGCTTTACCTGTATTCTATACATCTGTTATATCATGCTGATTTATACTGTTTCCTGACGTTGGCTAGTTTATTGACATCTCTCTTGGCTGACAATGTTGTAGCTCCTGGACCTCTTGATTGTGACCCGGCTACCTTACTACACTTCGTGTCATTTTGCGCCACCAAACAGCAGGTGACTCTATGGCCGTAGACCAGGGACCCCTGTGTAAGTCCAGGTACCTGTACAGGGGTTAAAGAGTAAAGGCCAGAGCAACCCCTGGGTTCTGGAAAAAAGAGTAGCAAGCTCCTGGGCTGTTCATGGTAGCCATTTTGGAGCTGCCAGGTTACCACGAACAGTGCCCACTTGACACAGTTAAGTCCACCACCAAAAATACCCATTATGGGAAAGTGGGCATCAGGTCTGAGCCAAGGAGAAATAAAGGAAGGTGACCTGACCTGTCACATTTGACGTCATGTGGTTGGATAGCTGTGCCTACCTCGCTTGAGAACAAGGTGGTACCAACTGCACTGTGTAGAGAAGGCAAGTATGATGTTTTGGGAATTCTTTTGCTGGGTAAAATTAAGACCTGGCATTCATATGTGCTGTTACTTTGACACTTGCCACCTACTTGAACATTGTTGCAGGCCAATTATACCCCTCCATGGCAGTGGTGTTTCTAATGGCATTGGCCTTTGTTAAATGGATAATACCCCCCTTCCACACTGGAAAAGCTGCTCAGGAATAGAGATGAGCAAATATGTTCGGCTCTTTTCTTATTCGGGAAGCTACAGCGCTTACCGAATAAACAGCAAACGGAACCCAGATACCTGGATCGCGCCTGCGGATCAGCTGTTCGGCTCCGCAGCTGCATGTGCCGCGGCTGTTTCACTGTCACAGCACATGTATGGAGAGCCCAACAAACATGCTCTCCATGCATGTATTGTGACTGTGACACAGCCGCGGCACATGCAGCTGCGGAGCCGAACAGCTGATCCGCAGGCGCAATCCAGGTATCTGGGTTCCCTTTGCTGTTTATTCGGTAAGCGCTGTAGCTTCCCGAATAAGAAAAGAGCCGAACATATTCGCTCATCTCTACTCAGGAATGGTTTGAGGAGAATAAAAAATTATTCAAGCTGTTGACTTGGCCTCTAAATTTCTCACATCTTTTTGATCAATCTGCTGGATGTGCTGGAAAACCAAGTCCACTTCACGATGGATGTACCTCACAATTTTCAGGACTGAAATGATCTACCGATAGTGTCTTCATACCAGACACCAAAGAATGATTGGTATTATGGAGTGTTGTAGAGCTGTTTAGGTGTCATATGACTGATTGATGTGTATCTGAGTAAGGGATTAGGCTGTGCTGGCACATCTGCAATACTAATATTTCTTCAATTTGGTATTTCAAACTTTATAAACAAAAAATAGTCCCTCTGATGCAGGATAATAAAAAACTCACAAAGAAAAATCATGATAAAAACTTACATTCTGAGGCACCAATCATAACTTACTTCATGCCAAAATTTATGACAATTCTTTTGTGTTAGAAGGATGCCCTGAAAATAAGTTGATCACAGGGTGTTCTGCAGCTGGGACTCCAACTGATCAGCTATAAATTTGCAAATAGCAAGGCCTGTGGTGCCACCACAGGGCATTAAGAGTATTGCACAGTTCCCATCAAAATTAATAGGTAGTTAATGCATACTTAGGCTGCCGTCACACTAGCAGTATTTGGTCAGTATTTTACATCAGTATTTGTAAGCCAAAACCAGGAGTGGGTGATAAATGCAGAAGTGGTGACGTTTTTCTATTATACTTTTCCTCTAATTGTTCCACTCCTGGTTTTGGCTTACGAATATTGATGTAAAATACTGACCAAATACTGATAGTGTGACGGCAGCCTTATGCTGTGTTCCCCAGATACAAGGACACCATTAAAGCCACTCTCCACTTTGACTCATAGATGGATTTTTTTTTTTTAAAGGGCTTCCCCTTATAGGTAAACAATAACAAAATATGGAGAAACAGGTCATTGTCCAAGGCATTAGTTCAGCCAGTAGAAACGTGGATAGTGAAATAATAATACTATCACTTTGTGTCATTTCTCTTAATTATGGGACATGCTGTGGCACACCATCCCTTTTTTTAATTTAAATGTTAGTCTCTGCCCACTATGGATGAGTTTATGAATAAGGATCCATATGTGATCCGAAATGTGTAAGCTGCAGAATTTTTAATTTTTTAATAATGTGGATTATCCATATATTTTTATTTTGTTATTAACCCCTTACCGACATTGGGCGTAATAGTATGCTGATGTCAGACTCACTCTCTATGATGTGGGCTCTGGCCGTGAGCACACATCTTTCCCCGGACATGTTAGCTGTTTTGAACAGCTGACATGTGCCCGCAATAGCCGCGGGTGGAATCGCGATCCACCTGCGGTTATTAACTAGTTAAATAACATAGTAACATAGTAACATATTCAGCAAGGCCAAAAAAAAACATTTGTCCATCCAGTCCAGCCTATATTCTGTCACGATCCATGTTTGGATCTGTGGCATATCTGGTTTTCCTCTGATTAAAACCTTTTTTTCCTTTCTGGTCATTGGGGGTTAAAGCAGTTTTCTCCCCCACAGCGGCTGCTGGTGTTATTACATTGTTTTGCTGCTGGGTCAGCTGATCTTGGTGGTGACCACTCCCACCATCCTTCATAAGGTCACCTGGTGCATCATCTGACTGTTGGTTATACAGGTCCTTCTGGAGATCAACCAAGCAGGTGGAAGGAGTTTTCTGAGTGCAGTGGTTCTTCTGCTGAATATTCATACCTGGTGCATTACTCTGCTGTACTGTGCATTGCTGCAGAGAAAGCTAAGTGTTGTTTGCTTATACCTTGTTTGTCTAAACTTTCCCTTTGTGTTTTATTAGTGCAGCGGTGGGACCAGTGCTCTCACTAGCCAACGACGTTTGGTAGAGCGGCTTAGTATACATTTTTTGCAAAAAACATATCAACCAAATACCCTGTCTTTTCCATCTTTTTACTAGCACTTGCTGTTCACTGTGATTTTTTTGAAACAGAGTGTTTTTGATTTTACTGTGCTTTTTTGTGTTTTCAAGTCTCTTGGTGGTGTGAACATGTCTCTACAGGCTTGTTCACTGTGCGCACGGCTCATGTGTTCCTGTTTTACATAATTGTTTTCTTATGTCCTCAAGACTGGGGAGGCCTCCACCCCTTTTTTTTTTTTGAGCCGTGTGCACAAGAGCTGTTCTATCCAGCGTGTCCACATTGGACATTTCCTCTCTGAACCCTGCTCATAAAGGTATTGTACAGATGACCAGGTTTTTAAATACATCATACAGGGATTACACACATCAGTTAGGACTGCTCTGATACGGGTATACCTTGACGTTTGGTAGAGCGACTCAGTATACTTTTTTTGCAAAAAACGTATCAACCAAATATCCAGTGAGGACGGACTAGGCCGCAGGCCTTTGAGGGAGGACGACATGACAGGGTTGAATGGGCCTATAGGGGGTGAGCAAAAAGGTGGGGGCGATAATATGGAGTGAGCTGGAGGAATCATTTGAATTGGGGATTACGGATTGGCTGAGGGCAAAGTAGGCAAGAAGGTGGGGGCGATAAAGGGGGGTTGATTATAAAAGGAGGCACCCATTTTAGAGGAGCAACCATTTTGGTGCCCCTCTGAGTAGATAGCAAGCTCCCACCCACCCTCCCCTTTTTAAATAAGGTACTCCTTGTTTTGGTTCACGGTTTAAGAATTTTAGGATTATTTTAGTGTAGGTAGCGAGGGGCAGATTTTGTGATGTTAAAAGTGTATTAATTATGTTTTGTCGCGGCAGCGAGGCGGGGGGGGGAAAGAGGTCCTCGAAGTTGGTGGTGATTAAAAATGGCGGTTTGGAGGGGGGGGGGGATGTGTGAGATCCTGGACTCCCCCTAGTGTGGCTTAGAGAATAAAGGGTTATACAGTCAAGAAGACTGGGGACGTGGGATTTTGGTGGATATTGGCCGGGCGAGTCTTCAAGCGTCTCTGAGCTGGTGCGGCTGGGGGCAGGGACTCGACCTGGAGGCCAAATTAGAGAGATTTGATACGAGTTGGTTGACTCTTGGGGCTTCGAGGACCGCATTCCCTGGGGTTTCAATGTTAAATAACTGTTATGTTTAAATGTTAATAAAAATGGCTGCTGTGGCCAAATTTATCCAAACGAACGTTTTATGTGTAATTATTGGAACAGGGGGCCACGCAGGGCAGGTGAAAATTAGATACTAGTAATTAGGGTTATTGGTTAGTTTAAGCGAAACTCACAGGCATCATGAATACCTAATGTCATGTTTTTTACATCTTTGTACTAGCACTTGCTGTTCACTGTGATTTTTTTTGCAACAGTGTTTTTGGTTTTACTGTGCTTTTTTGTGTTTTCAATAAACCGCTTACAGTGCCTATTTAGGATGTTCTTAAACATTTCACATTTGTTATCTGTATTCTTATTTCTGAGGAGCTTGTCCCAGTCAACCAGATTAAGGGCATCTCAAAGCTGGTCAAACTTTGCCTTCCTAAAGTTCAGTGTTTTTGTGACTCCCTGACAAGTCCCCCTAGCGAAAGACAAGTGAAACTGTACAATATTGTGGTCGCTATTTCCTAGATGCCCGCGACCTGCAGATTTGTTATTCTGTCAGGTCTATTAGATAGTATTAGGTCTAAAAGTGCTGCTCCTCTGGTTGGATTCTGCACGAATTGTGAAAGATAATTTTTCATGGTAATTAGCAGAAACCTGTTGCCTTTATGGGTTTTGCAGGCCTCTGTTTCCGGGTTAATATCCAGATAGTTAAAGTCCCCCATAACAAGGACCTCATTATGGGTTGCAGCTTCATATATCTGCCTTAGGCTTCTTTCACACTTCAGTCGTTTGGCGTCAGTCACTTTCGACAAAGTGACGGATCGACGGATCCGTCACAATTGTTGAAAAAACGGATGTAACGGATCCGTTTTTTTGACGGATCCGTTACTCGGGGGTTGTATATACTTTTTGGAGCATGCACAATTGAAAAAAATCGAAAAAACGGATTGGGGCGACGGATCCGTCGAAATAACGGTCGCGACGGATCCGTCGCCCATAGGTGGCCATTCTATGGAATGACGGACGCGACGGATCCGTCGCAATCCGTCATTTCAACGGAGACAAAAAACGTTGCGATGACTGTCAATGTCTAGATGATGTCCGCTAAATTTTGACGGATCCGTCGCATGACGGATGGAACGGACGACAATCCGTCGCTAATGCAAGTCTATGGGGGAAAAAACGGATCCGTCGAAAAAAAAACGGACCCGTTTTTTGAGGAAAATGACGGTTTTAGACTGACGCCAAACAACTGAAGTGTGAAAGAGGCCTTAGTAGTAGAATTTCCATGATTTCTGTTATATTTGGGGGGTTGTAACAGACCCCAATGAGAATTTTGGGGGTGGAGAGAGCAAATGATGATCTAGGGGGAGAACAAATAATTTTGAGGGTGGGGGAGTAAATGATGTATTGAATGTGGGGTAGAGCAGTTGATAATGAATAGAGGGTGGGAGAGAAAGAAGACAAGACAATGAATTGGGGTGGGAGGGGCATGTAAATATAATGGGTTGGGGTTAGAGTGGGAGGTACATAGTGGGGGGCATTGAGGATGATGTGACTGGCAATGATTTGGGGGAAAGAGTACAGGTGCTAACCAATTTATATATTAAATGGGGAAAGTGGCTATTTATAGTTAGGGGGGCACAGTGGTGAATTATAATTTGAATGGTGGGTTGCATAATAACCAATTATATATTAATGGTGGGTGCATATCTATATTCAGATGTATAGTGTAGAAGAAAAGGAAAAAGTGGGGAATGTGCTCTGGAAGCGGTGCACTAGGTAGCTGTGTTATTTTATGCAGAGACGAGTCCTGGCTGGAAGAAGTGACAGCGGTCTGTGCTGGATGGAAAAGAAAAGCAAAGATGAAGGAATTCTGCTAGAGATGTCACTGGTGAGTCAGTGTGTTGCCTGTACACTGACACTATATACTGTATACTATATACAGAGCTCCTGTGTATAATGACACTGGTGATCATTGTATTACCTGTACACTGACACTGTGTACAGAGCTCCTGTGTATAATGTCACTGGTGATCCCTGTATTACCTGTACACTGACACTATATACAGAGCTCCTGTCTATAATGTCACTGGTTATCATTGTACTATTTGTACACTGACACTGTATACAGAGCTCCTGTGTATGTCACTGGTGATCCGTGTATTATTTAAAATATTTAAAAAAAAGTTCAAATCACCCCCCTTTCGCCCCATTCAAAATAAAACAATAAAAATAAAATCAAACATACAAATATTTGGTATCACCGTGTTCAGAATCGCCCCATCTATCCATAAAAAAGGATTGACTTGATCGCTAAACGGCGTAGCGACAAAAAAGTCAACACGCCAAAATTAAATTTTTTTTGGTCGCTGCGACATTGTATTAACAGGCGAACAAAAGATCAAATCTGCACCAAAATGATATAATTAAAAACATCAGCTCAGCACGCAAAAAATAAACTGTCACCCAACCCGTGATCACGAATCACGCTACGTATATTGGAAAATGGCACAATTTTTTTTTTTTGGGACAAGATTAAGATTTACTTAGATAAAAAAAGAACCTAGATATGTTTGGTGTCTATGAACTCGTAAAGATCCTTAAAATCATAATGGCAGGACAAATTTAGCATTTAGTGAACCTAGTAAAAAGCCAAACAAAAAACAAGTGTGGGATTGCACTTTTTTTGTAATTTCACCGCACTTGGAATTTTTTTCCCATTTTCTAGCACACGACATGCTAAAACCAATGCTGTTGTTCAAAAGTACAACTCATCCCGCAAAAAACAAGCCCTCACATGGCCATATTGACAGAAAAATAAGTTACTGTATGTCTCTGGGAAGAAAGGGAGCGAAAAACGAAAATGCAAATCCAAAAAAAGGTCAGTGAGTTAAGGGGTTAATGGTTATTTTTGATTTCTTTTTGTGGATTCTGGAACTTCTATTCGTATAGATTGCTACTTGCCTTTCAAGCTCAGTGTTAGTGAGCTTAGAAAATACTTGTAAATACATATTATTTTCTCCAAACTTGAATATCTATACATGACCAGCAAGTGTTAGTGAAACTTGATATCTTATGGAGATGACTAATTACACCAGTACGTTCCATGAGCTCTTCTCCTGACTTGTCATGTCTTTATGTGAATATTTTTCCCAATTTCACAGCCAACCTTCTCTATATTGGGAGCAGTGAGGAATCAGGGCTGGATTTACACATTTCTATGCCCTAGGCCAAAGCACATAATTCTGATTTATAATTTTCAATTTAATATGCAATAGTTTGTTTTAGAAACATATAAGTACTTAATGCAATCTTTATAATCTTTGAACCATTTTATATTTTTAATAACTACACTCCTTATGAAATTACATAACACTAAGGCTATGGTTGCATGTTGCGTATTTGCTTGCAGAAATTTCTGCAAGGTTTGTGCATCTCTTGACAGAAAAACACAGTGGAAAATACTTGCATTTTTATGCGTTTTTGTAAATCCATAGAGCTAAATAAAGATATATTATTAAAAAAAAAAAATTGTGACGTAATTTCCTTGTTCAACCTCTTCTTTCTCCATTGAAGACCATAATGTCATTACAAACCATGTTCAAATTTATAATGTTTACACACAAAGTAAGTATAGGTGAAAAAAAAAAAAAAAAAAAAAAATATATATATATATATATATATATATATATATAGCGGTTGGACAAAATAATGGAAACACCTAACGTTTTGGCATCATAATCTTCGAACATGTGATAAACATGCAAACCATGACATATGGTAATGTTTTGTAGTTGATTATTTGTGATATGTGTATGTAAATTAACTGTTTGCTTTGCATAATTGTAAGAACATTGATGAGAACCTGATACCAATGGCAGACCTCTCGGAGGTCAAATTGTTGGTACTCGTATGGCAGGCGCTAGTGTAACAGAAAGTGCCCGAATGCTTGGCGTGTCAAGAGGTACTGTCTCCAAAGTAATGACTGCGTTTGAAAGAGAAGGAAAAATGTCCGCAGCAAAGCACAGGTCCGGCCGAAAGTCAAAGTTGACTGAGGGAGACGTCAGACTCTAAAGCAAATTGTGAGAGAGGATCGCAAGACCACGGCTCCGAAAATCACTGCTGAGCTCAATGAACACCTACAGAACCCAGTTTCCAGGAAAACTGTTCGTCGGGAGCTGCACAAATCTGGATTCCACGGAAGAGCTGCAGTTAGAAAACCGCTGCTCTCAATGACAAATGTTTCCAAGCCTTTAGAGTGGTGTAGAAACCTCCAGAATTGGTCCCTCGAGCAGTGGAAACATGTGATATTCTCAGATGAATCATCGTTTACCCTATTTCCGAGCTCCGGCTGAGTGTACGTTTGGAGACAGCCGAAAGAAGCATTCCATCCAGATTGCCTTCTCCCAACCGTAAAACATGGTGAAGGTTCTGTGATGATCTGAGGTGCTATTTCGTGGAGATCCGCCGGCCCAATTATATCCCTTCATGGAAGAATTAACAGCCGAGATTATTTAGGCATTTTGGGCGACCAAGTGCATCCAATGGTTCAAGCACTGTTCCTGGAGGAGAACACCATCTTTCAGGATGATAATGCACCAATTCATACAGCTAGAATCTTTAAAGCAGGGCATGAGAAACATTCTAATGAAGTTGAGCATCTTATGTGGCCCCCACAATCCCCAGACCTCAACATTATTTAGCATTTATGGTCGATTTTTGAGATTCAAGTTAGACGTCGCTTTCCGCCTCCATCGTCGCTCAAAGAACTGGAGGGTGTTCTAACTGCAGAATGGGCTAAAATTCCTTTTGAAACAATTCACACCTTGTATGAATCCATACCTCGGAGAATTGAGGCTGTAATCGCCGCAAAAGGTGGACCTACACCATATTAAACTAACTTTTGTTGATGCTTCCAGGTGTTTCCATTATTTTGTCCATCCCCTGTATGTGTGTATATATATATATATATATATATATATATATATATTACAGACCAAAAATTTGGACACACCTTCTCACTTAAAGATTTTTCTGTATTTTCATGACCATGACAATTGTACATTCACACCGAAGGCATCAAAACTATGAATTAACACATGTGGAACAAAAAAGTGTGAAACAACTGAAATTATTACTTATATTCTAGGTTCTTCAAAGTAGCCACCTTTTGCTTTGATGACTGCTTTGCACACTCTTGACATTCTCTTGATGAGCTTCAAGAGGTAGTCAACAGGAATGGTTTTCACTTCACAGGTGTGCCCTGTCAGGTTTAATAAGTGGGATTTCTTGCCTTATAAATAGGGTTGGGACCATCAGTTGTGTTGTGCAGAAGTCTGGTGGATACACAGCTGATAGTCCTACTGAATAGACTGTTAGAATTTGTATTATGGCAAGAAAAAAGCAGCTAAGTAAAGAAAAACGAGTGGCCATCATTACTTGAAGGTCAGTCAGTCCGAAAAATTGGGCAAACTTAGAAAGTGTCCCCAAGTGCAGTGGCAAAAACCATCAAGCGCTACAAAGAAACAGGCTCACATGAGGACCGCCCCAGGAAAGGAAGACCAAGAGTCACCTCTGCTTCTGAGGAAGTTTATCCAAGTCACCAGCCTCAGAAATCGCAGGTTAACAGCAGCTCAGATTAGAGACCTGGTCAATGCCACAAAGATTTCTAGCAGCAGACACATCTCTACAACTACTGTTAAGAGGAGAATTTGTGCAGCAGGCCTTCATGGTAAAATAGCTGCTAGGAAACCACTGCTAAAGACAGGTAACAAGCAGAAGAGACTTGTTTGGGCTAAAGAACACAAGGAATGGACATTAGACCAGTGGAAATCTGTGCTTTGGTCTGATGAGTCCAAATTTGAGATCTTTGGTTCCAACCACCGTGTCTTTGTGAGACGCAGAAAAGGTGAACGGATGGACTCTACATACCTGCTTCCCGCCATGAGGCATGGAGGAGGTGGTGTGATGGTGCTTTGCTGGTGACACTTTTGGGGATTTATCCAAAATTGAAGGCATACTGAACCAGCATGGCTACCACAGCATCTTGCAGCGGCATGCTATTCCATCTGGTTTAGTTGGACCATCATTAATTTTTCAACAGGACAATGACCCCAAACACACCTCCAGTCTGTGTAAGGGCTATTTGACCAAGAAGGAGAGTGATGGGGTGCTACGCCAGATGACCTGGCCTCCACAGTCACCAGACCTGAACCCAATCGAGATGGTTTGGGGTGAGCTGGACCGCAGAGTGAAGGCAAAAGGGCCAACAAGTGCTAAGCATCTCTGGGAACTCCTTCAAGATGGTTGGAAGACCATTCCCTGTGACTACCTCTTGAAGCTCATCAAGAGAATGCCAAGAGTGTGCAAAGCAGTCATCAAAGAAAAAGGTGGCTACTTTGAAGAACCTAGAATATAAGACATGTATTCAGTTGTAAAACAAAGTCAGTAAAAGGCAGATTCTTTAGGAGCGCTGGATAGGTAGCCCTAGTGAGGGGAGGGCGAACAGTCCCTCCGCAGCTCCAGCCGAACACCTCCGAAGGAGGACAAAAACAGTAAAAGGGTGAAACTCAAGTCAAAGGAGCGCCGAAAGGAGACTCTGAGACCAGAATAGGGTTTAAGCCACAACGCGTTTCAACGGAAATACCGTCTTCATCAGGTGACATTTATTGGTAACAATAAGGAGGCAGCATATAAATACAAAAGAACCAATCACAACACTATTACAATTTCATATGCAAATTATTTCAAACAACAGACACATATAACACAGCCTGTCACAAAATATCACCATGAACTTGTATTGAACACAATTGGAAACCTGCAAGGTAAATGCAATGAAATCCCCCCCCCAAAAAAAAGCAATATAAACAGAGCAATATAAAAAATTATAAAAATGAATAAATAAATAAAAATAAGAATAATGAAGGAAAATAAAAAATAAATAGAAGAAATAAAAAAAATTATCTGGTTTCTTTTTCTGACATAAGATTCAGTCTCTCGGGGGCCAAAGTGCCGAGCTTAAATATCCAAAAGCTTTCTTTGTTTATTAGGCTACTAAAAGGTCTGACACAGTGTCGGGTATGTGGTCAAAGATTGTTAGTTTGAGAGATTTTAAATTTTTTTTGGTGCATCATTAAAAAAATGCTTGGAGAGGCTATGCAAAAGAAAGCAGTTTCTAATGTTCTGGCGATGTTTATTCAACCTGACGTGCATGGTTTGCATGGTGTGGCCCAGATATTGTAGACCGCAACCACATTCAATCAAGTATAACACATAGGTGGATTGGCAGTTAACATGTGAATTAATTCTAAAAATGGTGCCTGTTGTGTTAGATTTAAATTCCCGTGCCCCGTTCACAATAGAGGTACAACAAACACACTTGGCATTTCCACATGCGAAGCAGCCAGAGTTCAAGGGTATCTGGGGGCCTGGGTGAACCGGGCCTATTACAGCATTACTAGGTGCAATATAATTGCGTAACACATGGTTCCTATGAAATATCGTTCTAGGGTGAGGAGGTATATGTTTCGAAAGTACTGGGTCTCCATTAAGGATAAACCAGTACTTTGAGAGAAGCTTCTTACTCATTCCATGAGATTGGTTGAAGGTAGTGATGAAACTCCACCTACCAAATGTGGTCTCAGGAGGGCGTGACTTCATATTTTTCTCATTGATTCTACTAATGCAATCTTTCTGAGTAAGAGATTTGGCTCTCACAAACGCGTTTGTACAGTGTATACATATACACTGCTCAAACAAATAAAGGGAACACTAAAATACCACATCCTAGATATCTCTGAAATATTCCAGTTGCAAATTTGTATTAATTGCATAGTGGAATGTGTTCAGAACAATAAAGCATAACAATTATCAATGTAAATCAAAATGAATATCCCATGGAGGTCTTGATTTGGAATGATACTCAAAATCAAAGTGGAAAATCAAATTACAGGCTAATCCAACTTCAGTAGAAATGCCTCATGACAAGGAAAAGATGCCCAGTATTGTATGTGGCCTCACGTGCCTGTATGACCTCTCTACTGTACAACTCCTGGGCATGCTCCTGATGAGGCGGCGTATGGTCTCCTGAGGGATCTCCTCCTAGACCTGGACTAAAGCATTCCCCAACTCCTGGACAGTCTGGTGCAATGTGATGTTGATGGATGGAGCGAGACATGTGCTCAATCGGATTCAGGTCTGGGGAATGGGCGGGCCAGTCCATAGCTTCAATGCCTTCATCTTGCAGGAACTTCTGACATACTCCAGCCACATGAGGTCTGGCATTGTCCTGCATTAGGAGGAACCCAGGGACAAACACACCAGCATATGGTCTCAATGGGTCTGAGGATCTCATCTCGCCTAGTCCCTGATGCCCTTGTCTCCTGCAAACAATCAAAAAATAAACCAACATATAATACTATCCTGTCCGACATAGTCCATTTAATACCGAGTGTCCCACGGCGATCTCACGTGTAGAACATTCACATCGTGAGATGTGACTGCTCCAACCGGCCTCAGGGAATTGACTGACAGGAGGGGATCGCTCCCACAGTGTATCACTGTGCTGCCGTGAGAGTTCACCGGAGTTCATCAGCTCTGGTGCTCTCACTTCTACCGCTGTGTGAGAACTTTCCCACGCAGCATTGCTGTAAGTGAGAGCATTGGAGCTGGTGAACTCCCTCGGCGGCTCAGTGATGTACTATGGGAGCGATCACCTCCTGTCAGTGTATCGCCGGAGGCCGGGTGAGATTGACATGAGACACTTGGTATTAAATGGACTACAGAGGAAAGGTAAGTATATGTTGGTTTATTATTTTTGATTGCTTGCAGGAGACACGGGCATCGGGGATTAGGTGTTCAGTGAGTATGTATTTTTTATGTGAATATGTATGTAATTATGTAAATGTTTTGATTTTTTTTTTTACAATTGAACAGAAGCGCAGGAAGATGAGACTAATCTCCCATCATCGGCTCATGCTGTCTCTGTAAAAGAGGCAGCCGGATGGGAGTAGTAGTCCCATCAGACGATGCCTAAGTACAATCACTATGGGCTGTTACACACACAGACACACACAGACAGATGCAGACAGACACACATATTCTCCGCTCACACACATATTCTCCGCCCACACACATTCTCCACCCACACACTCTTCCTCCTTCTGACATCATTTCCTTTGACAATTCTCATCATTTTTGGCAGCAAGTCTGCACCAAATATTCAGCAAATACGCAAACCTTTTTACATCTGCGTTTTTGCTGTGGATTTGACTGACTCAATTGAAGTCAATGAGTCAAAAATGTAGCAGAAGCGCAAAAAGAATTGACATTCTGCAGAAAATAAAACACAAATACGGACGGAAATTTACTGATCGTGTGCACAATACTTCAGGATTGTCATTGCATTACCTTGCATAAGTATTCCAATGCGTATTTGGACCGTTTACGCGAATAAGAAAGCGCCTCGAAAACGCATCAAAAATGCATCATGTGCACATAGCCTTACAGCTGTAAAAAACCTTTCCATCAAATTTCTTCAAGTCATCTTAAATACCTACTAGAATTTCTTCCTTTGCATGTTTGTCCATGAATAGGCTTCAATTTTTTTTTAATTCGACGGATCTTGTTAAATCTGCTTCATTGCAAAGAAATGCAGGGCATTCAACAAATTTTGCAGCATCATAGATCTTAAATGATCCTTCATTCTTTTCAGAGAAGAAATAGATCTTTCAGCCGATTAATTCATCAGTGTGCAGGCAAACATTCTTAATAAAATGTCAACGTTTGGATAAGCTGTTTGTAGTCCTTTTTCTCGTAGCCACTTGCAAACTGCTAAGGGGTTTTTAGACCCAATGTTGCAATCAGTTATGTGAAATTTCAGGTGGACAATTTAATCGCATAGAGTGGATTCCAAATCATCTTTGAAAATCAAAAGCAGGTTTTTTCCCTCTTATTTAAGTTCAGAAGTCAGTGACCAAGTTGGGCTTTATGAAATAGCGTCTTCGAAGCCACACATCAGATGTGGACCTCATATGTCAAATAGTATGTGAGACCTTAGCCTAAGGATTGGCCACCACTACTGGGCCAGTGCTTCATGTTTGCCCCCAGGATAAAATTTGCCAGCCAGCCCCTGATCAGTAGATATGTAGAAGTCAAGCAATATGAGTGTAATTAATCACTTAAAATCACTATTGTAAAGCCATATCTGGAATTTTTCTTTTAGCACGTGGTTTATGCTGAGTGTGTGAGAGAGATATAGCAAATGCTTTTTGCCTGTGACTGAGCAGGAAAGCACAAGCTGTAGAGATGGGCAATGTAAATGTACTGCTCAATTTATTGAATGTATAAGAAAAATGTGTAAATATTTGGCCATTATTTGTTCTGTATATACGCCCCCTGACTGCTGCGCCCTAGGCCATGGCCTAGGTTTTCCCTATGGGAATTCCTTCCTTGGCAGAAAAGACAATACACCAAAACTAAATAATGGACAGTACTATAGTACTGGAGCTGAATAGTCCTGGCAGGGCTCCAATTAAATATTTTCTATAGCAATGTTTCAAAAACTCACAGCTTTGTATCTCTCCTTTCTTTCTCTCTCTCTATATCTATATCTATATCTATATATATATACATATACAGTGAGGCAAAAAAGTATTTAGTCATTCAGCAATAGTGCAAGTTCCACTACTTAAAAAGATGAGAGGCGTCTGTAATTTACATCATAGGTAGACCTCAACTATGGGAGACAAAGTGAGACAAAAAAATCCAGAAAATCACATTGTCTGTTTTTTTAGCATTTTATTTGCATATTATGGTGGAAAATAAGTATTTGGTCAGAAACAAAATTTAATCTCAATACTTTGTAATATATCCTTTGTTGGCAATGACAGAGGTCAAACGTTTTCTGTAAGTCTTCACAAGGTTGCCACACACTGTTGTTGGTATGTTGGCCCATTCCTCCATGCAGATCTCCTCTAGAGCAGTGATGTTTTTGGCTTTTCGCTTGGCAACACGGACTTTCAACTCCCTCCAAAGGTTTTCTATAGGGTTGAGATCTGGAGACTGGCTAGGCCACTCCAGGACCTTGAAATGCTTCTTACGAAGCCACTCCTTCGTTGCCCTGGAGGTGTGCTTTGGATCATTGTCATGTTGAAAGACCCAGCCACGTTTCATCTTCAATGCCCTTGCTGATGGAAGGAGGTTTGCACTCAAAATCTCACGATACATGGCCCCATTCATTCTTTCATGTACCCGGATCAGTCGTCCTGGCCCCTTTGCAGAGAAACAGCCCCAAAGCATGATGTTTCCACCACCATGCTTTACAGTAGGTATGGTGTTTGATGGATGCAACTCAGTATTCTTTTTCCTCCAAACACGACAAGTTGTGTTTCTACCAAACAGTTCCAGTTTGGTTTCATCAGACCATAGGACATTCTCCCAAAACTCCTCTGGATCATCCAAATGCTCTCTAGCAAACTTCAGACGGGCCCGGACATGTACTGGCTTAAGCAGTGGGACACGTCTGTCACTGCAGGATCTGAGTCCATGGTGGCGTAGTGTGTTACTTATGGTAGGCCTTGTTACATTGGTCCCAGCTCTCTACAGTTCATTCACTAGGTCCCCCCGCGTGGTTCTGGGATTTTTGCTCACCGTTCTTGTGATCATTCTGACCCCACGGGGTGGCATTTTGCGTGGAGCCCCAGATCGAGGGAGATTATCAGTGGTCTTGAATGTCTTCCATTTTCTAATTATTGCTCCCACTGTTGATTTCTTCACTCCAAGCTGGTTGGCTATTGCAGATTCAGTCTTCCCAGCCTGGTGCAGGGCTACAATTTTGTTTCTGGTGTCCTTTGACAGCTCTTTGGTCTTCACCATAGTGGAGTTTGGAGTCAGACTGTTTGAGGGTGTGCACAGGTGTCTTTTTATACTGATAACAAGTTTAAACAGGTGCCATTACTACAGGTAATGAGTGGAGGAAAGAGGAGACTCTTAAAGAAGAAGTTACAGGTCTGTAAGAGCCAGAAATCTTGATTGTTTGTTTCTGACCAAATACTTATTTTCCACCATAATATGCAAATAAAATGATAAAAAAACAGACAATGTGATTTTCTGGATTTTTTTTTCTCAGTTTGTCTCCCATAGTTGAGGTCTACCTATGATGTAAATTACAGACGCCTCTCATCTTTTTAAGTGGTGGAACTTGCACTATTGCTGACTGACTAAATACTTTTTTGCCCCACTGTATATATATATATATATATATATATATATATATATATATATATATACTGCTCAAAAAAATAAAGGGAACACTTAAACAACAGAATATAACTCCAAGTAAATCGAACTTCTGTGAAATCAGACTGTCCACTTAGGAAGCAACGCTGTTTGACAATCAATGTCACATGCTGTTGTGCAAATGGAATAGACAACAGATGGAAATTATTGGCGATTATCAAGTCACACTCAATAAAGGAATGGTTCTGCAGGTGGGGACCACAGACAACATCTCAGTACCAATGCTTTCTAGCTGATGTTCTGATCACTTTTGAATGTTGGTTGTGCTTTCACACTCGTGGTAGCATGAGACAGACTCTACAACCGACACAAGTGGCTCAGGTAGTGCAGCTCATCCAGGATGGCACATCAATGTGAGCTGTGGCAAGAAGGTTTGCTGTGTCTGTTAGCGTAGTGTCCAGAGGCTGGAGGCGCTACCAGGAGACAGGCCAGCACACCAGGAGATGTGGAGGGGGCCATAGGAGGGCAACAACCCAGCAGCAGAACTGCTACCTCAGCCTTTGTGCAAGGAGGAACAGGAGGAACACTGCCAGAGCCCTGCAAAATGAACTCCAGCAGGCCACAAATGTGCATGTGTCTGCACAAATGGTTAGAAACAGACTCCATGAGGATGGTCTGAGTGATCACAGCCCAACACCGCATTTGCCAGAGAACACCAAGATTGGTAAATTTGCCACTGGTGCCCTGTGCTCTTCACAGATGAAAGCAGGTTCACACTGAGCACATGTGACAGACGTGATAGTCTGGAGACGCCGTGGAGAGCGATCTGCCTGCAGCATCCTTCAGCATGACCGATTTTGGCAGTGGGTCAGTAATTGTGTGGGGTGGCATTTCTTTGGAGGGCCGCACAGCCCTCCATGTGCTAGCCAGAGGTAGCCTGACTGCCATTAGGTACCAAGATGAGATCCTCAGACCCCTTGTGAGACCATATGCTGGTGCGGTTGGCCCTGGGTTCCTCCTAATGCAGGACAATGGCAGACCTCAGGTGGCTGTAGTGTGTCAGCAGTTCCTGCAAGAAGGCATTGAAGCTAGGGACTGGCCCGCCCGTTCCCCAGACCTGAATCCAATTGAACATATCTGGGACATCATGTCTCACACCAACCACCAACGTCACGTACCACAGACTGTCCAGGAGTTGGTGGATGCTTTAGTCCCGGTCTGGGAGAAGATCCCTCAGGAGAAAATCCGCCGCCTCATCAGTAGCATGCCCAGGCATTGTAGGGAGATCATACAGGCACGTGGAGGCCACACACTACTGAGCATCATTTCATTGACTTGAGGCATTTCCACTAAAGTTGGATCAGCCTGTAACTTCATTTTCCACTTTGATATTGAGCATCATTCCAACTTCAAACCTCCATGGGATATTGGTTGTGATTGACATTGATCATTTTTAGGTTTTATTGTTCTCAACACATTCCACTATGTAATGAATAAAGATTTACATCTGGAATATTTCATTCAGTGATTTCTAGGATGTGGGATTTTAGTGTTCCCTTTATTTTTTTGAGCAGTGTATATATACATATACACACACTATATAGGACCAAATATCCCTAGAACAGGTGATATCCTTGGTCTTGTCCATCAATATACCTTAGTTGTCACGACTTTGTTGTCGGGTGTCACAGGACCAGTGGCTCCTTCCCTGTTCCTAATGCTAGGGGTCCCCTGGTGCTCCCTGCTCCTCGGATTACTTCTGAAGATACTGGGGCCACGTACCTTGCCTCAACTCCTGAATCCACCCTCAGTCTGTACCTTTCCCCAACCATGGAAGAGGGGAGTAGTAATGCACCGTAATACACCAACCAGACTAACAAGGTAATAAGAACAGGGGTAATGAAAAATGCAAAACATACAAATATACTCACACATGTAACAGAGGAATGCTTCGGGGAGTGGAAGATGTGGTTAAACCAAAGTAGAAGAACAAAGGGAATTATCACACACTCAAAAACTAGCAACAGTTACAGATAAATCCACCAAACACCTTCTCCCATACTAACCAACAACAACCTCCAGCCATGTAGCATAAGCTATCTCTGACAATGAGTGCTAACTAGGACCCAGATTATATAGGAGATGAAAGTGGCTAACAGTGCACAGCTTAAAGCCTTAATGCTGCAGGAGTTCTCAACTGAGCATATTAACCCCTGCACTGCTGAAAGAAATTTACACTGTTTAATATGAAGGTGAAGTGCTTCAAGTCAGTGCAGGAGTAGGAGAAATCAGACGCTGCGCTCTTCTGGCTCCTCTCTGTCGCAATAAACCCATGACAGTGTTGTCAAACTCCTTTTTTAAAAATGTTTTTTGGACTTCTTTACCAAAAACGCTTTACATAAATAGCTCAGAGTACTAATATGAATAAATTAGCCACATTTACTTCAAAGTATTGTCCAGAAATTTCTGGACGGATTGGCAATTCCGATAGCACCTATTATTCCAGGGTAATGAATTAGGTCAGAATTATTTGTATTATAAATATTGCATATAAATATTTGTATTATAAATATTGCATGTTAATTAGTTTTATTTTTTTCACCATTTCACTTGCTCTATTTTAATACTCCCCACCTGAAATCATGTAGCTGCTAAGAAAAGCTGTGCTCTCTGCCTCCGGCTATCTGTAAATGTTGTGAATTAGGCCATAGAAGATAATCACTTTCCGTTATCCATCTGTGTCAGGTCTGAGCTAAGAAGAGATGTGAAAATAGAGTGTGAGGCAATACTAATCCTCTGACCCACAAGGTCTCTCATTAACATTAACCACCGCACTGGACCTGTTTCTGCAGAGTGATTCATGGCATGTGCTCTTCGGCAGGGTGCCAGCTAGCAGCTCATTGACAGCCTCATTAGCAATCATATCCTCATCCGGCATGTTTATCTTCATGTATTTTGCTAAAAGTATAAAATAGCATAATTCCATGCTCAACATATGATTATCATATATGGAAGGGGGTTCTCTATAAGTCTTAAAAAATGTGACATGGGGAAGTAGGAGACCAAATACTTTGGATACATAATAGGTAGAGGCAAAATCAAACCCCAGATCAATAAAGTGGATCCAAATCAGAACTGGCCAAACCACGTCAAAAAAGCAACTTAGGGCCTTTCTAGGAATTGTGGGGTACTACAGGAGGTTCATTCCAAACTTTGCCATGGTGGCTGCACCCCTGACAGACCTCCTTAAGAGGACAAAATCAGTGGCAATCAGAGGCTGAGATGGCCTTTGAAGAACTGAAAGTAGCTCTGTGTAAGCAGCCGGTCCTGGTTGCCCCATGTCTTTAAGAAGGAATTTTCATTCCAAACAGATGCCTAAGAAGTTGGATTAGGAGCTGTCATTTCTCAGGAAATTCATGAAGAGGAGCATACTGCTCTCTACCTGAATAGGAAAATGTCAGAATGTGAGAAATTATTGCATTGTAGAAAAGAAATGCTTGACCATAAAATGGGCAGTGGACACATTGTGATACCATCTCTTAGTGCAAAAATTTAAATAATTGTCAGACCATGCCCCATTTAGGTAGATGAGGGAGTAAAAGGGGAAAAATGCTCGTGTTACCAGCTGGTTCCTAGCCCTGCAGAATTTCCACTTCCTTGTGGAACATAGAGCTAAGAGTTACATGTTAATGCCGATGTCCTCTCAAGAACCCCATGTCTAGTGTAGCAGTAGAAGATGCCAAACCCATGGATTTAGGCAGAGGGGGAAGGTATGCAAGAAGTCTGTAGGACACCTAGTGGCCCCAGCATAAGGTGAAAACACAAAATAAATAGTCCATACTGGAGTGGGGGTTTGCCACTTGGGTTAGTGTACAGCACTTCATTCCTTAGCAAAGACAGTCAACACAGGAAGTTTCCACACCGTCACACACAGACACTGAATGAGACACTTGGTTTCCTTTTTATCTGCCATACCACTTCACCTTCACCAGGGTGGGGATATGTGAGCAGTAGTGTTGAGCGATACCGTCCGATACTTTAAAGTATCGGTATCGGAAAGTATCGGCCGATACCGGCAAAGTATCGGATCCAATCCGATACCGATACCCGATACCAATACAAGTCAATGGGACTCATGTATCGGACGGTATCCCTGATGGTTCCCAGGGTCTGAAGGAGAGGAAACTCTCCTTCAGGCCCTGGGAACCATATTAATGTGTAAAAGAGAGAATTAAAATAAAAAATATTGCTATACTCACCTCTCCGACGCAGCCTGCACCTTACCGAGGGAAGCGGCAGCGTTCTTTGTTTAAAATTCGCGCTTTTCTTTCCTTTACGTGAAGTCCCGGCTTGTGATTGGTCGCGTGCCGCCCATGTGGCCGGGACGCAACCAATCACAGCAAGCCGTGACGTAATTTCAGGTCCTTCAGGATTTTAAAATTACGTTCCGGCGTTGTGATTGGTTGCGTCGCAGTCACATGGGCGACGCAACCAATCACAGCAAGCCGTGACGTAATTTCAGGTCCTTCAGGATTTTAAAATTACGTCCCGGCTTTGTGATTGGTTGCGTCGCGGTCAACCAATCACAAGCCGGGAGGCTGGACACACGCGCATTTTAAAATGCGCGCTTGTCCAACCTCCCGTGACGTCCCGGCTTGTGATTGGTTGACCGCGAAGCAACCAATCACAAGCCGGGAGGCTGGACACGCGCGCATTTTAAAATGCGCGCTTGTCCAGCCTCCCGGCTTGTGATTGGTTGATCGCGACGCAACCAATCACAAGCCGGGACGTCACGGGAGGCTGGACAAGCGCGCATTTTAAAATGCGCGCGTGTCCAGCCTCCCGTGACGTCACGGCTTGTGATTGGTTGCGTCGCCCATGTGACTGCGACGCAACCAATCACAAAGCCGGGACGTAATTTTAAAATCCTTAAGGACCTGAAATTACATCACGGCTTGCTGTGATTGGTTGCGTCGCAGTCACATGGGCGACGCAACCAATCACAAAGCCGGGACTTCACGTAAGGAAAGAAAAGCGCGAATTTTAAACAAAGAACGCTGCCGCTTCCCTCGGTAAGGTGCAGGCTGCGTCGGAGAGGTGAGTATAGCAATATTTTTTATTTTAATTCTCTCTTTTACACATTTTTACATTAATGTTGTTTCGATACCGATACCCGATACCACAAAAGTATCGGATCTCGGTATCGGAATTCCGATACAGCAAATATCGGCCGATACCCGATACTTGCGGTATCCGAATGCTCAACACTAGTGAGCAGCCGATCTCACCCATCTCTTTGACAGCTCTTAAACCTGGCACTGGTTCGCACTATTAACTCTCAGCACTATACGTCCTGGAGCCTGCTTTCCCAAACCTTCATCGCCGGAGCTGCCAATCTCGATGCGATGATCCATATGTCCCCTTAATGACCTGTCCAGCAGCCATCTTGCAATATATATACAGTTAGGTCCACATATATTTGGACAGAGACAACATTTTTCTTATTTTGGTTATAGACATTACCACAATGAATTTTAAACAAAACAATTCAGATGCAGTTGAAGTTCAGACTTTCAGCTTTCATTTAAGGGTATCCACATTAAAATTGGATGAAGGGTTTAGGAGTTTCAGCTCCTTAACATGTGCCACCCTGTTTTTAAAGGGACCAAAAGTAATTGGACAGATTCAATAATTTTAAATAAAATGTTTTATTTTTAGTGCTTGGTTGAAAACCCTTTGTTGGCAATGACTGCCTGAAGTCTTGAACTCATGGACATCACCAGACGCTGTGTTACCTCCTTTTTGATGCTCTGCCAGGCCTTCACTGCGGTGGTTTTCAGTTGCTGTTTGTTTGTGGGCCTTTCTGTCTGAAGTTTAGTCTTTAACAAGTGAAATGCATGCTCAATTGGGTTGAGATCAGGTGACTGACTTGGCCATTCAGGAATATTACACTTCTTTGCTTTAATAAACTCCTGGGTTGCTTTGGCTTTATGTTTTGGGTCATTGTCCATCTGTAGTATGAAACGACGACCAATCAGTTTGGCTGCATTTGGCTGGATCTGAGCACACAGTGTGGGTCTGAATACCTCAGAATTCATTCGGCTGCTTCTGTCCTGTGTCACATCATCAATAAACACTAGTGACCCAGTGCCACTGGCAGCCATGCATGCCCAAGCCATCACACTGCCTCCGCCGTGTTTTACAGATGATGTGGTATTCTTTGGATCATGAGCTGTACCACGCCTTCGCCATACTTTTCTCTTTCCATCATTCTGGTAGAGGTTGATCTTGGTTTCATCTGTCCAAAAAATGTTCTTCCAGAACTGCGCTGGCTTTTTTAGATGTTTTTTAGCAAATTCCAGTCTAGCCTTTTTATTCTTGATGCTTATGAGTGGCTTGCACCGTGCAGTGAACCCTCTGTATTTACTTTCATGCAGTCTTCTCTTTATGGTAGCTTTGGATATTGATACGCCTACCTCCTGGAGAGTGTTGTTCACTTGGTTGGCTGTTGTGAAGGGGTTTCTCTTCACCATGGAGATTATTCTGCGATCATCCACCACTGTTGTTTTCCATGGGCGCCCAGGTCTTTTTGCATTGATGAGTTCACCAGTGCTTTCTTTCTTTCTCAGGATGTACCAAACTGTAGATTTTGCCACTCCTAATATTGTAGCAATTTCTCGGATGGGTTTTTTCTGTTTTCGCAGCTTAAGTATGGCTTGTTTCACCTGCATGGAGAGCTCCTTTGACCGCATGTTTACTTCACAGCAAAACCTTCCAAATGCAAACACCACACTTCAAATCAACTCCAGACCTTTTATCTGCTTAATTGAGAATGACATAATGAAGGGATTACCCACACCTGTCCATGAAATAGCCTTGGAGTCAATTGTCCAATTACTTTTGGTCCCTTTAAAAACAGGGTGGCACAGGTTAAGGAGTTGAAACTCCTAAACCCTTCATCCAATTTTAATGTGGATACCCTCAAATGAAAGCTGAAAGTCTGAACTTCAACTGCATCTGAATTGTTTTGTTTAAAATTCATTTTGGTAATGTCTATAACCAAAATGAGAAAAATGTTGTCTCTGTCCAAATATATATGGACCGAACTGTATATATATACACGGGTATATATATATATATATATATATATATATATATATATATATATATATATATATATATATATATAGTAAGATGGCTGCTGGACAGGTCCTTGAGGGGACTTATGTATCATCGAGGTTGGTAGCTCCGGTGATGAAGTGTTGGGAAAGCAGGCTCCAGCATGTATATTATACAGTAGGGGAAATAAGTATTTGATCCCTTGCTGATTTTGTAAGTTTGCCCACTGACAAAGACATGAATATTCTACAATTTTAAGGGTAGGTTAATTTTATTATTGAGAGATAGAATATCAAAAACAAAATCCAGAAAATCACACTGTATAAATTATATGCATTTATTTGCAGATATGGCCCTGAAAGGTGATTGCCGTATCTTATATTGGCCAAAACTGCTGACAGGTTCACTTTAAAGACTATAAAATCTTTTGATAAGGATTTTTTTAAATTTCTTATTCACCAGACATATTTCAATACAGATCAATTGTAATATAATAATAAACTGCTGTATAAAAAGTTCAATTTACAATATGTCTGTTTCTTCAGCATATCAGTAATTTTCCTGATCATCAACTTCTTTCAAACTCTCAGCAAGCATATTTTATTTATACAGCTCAGTATGTTGAGTCTCAAATGAGAGATAAAAAACTATTTGAAACATCCTTGTTATAGTGATTTATAATGCAGTTCTCCTAGAAAAGATTAATCTAAGACAGAAGAAAAATGGTCATTGTGTTCAATGATGAATGTCATCTCATAAATTTCCTTGCCACTCTAGGGAAATGTGAGGATTGCATGAAGCTATAGAAAGATGCCAGGTCTGAAAAGTTATATGAAAAATCGATAAATGGCCTATTGAAAATAAGTCCATAGGGTACTTCTAGCCTTGGGGTGAAATGCCCCCAAATGTACATATATGTATATGTACATTAATATAGTGACAGGGTCACTGGCACAGTGTATGAGGGGAGATATGTGTCTCTGTGCATAATGGCATCACTACTGTGAAACCAGGATATTTTCCTCCAGCACCCTATGTGTTGAGAGGGTTAAATTAAAGTTGCAGACATGGTCTGGTTTTATGTGGGCATCCATAAAGTGGGTGGGAGGGTGCCCACCATATCTCCCACTGCAGAGCCAACATTGTCAGGTGTGCTGACAGGACCTGGGATGATGTCAGAGTCATGTGACCATCATATGGTCTAGCTTAAAAAGCTTGACTTGAGAGTGAGTGTGTGTTGTATTTTGGAGAGAGCAAGTCTCGAAACGGTGACTCCAAGCGAAGGTGAAAACACCTGGTGGTCTGAGCAGGCGAATCCCTCAGACAAATGGACTTTGTCATATGTTATCTTTTTGCTTTACCGTTATGCCAGAAAAGATCTGTTTATTTTGCTGAACCTTGCTATGGTCTATGCTGTCCATAATAAGCCAGCAGATGATTTACTACAAGAAATGTTCCTGTGTCTACCTTGGGAAGCAGCTGAGTGTGTCAACCCCTTACAATATATATATTATATATAATCTCCCTCTCACAAGAATTCCTCATAGTTCCCCCACTGGTGTCCCAAAAATAGGTGGAGGGACAAGGATATCCAGTCCATATGCTGGAAAACAGGTTTTAACTGGGGAAGGAGAGAAGAGGATGAACCTTATCCAATGGGTGGGAAAAAAATACAATAGACTGGTGACATCATTTCCCCACACCTGAAACTAGAAATACCCCCTTCGGCTGGCCATAAATATCCGAGACCGACATGTGCTTGCACTCTTATTCTTTTTTGGCGCCATGACATCATGATGAGCACAGTGGCTGAGTGTCCACTTATTCCCTGATCCCCTTTAAACCCTCACTCAGCTCTACATACCCTTGCATTAACATTGCACTGCTATTAACCCCTTGATTTATATATAGGGACAGTTAGTTAGACAGTTAAGCCGGGTGAACTGCTTATTGGATGTATATGATTAGGTAAAGCGGGTGGTATATTATTAGGTAATTGTGGGTTTGAATGTGTGAGATTGTTTTTGCTATTACTGTATTAGTGTTGTAGTATTAATTATATGTGTGCATATACAGGTACAGATGAAGTTTACATACACTATATAAAAAGACACATACACGTATGCATGTTTTTCTCAATATCTGACATGAAATCAGAATAAATATTTCCATTTTAGGTCAGTTAGGATTACCATAATTATTAATATTTGCCAAATGCCAGAATATTGAACGAGAGATAATGTGTTAAGGCATTTTTATTATTTACTGCAAAGTCAAAGGTTTACATACACTAAGATTACTATGCCTGTAAACAATTCTGGACTGCCCATATGATGATGCCACGTGTTTGGACCCCTCTATTCTTGATAACCAGCCTTGTTGATGATTTCTCCGCCGATCAGAATCGGTGTTTGGCGCTCTGCCAAGCACTGTTCGGGTTCGCCCATCTCTATCCTCGGCTACTGCACCTGGCCATGCAGGAGCCGAGGATGAAACGTCCTTCTCAGCATGCGGCCCCAAACTTCTCTGTATGTGTAGGAGGGTGGTGCTGTTATGAACAGTAAGGAACATGCTGTTACTTTAAGAGACTGCCCCCTTGACCTGGCGTGATGGGATGTTTTTCTCCTCCCCTGCAATAGACTGTATAATGGACTGGACTGTGCAGATGGCAGGGGTGGAGCCTGAACTGTGTGTGTGAGCTGAGGCTGCTGCAGAGAGAACTTTGTGCTAATAGCTGCAAGAGAGAAGAACTGTGTCCTGATATAGCTGCAAGAGAGGACCCACAGCCTGTAACGGAGTGGATTTGTGAGATTGTATAAACTAGCTGGGTACAAATCCAAGAGATTAATAGTAAATAGCGATTGGATAAAATTAATTACGTTTTATCCAATCGCTATTTACTACGGATTTGTGAGATTGGACAGACTTTTCCGGGTGCAGCGAGGGTGGCTGTCCTGTGTTAGTTCGAGGATCCACTAAGATACCGAGAAAGGGATCTACAGTTTCCAGGAGCACCTCCAGGACCCAGAAGCAAGGAGAAGACCACGTTTCATGGAGCTAGCAGAGGGCCGTGCGCACCACCGTACTAGACTGCTAGGGGCCCCCCAGGACAGGATCTGAGTCCCCAACATCAGCGTGAGTTTGTTCCTGTTTTGTGCACATGTCATGGCCTAGTGTAGGCTTCAATAGTCAGAACATGGCAGCCGTGTGGCCTGCTTAGTAAAGGCCAGGGAGGTTATACGTAGAGTAGCATCATTCTTTGTTTATTGTTTGCATTTACTTGTGTAACATATGTTGAGTCTGTAACAGTTGGAGCACTGTGCTATTTTACAGACAAGCTAAAGAATATAGCTCTTGTAAATTATCTTTTGCCATTGCTTACCCCTGTTTGCATCTCCCTCATCCACTTCATTCCTTGCCTTCCTATAAATCTACCCTTTGTTGTTTGCACCTCATCTTGTGTACAGTAGTCTTCCTGCAGTGTGATGGTCCCCCGGCCATCGCCTCATATGCATCCGCATGTCATCGAAAATGGCTACGCGTGTCAGTGCCGACACTCGTGTCATAGGTTCGCCATCACGGTCCTAGTATGTCAATTTCTATGGTTTGTCTTCGGTTTACTTCAATATCGTACATAATGTGATACATTTATGTTGTCCGAAATTTTGTAAGTCTTTTTCAACAAAGGACTCATCTTAATGAGAAGGTCTGATTATATGCAATGTAGATATAACTTTGGAAGGACATTTATGGTTCTATCATATTAGAGTATTGTTCTTACAGAATTGTTTGAAAAACTTCCCATCTGAATGTTAGAGAGACAAGGGGGACAATACAAATAAAGTTATAAATAAAATAAATCTCCGCTTCTGGTTCTGTATTCACAATAAAAATCCAATATGCGGTTTCAGATCATCTATGTGGTTTTAATCTCAACTCGTTTCGAAGTTAACACACCATCAGGAGAACCGCATTGTGGTATTTTGAAATTCATGTTCTTGACACTAAAACAACCCAACTTAGATAAATAGAGCTGATTTTCAGCCTCAAAACATTTTGCAATGCATCTGCAGTGTATGAATGCAGCCTTTTACTGTATGGAGTAACAACCTTTTTTGTTTTGCATGCTTATTATAAATCAGTGCAGAAACCTGCCAATTTACATGTATTTGTCATGCTTTCCAATTGACACAGTAGACCTCAGCTACTCAATGGTTTAATCATAATCTTTCTGTTCAAAAGATGTATCCTTGCTGCTTGTTCTGTCGGGCCATTTGTTAGGTCTTGTTATGGAAGCCTGTCACTAATGATGACAAGGAAACGCATCACTGCTTGTAATACATATGATTTTCAGGCTTGGGTGCTTTACCAGAAAGACATTTTGCTATGCACTTTTCCTTTTCTGAAATGAGAAATGAAAATATGCAAATCCATTGGGGTTTTACTGCTAATTCAACAAAAAGTTGGAAACCTGGAACATTTTCTTAAGTGAATGAAATATCAACATTTTTCATTGTGGTAAGACACATGGAATTTAACAATTCTTGGTTATTTTGTTTTTCTTCTTTACCTGGGTGTAAGAGAGTGAACATTTTGCTCCAGGCTTTTATGGGAATATGTCAGGAGCTGAACTGTCACAAAGTCAATTACAACACTTCGAAGAATGGTAAACGCCAACTCCAAAATACTATCCTGACCACAAATAGATTTTGCCTCACTAGAAATAAACTGTAAACTTTATACAAATGAGGCCACAATCACACCAAGGGCATTACAGTTTAGGAAAGTGCATTGATTAATTTACGTCTTTCATCTCCACTATAGAACTGTTAGCAGCACTGAACAGTTGTCGAGCAAATCCGTAGAGATATTTCTGGGGAGGGAAAAATGCATACAATCAATGTGTAAAGGAGTGGAAAAGCTGCCCACACTCCCCCTTGAAGGTCTTGCGATTTTATAATGCTTTGCTATGTTTAAAATGTTGGTATGTCTATTTTCTGTCCAGAAACAATGAGTTAGCAGCAGACAGGATTATTAGTTGGAGACCAGCCCAGGATGGGAGGAGGGAAATGGGCACACAGGAATCCAATTTACTGATTCCTAGCAGATAGTGGTAACCATTGAGATGTGTCATTTCTTGCAGGCTTGTATGGAAAATGTGTTGTGTGTGAAGACAAGGAAACACATATTGGATAGTTCGTTCTGAAGACAAGCAAAGAATAAGTGGCAACAGGAATTCTGGAGTTTAGGCAGAATGTCTATTAAAAATAAAGAGTAGGATGAGTTCCTTATTGCAGCCAAAGAAGCCTAAGTAAACAGACGATACATCGCTCAGGTGAGCAGCAGGACAAAGTCCTAAAGAGGACTAAGCTGAAGGAAGTATTCCTAATATCAGGTAGTAAAGATGTAAACAAATAATATCTGTTCTAGAGAAGAAGCAAGAATGTCGCCATACTGGGACATGATTTCTCCTATGGAGAGCTGAAAATGCAGTGGCGCACAGCTAGGAGTGTGTTCCCCTCATTGAATGGACTTTGAGGGTACTAGTGAGGAGGTCTACTGATGAACCTCAACCAATGATATCCTCACAAATAAATTAAAGGTAGCTGGGTACATCTCAACCGCAATCCTCACAGGGGAAGATGAATCTTCCCGTAATGGTTTGCTCGACTGTTGTAACATGTAATGTACCACCCAGGATCAAAGCCACGGGCCAAGTAAATTCAGAGCCCAAGGACAGAACTGCAATAGGAGCAGTAACTCTGCGGTGCCTTAACTCACTGGGTGTGAGACCCCACTTGAGTTATTAGCACATTGCAATGACTAAGAACCGCAAGGTTTGAAACGCGTCTGCCCCTATACATTAACCCCTTCTGGGAGCTGGTGACATATATGCTGTATGCCATTTTGAAAATAATTTTTCAATAAACTTTGGTTTTTGTGAGACAAGTGGAGCCCTTTCCTTAATCAATTGCTATTCTTGCTGCACCGCAGACTTTCCGTGCTCTGGTCTTGGACATCACATGGGTGAGCTGACCTTCCTATTATCTATGTTTTTATTAGCACATTTGCACGCACTTAACTTTCATCCTTTTAAGCATGCACCTTAATGACAAGATTTTGGCTAGGATGAGATATTTTTAAGTTTCCCGGTCAATAGTCCAGTCAGGTTTTCACTGTAAAACCTCTACCATTTATTTTGTTTCAGTGTGTGTCATCCTTGCACTCTGTATCCTTTTAATAAGCATTTTTCAGGTAGTTCCTTCCTGAACGGTTTGGGGTGGGGGATGTGGCCTTCAGGTTCCACTCCCCTTTTGCAAACTCCTTTATTTCTTCATACAGGAGGAGAGCCAATCTAGACTGAGATACTAGCTCCGCTTGGGTGGAAGCCCAAATGGATGCTGGGAGGAAAACCTGCAGTTCCTAAGTTTTGGCGATGGGAAGCCACTGGTCCCTGACTCTTGCTGTGGCCTTCTGGTCTGGATAGTTGGAGAAAGGAGGATTGGAGTCTTTTCTCCCTTGGGAGCAGGCTTCAATCCTTATATATTATTTCTAAACACTCTTTTTCGGTGATTACTTTGTATCTCTGTTCATACTGCACCCACACACACAAATGATACACCATTTGAAAGGTAAACTTGCCCCCTTCAGCAAGAAAATAGCCAAACAAACCACACATCCACAATGTGATCACAAAATACAGTTTAAACATTAATTTTCATAAACCTGCAGTAATAAAAAATGACCTATAGATGGCACCACACTACCCCAAAGCACACTACCACAAAGCTGCTTGCAGACATCACAAACAAATCCTAACATTTGCCTTTGGGGCTTTTCAGCTTGCCGAACTCCTTGCCCAACCGATTTCAGGCACATTGGAGAATTGTACACTTCACTGCAGGTGAGTCACATATGCAAACACATTTGTAAACATGCACTGCCTATTCAATTGCACACTTGCTCCGTTTATACTGCACCAACACACACAAATGATACACCGTTTCCAAGGTCAAATTACCTGCAGGTAGCATTTGCCTTTTTGGTCTTTCCAGCTTGCCGAAGTGCTTGCCCAGCCAATGTCTGGCAAATTCGAGGAATGCACACTTCACTGCAGGTGAGTCACATATGCAAACACATTTGTAAACATTTACTGCTTTTTCGGTGATTACTTCGCCCCACACACACACAAATAATACACCATTTGAAAGGTAAACTTGCCCCCTTCACAAAGAAAAGACACAAACAAACCACACATTTAAGACTTGATCAGTAAATACAGTTTAACCATACATTTTCAGAAACCTGCAGAAAAAAACACTAACCTGCAGGTGGCACCACAACCTCATGTTGCTCCGTTTATACTCCACTGACACACACAAAACCACACATTCACGATTTGATCAATAAATACAGCTTAAACATTCATTTTCAGAAGCCTGCAGAAAAAAACACCACAACCTCAAGCATTTTTTTAGCCTCTACTTATCAAACCAATTTATTGTATTACCATCCTACATATATAAATACCTATATGTGTTCATCATCTCATTAAATACATTAACATTTGACCAGCTTGATTTTCCTGAAATTGCCTGAGCAATTTTGCATGGGCCAACTAGTATACTGAATTTGTGTGCACTTTTTTATGGCGCTGTTCACTTTTTAAGTAAACTCAAGTAGAGAGCACAATTTTAGGCTAACAACATATATTATTGTAGAGAATTGGTACACCTGTAGCATTCCAAGTGCTCTCTGTGCGTGTTGCACTATTTAATTTCTTCTTGATGTTCCAGTAATACTTCCAACCCTGCACCTGCCATAAATCCCAATGGTCCTATTGTGCATGGACGCTCACCTTCCAATTTAATTTGAGATTCTGGTGTTTTCAAAAAATGTTTAAACAAATGAATTTTGCGTATGGATTTAAACAAATCTATCCTGAATTCAGTGAAATCAAAATCATTAGGAATGCAATAGTTGAGACCCTTTGCCAGTAATGATAAATGCGCATTATTTAATGTATGGTCAGTCAAATTCAGCACGTGAGATTCATGAAGTTCTCTTAATGCTTCTGCCTCCACGAGACTTGTTTCCGTTTGCGGTCCTGGACGAATCCTCCTCTTCTTGCCTCCTCGGCGCGTCCGCCTCCGCCTAAAGGGAACCCCGCATCTTGTACTTCCAATATTCCTTGGCCTTCTAGTGAACTCACTGAGGCTGCTGCCCCCTCACTTTGACTCGAATCAGATTCAGTAGTAACATAGTCCCTCCTCTGATGTGTGATACGTTTCCTGAATCTTCTTCTGTACTGACCAGATCTTTTTATAGATGGTAGATAACCGCCACGAAGGTCTGAGAACATGTAGTGCGATAGGACAAGTGGCCCTTTAGAGATCAGATTAAGGACATATTTTAGACGGCTACACCGAACGAGGACTGAGAATGGATTCAATTCGGTCTATGCTCCTCCCACTTGGCTTTGTTTCTAAGACATGTCTCTCTACATTCCTGTAGGAGCTTTGAGCATATTCACAATAGTGGGCTAAGAGAAGCATAGAAAATTAGGTTGTCAACTTAGGTAGCGGTAGTTTGAGTTAATAGTAACCAGAACGGGATAGTATAGTGCCAAAATATGGTGAGCAGTTAGGTATATACGCACAAAATGTACACAAATATATATAGATAAAATATTGATGCATGCTTAAGTACTAGGGTATTTTTTTCACCTTGTTTTTAATTAATAACACATGATTTTATATGTTTTTATGTTCTGTGCCGTGAATGGACGGTGCGGCGCAGAGGGAGGTGCATGACATATGCACCTTACTTAGGGCGTCACATCCGTCCATTCAATGAACCCATAGAAGCACCTGGTCGGTGCGAAACGGCCGTCGTTCGGCTCTCACACATCCTGTAATACACACCCCCGTGCCGTGAAGATGGATGTTTAATAAAGTCACCTGCAAAGAGATCGGTGAGTGCGGCCTTTATTTCTACTGTTTTATCGCTCAGACTAAATGTTTATGGTGACATTCTCTCCTATAAGTAACACTTCAAGGGGAGAATATCTCTATACATATGGAGCAAGTCACCTATAACAACTAAGAGATAGCATCGTAAATATTCTATCTCTGATTAGAAGATTTGTGGGCAGCCATGGAGAATCCAATCAAGGACTCCATATCTTTGAAATGTGCAAATAGCATTACGTTTATGATAGACTCCTCTTTCCAACCAGATTATATTTTTTATCTTTCATTGTAGTTCTCCTATACATGGAGATTGCATGTCTAACCAATGAAATGTAAGATGTTTAAGTGCTTTAAATAAGGTACCAAAGATACCTGTGAATAGGGGCGTCAGGATTAACTCCATCTTCAAATAATCCCAATATTCATATATGGGTATCTGTTAACAATTTCACTCCATACACCCTTTCAATCAAGGAAAATGGGCCTATCTGTCTACAGTCCCACATCATATGCATGAAATGTGCCTCATCAATCCCACACCTAAGGCATTGCATCAATGGCGATATCCTATCTTCTGTAAAAAGCTTGGAGTTTTGGATATTCTGTGAATTAAATATAGTTGAGAGAGTCTTTGGGCCTCCCGTATTTTTCTGACCATAAGATGCACTTTTTTTCCTCCAAATTTGGGAGGAAAGTGTGGGTGCGTCTTATGGTAGGGATGTAGCATGTGGGGAGGGGGGCAGCAGCAAGTGGGATCGCACTGTTATCCCACTTCAGGAGGCAGAAAAATGTCCCCACTGCCGGGAATCAGTGCTGGAGAAACCATGTGGTCCCGATGATTAAGTGCAGTGAATATTCATTAGCTACTCCCCGCCCACCTATCAGCTGAGCGGTGAGCCGGGAGCAGCAAATGAATACTGTACTTAAGCAGGGACACACATGGTTTCCTCAGTGCTGATTCCTGCAGCAGCTGGGGAGATCCATGTGTCAGGGGAGGAGGAGGCAGCAACAGCAGGGTCCGGGGGAGAGGAGATTGCTGCCTACCTTCCTGGGCTGGAGCTGAGTGCTGTGCAGTGTGCACAAGGAGGACCTGTGATGATGTCAGAAGTGGGCGGGCTGGAGCATCACATGGCAGCACAGAGCCCTCCCTCTTCTTGACATCATCACAGGTCCTTCAGACTCCAACACTAGAATCTGCTGGCTTCCATTACCTGTGCTGTGGAAAAGCAACAAGAGGGAGGGCTCTGTGTGTGCAGTCATGGGATGCTTTTACCTCACTACAGGCTGGCTGCCACAATTAAGAGGTTAGTCTTTACAAAACACAATAAAGCACTCTGCCACTCCTTTAGTGAACTATAACTCCCAGCATGTCATAGGATCTGCAGGACATGCTGGGAGTTATAGTTCTCCCATGGGATTTTAAAGCAGCACTCCAGTGTTATTTTGCAGTGCTGGAGTGGTGCTTTCAATATAAGCCCTGTGCCCCCATTCTTATACTCACCCTCCAGCATCTTCATATAGTAACTTCACAGACACCACACTGGTCCCGCAGCTTCCAACATAATAACATACTATTATATATAATAACACCACATATAATAGTATGTTATTAAATATTTTACCATTTTTTTTGCTTCAAATATTTTTTTCCCTATTTTCTACCTCTAAAACCTGGGTGCGCCTTATAGTCCGGTGCGTCTTATAGTCCGAAAAATACGGTAATTTGGGAACAGTTTCTAGAATCTCTCTCCATTGCTCCATTGACATAAGGCCTACATCCGCCTCCCATTGCTTTAACTGGTAGGGAGTGATTATCCAGTTGGGATGACAATAGGCACTTATATATGGTAAAAATTAAAACCACTTGTATGACATGTAGAAGCAATAGTAATTATTAGGGGATGATGTTGTATACTAAGGTCCATCAGACCCGATTGAGCTGAAAGAGCATGTCAGATTTGTAGGTATTGGTAAAAAGTGTTATACTATAAATTGAATTCCTCTTGGAGCTGTTGAAAACTTGTAAGGACTGAGTTTGTGTCATGACTGTTGTTAGGTGTCTTGCGACCAGGGGCTCCTTCCCTATCCATAATGCTAGGGGTGCCCTAGCTTGCCCTGGTTCCCGGATTACTTCTGATGGTTTGTAGCGCCCGTGTCTCTGCCCGCAGTCCTTCTCACCCTGCAGAGACACCAACGTACTCACCACCAAGGTGTAATACTATTGTAGGAACTCGAGGATTCCGGTATCGTGGGGCAATGAACAGAGATGGGTTTCTTTAGTGCAAATAGTGTATTTGTACAACAGCAATAACACCCAAAACAATATACTGATAACCCGCAGTGACCTGCAATGAAACAAGTCCTTGAAACATATACAGCAAATCGGCAGAGTTCCTAAGACAGAGTCCTCGGCAAGGTGATCAAAAAGTGAGTGTGACAGGTGACGTGGTGCAGATCCAAAACACTTTCGGTGCAGAAAGAGTCAAATCCAGGTATGTAGTAAACACAGGGAAGTCCAGAACAAGTCCACAGGTTAATCCCAGGTGTGACATGAACACGGGTAAGTCCAGAAACAAGTTCACATTAAAGTATTATACTGGTGTAGATTCCAGCAGCAGTATAATGGACTGTGCAGGTGCGAGCGGTCATGTGATTGTGCTTGATTTTAACTTATGTTTTTATTATTTTAGATTTATATTCACGTTTTGGCCGGTGTTGGTCTCCGCCTCCACATCGTCTTGCTCTGCCTATGAAGTTTGAGATGCAGCCATGATCTATTTGCATGCATCTATTTGCATGCTATGATTTTGGAATAATTGTATAACAATATTACTTAATTTATGTATATGCAGGTGAATTGGGATATACACGTCATGTTTGACTAGACAAAGTTGACACATTCTATTACATGCAATTTTGAATTCCCTATATGGGCTCTATGATAACAATATGGATTGTGCATGTATTCCATTCAGTAAACTGTTAATGTGTGGTCTAAATGCAATATGGTGGCTACTATGTGCCCAGGGCATGCTATTGATATGACGTAGGTACCCTTGCAGTCCCGATTAAAGATCGCTACTTGAATCTAGTCATGTTGGGTATCATTTACCACGTTCCATCGGCTAGGATGCTTTCTATTTGGCAGAAGTAGACACTGTGACGATAGGTAGGCGGAGCTAATGGGGGCGCGACCATGTATGCGCCCGCACCTGGCCCCGGCACGCTGTGCGTCTCTTGGCGTCTCTTGTGGGGAGGTTGTCATGGTATCCCGTGTCAGCACCTCTGCTTGATGCCGACGCTGCATGGCGTTCCGGGTAGTCATGGTAGCGGGCGCGTCACTTCTGGTGTGCATCACCGCTACTTCCGGTCTGGTGGTTATTTTAACTCGACACTTCTTTGCACACATACATGTCCCCTGACGAAGGGTAACTTCTAGGTAACTTTCCCAGAGATGTTTTTCCTTGATAGAGAATGTGTGGTCAATGCCGCACAGTGTTCTAGCAGCAGACACATCTCTACAACAACTGTTAAGAGGAGACTTTGTGCAGCAGGCCTTCATGGTAAAATAGCTGCTAGGAAAAAACTGCTAAGGACAGGCAACAAGCAGAAAAGACTTGTTTGGGCTAAAGAACACAAGGAATGGACATTAGACCAGTGGAAATCTGTGCTTTGGTCTGATGAGTCCAAATTTGAGATCTTTGGTTCCAACCACCGTGTCTTTGTGCGACGCAGAAAAGGTGAACGGATGGACTCTACATACCTGGTTCCCACCATGAAGCATGGAGGAGGAGGTGTGATGGTGTGGGGGTGCTTTGCTGGTGACACTGTTGGGGATTTTTTGAAAATTGAAGGCATACTAAACCAGCATGGCTACCACAGCATCTTGCAGCGGCATGCTATTCCTTCCGGTTTGCGTTTAGTTGGACCATCATTTATTTTTCAACAGGACAATGACCCCAAACACACCTCCAGGCTGTGTAAGGGCTATTTGACCAATAAGGAGAGTGGTGGGGTGCTACGCCAGATGACCTGGCCTCCAGAGTCACCAGACCTGAACCCAATCGAGATGGTTTGGGGTGAGCTGGACCGCAGAGTGAAGGCAAAAGGGCCAACAAGTGCTAAGCATCTCTGGGAACTCCTTCAAGATTGTTGGAAGACCATTCCCAGAGACTACCTCTTGAAGCTCATCAAGAGAATGCCAAGAGTGTGCAAAGCAGTCATCAAAGCAAAAGGTGGCTACTTTGAAGAACCTAGAATATAAGACATAATTTCAGTTGTTTCACACTTTTTTGTTAAGTATATAATTCCACATGTGTTAATTCATAGTTTTGATGCCTTCAGTGTGAATGTACAATTTTCATAGTCATGAAAATACAGAAAAATCTTTAAATGAGAAGGTGTGTCCAAACTTTTGGTCTGTATTGTATGTCTATAAATTCTTTTGCTAACTCTTCTTTGCTTTCAGGTCCAAAGTTTCTGCTGGAACAGAAGGGAAGTGAATGTTTATAGGAAGTCTTCAGCATCCAGGATCCGGATGATGATCCAGGTGTTCGCTCCGAGGTCAAAGATGGGTTTCCTTTGGTTTATCTCAGGAACTGACTTAAAGACATTCATTTATCTTGTTTAAAGTTGTTATTTTTGCATTGCATGCATGTTTGGTTTCATTTTCTAGGTTGTTGGACTTTATTTCAAAAACACTAGTATAGTGAGATCCCTTACAGAATTTCAGATGGGGAGTGTGCTGTTCCATGTAAGTTGTGCTCTTCAGTTTCTGTGTATTGTTTTTATGCTGTCTATGCTGTTATATTTTAGTCTGCTACCACTTAATGGCATTTTTCCATATGGCAGCTCGTTATTCTTTAATTTTATGGGCACGCCTTTCACATCCGGATCAAGGGTCACATCATCTTCTTCCTGCTGGCAGCCATTTCATTTTAGTCTGCTTGCTGTTGTGAGAGGACACGCTTGAACCGGGCTTAGGAAGGTATCAGTCTTTCAACCTCTTGCTGCTCACTCTCTGTCACAAACACACTTGCTGTACTTGGCTCAACTCTGGAGAAGATACTGTATAACCATCTTACGCTGTATGTCCAGATTTACAAATAAACAAGTCTGGATTGCACAATCCCTGGTGCGCATCATCTCTCCAGATGCTGAACAACATTGGTCCTGTCTGCCCTGTATCGAGGAAACGGAGGTATGAATCTCTCACAGCACCTATTAGTCAACAACACCTCCAATCACCTCATGTGGGGACAGAACACTGAGGAGGGAGAAAAGAGCGATTCTCCTCCTCCTCTGCAGGGATGGATAGTGATTGGTGGAGGGAACTGTTGCTGAGCTGCCTCCACCAATCACATACCTGTCCCTGCACACTATTTAATGTTGCAACTACGGTACTCACAAGTCTGAGATCCTTTTAAAAAAAGGTGAGCAAACAACCTCCATCATCCTTCAGAATATACTGTATCAATGCGTATATTCTAAATGATGATGGGGGTTCTAGACATATTTAGTGTAAATATACTCTGCAATGTAGTGTCCAAAGTGTCTATTGCAAATGTGACTACCATCTCCCTCATCTTTCAGTATACAGTAAGTGGGTGTATTCCTGAGGATGAGGGGGTGGTAGTCACAATATACAGTACTGCAGGCATTGTACTGTAATTCACAGATCCCCATAACAGAGCGTCATCCACAGATATTTTTGTATTTTATTAAAGGTTTTTGCACACTACTTGGCTCAAAATATTTTTTTTCTTATTTTCATCTCTAAAATCTAGGTGCGTCTTATAATGAGGTGCGTCTTATAAGGCAAAAATACGGTATATATTTATACTGATCTTGTGCAAATAAAACCCTATTATTATATTAGATATATTGGATATTAGAAACTGTCCTTTGTTCTTTATTTAGGGGATATTGATTTAATCTTTGTTCATCTTGGTATAATTTTTTCTCTATACTTTTGTATATACTTTCAATATATTTTTTTGATCTTGAATGTAATTTTTGTTCAAAAATATTTTCCATTTTTTTATATTTCCATTTCAGATGAAGGTCAATATCAGCCAAAACGTCATATTTTGTATATACAACTGGTTGCTGACGCAAAATAAAGTTTTAGTCACTTTACGTTGGAGTGCCAAGTTCTGTGTTTACTGAGTTAGCTGTTCTGTGAATTCTGCCGAATTATTATTATTATTATGGGTTGCATTGTGTTTTGAGTCAATAGGCTGTACCTTCAGTTGCTGGCATCCAGTTGTGCATTATGCTGTGAACTGTTACTAGGTGTCTTCCATTTGTGGTTAGTACCACCAAGCTCTGTGTTTCACATGTGACTAATAAGCTGTAAACCTCAGCTCAGAAATGTAACCACCAAGCTCTGTACCTTAATTTTGTTCTGTAACTACATAGTTTGGTGCCTCTATACCGAGTTAACCGCCAAGTTTATCCCCTCATTAAAAGACTATAACCACTAAGGTTTGCTGATTAAAGCCAGATGTGTCTGTTTCACTGTGTCATCTTTGAGCAAAGCACCATGTTGTGGTCAAAGGCCGCCTATTAAAACTTACCTCCTCACATAGCCATTAGTTGCCTTTTTTCTGGCAATCCAATAGTCAATAGAATAAATCCACATTTATCAAACGCTGATGGTCTATCTTATAGTTAGGCCATCAATGTTTAAGTCTTGGAATTCCCTTTTAGGCGTTTTATTTTTGATTTTTATTCATTTTCTTTAGACTTATAGAACAAGATTCACATTTGCACTATAACTATTTCCAAACAAAATTCTATATTCCCTACATATTTCACTCATACACTCACTTCGCTGTTTTAAAGTTGTGGAACATCAATGGATAAAGAAGGGCATGTGCATTAATATTCAATTTATTTTGCAAAAATATCTGTAATGTTCTCGAGGGCTGTACAAGTTCCTCCTACAGTACTTTTGAAAATGTAGCTTCCATCAATGAAATGGGACAAAGCTTGAAATTTGGGGATTTTGAAAAACCTCCATATCTACTGTATAGTAAAGTATACAGAATTACAGAAGACCTCTCATGGTAAGATTACATTTTTTGTGCTTTTGTTTGGGACAGTATCACTTATTACATAGAGCTGGTGCAAGCCCTTTTTATTCTCAAGAACACTGGGCAATCTGGTTAACATTTTTGGTGATGTGACTTTTCTCTGACAAATCATGAAATATAAATGTTGTATATTACATGCTGCAAAATCAGTTTAACATGACATCGTAACAAGGGATGTACACAAAATAAGGGTCATTGGAAATTTTGCAGAAGACATTATGTAGTGATAAAGTCCGCAATATAAAGCTTTGAAACTCTAGATTGCACAAAAATTTGGCAACTTTTTAAAGTTGAAATACTCTACAATTCTGGCATAACCGCTTTGTTAAATTGAGGCCCTACTGATTACAGTAACCAAGCTGTTCACATTTTGATCTTAGTTTGTAATTTAGTCCAAAATAGAAATAGAAATTGTGACTGACTATCTCCAGCTTCATTAGTAATACTTTAAGATAATTCACTAGTAGATTTTCATCCTGAGTGGAGTTATATTGGGAGCATGGGAATCAATGGATTCTCAGATCTGGACCCCAAAAATTAGAATCGTATGACATATCCTACTCATTTGCCGTAACACTACATAATGCTTATCACAATCCCAGCTTGATCTTCTATGATGGGAAATGAAGATACTTAGCAATAATTGCTTGTAAATATCTAAGCGGTTTTACAATTTTGTAACCAATATTATCATATGTGTATTACAGCAGAGAATTATTGAATTATTCACCGTTGATACTTCCTTGAATTTTGATAACATGTGTTACACTTTCTAACAGGGAATTATGATGGGAAAATCTATTTCCATAGATCTGTGAAAAGCCACCTCTTGCTATACATCAAGATAGATGAATCTGCCAGCTCGGGCTAATGTTTAGAAATATCACAATGACAGCATGGTAGCAGGTTTGGATATTGGCAGGCTATGTGTTGCCAGTGCTCCTTCCAAGAAGTGTCTTATATTAAGACCAACTGCTATTGCGTTACGGAAGGGGTAATGATACGTTCCGTGCCATCAGAACAGTTACATATTTCATCTTAGCATGGCAGTGTTTTAGGACTATGGTAAGGATGACATACCATTCTTTCATACAGCAATTCTAAGATGGAAAACAATTCCATCAACCATTTTCATTTTTATCATGGAATGAGAATGCAGGATTGATATTGGTGTCCAAGATTGTTGCATTTGTCATGAAAACAATTCAACATGTTAATCTGTCAGATAAAGAGAAACCAGAGAGTTATTTAGATTAGAAAGGGATCCCAATGTAATGTCAGATTAAAATATCAATACAATAGAAGGCAATTTGTCTGTGAAATGTTCTGAACATGTAAATCTCTCTGATTATTAGAAATTGGATTGCACTGATTTATGTTAGTAAAGATAAAAGGATAACCTTTCAGTGGACAATGGAACAATTACTCTACCTCAAAGATCAATTTGGGTACCGTATATTTCGGACTATAAAATGCGCCGGACCGTAAGACGTACCTAGGTTTTAGAGGAGGAAATTAGAAAAAAAAATGAAGCAAAAAATGTTGTCAATTCTGTACTTAATATCCCTTATCCTGGTATATATGGTCCCCTCATCCCCATCCTTTTATGCATGGCTCCCTCATCCCTATCCTGGCATGCATGGCCCCCTTATCCCTATCCTGGTATGCATGGCCCCCTTATCCCTATCCTGGTAGGAATGGTCCCCCTCATCCCTATCTTGGCAGAAATGGGCCCCCTCATCCCTATCTTGGGAGGAATGGTCCCCCTCATCCCTATCCTGGTATGCATGGCCCCATCCTTATCCTGGTATGATTGGCCCCATCCTTGTCCAGGTATGTATGGCCCCATCCTTATCCTGGTATGAATAACCCCATTCAATCCTGGTATGCATCGTCCCATCAGAAAACCTTTTAAAAAAAAACAATAAACCATTACACTTATCTTCCCGGCACTCCCTTGCAGAGTCTTGTTCCAATGCCAGCAGCTGTGTTATGCTTGTAAGCAGTGAATGGCAGGGATGTCATGCACTGCTTACAAGCCGAAGGACAGCTGCCGGAATACTCACTGCTTTCCACACTGGGACTATGTGTGTGAGTATTCAGTGTCAGCTGGAGCAACTTGCTTCCTGCAGCTGCCGGCGGTCACATGTCCCCTACTAAAGTGAATGAATATTCATCGCATTCCATGCCCATGGGAGTGGAATGCAGTGAATATTTATTTATCTTAAGTAACGGGCACACGTGACCGCTGGCAGCTACAGGAATGCTCTGGCTGACACTGTGCTCGCTACAAAATAGCAATGAATACTCACTGCCCTCCACACATATAGTCCCTGCGTGCAGAGTAGTGAGTATTCTGGCAGCTGTCCTTCAGCTTGTAAGCAGTACATGACTTCCCTGCCATGCACTGCTTACAAGTTACAACATAAACCGGCAAAAAACGTGGATAATTTCCACCCTGCTGTTTAAATTGAAAACCAGGCAGGTTTGTGGATGAATAACTTGGTGGTTTATTCACAACCTGAGTCACAATCTCAACGCGTTTTGAAGTCTACCATGGACTTTTTCTTCAGGAGATGATATGATTTATATGATCTCCTGAAGAAGAATTCCATGGTTGACTTCGAAATGCGTTGAGATTGTGAATAAACCACCAAGTTATTCATCCACAAACCTGCCTGGTTTTCAATTTAAACAGCAGCGCAGAAATTATCCACATTTTTCCCAGTTTATGTATTACCTGTCGGTCACTAGTTTGACCTGTGGATCTCTGCGGCAGCTGTCGACGATTTTACATGCTCCCGTATATAATATATCAGGTGAGTGCAATCTGGTTATAGCCTCTAATGCCTCTATTGGATAAGACCCTATTTGGTGCTTTTCTCTCCTACAGTGTGAATTATGCGCTGCTTACAAGCATACAGCAACTGCTGACATCGGAACAAGATGCTGCGAGGGAGCGCCAGGAAGGTAAGTCTACTACTTTTTTTAAATGTTTTTCTGATGGGGCCATGCATACCAGGATGGGCATAGGGGTCACTCTTACCAGGACAAGGATGGGCCATGCATACCAGGATAAGGATGGGGCCATTCATACTAGGACGGGGATGGGGTCCAATCATACCAGGATGCTATTAAAGAGAAATGAATAATCATTGCCTTCCACACCCATTGGCGTGGAATGCAGTTAATATTCATTTCAGTGGGCACAGAGTTAGCTGTAGCTGCTAGCTCCTGCTTCCTGTGACCAGCTGCAATGCCGCTGCCACTGCCGCTGCCCCACCTCCCCACCAGAGCCAGTACATCCAGACTATAAGATGCACCCCCTATTTTCCTCCACATTTTTGGAGGAAAAAAGTGTGTCTTATAGTCTGAAAAATATGGTATTTACATTATGCTAGAGCCAAAACACCTATTTTTGGTGTTTTGAAGTACAGAATTAAAAGAAAAGCTCCCCCTTAAACAATAGATAGCTATTGGCCAAACATTTGACAGTTATCTCTCCCTAGTTTCCCATACATACAGGAACCTTCAATTGATTGGTACTGTGCTCTCTATGAGAGAGTCGCGGCTAGACTCCTCTCGCAGTGGCTATCTTCCAGAGATCCAAAGGATCCACCGTCAGAAATCGAATGTGTCGGATGATGTCGGGTGAGAGTCAGGAGGTGCCCATGCACATGAGATGGTCTACCAATCCTGCCAATATCAATATTAATGTGTATGAGGTGGAGCCTTAAGGTTAATCATTTGTCAGGCAGTGGCTGAGCTAGTCAGATAATGCCTGTAATCTAGGTCCTATGCATTATGGCATTATGTTTGTTTAAATGGAATTTGTTTGCCAGAAATTAACCTATTGTTTAAAGGGAACCTGTCACCCCCCAGGGCCAATTAAAGTAAAATAGCCACCTTCAGCAGCAGGGCCGCCATCAGGGCATTACAGCCATAACTGGCGTATGGGGCCCGGCGGGCAGAGGGGGCTCGCATCGGGCCCCGTCTAATCTGCTCACCGGGCCCCCCCTGCAGGCGCTGCGGACTTGTGAGGACTATCCCGTGGTGCTCAGCAGGGAAGTACTACAACACACAGGCGCTGGTAGGAAGGCCACTGATTTCCACCTTTAAAGGGAACTCTGGATGTGCCTTCGGACTGGCCGGTCTCAGCCAGCCCTGTTAGCAGTGCTCTGGATTGCGGATGCCGAAGCCTTCAGTAAAAAGGTAAAGAGACTGCAACCCTGTGTCCTCGTTATTTACTGTGACCTACACCGTCACCTACATCTTTAATTGGGCGCCCCTTAGCAGGGCCACGGACCGGGTCAGGTCACCGTGACATCCCCAGAACCGAGAGAGACCCGGTACCGAGTACCCCGCTGCCCTGCGTTTGGGGGCCGCTCCAACTTGGCATCACGAACAGGATCTACTTAAGCCTGAAGAATCAGGTCATGTGTGCCTTAGAACTGTGACTGGATTGTGCTGAATCGTGATTTATTGCAAAGACTGTGTATTGCTATTTGCCGCCAAAATCCGCCATTGCCGCGCCGTGTGGGGCACGAGGGGAGGAGCCATAGCTTTGTGGGTGGAGCCGGCCGAAAAGAGAGCGGAACAAGAAGACGCGGTGAGGTGCTGATTCCAGAAGAGGAACCCCGACTTCCACCAGGTTAGCAGAGGGGAGGAGCGGCCATGTCTGATCCAGGAGGAGCGGAGGCGGCGGTCGCAGCCGCAGACTCGGGGGCACCTCCGGGCCCCGCAGTAGGCGCAGCCGCAGGCCTTGTACCACCGCCGGATTCTGCAGAGCTTGCCGCCCCCAGCAGCCAGCCGGATGCTGCCACAGCTACAGCAGCCATAATGCCCTTCTCCATGCCGTACCTACCTGGAGCAGCCTGGCTCCCGCGATACTCTGGAGAATCACATACATTAACTGAATTTAAAGAAGGGATCTGCAGCCTGCTTGAGTTTTATCCCCTGACAGAGCCTCAGAAAGTTCATATGATAACAGGCCAACTCTTTGGAGCGGCTCTGAGGGAAGTGAAGTCCTGGCCCGCCGTGGATAAGAGAACTGCGCAGCAGGTCTTTGCAAAGCTTAAAACCACCTTTGACACCCGCACCGCTACAGAAATTAAATTGACGTTCTATGGGTGCAAGCAGAGGCCGCAGGATAGCTTACGGGACTATGCCCTTAATCTCCAGGAGGCACTGCGGCCATCAAACAGAATGACCCAAACAGCATGCAAGATGAGGATAAACTCCTGAAAGAGCGGCTCATCGAGGGGCTCCTGTGCAGTCAGCAAAGGGCCCAACTGCACTTCCTGGCCATGCAGAATCCAGACCTGACTTTCGCGCAATTCAAAGATAAAGCCATCCAGGCGCTACAGGAGCGACAGCCCAGCCGTGCAGTACTTCCCAGGCGTCAAGCTCTCACGTACCACCAGGAGGTGGCGCCAGATGCCCCAATTGCCACCGAGGCCGATGCCCAGATTCTGGAGGATGATTCCCCTGCAGGACTATGCCTCCAGATGCAGGAGCTGACCAAGAGCGTTGCTGCCCTAGCCCGGACCGTACAGTCCCTACAGGAGGCCCCCAAGGAGAAGATCCAGCCGGCTTCCAGACCGGAGGATGTCCCCTGGCAGCGACAGAGGAGGATTCCGCCGACCAGAGGCAGGGACGACGATCGCTTTCATCGGGACGGACGACCTATCTGCCGCCGCTGCCACCAGGTGGGCCACCTTGCGAGGTACTGTCATTTAAACGAGCAACCCCTGGGGCAGAGGGCCAACCCCCAGGAGTAGGATGATCAGGCCCGCAAAATTGGAGAGCCAAGTACATTGGAGGGCGACCAGTTCTTCCCATAGTGATCGACTGTATCCCCATGAACGCTTTGCTGGACACCGGTTCTCAGGTGATGACTATGCCTTACATAATTTATAAACTTTATTGGGAGGATACCGACATTACTCGTGGCCCCGATGATGATTTCACCATAATAGCCAGTAATGGTCAGCCATTGCCACAAGTGGGGTACAAAGAGGTCACCATTAAAGTGGGCGGGTAGAATTGGAGGCCCAAGGGATTGCAATTGTTGGTAGATTGTGAGCCTTCGCGGGCAGGGTCCTCACTCCTCCTGTACTTGTATTGTTTAAGATTATTGTACTTGTTTTTATTATGTATACCCCTCCTCACTTGTAAAGCACCGTGGAATAAATGGCGCTATAACAATAAATAATAATAATAATATTGACCGACGTGAATGTAATCCCATGATGACCATTGGTACTAATGGCATAGAAAATTGTCTTGCAGAAGTTATTGTCCTGTTACAGCAGGTTGCAGAAACAGCTGGTTACAGTGAACAACGTGCCCTGCAGAAAGAAATCAGGGCTCTGATGCAAAGACAGCAGGTGGAGCTGACTGGCGGTGAGATTGGCCGTGTCACAGTGAGTGATTCAAACCCCATCGCAATACCCCCCAGGAGTGAAATGTTAATATGGTGTCGGGCAGCCATAGGCCTCAGGGGTAAAGACTATCAGGCTCTGGTAGAACCTGTATATTCAGATAATAGGCCTACCCTCCTGACAGCCAGAGGGGTGGTTGACGTCCGCAAGGGGAGGGTGCCAGTGCATGTTCTCAACTGTGGGAAGGAAGAAGTCCACTTAACCAAATATGCCACACTTGCCAAACTGTTTATTGTTAATAATAGTGTGATACAGGCACCCGGGCCCTTGGTCCCCTCCAATCCGGCGGAGAACAAAGGTTCTGCAGGGCAACTGAAAGATTGGTGTCGGGAATTGCATGTGGGCACTGACTCTACCCCACCTCACCAGAAACAGGGGGCCTACAGGGTGGTTCATCAGTATGAGCGGGTATTCAGCAAGCACCCCCTAGATTTTGGGCAGGTAAAAGGGATTCGACATCATATCCCCACAGGAGATCATCCACCCATAAAAGAGAGATACCGTCCTGTGCCCCCAGCTCATTATCAGAGTGCCAAGGACATGTTGCGAGAGATGAAGGAGGCTGGGGAAGTGAGAGACAGTTGTAGCCCCTGGGCAGCTCCGTTAGTCCTCGTTAGGAAGAAAGATGGCACCATGAGGATGTGTGTTGATTATAGGCAGCTAAATCGCATTACACATAAGGATGCATATCCACTGCCCAGGATAGAGGAGTCCTTGGCTGCTTTAAAGTCTGCTAACTACTTTTCTACCTTGGATCTCACCAGTGGGTACTGGCAGGTTCCCGTGGCAGAGGCGGACAAGGAAAAGACGGCCTTCACGACGCCGATGGGTCTCTGCGAGTTCAACTACATGTCCTTCGGGCTGTGCAACGCCCCGGGAATCTTCCAGAGGATGATGGAGAGCTGTCTGGGACACAAGAACTTTGAAACCGTGCTGCTTTATCTGGACGATGTCATTGTCTTCTCCAAGACCTATGAAGACCATCTGAAGCACCTGGCCGAGGTGTTTGAAGCCCTGTCCAACTTTGGCTTAAAGGTGAAACCGTCCAAATGCCATCTGCTAAAACCCAAAGTGCAGTACCTGGGCCATGTGGTGAGTGCTGAAGGAGTGGCCCCAGACCCCGACAAGGTTACTGTGATCAAACACTGGCCAAAGCCCAGCAACCTCCATGAAGTCCAGCAGTTCCTCTGGTTGGTAGGCTACTACAGGAGATTTATCAAGGATTTCACCAAGAAAGCCGCGCCCTTGCAAGACCTGTTGGTGGGCCAGTCCAAGAAGACCAAGTGTAGGAATACTCCATTTGACTGGAACGATGGACTGGAGGGATCCTTCTCTTGTTTAAAGTCGGCGCTAACGGGGGAAGAGGTACTGGCCTACCCTGAGTATGACCAACCATTTGTGCTGTACACGGACGCCAGCAACCTGGGGTTGGGAGCCGTGTTGTCCCAGGTCCAGAAAGGCAAGGAGAGGGTAATTGCTTACGCCAGCAGGAAGCTTCGTCCCACTGAAAGGAACCCTGACAACTATAGTTCCTTTAAGCTGGAGTTCCTCGCCATTGTTTGGGCAGTGACGGAGAGGTTCAAGCACTACCTGGCCTCAGCGAAATTCACCGTCTTCACGGATAATAATCCACTAACGCATTTGGACACAGCAAAACTCGGTGCCTTGGAACAGCGGTGGATGGCCCGGCTGTCCAATTACGACTTCACCATCAAGTACCGGGCAGGGCACAAGAATGCGAATGCCGATGCATTGTCCCGGATGCCCAACTTGCCAGAAACGGGGGAAGATCCGGAGGCACTTGAAGAGGTAGAGCTGCCCGCTTTCCATCACCCCAAGGCCACCCAGTGTTCCCATCATGTGAAGAAAAGGCGCAAGAACAAGCAGGACGCCACGCTGAATCCCCTGCCCCACCATGGATGGGCAGAAACCCAGGATGGTGACCCCGTGGTCCGTCGGGTGAAAGAGCTCCTGACGCAGGCAGGTTTGCATCCCGGCCCGGATGACCTACAAGAGACACAACAGCTGTGGAAGGGGAGAAGCAAACTGTTTATTCACGACGGTAAGCTGTGCCGGAGAAGCATCGACCCCCGCACCCACGAATTGGTATGGCAGATAGTGGTCCCAAGGCAAGATGCGCCAATGGTTCTGGGAGCGTACCACGATGGGGCAGGACACTTCGGATGGAGGAAGTTGGAGAGGCTACTCCGTGGGAGGTTCTACTGGATTGGCATGAAGAAAGCCATCGAGAAGTGGTATCGAGAGTGTGGCCCATGTAGCCTACGCAGGAGGGACCGTGACAGCCAACGGGCTCCCTTGCAGCCTATCATCACCAAACGGCCGCACGAACTGGTCGCGCTAGATCATGTGAAGCTAACACCTAGCCGGTCAGGCTATGTCTACGCTCTTACCATCGTGGATCACTACTCTAGATTCCTGGTAGTTGTGCCGGTCAAAGATCTAACGGCCAGGACAGCCGCCAAAACCTTCCAGCAGTACTTCTGTAGATCACATGTGTACCCGGAAAAGGTGCTGACTGACCAGGAGCCAGCATTTGAAGCGGAGGTGTTCCAGGAGTTCTGCAATCTGTACGGGTGTAAAAAGATCAGAACCACGCCGTACCATCCACAAACTAACGGGATGTGTGAGAAGATGAACCAAGTGGTAATCGACTTACTGAAGACCTTGCCTGTGGAGGAACGGAACTTGTGGCCAACAAAGTGGCCTGACTTGGTAGACATGTACAACCACATCCCAGTGAATTCCACCAACTGCACCCCAGCGTACCTGATGCGAGGAATATCTAGCAAGTTACCTGTTGATCTAGACATGGGGGTCCTAACCCCCGAAGATACCTCGCCAGATGCCGATTGGGATATGGAAAGGCAGCAAACGTACCGTCAAATACAGGAGTGCGTGGAAAGAAGTCCAAGCCAGACAAAAACAAGAGAGGGACTACACCCAGCATGCTCCTGCAATTCCCTTGTCACCCGGTGAGCAAGTACTCAAACGGAAGAGGAGATTACACAAGCTTGACGACAATGGGAAGCGGAACCGTATACCATCCTGCCATCTGATTTTGACAATACGAAGGTCTGTCTCATCAGCAAAGATGGAGGGGAAACCTCAACGGCAATATCCAGAGATCACCTTAAAATATGCCCTGATAAGTTGAGAGAAAAGGAAACAGATCCAAGAACCTCTCCACCTGTAGAAGAGGAGAAGATGATACACACTGTTCTTGGCGATTTTCCCCAGTCCTGGACTCAAATAAATCAAGCCATCGTGGTACCTGTCTTAACGTTTCGTCAACTGAAACCACCAGAGCTAAATGTGGTGTCAGATCATCCGGACCTGCAATCACAGCAGACCCCACCAGAGGATGCCATGCCAACCGTTGAACCGGCAAGTCCTCCCTCTGCTATCGGTGAATCTGCCATGCCCACCATTAGTAGCAGCAGTCCTGAGAGCTCCAGCATGCCAGTGCTACCCAGACTCACTAGAAGTGTAGCTAGAAGACAGTGCACTACACCAGCGATAGCAAGCATAGCGGGCCCTGTTAGGCCAATAGCAACCCCTGCACTGCGGAGGTCTACACGTAGCACCAAGAACCAAACTCCACTTTGCTACAAAACTTGGAGATATTAACGATAGTTGCTATTTGGTTGAAAATGTTTGTGTAAATATCTTTGTTACAGGTTTAAAAATGGACAATGGAGTAATGGACAGTGAATTGCTCCAAAACTTTCACGGGGACCCCTTTGTTTACCCGGGGTCCCTGCTGTTTCAAGGTTGCACCCACTGAACTGGGAGTCATGAACTGTGCATGACCAAACTTTCGCAACGTTCAAGTGTCCTCACCTCCCATAAAGGGAAGCACTGTTATATTTACTTGTTCATAGCATTTTCTTGTTCATAGCATTTCAAAATTTTGTATGTCTTTTGTTAACATGTATTGTTGTTCTTCTTTCCCCAGTCTGGGAGTACTGGATTTAACGGGGGGAGTGCAGCGCCCCAGAGTCTGGTCGTTGCAGTAACGTCGCTCTTCCTCCAGGGGGAGTGATGGTACGTCTGATTGCACTAAAAGAGTTCACCTTGCAGGTATCACAGACACACATTACACTTCACACTCCGGCCGCCAGGGGGAGCAAAAGGTCCTATCTACTAGGCCACTCCTCACACATGGGTAAAACTGGGGGTTGGATAGGAAGTTAGAGAGAAAGTAGCTGGGGAGAGTTCGAGAGAGGACCTGTCAGGGGTGGGATCCTGACAGCGGCCTAGCACAGACAGATCGTTACGGAGCCGTGCCTGTGCCTTATAGTGGCAGACTCCTAAGAAAGGACACGAAGCGAAGCATATTGTGGAGAAGTGAGAAATGGGATCACAGCACAAAGGAGATAGAACCAGAAGGAGTCGTGCCTCAAGATCAGCAACATCCTTCTGAGGAGCGTAGCCGGTGGCCGGAACGCCGAGGAAGTAATAGGCTCTACGTATTACTTTGAACTACGGCAGGGCAGTTAACTTAAGGTTGGCTGTCTCACCTTTACACCTAATGAAGACAACAGAGGCAATTGTGGGAGAGGGGCGTCTCTAGGGTCCCTATAAAATAACTCCAGGCCTACCCCGTCATACGGGTGCGTCCTATCCATATCATCTGGAGGGACGGAGAGAGAGAGAACAGAAACATACACGACAGTTGTGAGGACTATCCCGTGGTGATCAGCAGGGAAGTACTACAACACACAGGCGCTGGTAGGAAGGCCACTGATTTCCACCTGTAAAGGGAACTCTGGATGTGCCTTCGGACCGGTCGGTCTCAGCCAGCCCTGTTAGCAGTGCTCTGGATTGCGGATGCCGAAGCCTTCAGTAAAAAGGTAAAGAGACTGCAACCCTGTGTCCTCGTAATTTACTGCGACCTACACCATCACCTACATCTTTAACCCCTTCACCACCAAGGGTGGTTTGCACGTTAATGACCGGGCCAATTTTTACAATTCTGACCACTGTCCTTTTATGAGGTTATAACTCTGGAACGCTTCAACGGATCTTGGCGATTCTGACTCTGTTTTCTCGTGACATATTGTACTTCATGATAGTAGTAAAATTTCTTCGATATAACTTGCGTTTATTTGTGAAAAAAACGAATATTTGGCGAAAATTTTGAAAATTTCGCAATTTTCCAAGTTTTAATTTTTATGCCCTTAAATCACAGACATATGTCACGCAAAATACTTAATAAGTAACATTTCCCACATGTCTACTTTACATCAGCACAATTTTGGAAGCAAATTTTTTTTTTGTGACGGAGTTATAAGGGTTAAAAGTTGACCAGCAATTTCTCATTTTTACAACACCATTTTTTTTTAGAGACCACATCTCATTTGAAGTCATTTTGAGGGGTCTATATGATAGAAAATACCCAAGTGTGACACCATTCTAAAAACTGCACCCCTCAAGGTACTCAAAACCACTTTCAAGAAGTTTATTAACCCTTCAGGTGTTTCACAGGAATTTTTGGAATGTTTAAATAAAAATGAACATTTAACTTTTTTTCACACAAAATTTATTTCAGATCCAATTTGTTTTATTTTACCAAGGGTAACAGGAGAAAATAGACCCCAAAATGTGTTGTACAATTTGTCCTGAGTACGCTGATACCCAATATGTGGGGGTAATCCACTGTTTGGGCGCATGGCAGAGCTCGGAAGGAAAGGAGCGCCATTTGACTTTTCAATGCAAAATTGACTGGAATTGAGATGGGACGCCATGTTGCATTTGGAGAGCCCCTGATGTGCCTAAACATTGAAACCCCCCACAAGTGACACCATTTTGGAAAGTAGACCCCCTAAGGAACTTATCTAGATGTGTGGTGAGCACTTTGACCCAACAAGTGCTTCACAGAAGTTTATAATGCAGAGCGGTAAAAATAAAAAATCATATTTTTTCACAAAAATGATTTTTTCGCCCCCAATTTTTTATTTTCCCAAGGGTAAGAGAAGAAATTGGACCCCAAAAATTGTTGTGCAATTTGTCCTGAGTACGCTGATACCCCATATGTGGGTGTAAACCATTGTTTGGGCGCAGGGCAGAGCTCGGAAGGGAAGGAGCGCCATTTGACTTTTCAATGCAAAATTGACTGGAATTGAGATGGGACGCCATGTTGCATTTGGAGAGCCCCTGATGTGCCTAAACATTGAAACCCCCCACAAGTGACACCATTTTGGAAAGTAGACCCCCTAAGGAACTTATCGAGATTTGTGGTGAGCACTTTGACCCAACAAGTGCTTCACAGAAGTTTATAATGCAGAGCCGTAAAAATAAAAAATCATATTTTTTCACAAAAATGATCTTTTCGCCCCGATTTTTTTATTTCCCCAAGGGTAAGAGAAGAAATTAGAGCACAAAAGTTGTTGTGCAATTTGTCCTGAGTACGACGATACCCCATATGTGGGGGTAAACCACTGTTTGGGCGCATAGCAGAGCTCGGAAGGGAAGGAGCGCTATTTTACTTTTCAATGCAAAATTGACTGGAATTAAGATGGGATGCCATGTTGCGTTTGCAGAGCCCCTGATGTACCCAAACAGTACAAACCCCCCACAGGTGACCCCATATTGGAAACTAGACCCCCCAAGGAACTTATCTAGATGTGTTGTGAGAACTTTGAACCCCCAAGTGTTTCACTACAGTTTATAACGCAGAGCCGTGAAAATAAAAATTCTTTTTTTTTTTCACAAAAATGATTTTTTAGCCCCCAGTTTTGTATTTTCACAAGGGTATCAGGATAAATTGGACCTCAAAAGTTGTTGTCCAATTTGTCCTGAGTATGCTGATACCCCATATGTGGGGGGAACCACTGTTTGGGCGCATAACAGAGCTTGGAAGGGAAGGAGCGCCATTTGGAATGCAGACTTAAATGGATTGGTCTGCAGGCGTCACGTTGCATTTGCAGAGCCCCTGATGTACCCAAACAGTACAAACCCCCCACAAGTGACCCCATATTGGAAACTAGACCCCCCAAGGAACTTATCTAGATGTGTTGTGAGAACTTTGAACCCCCAAGTGTTTCACTACAGTTTATAACGCAGAGCCGTGAAAATAATTTTTTTTTTTTTTTCACAAAAATGATTTTTTAGCCCCCAGTTTTGTATTTTCACAAGGGTATCAGGATAAATTGGACCTCAAAAGTTGTTGTCCAATTTGTCATGAGTATGCTGATACCCCATATGTGGGGGGGAACCACTGTTTGGGCGCATAACAGAGCTCGGAAGGGAAGGAGCGCCATTTGGAATGCAGACTTAAATGGATTGGTCTGCAGGCATCACGTTGCATTTGCAGAGCCCCTGATGTACCCAAACAGTACAAACCCCCCACAAGTGACCCCATATTGGAAACTAGACCCCCCAAGGAACTTATCTAGATGTGTTGTGAGAACTTTGAACCCCCAAGTGTTTCACTACAGTTTATAACGCAGAGCCGTGAAAATAAATTCTTTTTTTTTTTTTCACAAAAATGATTTTTTAGCCCCCAGTTTTGTATTTTCACAAGGGTATCAGGATAAATTGGACCCCAAAATTTGTTGTCCAATTTGTCCTGAGTATTCTGATACCTGACATGTGGGGGGGAACCCCTGTTTTGGCGCATGACAGAGCTCGGAAGGGAAGGAGCGCCATTTGGAATGCAGACTTAAATGGATTGGTCTGCAGGCGTCACGTTGCATTTGCAGAGCCCCTGATGTACCCAAACAGTACAAACCCCCCACAAGTGACCCCATATTGGAAACTAGACCCCCCAAGGAACTTATCTAGATGTGTTGTGAGAACTTTGAACCCCCAAGTGTTTCACTACAGTTTATAACGGAGAGCCGTGAAAATAAAAATTCTTTTTTTTTTTCACAAAAATGATTTTTTAGCCCCCAGTTTTGTATTTTCACAAGGGTATCAGGATAAATTGGACCCCAAAATTTGTTGTCCAATTTGTCCTGAGTATGCAGATACCCCATATGTGGGGGGGAACCACTGATTGGGCGCATGACAGAGCTTGGAAGGGAAGGAGCGCCATTTGGAATGCAGACTTAAATGGATTGGTCTGCAGGCGTCACGTTGCATTTGCAGAGCCCCTGATGTACCCAAACAGTACAAACCCCCCACAAGTGACCCCATATCGGAAACTAGACCCGCCAAGGAACTTATCTAGATGTGTTGTGAGAACTTTGAACCCCCAAGTGTTTCACTACAGTTTACAACGCAGAGCCGTGAAAATAAAAAATCCTTTTTTTTCCCACAAAACTTATTTTTTGGCCCCCAGTTTTGTATTTTCCCAAGGGTAGCAGGAGAAATTGGACCCCAAAAGATGATGTCCAATTTGTCCTGAGTACGCTGATACCCCATATGTTGGGGTAAACCCCTGTTTGGGCACACGGGAGAGCTCGGAAGGGAAGGAGCACTGTTTTCCTTTTTCAACGCAGAATTGGCTGGAATTCAGATCGGATGCCATATCCCGTTTGGAAAGCCCCTGATGTGCCTAAACAGTGGAAACCCCCCAATTATAACTGAAACCCTAATCCAAACACACCCCTTACCCTAATCCCAACAGTAACCCTAACCACTCCTCTAACCCAGACACACCCAACCCTATTCCCAACCGTAAATATAATCCAAACCCTAACCCTATCTTTAGCCCCAAGCCTAACTGTAGCCCCAACCCTAGCCCCAACTCTAGCCCTAACCCTAGCAATAACCCTAGCCCTATCACTAGCCCTAACACTAGCCGTAACACTAGCCGTAACACTAGCCCTAACCCTTGCCCTAACCCTAACCCTAGCCCTAACTCTAGTCCTAACTCTAGCCCTAACCCTAACCGGAAAATGGAAATAAATACATTTTTTAATTTTTTTATTTTTCCCTAACTAAGGGGGTGATGAAGGGGGGTTTGATTTACTTTTATAGCGGGTTTTTTAGCGGATTTTTATGATTGGCAGCCGTCACACACTGAAAGACGCTTTTCATTGCAAAAAATATTTTTTGCGTTACCAACTTACCACATTTTGAGAGCTGTAATTTTTCCATATTTGAGTCCACAGAGTCATGTGAGATCTTGTTTTTTGCGGGACGCGTTGACGTTTTTATTGGTAACATTTTCGGACACGTGACATTTTTTGATCGCTTTTTATTCCGATTTTTGTGAGGCAGAGTGATCAAAAGCCAGCTATTCATGAATTTCTTTTGGGGGAGGCGTTTATACCGTTCTGCGTTTGGTAAAACTGATAAAGCAGTTTTATTCGTCGGGTCAGTACGATTACAGCGATATCTCATTTATATCATTTTTTTTATGTTTTGGCGCTTTTATACGATAAAAACTATTTTATAGAAAAAATAATTATTTTGGTATCGCTTTATTCTCAGGACTATAACTTTTTTATTTTTTTGCTGATGATACTGTATGGCGGCTCGTTTTTTGCGGGACAAGATGACGTTTTCAGCGGTACTATGGTTATTTATATCCGTCTTTTTGATCGCGTGTTATTCCACTTTTTGTTCGGCAGTATGATAATAAAGCGTTGTTTTTTGCCTCGTTTTTTTTTTTTTTTTCTTACGGTGTTTACTGAAGGGGTTAACTAGTGGGCCAGTTTTATAGGTCGGGTCGTTACGGACGCGGCGATACTAAATATGTGTACTTTTATTGTTTTTTTTTTATTATTTAGATAAAGAAATGTATTTATGGGAATAATATTTTATTTTTTTTCATTATTTTTGAATATTTTTTTTTTTTTTTTTTTTTTACACATTTGGAAATTTTTTTTTTTACTTTTTTACTTTGCCCCAGGGGGGGACAATACATATCGGTGATCTGCCAGTTTGCATAGCACTCTGACAGATCACCGATCTGCGAGAAGTGCAGGCTGCTTCACAGTGCCTGCTCTGAGCAGGCTTCTGTGAAGCCACCTCCCTCCCTGCAGGACCCGGATCCGCGGCCATCTTGGGAGGGAGGTAAGACCCTCGCAGCAACGCGATCACATCGCGTTGCTGCGGGGGGCTCAGGGAAGCCCGCAGGGAGCCCCCTCCCTGCGCGATGCTTCCCTGCACCGCCGGCACATCGCGATCATGTTTGATCGCGGTGTGCCGGGGGTTAATGTGCCGGGGGCGGTCCGTGACCGCTCCTGGCACATAGTGCCGGATGTCAGCTGTGATATGCAGCTGACACCCGGCCGCGATCGGCCGCGCTCCCCCCTTGAACGCGGCCGATCGCGTGTGACGTACTATCCCGTCGGCGGTCATACGGGCCCACCCCACCTCGACGGGATAGTACGTCAAATGTCGGGAAGGGGTTAATTGGGCACCCCTTAGCAGGGCCACGGACTTGGTCAGGCCACTGTGACATCCGCAGAACCGAGAGAGACCCGGTACCGAGTACCCCGCTGCCCTGCGTTTGGGGGCCGCTCCAACTATAGCCTTCTTTTTTATTTTACGCCTACTCAGTGTGTCAGAGCCACTAATTACACTTGTCCTCCTCTGCTGAACCACGCTATGCCGACTGTGTACTCCTATTACAAATTTTGAACTGCAATTAGCCACCTTTTTTAATTGTAGGCCTACTCTGTCTGTCTGAGCCACTTATTACAGTTGTCCTCCGCTGAACAAAGCTATGCCGCCTGTGTACTCCACTAACCAATTTTGATCTGCATTTTGCCTACTTTCTTATTTATGCCTACTAACTGTGTCTGCCTCCCATTACAGTTGTCCTCCCCTCAACAAAGCTGAGCCTCAGTTTTCATCCGATGTCAGATATTAAACTGCATTTGGCCTACTTGTTTGGTTGTGCCTACTAACGGTGTCTGCCGCTGCTTGCTTTTATCCTCCACTGAACAAAGCTGAGCTTTTCAGGCTTTTGGCCTATAGGAAATTTTAAACTACATTTGGCCTACTTGTTTGGTTGGGCCCTACTAACGGTGTCTGCTGCTCCTTGCTGTTCTCCACTTTACAAAGCTGAGCTTCAATCTTCAGGCTTTCTGCCTATAGGAAATTTTAAACTGCATTTGGCCTACTTGTTTGGTTGGGCCCTAGTAACGGCGTCTGCTGCTCCTTGGTGTTCTCCTCCACTGAATATAGCTGAGCTTCAATCTTCAGGCTTTCGGCCTATATCAGATATTAACCTGCATTTGGCCTACTAGTTTGGTTGGGCCCTAGTAACGGTGTCTGCCGCTCCTTGCTTTTCTCCTCCACTGAACAAAGCTGAGCTTCAATCTGCAGGCTTTCGGCCTATAGGAAATTTTAAACTGCATTTGGCCTACTTGTTTGGTTGGGCCCTAGTAACGGCGTCTGCTGCTCCTCGGTGTTCTCCTCCACTGAATATAGCTGAGCTTCAATCTTCAGGCTTTCGGCCTATATCAGATATTAACCTGCATTTGGCCTAATAGTTTGGTTGGGCCCTAGTAACGGTGTCTGCCGCTCCTTGCTTTTCTCCTCCACTGAACAAAGCTGAGCTTCAATCTTCAGGCTTTCGGCCTATAGGAATTTTTAAACTGCATTTGGCCTACTAGTTTGGTTGGGCCCTACTAATGGTGTCTGCCGCTCCTTGGTGTTCTCCTCCACCGATTAAAGCTGAGCTTCAATCTTCAGGCTTTTGGCCTGTATTTAGAACTTTAAACTGCATTTGGGCTACTAGTTTGGTTAGGCCCTTCTAGCGGTGTCTGCCGCTCCTTGGTGTTCTCCTCCACCGATTAAAGCTGAGCTTCAATCTTCAGGCTTTCGGCCTGTATTTAGAATTTTAAACTGCATTTTGGCTACTAGTTTGGTTGGGCCCTACCAACGGTGTCTGCTGCTCCTTCGTGTTCTCCTGTGCTTTTCTCCTGAGCTTCAATCTTCAGGCTTTCGGCCTGTATTTAGAATTTTAAACTGCATTTGGGCTACTAGTTTGGTTGGGCCCTACTAACGGTGTCTGCTGCTCCTTGGTGTTCTCCTCCACCGATTAAAGCTGAGCTTCAATCTTCAGGCTTTCGGCCTGTATTTAGAATTTTAAACTGCATTTGGGCTACTACTTTGGTTGGGCCCTACTAACGGGGTCTGCCGCTCCTTGGTGTTCTCCTGTGCTTTTCTCCTGAGCTTCAATCTTCAGGCTTTTGGCCTGTACTTAGAATATTAAACTGCATTTGGGCTACTAGTTTGGGTGGGCCTACTAACTGTCTGCCACTCATTACAGTTGTCCTCCACTGAACCAAGCACATGCCGCCTGGTTAGTCTTGTTACCAATTTTGAACTGCATTTAGCCCACTTTATTATTTGGGCCTATATCTGTGTTTCCTCCTCATCCTGCCCATTGCCCAGCCACTGCTACATGAGTCTGCTGGTACATTTACCCAAACCACTACATTCCCCTTACACTCTACACAGCCAGAATCTGACCCTGCTGTGTCATGATTCCCCAATGGCATGGGAACATCAGAGACACAAAATAACAGACTAGCTCTCGGGTGATGGAAACTCAAGCTGACCGTGACCTAAATCTACCACACAACTAACAGTAGCCAGGGAGCATTCCTACGGCTGCCTAAATGCCACGCGCCAGCCGGAGAACTAACTACGCCTGGAAGAGGAAGGAACAGACCTGGCTTACCTCTAGTGAAATTCCCCAAGATGATAGTAGCCCCCACATATATTAACGGTGAGTTCAGAGGAAAAGACATACACAGTATGAAGGTAGATTTAGCAAAGCGAGGTCCACTTACTAGATAGAGGAAGGATACAAAAGAGGACTTCACGGTCAGCTGAAAAACCCTTTCAAAAACCCATCCTGAAATTACTTTAAGACTCCTGTGTCAACTCATGACACAGGAGTGGCAATTACAGTCCACAAGAGCTTCCAGTAACAGGAAAAGACAAAACTGTAAACTGGACAAAAATACAAAACAAAACGGACAAGAGTCCACTTAGCTGATCAGCAGACTAGTAGCAGGAACATGCAACTGAATGACTCAGGTTACAATGATGACCGGCAAGGAAGTGACTGGAGAGCAAGGCTAAATAGGGAACTCCCAAAACTGATGGAAGCAGGTGAGCTGAGGCAGAAAAGTAAACACAAGTCTCCAGTACCACCAGCCACCACCGGGGGAGCCCAAAAAGCGGATCACAACACTGCTGAAAGTCAGGTTCCCCTTCCCGCATACTATACCACCTTACACAGGGACAAAGAGGAAGGCGCAGATGAAAGTGCAGGTTCTTCATCAGGTGGGGAGGGCATACTCGTTGGCGACATCACTGGCACAGGGCCCCTCATAGTACGCAAAAGTGTCTCTGCCGGTGGGAGGCGCCCCCGCCATCAAACACAATGCCGTACTTTGAGGGGCCCTGTGCCAGTGCCCATGCGAACGAGTGGACCCCCCCTGCTTGCTCAGGATCACAGCACTTGCAAAGTTGAAATACTGACCTCTCCCAGCTCCACCACCGTGACGTAGTCCGCGTTTCCTGGGCCCACAAAAAACTTGAGCCAGCCCTACCCCCCCCACAACTTTAGCCAAATGACCCCCAATTTTCAATGCCTTACTATTATTGTAAGGTAAATTAAGATTCACAAGCTTAAGTGACACAAATTGATGTTTTTGACATTAAAATGGGCCCTGTAGGTGTTTTCCTGTCCTCCACTCACTGCCGACTTTGCTCCCCCATTGACTTACATTGGGTTTCGTGTTTCGGTCGATCCCCGACTTTGCGCGATAATCGACCGATTTCACTCGACTCGACTTTTGACAAAGTCGGGTTTCGCGAAACCCGACTCGATCCTAAAAAAGTAAAAGTCGCTCAACCCTAGTCCAGACGACTGCAACCGCACCAGAACCTCTGTTCCCAGGACGGATGACACTTAGCAGGGTCCTCACTCCTCCTGTAACTGTTGAACAATGTGTTATTCGGTAATGTCTTTATTGTCTGTACATATTCTCATTTATTTGTAAAGTGGTACAGAATATGTTGGCGCTGTATAGATACAATTATTATTTATAAGAATAATAATCAGCAGAAGTAAAGTGTCAGAAGTAAAACAAGAAAGATATATATTTTGGTACCGTGTTAGCCAGTGGATAGAAAAATATTTAGAATTGAGAGTCCTCAGTGGTTGATACCTTTTAATGGCTAACTGAAAAGATGGCAATAAATTGCAAGCTTTCGAGACTACTCCGGTCTCTTCATCAGGCATAGACTAATAGAAATTCTGAAGAATCACATATTTATGCACAACACAGCACAGAAAAATGCCATGGATAAGACGGGTGACGTGAAGCAGAATTACCATTATGTGAGTGATAAACAGTTATGTCCATAAATATTGAAACAGTTCATATATAAGGAATGTGAATGTTTTATTGTCCTCTGATTGGGGTCTGGTTCTATGTTATGATGACCCCACACGGTCTGAGGAGCAAATTCCTTAGTTGATGTAAAAAGACATAAATCCATGCAAAACATTTATTCCTGCACTGAGTGTCAAAGGTCATAATCAGCTTATATTCCCAGACTCCTCTGTCTCTCTGAGATTTTAAGCTACCTTTTAATACAAGTAATTTCATGTCCATAATGCTATGATCGGGGAGACAAAAATGTATTGTCACTAGTGTTGAGCATTCCGATACTGCAAGTATCGGAATTCCGATACCGAGATCCGATACTTTTGTGGTATCGGGTATCGGGTATCGAAACAACATTAATGTAATAATGTGTAAAAGAGAGAATTAAAATAAAAAATATTGCTATACTCACCTCTCCGACGCAGCCCGGACCTCAGCGAGGGAACCGGCAGCGTTGTTTGTTTAAAATTCGCGCGTTTACTTGGTTACGTGAAGTCCCGGCTTGTGATTGGTCGCGGCGGCCATGTTGCCGGGACGCGGACCAATCACAGCAAGCCGTGACGTAATTTCAGGTCCTTGCAGGATTTTAAAATTACGTTCCGGCGTTGTGATTGGGCGCGTCGTGGTCACATGGGCGACGTAACCAATCACAAGCCGGGACGTCACGGGAGGCTGGACACGCGCACATTTTAAAATGCGCACGTGTCCAGCCTCCCGTGACGTCCCGGCTTGTGATTGGTCGCGGCGCGGTCAACCAATCACAAGCCGGGAGGCTGGACACGCGCGCATTTTAAAATGGGCGCGTGTCCAGCCTCCCGTGACGTCCCGGCTTGTGATTGGTTGCGGCGCGGTCAACCAATCACAAGTGTGTACCAAGCTCACAATCAAGACCTGAGCCTCGCAATACATCAAAAAGTGCCAAGCTAAGCCAAACTACAGGGTTGAAAACATCATACTTCTGTATACATATAAATACAGTGCCTACAAGTAGTATTCAACCCCCTGCAGATTTAGCAGGTTTAATAAGATGCAAATAAGTTAGAGCCTTCAAACTTCAAACAAGAGCAGGATTTATTAACAGATGCATAAATCTTACAAACCAAAAAGTTTTGTTGCTCAGATAAATTTTTATAAATTTTAAACATAAAAGTGTGGGTCAATTATTATTCAACCCCTAGGTTTAATATTTTGTGGAATAACCTTTGTTTGCAATTACAGCTAATAATTGTCTTTTATAAGACCTGATCAGGCCGGCACAGGTCTCTGGAGTTATCTTGGCCCACTCCTCCATGCAGATCTTCTCCAAGTTATCTAGGTTCTTTGGGTGTCTCATGTGGACTTTAATCTTGAGCTCCTTCCACAAGTTTTCAATTGGGTTAAAGTCAGGGGACTGACTAGGCCACTGCAACACCTTGATTTTTTGCCTCTTGAACCAGGCCTTGGTTTTCTTGGCTGTGTGCTTTGGGTCGTTGTCTTGTTGGAAGATGAAATGATGACCCATCTTATGATCCTTGATGGAGGAGCGGAGGTTCTTGGCCAAAATCTCCAGGTAGGCCATGCTATCCATCTTCCCATGGATGCGGACCAGATGGCCAGGCCCCTTGGCTGAGAAACAACCCCACAGCATGATGCTGCCACCACCATGCTTGACTGTAGGGATGGTATTCTTGGGGTCGTATGCAGTGCCATCCAGTATCCAAACGTCACGTGTGTGGTTGGCACCAAAGATCTCAATCTTGGTCTCATCAGACCAGAGAACCTTGAACCAGTCAGTCTCAGAGTCCTCCAAGTGATCATGAGCAAACTGTAGATGAGCATTGACATGACGCTTTGAAAGTAAAGGTACCTTACGGGCTCGTCTGGAACAGAGACCATTGCGGTGGAGTACGTTACTTATGGTATTGACTGAAACCAATGTCCCCACTGCCATGAGATCTTCCTGGAGCTCCTTCCTTGTTGTCCTTGGGTTAGCCTTGACTCTTCGGACAAGCCTGGCCTCGGCACGGGAGGAAACTTTCAAAGGCTGTCCAGGCCGTGGAAGGCTAACAGTAGTTCCATAAGCCTTCCACTTCCGGATGATGCTCCCAACAGTGGAGACAGGTAGGCCCAACTCCTTGGAAAGGGTTTTGTACCCCTTGCCAGCCTTGTGACCCTCCATGATCTTGTCTCTGATGGCCTTGGAATGCTCCTTTGTCTTTCCCATGTTGACCATGTTTGAGTGCTGTTCACAAGTTTGGGGAGGGTCTTAAATAGTCAGAAAAGGCTGGAAAAAGAGATAATTAATCCAAACTTGTGAAGCTCATTGTTTTTTGTGCCTGAACTACTTCTTAATACTTTAGGGGAACCAAACAGAATTCTGGTGGGTTGAGGGGTTGAATAATAAATGACCCTCTGAAAAAACTTTTCCCAATTTAAAAAAAAAATAAACAAAGAAATAACATTCTTTTTTGCTGCAGTGCATTTCACACTTCCAGGCTGATCTACAGTCCAAATGTCACAATGCCAAGTTAATTCCAAATGTGTAAACCTGCTAAATCTGCAGGGGGTTGAATACTACTTGTAGGCACTGTAAGTGTACAATTTGGACACGCGCGCATTTTAAAACGCATTTTAAAATGCGCGCGTGTCCAGCCTCCCGGCTTGTGATTGGTTGACCGCGCCGCAACCAATCACAAGCCGGGACGTCACGGGAGGCTGGACACGCGCCCATTTTAAAATGCGCGCGTGTCCAGCCTCCCATGACGTCACGGCTTGTGATTGGTTAATGGCGGCCATGTTGCCGGGACGCGGACCAATCACAGCAAGCCGTGACGTAATTTCGTCACGGCTTGCTGTGATTGGTCCGCGTCCTGGCAACATGGCCGCCCTGACCAATCACAAGCCGGGACTTCATGTAACCAAGTAAAAGCGCGAATTTTAAACAAACAACGCTGCCGGTTCCCTCGCTGAGGTCCAGGCTGCGTCGGACAGGTGAGTATAGCAATATTTTTTATTTTAATTCTTTCTTTTACACATTAATATGGATCCCAGGGCCTGAAGGAGAGTTTCCTCTCCTTCAGACCCTGGGAACCATCAGGAATACCGTCCGATACTTGAGTCCCATTGACTTGTATTGGTATCGGGTATCGGTATCGGATTGGATCTGATACTTTGCCGGTATCGGCCGATACTTTCCGATACCGATACTTTCAAGTATCGGACGGTATCGCTCAACACTAATTGTCACATGTAGATCCATTCTTTTTTCTCTTATTGTATGGCGATGACAGTTCATCCTTGTGCTCAGTTACTGCCCTGTCTTCCCTACATAGAGACCCCCAGTTGGACATTTAGTACAAATAATTAAGTACACCACATTAGAAGTGACGCAGCTGAAAGTACCTGGTATCTTGTAGTCCTGATGTGAATTGGGGATCTTTATCATGTCCATGGTCAAGGAAAGGTTCCTGCAGCTGTTGGAGAGGACAGGGAGCTTCTGACAATGATACTTCTTAGATTTTGGGGCTGCCTAAAACACAGTAGTGGGGGGTCTGGAAAAATGGATTGTAAGCGGGCAATCCTCCACTCAGAAGTAAAACATTCATCCAATATTACGGTTCATTTATCGCTTTAAATAAATCTTGTGATGACATAAGAACATTTGCATTTTGTCAGTTAGGAGTAGTGTTGAGCGATACCGTCCGATACTTGAAAGTATCGGTATCGGAAAGTATCGGCCGATACCGGCAAAGTATCGGATCTAATCCGATACCGATACCCGATACCAATACAAGTCAATGGGACTCAAGTATCGGACAGTATCCCTGATGGTTCCCAGGGTCTGAAGGAGAGGAAACTCTCCTTCAGGCCCTGGGAACCATATTAATGTGTAAAATAAAGAATTAAAATAAAAAATATTGCTATACTCACCTCTCCGACGCAGCCTGGACTTTACCGAGGGAACCGGCAGCGTTCTTTGCTTAAAATGCGCGCTTTTCCTTCCTTCCGTGACGTCACGGCTTCTGATTGGTCGCGTGCCGCCCATGTGGCCGCGACGCGACCAATCACAGCAAGCCGTGACGTAATTTTCAGGTCCTTCTAGGCATTCAGTATTTTAAAATTACGTTCCGGCGTTGTGATTGGTCGCGTCGCGGTCACATGGGCGACACGACCAATCACAAGCCGTGACGTCACGGGAGGCAGGAGACGCGCGCATTTTAAAATGCGCGTGTGTCCAGCCTCCCGTGACTTCACGGCTTGTGATTGGTCGCGTCGCCTATGTGGCCGCGACGCAACCAATCACAGCAAGCCGTGACGTAATTTCAGGTCCTTCAGGATTTTAAAATTACGTTCCGGCGTTGTGATTGGTCGCGTCGCGGTCACATGGGCGACGCGACCAATCACAAGCCGTGACGTCATGGGAGGCTGTAAAGGCACAGATGATTGGCCTCGGGGAGACCAAAACATCCAACACCGCGGAGACACCATCACGTGTTTCTCAACGCAGTGATCCAGAACACTGCCCCCATCCCTTATGGGAAATATGCAAATGCATGTGGGATAGCTGCGGAGACACCATCACGTGTTTCTCAACGCAAGCAGTGAATAGCCAGGCCTTTCCCCGGGAAGGAACAACCACGGGAAGGGCAGCATCCAATACAGGAAAACCACCTATGCCAAGCATGGTATCCATCCACAGACAGCTGTTTCGGGGTGTTTGCCCCTCATCAGTGTGGAGTAGGAATCTGGCTATTAGGAGCAGTGCCTAGTAAAAGGCTGTAAAGGCACAGATGATTGGCCTCGGGGAGACCAAAACATCCAACATTTACAGCCTTTTACTAGGCACTGCTCCTAATAGCCAGATTCCTACTCCACACTGATGAGGGGCAAACACCCCGAAACAGCTGTCTGTGGATGGATACCATGCTTGGCATAGGTGGTTTTCCTGTATTGGATGCTGCCCTTCCCGTGGTTGTTCCTTCCCGGGGAAAGGCCTGGCTATTCACTGCTTGCGTTGAGAAACACGTGATGGTGTCTCCGCAGCTATCCCACATGCATTTGCATATTTCCCATAAGGGATGGGGGCAGTGTTCTGGATCACTGCATTGAGAAACACGTGATGGTGTCTCCGTGGTGTTGGATGTTTTGGTCTCCCCGAGGCCAATCATCTGTGCCTTTACAGCCTTTTACTAGGCACTGCTCCTAATAGCCAGATTCCTACTCCACACTGATGAGGGGCAAACACCCCGAAACAGCTGTCTGTGGATGGATACCATGCTTGGCATAGGTGGTTTTCCTGTATTGGATGCTGCCCTTCCCGTGGTTGTTCCTTCCCGGGGAAAGGCCTGGCTATTCACTGCTTGCGTTGAGAAACACGTGATGGTGTCTCCGCAGCTATCCCACATGCAGTCATGGGAGGCTGGACACGCGCGCATTTTAAAATGCGCGCGTCTCCTGCCTCCCGTGACGTCACGGCTTGTGATTGGTCGCGTCGCCCATGTGACCGCGACGCGACCAATCACAACGCCGGAACGTAATTTTAAAATACTGAATGCCTAGAAGGACCTGAAAATTACGTCACGGTTTGCTGTGATTGGTCGCGTCGCGGCCACATGGGCGGCACGCGACCAATCAGAAGCCGTGACGTCACGGAAGGAAGGAAAAGCGCGCATTTTAAGAAAAGAACGCTGCTGGTTCCCTCGGTGAGGTCCAGGCTGCGTCGGAGAGGTGAGTATAGCAATATTTTTTATTTTAATTCTTTCTTTTACACATTAATGTTGTTTCGATACCGATACCCGATACCACAAAAGTATCGGATCTCGGTATCGGAATTCCGATACCCGCAAGTATCGGCCGATACCCGATACTTGCGGTATCGGAATGCTCAACACTAGTTAGGAGTCAAAAGACTTTCTCAGTTCTTCTGGGAGCCAAATAGTACACTCACTTTGTCACCTTATTAGAATAGTTCCTTTCCTGTAGCTTAGTAATTGGTTATGAGGCTGGTAATTTAAAGGATTCAAAGCCAAATAATTATGTCATAGATTAAGGAGTTCTCCTTTGGAGTCTGCCCTAATAGTAATAATAGAAGATGCACTTTGTCCATCCAATAAACTATTTGATGCTGTCTCCTTTCTATAAAGGTCAGTCTGAATATGATTATGCTAATTTCTAAAGACAGAAATATCAAAAAGGAAATAAACTCTCGACGCAAGGGTAGTGTCAACTTCAAATTTTGATTGTTGTTATTTAAAGTATTGAAGTATTTACGAGTTCCTGTAACTCAATTTCTGTTCCGTTCTAAGTAATAAATATGTTGACAATATAAAGTTTCCAATTTTATCAGTAAACTTTGACAACTGGTTGTCAAAAACTATTTCTTTCTCCTATCAACCCAAATAGATGTTTGTAAAGGTTGTCGCCAAGGTCGTACCCATCGCAGTCCCGCATAGATAGAAGCTGCTATCGAAGAGAAAATAGTTACGTTTCAGAATAAACCATCATTGTATAGCCATCATTGTGGGACAGAACAAAATTATCAAATTTGGAGAAACTAAAGGGAAAAACTTTTTTGATGTGTTGCCAGTTTTAATATTCTATTGTTCTCCAGGTTTTCCTGGCAATATGATAATTTTGTCTCCCAGAAGCCTAAAAAAAAATCAGTGTGCTTTTATTTCAATGGTCTAAAAGCCTGTCCAATAGTCATCCCTTTGCTTGATGCTATCAATGCGCCTGCCAGCCCAAAAGCAAATGAGCATGTAGATTGCCATGCTTGCATCAAAACTGAAGGACTCAATTCACTTTTCATGTTCTTGCCTGCTCTTTACCAGAACTTCACAATTTGTTTCCAGGTTTTGAATGTTATTCTGTAAGAATCTAAAAGTCTCTCTATAATCTACACTGCTTATCACCAGCAAACTAAAAGAATCAACATCAAATAGTCAACAAATATCAAAAAGACTGACAAGTAAGCACCTCCAAACAGAAGACAAGTGTGAACAGGTGCAAGCTGAGATGACGAAGTCAATAAAGCTAAGAAATAACATCTGCACTCTGAAATGCTATAATATGCAAACATTGAATATATAAAATTGGAACTACATTAAAAATGAAGGTTCTTTGCGCACAAATTGGCCAATTTGTGAGAGCCCAACAGCCATCAACAGGGCATACCCCTTTGTTGGGAGCTTAGACCCTTGCAACCCAGCATTACTGAAGGTTAATGGATGAGGATTTTGTACTGTTGGATTGACAATCTATCAGGGAAAGCAAAATTTCCCGATGGGCTCTTTGACAGAATGGACTGGATCTCCAGCATTGTGAATGGTGGTGGGCACAACTCCGATTATTGTGTGGATGTGAGTTTTTTGTCGATGTAGTTTAGTAAGAACTTGTTTGATCATTATCTTTCTTTTCTTTAAATCTTCCTCCGTTTCCTGCGGTTTGCTGATATAATGATGCATAGCATTTCAGAAATGTGGTAATTCTAGAAGAATCATTGGTCTTTTTCCCTGTGTTATCTTTGATGATGTGTAAAAATGTTCAAGCCTTTTCTTTTAATGAGGGACACCATAAGACTTTATCTCCATGTATATAAAGGCATTTTCCCAAGTTATACAGAATTTGGTTGATTGCTGTCCCATATTTATTATTGATAATTTGAGATAAACTCTTTGATAAAGAAAAAAGCTCATGATTGGTTGTAGCTGATATTCTAGTAACAGTGTCGATGTATCTGTCAGCGATCATAAGGATATTTGTATTTAGCCTCTGTAGTCTGATACCCCTAAATAAAATCTTGAGTGACCAATTGCCTCCTGAAGTCAAATAATTAGTACATTGAGTCCACCTCTGTGTAATTTATTCTCATCATACTGTAACTGCATCTGTTCTTTGATAGCCTCAGAGATTTATTTGGAAATATTGGGGATCAAACACCATCATGAAAACCAAGGAGCACACCAGACAGGTCAGGGATAAAGTTATTGGGAAAAATAATGCAGGGTTAGGTTTAAAGAAAATAGCCAAAGCTCTGAACATCTCACATAGCTCTTGTTGCTGCTCTGTTGTTGTCTGCTGCTCACACAGCTCTGTTGTTGGTAGATAAAGGATCCTTAATTTTTCACTATATTGGGTGTGCTGCCTCCTTTTTGGATTTTATATCTTTGATAGGAAGGTTTGCCAGTTTCCTTGGAGTAGTTTTGTACTCACTAAAGCAGTTCTGCTGTTTTTCTGGATTTTTATCTATCTATTGTAGCTGGGAATGACAGGGTTAAAACCTTTCTTTTCAGAGTTTTGTTTAGATGCACCTGCAGGGTTTCTCTAAGAAGAATTAAATTGCTTCATGAAGAGACAGTCTCCTGGGGGAGCCTCAGTCTGCAGGATACTGAGTAGAGTTGAGTGTTCTACAAGTAAATGACCTGCCAAAATCTGAGCTGTAGCTGAGAGAGAAACAGGCCAGGGCCTTTCTCTGAATGGAGACTGCACTAAGCAGTCTGTTTGTGAGAGCTGCAGAGAACTGTGTGGAAGCTGTAGCCTGTTTAGGGTGAACTGTGCAAAGAGTTGAACACTTCAGTTTGGCGCTTGAAGCTTCTAGAGCTCGGCTAAAGGGAAAACAAGAGAAAGGACTGTGATCTGTTCAGATGAGTCTACACTGACATACTGTATGTGATCATGATTAAATGCACAGGCCGTGTGCAAAGAACCAAAAGTATGAGTGGAATACCTGATTTGTTTGACCGAGCTGGGGGTAGCTCAGTCATGTGTGAGTAGCCAGGGTCTGTTATGTTTAGATAGCAACTGGACAAGGTTAGAGAGTTATGGTTAGGATTTTATTTTGGTGTTGCGCATCTTTTGGAAAGCAATTAAAACTGCACTTTTTTTGGCCAAAACTGCATTACCTATCTATCTATCTATCTATCTATCTATCTATCTATCTATCTATCTATCTATCTATCTATCTATCTATCTATCTATTATCTATCTATTATCTATCTATCTATCTATCTATCTATCTATCTATCTATCTATTATATATCTATTATCTATCTATCTATCTATCTATCTATCTATTATATATCTATTATCTATCTATCTATCTATCTATCTATCTATCTATCTATCTATCTATGACGCCGACTTTGAGACAGAACGTCCTCCATGAGCCTGCTATGAGTTGTGGGTGAGTGAACAGTGGCAATAGCAATATGCAAATGTAATAATTATTAATAAGAGACCATTTGTCTGTAAGGTTGCTGATAACTAATTATGATTAATAAGGGAGCAGTCGTAAAGTTGAAAGTCAGACTTTTAATGCACTTAGGCACAATGCACTTTATATATAAGCACGGGACATGAATATATGATGAATAATGTAAACATTTTACTGATGATTGGTAAATATCAAATATGATTAGAATTTATGTAACACTTGTTGAAGCACTTATAAATAGGTACTAGGTATGGTTACTCACTGCTTGATAAAGGCTCAGATTGAGCTGAAACGTTGCCCGGCTATGTGGGTCGATTAAACCTACCACATGTTTCACTTTAACAATGGAGTGCTGCCTCTTCTTTGAATCTCTGTGAATCTGGTGCAATCGTTGGACTGGTTGCCTGGGGCCTTGCACCCGAAGATAAGTACAAGTGTAGTGCTGTTCCTTTTTTCTTTAATATCTATCTATCTATCTATCTATCTGTCTGTCTGTCTGTCTGTCTGTCTGTCTGTCTATCTATCTAATTATTACCTTTTATCTTTAATTAAATTTTATACCTAAAATCATGACGCATGGAGTGGAAGTGAGAAAACACGCCTCCAGGGGGCAAAGTGGCAGAGGAGGGGCTCTAATAGTGTTGAATTGTTGCCTTCACAGTAAGATCAGGCAGGGTCAGAAAAGGCGTAGTAGAGTTTATGTGGCTTTCGTCGTACGTGCAGGCTCTTTGGTGTAATGACTGTTTTCCATGATATTGGCGGTCAAGGATATTATAGATCTACAGCTCTGTGTAGGGCCTCAAAGTTTGGGTAGGTGTCTAGCGAGATATCCAATTCATTGTAGAAGTTCCTGATGTCTCTCAAGATTTTCATTATTATTCAATTTCCATTAGCTGAACCTGAGATGCTAGCGCAGGAGCTGGGAAAGGTCAGAGAGGCCCAGAGCCTGCGCACTGCAGTACTTTACTCTGTCCTCAACAGTGCAGATAAGTACTCCTGCGCAGAAGCGCCGATGCCAGGAAACGATGAAGAAGCAGGAGGGCGGCATCGCAAGAAGATGGGAGGCACCGGACCCGGACCTGCGACACCCATCGGACCGGACCACACAGGACCACCCCTTCCGGTTGAGTATAGTATAACTTATTTTTCTTCACTTTCAGGTCGGACCGGGGCTTATCTACAGCATTATAGAATGCTGTTGATAAGCCCTGAAAGGCAGTGGCCGCATCTTATAGCGGCAAAATCTGCTGACAGGTTCCTTTTAAGTATGCCAGCCGAAATGGTTAGGTAAGGTTGCATTTGTCTCTTGTGATTTATTATCGACAACTTGTTCATTCTTTTGCCTATTTTGTTTTAGGCCAGTGTAATAATATGTGTATCACTAATAGGCTGCACTTTGCACAACATGTGTCAGTGTGACTGGTGCCCTATACAAGCCTTATTCGTGTGCATTTATAATACCGGGTGATCACCCCCTCCATGAATTGTAGGTGCGTGAGAGATTGTATCATCAGTATTTTGCGCCTGTGCTGCCTTTATCATGGGGTCTGCTGCATCCTATAGTGCGTTGGTATTGTGACCTAGTGTCGGTAAATATGACTGCCTTTCTTCTGTGATTTTTTTTACTTTTATGCACTTGTCAGTGAGATGCTTATTATAATAATTACAGTATATTCTTGTACTTTGAAATATTGTGGCAGCTATACCCTTGTACACAGAAGCAATACTATAAGACCGGGGTCACACTTGCGAGTGCAATGCGAGTCTCTCGCATCAATACCCGGCACTGCCGCCGGTTCTCGGGACCAGAGCGTTCAGCTGCATAGAAATACATGCGAGAGACTCGTGCGAGTTTCTTGCACTGCACTCGTAAGTGTGTCCCCGGCCTAACAGTTGTACTGTACTGTACTGTTGTACTGCAGTTTTCAGCTGATTAGTGGGGGTACCTAGCGTTCCAGCGATCTCATAAATTTCAGTCCTGAACAACTCCTTTAAGAGACTTACGCTTGTTCAGCTTGGGAAGCACCATATCTTGGAAAATGAAAAATGTAAAACCTTCAAATTGCAATTTGTTTGACTCACTTTCTTCAGGATTTTTTTTTTGCCCAAGAGCATCTATTAACTTTGATATAACTCAATATATATTATTTAAAGCTCTTTAATCTGAAAGTTTTCTTTGTCTGCCAACCATAAGTGAATTATTAGATTGACTTCAGGTCAAAAGAGAAAGTGTATTATGAACAGTAAATACACTGTAGACCATAAGCTTCCCACAGAGATACTGAATTGCTTCCTTGCAGCGCCATATCATTGTACCGTATTATGTAGAATCTCCAATGTCAGTTATATTGGAATCTGGACGTAAATAAAACAAGAAAAGTGTAATGTTGTCCTCTAATTCCACGATAAATCATAGACTGCTGCTGTGAAAATCCCATTCTATAGCTTTTGGGAAAATAGGAACAGACTGGATCCTGCACCTTTATGAAAATCTTCAAAATGAGTTTCCTTTGCTTCAAGAACCCCAGTTTTAATAATATAAAGCGAACAGCCTTTTCCCACATTATTGTTCCAATTAAATAGTTAAAGCCAACATCTGACTGATAAAGGAATAAAGACAAATATTCCTGTTGTCTTTGCATTATAGAGTTTGATCACACATGGGCATTTTATTTCAGGAGCTGCTACCACAGAGATATGTTAATAGCTGTAAAGCCATCTGTTTTCCACTGTGATCAAAGCTTACCGGTCTAAAAACAATAGAAGCCTTTTCAATGAGGGGCCAGACCTAAATCATCAACTTATTATGAGACAGGCAAATCGCTGTTTGGCACTGTCCAATATAAAACATGGCTTTTAGCAGTTTGACAATGAATAGGAAAATGCTGGCGTAAAATGATGGATTATCAGGCTCTGAAATCATACAGTATTATTCCGAATGACTAAGGGTCACAACAGCCATCTAGGTATTCATCCAAATTCCTTTTGACAAGAGTAAAGAACATCTGCTGCCAACTAAAAGCGGCTGAGGACTGATGTGACTCGGGTGAGATCAGTTTTTGGCATAGATATACCAGCGAGTCACATCAGGATGTAGCAAGACCCAACGAACATGCTTCTTATCAGGGATATACTTATAGCTGATTTTATAAAATATTATTTTTATATTTGGTCTATGAGCTTAAATGCATCATTTATCTATCTATCTATGTATCTATGTATCTATCTATCTATCTATCTATCTATCTATCTATCTAATATCTATCTACCTATCTAAGCCAGTGATATGCCACTTCAAGGCGTACTATGACTGTGACGCCTCACTACTAAAAGTCAGGGGAATTGACATAATTCGCCTAAGATCAGGGGTGGTAAGATTAGCAATCCACTAGCCAAACTCGAGTCAAGGTGGATCTGGACACTTAAGATGGTACACCCCCTTGGCCTCAATGAGCACCTTAGCTTCATTCCCTTTCTGTAAACCTTGGGTGTCCATCAAACCCAGTCAATATGTGTGAAAATATATATATATATATATATATATATATATATATATATATATATATATATATATATATATATATATATATATATATATATAAATATTTTTATGATTTTAACATCTTTATTTTATACTTACCATTGTTTTTAGTTTTGTTATGTGATGTTGGCCTCCATGGTTTCTGGGGACCTTGTACGGTCTAACCATATGGATGTGCAGGAGTGATGTGCTAAGAAGATTGGTCATGCAAAAGATGTTAATCAGAGGGATCGTCACAACCGTATCAACATTTATCTATTTTCTCCCTGTGTTTTCTTCCCTTCATTTTTGCTCACTTTTTTATTACACTGGGTTGCCCTTTTTTTTTAAATAACCATCTGGCTTCAGTACCTCATTTTTTCCACCTTAATTACACTGTATCATATACATTGTTCATCCACCTTCCCCTTACTTACCTTTCCCCAATTCTACACATGTGTTTTACTCTACTTTTTTCAAACATTTATTTATTTATTCACTTTTATTCCTCATCATTAGATATTCCCATATCTCCTTCTGTTCTAATGCACCCTTTATTGTACCACCATCTGCCTAGCCATCCTGCTGTCTACCCAGATTTACCTTATACAATCCCACTTTTTTATGCCGATGATGTTTTGACCGGTTCTGCTTGCATGCGCCATCTGCGTTTCGCATGTCGGCGGGTTCCGGCATCTCCATGCTGCCATGGTGACTGGTCACATGACTTGTGCTCTGACGTCACTGGCCACACATCGTGGGCGCTCGTGACTTCTGGGTCCTCCTGGCTGCCCATGCAGAAACCATCTCCCCGGTCTCCTCTCATTGGCCACATCAACCTTTTTAAACTTCCCGGTGCTCTTTAGACATCACCCCCTGACGAAGGACTTGATCCAAAACGCGAGTCAGGGCCTGTTCCTGCACCCACCAGTGTGACCATACAGGCAACGGCTTATCACAGCCACACTTAGCTATGTATTTACTCACTTCTGTGCCTGTAATTCTTTACCTATGCTTCACCCTCGTATTGTATATTGGTAAGCTGTGTCTGTACTATCTAGCAGGTTTACATAATGACACTGTGTAAATAAATATTTTACTCTTTCTCTGTGGAAAATTATATAGAGTTCTTCCCCACTTCTCTGCAAATACAGTGAAGGAAAGCATTGTTTGAGCCCTTGCTGATTTTGTAAGCTTGCCCACTGACAAAAACATGAACAGTGGTAGGTAGGGTTGGTTAATTTTAACATTGAGAGATAGAATATAAAAAATAAAATCCATAAAATCACATTGCAGAAATTATATAAATGTATTTGCATTTTGCAGTGAGAAATAAGTATTTGATTCTCTGGCAAACAAGACTTAATACTTGGTGGCAAAACCCTTGTTGGCAAGCACAGCAGTCAGACGTTTTTTGTAGTTGATGAATAGGTTTGCGCACATGTCAGGAGGAATTTTGATCCACTCCTCTTTGCAGATCATCTCTAAATCATTAAGATTTTGAGGCTGTCACTTGGCAACTTGGAGCTTCAACTCCCGCCATAAGTTTTCTATGGGATTAAGATCTGGAGACTGGCTAGGCCACTGCATGACCTTAATGTGCTTCTTTTTGAGCCACTCCTTTGTTGGCTTGGCTGTATGTTTTGGGTCATTGTCTTGCTGGAAGACCCAGCCACGACCTATTTTTAATGTCCTAGCGGAGGCAAGGAGGTTGTCACTCAGGATTTTATGGTACATGGCTCCATCCATTCTCCCATTGATGCAGTGAAGTAGTCCTGTGCCCTTAGCAGAGAAACACCCCCAAAACATAATGTTTCCACCTCCATGCTTGACAGTAGGGACGGTGTCATTTGGGTCATAGGCAGCATTTCTCTTTCTCCAAACACGGTGAGTTGAGTTAATGCCAAATACCTCAATTTTTGTCTCATCTGACCACAGCACCTTCTCCCATTCACTCACAGGATGATCCAGGTGTTCATTGGCAAAGTTCAGATGGGCCTGCACATGTGCCTTCTTGAGCAGGGGGACCTTGCGGACACTGCAGAATTTTAAACCTTTACGGCATAATGTGTTAGCAATGGTTTTCTTGGTGACTGTGGTCCCATCTGCTTTGAGATCATTAACAAGCTCCCTCCGTGTTGTTTTAGGCTGATCTCTTACCTTCGTCATGATCAAGGATACCCTATAAGGTGAAATTTTGCATGGTTCCCCAGATTGATGTCGATTGATAGTCATTATGTATTTCTTCCATTTTCTTACTATTGCACCAACAGTTGTCTCCTTCTCACCCTGCGTCTTACTTATGGTTTTGTAGCCCATTCCAGCTTTGTGCAGGTCTATGATCTTGTCCCTGACATCCTTATGAAGCTCTTTGGTCTTGCCCATGTTGTGGAGGTTAGAGTCTGACTGATTAATTGAGTCTGTGGACAGGAGTCTTTTATAAAGGTGACTTTGTAAGACAGCTGTCTTTAATGCAGGAAACGAGTTGATTAGGAGCCAGAACTCTTAATGGTTGATAAGGGATCAAATACTTATTTCTCACTGCAAAATGCAAATCTGCAAATAAATTTATATACTTTATTCAATGTGATTTTCTGGATTTTATTTTTGATATTCTATCTCTCAATGTTAAAATAAACCTACCCTTAAAATTATAGACAGTTCATGTCTTTGTCAGAGGGCAAACTTCCAAAATCAACAAGGGATCAAATAATTATTTCCTTCACTGTATACATAAACAGCTCTGGCAAAAATTAAGAGACCACTACATCAAAACCTTATTATGGGCAGCCCAATCTTCAGACCTGAACCCCATTGAAAACCTCTGGAATGTAATCAAGAGGATGATGGATAGTCACAAGCCATCAAACAAAGAACTGTTTAAATGTTTGCGCCAGAAGCAGTGTGAAAGACTGGTGGAAAGCATGCCAAGACGCATGAAAGCTGTGATTAAAAATCATGGTTATTCCACAAAATATTGATTTCTGAACTCTTTCTGAGTTAAAACATTAGTATTGTTGTTTCTAAATGATTATGAACTTGTTTTCTTTGAATTATTTGAGGTCTGAAAGCACTGGGTTTTTATTTTTAATTTTGACCATTTCTTCTTTTCAGAAAAAAAATACAAAATTTATTGCTTGGAATTTCTGAGACATGTTGTCAGAAGTTTATAGAATAAATGAACAATTTACATTTTGCTCAAAAATATACCTATAAAGAGAAAAATCAAACAAACTGAACATTTTGCAGTGGTCTCTTAATTTTTGCCAGAGCTGTATATTCTCTTGTGATTACCCAGTGTGGTCCCATAACTGTATATATTCATTGTCCCTGTTCTTGACAACTTTTTTCCCAAGTGCCATTCTATTTACATACTAACCATACAACACTTTGATCTCCTATGTAGTCTCTTGGTTATCCTTTCATTTCCTTACCATTGTCTGTACACAGGCACAGCGTATACGGTTACATTCATGGAATATGTACTCCACTTTTAAAGCGACATACTCGCACTTCATGTTGGAGCATATATCACTTATATTTTTTACTAACATATATATATACTCACTAGAATAGTTGAAACGTCACTTACAGGTTTTTTACCCTTTTACCGCTTTACCTTTTATATGCACAACTTATCATTTGTATTATATTTATATTATATTACTACCATTTTGTACTATATTGTCATCCTGTATACATGGTCCATTATGCTTGATTCTGGTCAGTAATACCTGGTCACTTTCGTGTGTGCAGGAACTCACTGTATGTTGTTAGTGCCACCCTTTTACCCCTTCTTTTTTGTCTCAATAAACATAATGTTTTGCCCTTCATAATTACTGTCTTTTCATCTTTTTTGACCTTGTTGTTCAGTTGTTCCTCCTTATTTAATTATTATGAGACAGGCAATTCGCTATTTGGCACTGTCCAATATAAAACATTGGCTTTTAGCAGTTTGACAGTGAATAGGAAAATACTGGCGTAAAAATGATGGGTTTATCAGGCTGTGGAATCATACAGTATTATTCCGAATGACTAAGGGTCACAACAGCCATCTAGGTATTCATCCAAATTGCTTTTGACAAGAGTAAAGAACATCTGCTGCCAACTAAAAGCCGGCTGAAGGCTGATGTGACACGGGTGAGATCAGTTTTTTGGCTTAGATATACCAGCCAGTCACATCAGGATGTAGCAAGACCCAATGAACATGCTTCTTATAAGGGATATACATATAGCTGATTTTATAAAATATTATTTTTATATTTGGTCTATGCGCTTAAATGCATAATTTATAGTGATGAGCGAGTGTACTCATTGCTCAGGTTTTCCTGAGCACGCTCGGGTGGTCTCCAAGTATTTATAACTGCTCGGAGATTTAGTTTTCATCCCGGCAGCTGAATGATTTACAGCTACTAGCCTGCTTGATTACATGTGGGGATTCCCTAGCAACCAGGCAACCCCCACATGTACTCAGCCTGGCTACTAGCTGTAAATCATTCAGCTGCCGTGATGAAAACTAAATCTACGAGCAGTCATAAATACTCGGAGGTCACCCGATCGTGCTCGGGAAAACCCAAGAAACGAGTACACTCGCTCATCACTAATAATTTATCTATTTATGTGAAGCGCCCGCTAGGACCGTGGGGTACTCGGTACCAGGCCGGTTCTGTTCTTAAAGGGGTGGTCACAGTGGCAGTGACCCGGTCCATGGCCCTGGGCATCCAGCAAAAGGGGGTTAATGAAAATGGGAATAAAGTCTAATGTAGTAATGTTCATGATGCCACCTGTGGTATTCGGCCAGAGGTGGCCGACGCTGCTTAAATGGGTCCTCTGGGGATGATGGTTTTGCAGCTTAGATGATATAGCTCCCCACAGATAGAACTTGGTCACCAGGGCTCCCGGGTAGCTGGTAAGAGGGATGATTCGCGGTGGGGTGCAGGAAATAATTGCAGGACACAGGGATAACAGTTTTCTTTACCTTTTACTGATAGAATTCAGGTACAGTCCAGGGTACAGGTAACAGGTGATGGTGGGATCCTGGCAGCCTGGAAACAGCTTGGGATCCACTTATCCAGGTGCGTTCGGAGGCCTTCTCTCTGCACTGTATATCTGACCCTTGCTGCCTGAAGCTCTGCGTAAGTCCTCTCAGTGTCTGTATTCTCAACCTGTATGGCTGACAGCTTGAACCTTTCATGGGCACTGTCCTTTCTCTGGCAGCCCCAGGCTCTTCACTTGCTATGGTACCTGCAGGTGTTGGATGGGACAGGAGACTTGCAATCTCCTGCCCTCCGGGTTCAGTGGCTGGGTCTGCAATTCCCACACCACACGGACCCCGGTGTCCGGTCTCTTGGCATTTTTCTCTGGGGTGAGCCCACTCGCAGCTTCAGACCCCAGGCTCCTCTCCTTTTGCCTCCTCTCCTCTCAATGTCCCTAGCAGACTGACCACTATCTCCTCCTTCAGCCAGAATATCTAGGGAAGCTCCCCTGAAGCCTGATTTAGAGCTCTCCCTTCTGGCCTGGAGTCAGAACGGTGTTGCATGTCAGTATTACCTGATTAAGGGATCCCTCCTTGTTTCCAGGCATGACATCACCTCCCCCGTGAGGAAGGCAATACCATTGTGGCATCTGGACTCCTGGGGTGCCACATATGTATCGACGTATCTATCTATCTATCCATCTATCATCTATCTATCTTTCTATCTCTCTAAATTTCAAAGATAATTGAGTCCATTTAATGCAAACCGAATTTAAACCGAATTTTATGAAAATGTCCTCTGCCTTTTTACTCATTGCAGAAGACTGCATCAGTCACAGAAGGCTGATGTGACCACAGAAGGGCTTCCCCATAATTCTTTTGCTTTTATTGCTATCCCATTACCTGGTATAGTGCGGCCAATGAAAAATCATTGACTGCATTTCAGGCTGATTTTAGTGAAATCTTGTCAGGGAACACAGCTCGGCAATAGAGATAGGAAGAGAAATCTCTAAAACATTAGACAAATACTCCAGAGAGTAATGTGTTGTATAAGTGCAGCAGTGGAGAAGATGAGTATAGTAGTCTGCAAATAATACAGAGATTCTATTGATAGGGGCAGAGAAAGGTAGGGAAGTTGCCAGCAGTGCCAGACTCAGTGTGATTGACCAGTGTCAGGGGCAGACATACTGCATGTGCAGCCGCTGCAGCTGCACAGGGGCCCAGGAAGACAGGGGGCCAATCATCTGCTGAAATATCTTGTTCTCTGATAGAGCTAGCGGCAACATCTACAATAAGAGGAGAGGAAGGGGGCCGTACCTGAATCTTTTGCTGTCAGAGAGGAGCTGCACTCTGCAGAATATGTCAGGAGGGGCCCATTCCTCTCCTCTGAGTTGATGCTGCAGCTCTCTATGATGCAGGAGTCCAAGATTCCTAGACCCACCCCCCAGGATTCCTGGACACCCCCCCGGCTTCTCTGCATTATTTAGGCAGGAACAGGCTTGGTAAGTATGGCTGATCTTAGCCAATCCTGTCTCCTGCCTCCTCACTGCCTCTGACTGCTCGGAGCAGCCTCCTGTAGCTACCTCCACCACCTGTACTGAGGGGGTTTTATTGAAAAACTGCTGCACTAAACAGCCATTCCTCAATAAAGACCCCTCATTACGGGGTAGTAAGTGGCTATGGGGGGAGGAGAGGCTGATGTGATGGCCGATGTTCACATGGGTTAGACACCTGCCAGAACTTCTCAGGAGGCAGGAGGAGTGTCCGATGTACTGCCTGCTGGGAGGCTGTTCTCTGCAGCTATCAGAGGTAGTGAAGAGGCAGAAGGACTGACGACAGCTGGAGATCTGGCCAGTTAGTGCTGATGGAGGACTGAAGAAACCCAGGATGGAGCTGCTGGAGATGGAAGAATGCACCTACCAGAGGGACATCATATGTAAGTAATAAAATGTGTGCAGACTTACTATCATCTGTGTGTATTACCATACTACTGTGCACCTGTTTGTAAAAGTATCTAATATAATGCTAGGAGCGTCACTCTGTCCGAAGTCTTCATAGACTGCGCAAGCACGACGCGCCTGCACAGTCTGGTCCCCACAGAGTTACGCATCCGGCAGTACTGCAGCTACTGGGGGAGCAGAGCGGGCCATCGCCCCGGCCCAGTGCTCAGAGAGGGCCCTCCCGAAGCTACGCTACTGTAACTGTATTGGTGTGCACAGCGCGCCGATACAGTTACATTCTGCGGCAGAGCAGGGAGAATCAATCTCCCTGCTCTGCCGCCCGGCTGCTATGGGGCCCTGAGCAGGCAGGGGGGCCGGTGCCAGCAGTGGGGTCAGCTGTATCGGCATCTAGCTGATGCAGCTGACAGCATTGATGAGGGAAGGAGTGCTACACTGACAGGGGGCGCGATGAAGTCACTGCCTGGTGCCTGTGGTCCAGAGGTGAGCGGGAGCAGGGAGCAGCGCAGGAACCAGGAAGAAGAGAGGTGAGTATTTATTGTTTTTCTTTATGGGGGCTGCCTTATATTACAGGGTCTGCCTGTGGGGGTGCTGCTTTATACTACAGAGTCTGCCTGTGGGGGGGTGCTGCCTTATTCTACAGGGTCTGCCTGTGGGGGGGGGGGTGCTGCCTTATACTACAGGGTCTGCCTGTAGGGGGTGCTGCATTATACTACAGAGTCTGCCTGTGGGGGGTGCTGCCTTATATTACAGAGTCTGCCTGTTGGGGGTGCTGCCTTATACTGCAGGGTCTGCTTGTGGGGGTGCTGCCTTATTCTACAGTGTCTGCCTGTGGGGGTGCTGCCTTATACTACAGAGTCTGCCTTTAGGAGGTGCTGCCTTATACTACAGGGTCTGCCTGTGGGAGGTGCTGCCTTATACTACAGGGTCTGCATGTTGGGGGGTGCTGCCTTATACTACAGTGTCTGCCTGTGGGGGGTGCTGCCTTTTACCACAGAGTCTGCCTGTGGGGGATGCTGCCTTATACTACGGAGTCTGCCTGTGGGGGTGCTGCCTTATACTACAGGGTCTGCCGGTGAGGGTGCTGCCTTATACTGCAGGGTCTGCTTGTGGGGGTGCTGCCTTATTCTACAGTGTCTGCCTGTGGGGGGTGCTGCATTATACTACAGGGTCTGCCTGTCGGGGGTGCTGCTTTATACTACAGAGTCTGCCTGTGGGGTGTGCTGCCTTATACTACAGTGTCTGCCTGTGGGGGGGTGCTGCCTTATTCTACAGTGTCTGCCTGTGGGGGGATGCTACAGGGTCTGCCTGTGGGTTGGGGTGCTGCCTTATACTACAGTGTCTGCCTGTGGGGGGTGCTGCCTTATACTACAGTGTCTGCCTGTGAGGGGTGCTGCCTTATACTACAGTGTCTACCCATGGGGGGATGCTGCCTTATACTACAGAGTCTGCCTGTGGGGGGTGCTGCCTTATACTACAGGGTCTGCCTGTGGGGGTGCTGCGTTATACTGCAGAGTCTGCCTGTGGGGAGGGTGCTGTCTTATACTACAGGGTCTGCCTGTGGGGGGTGCTGCCTTATACTACAGAGTCTGCCTGTGGGGGGCATGCTGCCTTATACTACAGAGTGCCTGTGGGGGGGTGCTGCCTTATACTACTGTGTCTGCCTGTGGTGGGGGTTGCTGCCTTATACTACAGAGTCTGCCTGTGGGGGGTGCTGCCTTATGCTACAGGGTCTGCCTGTGGTGGGAGTGCTGCTTTATACTACAGAGTCTGCCTGTGAGGGTGTGGTGCCTTACAGACAGGAAGGGGGCACAAGATCGTAGCAGCACATGACAAGATTAGGGCTCAGTATGGAAGCAGCACATACCAGGATGGAGACCATATGCCAGTATAAATGCTCGCCACCCGGGTGTAGAACGGGTTCAATAGCTAGTATATATAAACTTTGCGGCACGCAATGCATCCCTGGGAACGGAAGCCACCGCATGCATCGCGGAGAGCTGGGAGAACTGCGGGGGCCGTCGGAAGGTAATTATATCCATATTTTTTATTTTTATTCTTTTTTTTACACGAATATGGATCCCAGGGCCTGAAGGAGAGTCTCCTCTCCTCCAGACCCTGGAAACCATCCAGGACCCCTCCCTGCATCATATGCGGTGACCTCCGAGCTCTGCACATGCCGTACCCGGCATATAAGACGACCCCTGACTTTTGAGAAGATTTTCAGGGGTTAAAAGCTGTGTGGCATGGCACATTGTCTTGCTGGAAAAACCAGTCCTCAGAGTTGACGAACATTGCCTGAGCAAAAGGAATCAACTGTTTTTCCAGGACAACTGTTATGACCCCAATGGCGAGGGTCTCAGAGGAACGTGGAAGTCTGCAGAATACAAAAATCCAGCTCATAGGGCAGTGGTAGCTGGGTTGACCATATATCTACTCCTAACGCCAACACTAGAAGTAGCCGGGGATCATTCCTACGTTGATTCTAGATGACACGCTCCAGCCGGAGAATCTAGCTACCCCTAGTAGAGGAAAACAAAAGACCTTTCTTGCCTCCAGAGAAGGGGACCCCAAAGCTGGATAGAAGCCCCCCACAAATAATAACGGTGAGGTAAGAGGAAATGACAAACACAGAAATGAACCAGGTTTAGCACAGAGAGGCCCGCTTACTGATAGCAGAATAAAGAAAGGTAACTTATATGGTCAACAAAAACCCTATCAAAATCCACACTGGAAATTCAAGAACCCCCGAACCGTCTAACGGTCCGGGGGGAGAACACCAGCCCCCTAGAGCTTCCAGCAAAGGTCAGGATATATATTTGGAACAAGCTGGACAAAAATACAAAACCAAAACAAAATAGCAAAAAGCAAAAAGCGGACTTAGCTGATATAACTGGAACCAGGATCAGTAGACAAGAGCACAGCAGACTAGCTCTGATAACTACGTTGCCAGGCATTGAACTGAAGGTCCAGGGAGCTTAAATAGCAACACCCTTAACTAACGACCCAGGTGCGGATAAAAGGAATGACAGAAAAACCAGAGTCAAAAAACTAGTAACCACTAGAGGGAGCAAAAAGTAAATTCACAACAGTACCCCCCCCCTTAGTGAGGGGTCACCGAACCCTCACCACGACCACCAGGGCGATCAGGATGAGCGGCATGAAAGGCACGAACTAAATCGGCCGCATGAACATCAGAGGCGACCACCCAGGAATTATCCTCCTGACCATAGCCCTTCCACTTGACCAGGTACTGAAGCCTCCGCCTGGAGAGGCGAGAATCCAAGATCTTCTCCACCACGTACTCCAACTCGCCCTCAACCAACACCGGAGCAGGAGGCTCAGCAGAAGGAACTATAGGCACAATGTACCGCCGCAACAAGGACCTATGAAATACATTGTGAATAGCAAACGACACAGGAAGATCCAGACGAAAAGATACAGGATTAAGGATTTCCAATATCTTGTAAGGCCCAATAAAACGAGGTTTAAATTTGGGAGAGGAGACCTTCATAGGAACAAAGCGGGAAGAAAGCCATACCAAATCCCCAACGCGTAGTCGGGGACCCACACCGCGGCGGCGGTTGGCAAAGCGCTGAGCCCTCTCCTGTGACAACTTCAAGTTGTCCACCACATGATTCCAGATCCGCTGCAACCTATCCACCACAGAATCCACCCCAGGACAGTCAGAAGGCTCCACATGACCCGAAGAAAAGCGAGGATGGAAACCAGAGTTGCAGAAAAAAGGCGAAACCAAGGTGGCGGAACTAGCCCGATTATTAAGGGCAAACTCAGCCAACGGCAAGAATGTCACCCAATCGTCCTGATCAGCAGAGACAAAACACCTCAAATAAGCCTCCAAAGTCTGATTGGTTCGCTCCGTCTGTCCATTAGTCTGAGGATGGAAAGCAGACGAAAACGACAAATCAATGCCCATCCTACTACAAAAGGATCGCCAGAATCTGGAAACGAACTGGGATCCTCTGTCTGACACAATATTCTCAGGGATGCCGTGCAAACGAACCACGTTCTGGAAAAACACAGGAACCAGATCGGAAGAGGAAGGCAGCTTAGGCAAAGGAACCAAATGGACCATCTTTGAGAAGCGATCACATATCACCCAGATAACGGACATGCCCTGGGATAGCGGAAGATCAGAAATGAAATCCATGGAGATATGTGTCCAAGGTCTCTTCGGGACAGGCAAGGGCAAGAGCAAACCGCTGGCACGAGAACAGCAAGGCTTAGCTCGAGCACAAGTCCCACAGGACTGCACAAATGACCGCACATCCCTTGACAAGGAAGGCCACCAAAAGGACCTGGCCACCAGATCTCTGGTGCCAAAAATTCCCGGGTGACCTGCCAACACCGAGGAATGAACCTCGGAAATGACTCTGCTGGTCCACTTATCCGGGACAAACAGTCTGTCAGGTGGACAAGACTCAGGCCTATCAGCCTGAAATCTCTGCAACACACGTCGCAGATCCGGAGAAATAGCTGACAAGATAACTCCATCTTTAAGAATACCAACAGGATCAGCGACTCCAGGAGCATCAGGCACAAAGCTCCTAGAAAGAGCATCGGCCTTCACATTCTTTGAACCTGGTAAATACGAGACAACAAAATCAAAGCGGGAGAAAAACAATGACCAGCGGGCCTGTCTCGGATTAAGGCGTTTAGCAGACTCGAGATACATCAGATTTTTGTGATCAGTCAAGACCACCACACGATGCTTAGCACCCTCGAGCCAATGACGCCACTCCTCAAATGCCCATTTCATGGCCAACAACTCCCGATTGCCCACATCATAATTTCGCTCGGCAGGCGAAAACTTCCTAGAGAAAAAGGCACAAGGTTTCATAACAGAGCAACCAGGGCCTCTCTGCGACAAAACGGCCCCTGCTCCAATCTCTGAAGCATCCACCTCAACCTGAAAGGGAAGTGAGACATCGGGCTGGCACAAAACAGGCGCCGAAGTAAACCGGCGTTTCAACTCCTGGAAAGCCTCCACGGCAGCAGGAGCCCAGTTAGCTACATCGGAGCCCTTCTTGGTCATATCCGTCAAAGGTTTCACAATGCTAGAAAAATTAGCGATAAAACGACGGTAGAAGTTAGCGAAACCCAAGAACTTCTGTAGACTCTTAACTGACGAGGGCTGAGTCCAATCAAGAATAGCTCGGACCTTGACTGGGTCCATCTCCACAGCAGAAGGGGAAAAAATGAACCCCAAAAAGGGAACCTTCTGTACACCAAAGAGACACTTTGAGCCCTTGACAAACAAAGAATTTTCACGCAAAATTTTAAAGACCAACCTGACCTGCTCCACATGCGAATCCCAATTATCAGAAAAAACCAAAATATCATCCAGATAAACAATCAAAAATTTATCCAGATACTTCCGGAAAATGTCATGCATAAAGGACTGAAAAACTGAAGGCGCATTGGAGAGCCCAAAAGGCATCACCAAGTACTCAAAATGACCTTCGGGCGTATTGAATGCGGTTTTCCATTCATCACCTTGCTTAATGCGCACAAGGTTGTACGCACCACGAAGATCTATCTTGGTGAACCACTTGGCACCTTTAATCCGGGCAAACAAGTCAGACAACAGCGGTAAAGGATACTGAAATTTGACAGTGATCTTATTTAAAAGCCGATAATCAATACAAGGTCTCAAAGATCCGTCCTTTTTTGCCACAAAAAAGAATCCCGCACCAAGAGGGGAAGAAGACGGACGAATATGTCCTTTCTCTAGAGACTCCTTGATATATGAACGCATAGCGGTATGTTCAGGTACCGACAGATTAAACAGTCTTCCCTTAGGAAATTTACTGCCTGGGATCAAATCTATAGCACAGTCACAGTCCCTATGAGGAGGCAGTGCACTGGACTCAGACTCACTGAAGACATCCTGATAATCAGACAAATACTCCGGAACTTCCGAAGGCGTAGAAGAAGCAATAGACACAGGCAGGGAATCCCCATGAATACCACGACAGCCCCAACTTGAGACTGACATAGCCTTCCAGTCCAGGACTGGATTATGGGTCTGTAACCATGGCAGCCCCAAAACAACCAAATCATGCATTTTATGCAAAACCAGGAAACGCATCACCTCGCGGTGTTCAGGAGTCATGCACATGGTAACCTGTGTCCAATACTGCGGTTTATTTGCTGCCAATGGCGTAGCATCAATACCCCTAAGAGGAATAGGATTTTCTAATGGTTCAAGAGTAAAACCACAGTGCTTAGCAAATGACAGATCCATAAGACTCAGGGCAGCACCTGAATCTACAAACGCCATGACAGGAAAAGACGACAGTGAGCAAATCAAAGTTACAGACAGAATAAATTTAGGTTGCAAATTACCAACGGTGACAGGACTAACAACCTTAGCTATACGTTTAGAGCATGCTGAGATAATATGTGTAGAATCACCACAGTAGTAGCACAAGCCATTCCGGCGTCTATGAATTTTCCGCTCATTTCTAGTCAGGATTCTATCACATTGCATTAAATCAGGTGTCTGTTCAGACAACACCATGAGGGAATTTGCGATTTTTCTATCACATTGCACCGAATTAGGTGTCTGTTCAGACAACACCATGAGGGAATTTGCGGTTTTGCGCTCCCGCAACCGCCGGTCAATTTGAATAGCCAGTGCCATAGTATCATTCAGACCTGTGGGAATGGGAAAACCCACCATAACATTCTTAATGGCTTCAGAAAGGCCATTTCTAAAATTAGCGGCCAGTGCACACTCGTTCCAATGTGTCAGCACGGACCATTTCCGAAATTTTTGGCAGTACACTTCAGCCTCGTCCTGCCCCTGAGACATAGCCAGCAAGGCCTTTTCTGCCTGAATCTCAAGATTGGGTTCCTCATAAAGTAAACCGAGCGCCAGAAAAAACGCATTAATATCAGCCAATGCCGGATCTCCTGGCGCCAGCGAAAAAGCCCAATCCTGAGGGTCGCCCCGTAAGAACGAAATAACAATTTTTACTTGCTGAGCAGAGTCTCCAGATGAACAGGGTCTCAGGGACAAAAACAATTTACAATTATTCACAAAATTCCTAAACTTAAACCTGTCTCCGGAAAACAGTTCAGGAATCGGTATTTTAGGTTCTGACCTAGGATTACTGATAACATAGTCTTGTATGCCCTGCACACGAGTAGCCAGCTGGTCCACACTTGTAATCAAGGTCTGGACATTCATGTCTGCAGCAAGCATAGCCACTCTGAGGTAAAGGGGAAGAAGAAAAAAAAAAAAAAAAACTCAGAATCTTCTTTCTTATAATCCCTCTTCTGCAATGCATTAAACATTTAATACTGGCCTGGCAAACTGTTATGACCCCAATGGCGAGGGTCTCAGAGGAACGTGGAAGTCTGCAGAATACAAAAATCCAGCTCATAGGGCAGTGGTAGCTGGGTTGACCATATATCTACTCCTAACGCCAACACTAGAAGTAGCCGGGGATCATTCCTACGTTGATTCTAGATGACACGCTCCAGCCGGAGAATCTAGCTACCCCTAGTAGAGGAAAACAAAAGACCTTTCTTGCCTCCAGAGAAGGGGACCCCAAAGCTGGATAGAAGCCCCCCACAAATAATAACGGTGAGGTAAGAGGAAATGACAAACACAGAAATGAACCAGGTTTAGCACAGAGAGGCCCGCTTACTGATAGCAGAATAAAGAAAGGTAACTTATATGGTCAACAAAAACCCTATCAAAATCCACACTGGAAATTCAAGAACCCCCGAACCGTCTAACGGTCCGGGGGGAGAACACCAGCCCCCTAGAGCTTCCAGCAAAGGTCAGGATATATATTTGGAACAAGCTGGACAAAAATACAAAACCAAAACAAAATAGCAAAAAGCAAAAAGCGGACTTAGCTGATATAACTGGAACCAGGATCAGTAGACAAGAGCACAGCAGACTAGCTCTGATAACTACGTTGCCAGGCATTGAACTGAAGGTCCAGGGAGCTTAAATAGCAACACCCTTAACTAACGACCCAGGTGCGGATAAAAGGAATGACAGAAAAACCAGAGTCAAAAAACTAGTAACCACTAGAGGGAGCAAAAAGTAAATTCACAACAGACAACCTTGTATGCGTCTTGATTCATACGTCATTCGCAGACATTAACCTGCCCAATTCCAGCCTTGCTGAAGCATCCGCAGATCAATATCTGGTCGTCTAATGGTTAGACGGAGACCTGGAGAGGCGTACAAGCCACAGTGTTTTGCACCCACTGTAATATATGGTGGAGGATCGGTGATGATGGTCTTCCAGCAAGACAATGACCCAAAACATACAGCCAAGGCAACAAAGGAGTGGCTCAAAAAGAAGCACATTAAGGTCATGGAGTAGCCTAGCCAGTCTCCAGACCTTAATCCCATAGAAAACTTATGGAGGGAGTTGAAGCTCGAAGTTGCCAAGCAGCATCAAAATGTTAATGATTTAGAGATGACCTGCAAAGAGGAGTGGACCAAAATTCCTCCTGACATATGCGCAAACCTCTACATCAATTTCAAATAAAGTCTGACTGCTGTGCTTGCCAACAAGGGTTTTGCCACCAAGTATTAAATCTTGTTTGCCAGAGGGATCAAATACTTCTCACTGCAAAATGCAAATAAAGTTATATAATTTATACTATTGCACCAACAGTTGTCTCCTTCTCACCCAGCATCTTACTTATGGTTTTGTAGCACATTCCAGCTTTGTGCAGGTTTATGATCTTGTCCCTGACATCTTAGAAAGCTATTTGGTCTTGCCCATGTTGTAGAGGTTAGAGTCTAACTGATTAATTGAGTTTATGGACAGGAGTCTTTTATAAAAGTGACTATTTAAGACTGCAGTCTTTAATGCAAGTAATGAGTTGATTAGGAGCGTCTAACTGGTCTGTAGGAGCCAGAACTCTTTATGGCTTATTTCTCACCGCAAAATGCAAATTAATTTAAACAATAATAATACTAATAATACAATACAATGTGATTTTCTGGATTTTATTTTTGATATTTTATCTCTCAATGTTAAAATTAACTTACCCTTAAAATTATAGACAGTTTAGACCTTTGTCAGTGGGAAAACTTACAAAATCAGCAAGGGATCAAATAATTATTTCCCCCACTGTATGTTAGGTGGTTGATGTGTTTGCAACTGTATGTTGCCTGGTCCCCATCCCTAGTCTGATATAGTATCCCATATCCCATACCCTGTGTACTGTTATTAGTGCTCACTTCCTGTGACTCCTTCGGCGGTGTCCGTATCCTGAAATTGCGTCTGTGGTACCGGTACCCTCCCGTCCCTTATTACGTAACATCCTCTCTATTTATGTATGGTGCTGTCCTTTATTATATAGCATCCTGTTATGTGGAGCACCGTCCTTTATTACACAGTATCATCTCTTGTCATCTACAGCACAGTCCCTTGCATTGAGTATTCTCATTATTTTTGTTATTCACAGCACCCTTTCTTTATTGCATAGTGTCCTCTCCTATAAAATGGAAAAATGACAGCTGATGGAGCAGCATCTGGCCAGAAGACCAGTCCATCAGCCACATCCATCACAAAAAAAGCTTTCCCATGCTCCATCAACTGTCATTTCAGTTTATATCTAACAAGAGTGGATGATATGTAATAAAGAACAGGGAGGTACAAATAACAAAAATAAGGAGAATCTGATATGTAAGGGATAGTGCTGTACATAACAAGAGGGAACTATGTGATAAGGGACGGAGCTATACATAAAGAGAGGGCACTGTGTAATAAGGGGCGGCAATATATATAATGAGAGGAGGCTGTAAAAAAATATGTATATCTATAGCTTGGTCACCATAAATGAGGGGACACAGATACAGTTCTTGCACAGGGGCCCCAAGCTGTCTGTGTCGGCCCCTGATCAGTGTTATGGTGTAGCTGGCATCTGTCCTGCTGTATTCATTTTCAAATACACTTTATTTGTATTTCATAATGCATTAGAAAGCAGAAGTAAGACAGCACAATATTTTTTACAGAAAAAAATGAAATCAGTGTTAAGAGGTGTGCCAGTGACTGTACTGAGTTCTTGTATTTCTAATGCAATTGTCTTTGTAAAAGGGGAAATAATTGTATCTCAAAATTACAAAATAAAAAAAGCTCACTTGGAAATATTATGTAAATGGGCTTGAAATAAATACCATTTTTCACTTTTTTTAAATGAACGTGTTGCCATTCTTCATTGTTTGTATTTTATAGTCCAGTTGTCCTGACTCAGGCTTGCACATGCATTTTTTTATCGTTGCTGGTTTATTCCCTTTTCGGGTATGCTATCTACTATCATCTATTTATCTATCTATCTATCTATCTATCTATCTATCTATCTATCTATCTATCTATATCTATCTAAAAAAGAACAAAGAACAGCGCAGTTAAAAATAGGGTGCAGAGACTCACAGGCACATACCAGTCCTTTTGTGTAGAATCAAAAAGAGTTGAAGCAGCACACTGTACTGCAGTTATAAAGTGCTCTTTATTGGCCCATATGGCGACGTTTCGGTCCTAGGTGTGGACCTTTCTCAAGCTTGAGAAAGGTCCACTCCCAACATGGGAGATGGACATCTTGTCTGGCCTCTTGGAAGGTACGTAACACCCCTGTGGTGTTTGGATTACAAGCATTGTTCTTGATGGGCATGAGAGATAGATTTAAAGCCCGTGGTCAGGGCCGGACTGGCCATTGGGCAATTCTGGCAAATGCCAGAAAGGCCTGTCTGGTCATGGGCTGTCTTGTCTGCTACGTTGTTAGCAGAATCAGTGTTCTCAAGACTCCCATACAGTTGTGATGGAGCACAAAGTCGCTGACTCCGTCACTTACCCCAACAGGCCACGGGTATCATTAGAAATATTGGTCTTGTAGTAAATCTTGCTTTCCTCCATCCACGATAATGTTAATATATCCCCATCTGTTTCTTGGAAACGGGACAACATGGGCCTGTGCGACTGCAAATGCCAGGGCTGAATTTTAGTCCCAGTCCGTACCTGCCCGTGGTTATAGCAACCGCTGTATCAAACGGGGATATTTGAGAGCTAGAAAAACTGAGAGACATGAACTACTTTTTAAAAAAGAGAAAAAGGCAACATCTGAGAATCAGATCAGATTTATCTCTACATACAACTGCTATTGGCAGCGTATGCAGGAGATAATTAACACTCATTGGCCAGTACTCTTCACTGATCCTGTCTTGGCATCTAATATCCCTGTTAGACCACAATTTACGGCAAGGCATGGCAAAAGTATCAAAGATCTATTGGTTAAGAGCCACTATGTGGCAAAGGTGATTAACCCTTTGAATCCTACTAATAGGGGCCCAACGTGGGGATGTTACCCCTGTGGGGACTGTCTAGCTTGTAAGGAAAAGAACTTGATTAGGGGTACCAATTTTTCATCATCATCAGATGGAATGACAAGATTTCAGATTCGACATCATATCAGCTGTGTGAGTACGTATGTTATATATCTGGCCACATGTCCGTGCTCCAGGATATATGTCACGTCAGCTTCGCGTGCATGTGAGGGAGCATGTAAGAGATATTATAAATGCTCGGGAGGTGGAGGACGTTAGTATACTTAAAACCCTCCCAAAGCATTTTCGTATGACACATGCCTGTGACCCCAAAGGTCTACGGATTATGGGGATTGACCAGGTACATTGTGGGAGTGGGGAGGAAATATTAAACGTCTATTGGCTCAAACAGAGTGCAGATGGATAGTGACCCTGGACTCTATGGCCCTGGTGGGACTAAATGAAAAGTTGAGCTTTGCTCCTTTTCTGTGATTTCCTTTGTTCCTACACGTCCTCATATGTGCAGTTGTAAATACATTTTCTGTTTCTATCCTTTTTTATGTTTTTTATGGTTTTTTTCTCTTTATTCAGATTATTATTTATTATATCCCTAGATCGAGCTCTCTCTATGCATGTATCTTATTTGGTGGCACTATATTTAACCCCTTTCTGTCATTGGACGTACTATTCCGTCCATGTGCGGTGGGCCCTACTTCCCAAGGACGGAATAGTACGTCCAGCACGATCGGCCGCGCTCACGGGGGGAGCGCGGCCGATCGCGGCCGGGTGTCAGCTGACTATCGCAGCTGACATCCGGCACTATGTGCCAGGAGCGGTCACGGACCGCCCTCGGCACATTAACCCCCGGCACACCGCGATCAAACATGATCGCGGTGTACCGGCGGTATAGGGAAGCATCGCGCAGGGAGGGGGCTCCCTGCGTGCTTCCCTGAGACCCCCGAAGCAACGCGATGTGATCGCGTTGCTCCGAGGGTCTCCTACCTCCTTCCTCGCTGCAGGTCCCGGATCCAAGATGGCCGCGGCATCCGGGTCCTGCAGGGAGGGAGGTGGCTTACCGAGTGCCTGCTCAGTGCAGACGCTGGTAAGCCTGCAGCCCTGTCAGTGAGATCGGTGATATGACAGAGTGCTGTGCGCACTGTAAAATCACCGATCTGTGATGTCCCCCCCTGGGACAAAGTAAAAAAGTTTAAAAAAAATGTCCACATGTGTAAAAAAAAAATAAAAAAAAATTCCTAAATAAATAAATAAATAAAAAAAAATTATTCCCATAAATACATTTCTTTATCTAAATTTAAAAAAATCATACAATAAAAGTACACATATTTAGTATCGCCGCGTCCGTAACGACCCCACCTATAAAACTACATAACTATAAATAACGGATATAAATAACCATGGTACCGCTGAAAACGTCATCTTGTCCCGCAAAAAACGAGGTGCCATACACCATCAGCGAAAAAATAAAAAAGTTATAGTCCTCAGAATAAAGCGATGCCAAAATAATTATTTTTTCTATAAAATAGCTTTTATCGTATAAAAGCGCCAAAACATAAAAAAATGATGTAAATGAGATATCGCTGTAATCGTACTGACCCGAAGAATAAAACTGCTTTATCAATTTTACCAAACGCGGAACGGTATAAACGCCTCCCCCTAAAGAAATTAATGAATAGCTGGTTTTTGGTCATTCTGCCTCACAAAAATCGGAATAAAAAGCGATCAAAAAATCTCCCGTGCCCAAACATGTTACCAATAAAAACATCAACTCGTCCCGCAAAAAACAAGACCTCACATGACTCTGTGGACTCAAATATGGAAAAATTATAGCTCTCAAAATGTGGTAACGCAAAAAATATTTTTTGCAATAAAAAGCGTCTTTCAGTGTGTGACGGCTGGCAATCATAAAAATCCGCTAAATAACCCGCTATAAAAGTAAATCAAACCCCCCTTCATCACCCGCTTAGGCTACGTTCACATTTGCGTTGTGCGCCGCAGCGTCGGCGACCCAACACACAACGCAGGAACACCGCATGCACAACGCATGCACAACGCTGCGTTTTGCGACGCATGCGTCCTTTTTTTGCTTGATTTTGTACGCACAAAAAATGCAACTTGCTGCGTCCTCTGCGCCATGACGCGTGCGCCGCAGTGACGCATGCGTCGCAAAACGCAAGTGCAACGCATGTCCATGCGCCCCCATGTTAAATATAGGGGCGCATGACGCATGCGGCGACGCTGCGGCGCCCGACGCTGCGGCGCAGAACGCTAATGTGAACGTAGCCTTAGTTAGGGAAAAATTAAAAAAATTTAAAAAATGTATTGATTTCCATTTTCCCATTAGGGTTAGGGCTAGGGTTAGGGTTAGGGCTAGGGTTAGGGCTTGGGCTAGGGTTAGGGCTACATTTAGGGTTGGGGCTAAAGTTAGGGTTAGGGTTGGGGCTAAAGTTAGGGTTAGGGTTTGGATTACATTTACGGTTGGGAATAGGGTTGGGATTAGGGTTAGGGGTGTGTCTGGGTTAGAGGTGTGGTTAGGGTTACCGTTGGGATTAGGGTTAGGGGTGTGTGTGGATTAGGGTTTCAGTTATAATTGGGGGGTTTCCACTGTTTAGGCACATCAGGGGCTCTCCAAACGTGACATGGCGTCCCATTTCAATTCCAGCCAATTCTGCGTTGAAAAAGTAAAACAGTGCTCCTTCCCTTCCAAGCTCTCCCGTGCGCCCAAACAGGGGTTTACCCCAACATATGGGGTATCAGCGTACTCGGAACACATTGGAGAACAACTTTTGGGGTCCAATTTCTCCTGTGACCCTTGGGAAAATACAAAACTGGGGCTAAAAACTAATTTTTGTGGAAAAAAAATTTTTTTTTTATTTGCATGGCTCTGCGTTATAAACTGTAGTGAAACACTAGGGGGTTCAAAGCTCTCACAACACATCTAGATGAGTTCCTTAGGGGGTCTACTTTCCAAAATGGTGTCACTTGTGGGGGGTTTCTACTGTTTAGGTACATTAGGGGCTCTGCAAACGCAATGTGACACCTGCAGACCATTCCATCTAAGTCTGCATTCCAAATGGCACTCCTTCCCTTCCGAGCCCTCCCATGCGCCCAAACAGTGGTTCCCCCCCACATATGGGGTATCAGCGTACTCAGGACAAATTGGACAACAACTTTTGGGGTCCAATTTCTCCTGTTACCATTGGAAAAATACAAAACTGGGGGCTAAAAAATAATTTTGGGGGGAAATTTTTTATTTTTTTATTTTCACGGCTCTGCGTTATAAACTGTAGTGAAACACTTGGGGGTTCAAAGTTCTCACAACACATCTAGATGAGTTCCTTAGGGGGTCTACTTTCCAAAACGGTGTCACTTGTGGTTTTTTTTTACTGTTTAGGTACATTAGGGGCTCTGCAAACGCAATGTGACGCCTGCAGACCATTCCATCTAAGTCTGCATTCCAAATGGCGCTCCATCCCTTCCGAGCCCTCCCATGCGCCCAAACGGTGGTTCCCCCCCACATATGGGGTATCAGCGTACTCAGGACAAATTGGACAACAACTTTTGGGGTCCAATTTCTCCTGTTACCCTTGGGAAAATACAAAACTGGGGGCTAAAATATAATTTTTGTGGGAAAAAATTTTTGTTTTATTTTTACGGCTCTGCATTATAAACTTCTGTGAAGCACTTGGTGGGTCAAAGTGCTCACCACACCTCTACATAAGTTCCTTAGGGGGTCTACTTTCCAAAATGGTGTCACTTGTGGGGGGGTTTCAATGTTTAGGCACATCAGTGGCTCTCCAAACGCAACATGGCGTCCCATCTCAATTCCTGTCAATTTTGCAGTGAAAAGTCAAACGGCGCTCCTTCCCTTCCGAGCTCTCCCATGCGCCCAAACAGTGGTTTACCCCCACATATGGGGTATCAGCGTACTCAGGACAAATTGCACAACAACTTTTGGGGTCCAATTTCTTCTCTTACCCTTGGGAAAATAAAAAATTGGGGGCGAAAAGATCATTTTTGTGAAAAAATATGATTTTTTATTTTTACGGTTCTGCATTATAAACTTCTGTGAAGCACTTGGTGGGTCAAAGTGCTCTCCACACCTCTACATAAGTTCCTTAGGGGGTCTACTTTCCAAAATGGTGTCACTTGTGGGGGGTTTCAATGTTTAGGCACATCAGTGGCTCTCCAAACGCAACATGGCGTCCCATCTCAATTCCAGTCAATTTTGCATTGAAAAGTCAAATGGCGCTCCTTCGCTTCCGAGCTCTGTCATGCGCCCAAACAGTGGTTTACCCCCACATATGGGGTATCGGCGTACTCAGGACAAATTGTATAACATCTTTTGGGGTCCATTTTCTCCTGTTACCTTTGGTAAAATAAAACAAATTGGAGCAGAATTAAATTTTGTGTGAAAAAAAGTTAAATGTTCATTTTTATTTAAACATTCCAAAAATTCCTGTGAAACACCTGAAGGGTTAATAAACTTTTTGAATGTGGTTTTGAGCACCTTGAGGGGTGCAGTTGGAAAATTGCAAAATTTTCAAAATTTTCACCAAATTTCCATTTATTTCACAAATAAACGCAGGTAATATCAAAGAAATTTTACCACTATCATGAAGTACAATATGTCACGAGAAAACAATGTCAGAATCACCAGGATCCGTTGAAGCGTTCCAGAGTTATAACCTCATAAAGGGACAGTGGTCAGAATTGTAAAAATTGGCCCGGTCCATAACGTGCAAACCACCCTTGGGGGTGAAGGGGTTAAAATGCTCAGTGATGATATTCCATCTATAACCTACTGAAGACTTAGAAGGGACGAATATATGGAATCGTATCTCTTTCCAGTGATGAAATGGCGGGTGTAGTTTTTTGTTTTGGGGGGGTGGGGGATGCGTTCTCATGCTGTTACGTGGCATTGTATGCATATAAAAGTAATATATACAGCATTATATTGTTGTTTGTTATTATAGTCTGTATCAGTATGGGGTTTTACCCCATGCATAGGTAATTATGTGATGTAATTATTTTTGCACTTTTTGCACTTTATCAATAATATATCATTGTAATATGATAAATGTGACGTAGTTTCCAATATGTGCATTTATTCATACGACACTGTTGGTTTTCAGTTATCACATTCTGTATTGATATCATGATAAAAGGAATGTACCTTTTATATATGCACTTATTTACATATATAAATTGAAAAATATTGTGATAGGGTTTTTTATCCATGTGGCAACACAAACACTATTGCACAGTGCACTTTATTAGTAGACACTGGGCACAGGTCTTTTTATTGACATTAGATTGTGCACCGTGTTGTTTTCATTGGTGACTTTTGTTTTTGTTTGTATTCCCCTCTCTCCCTCCTTTTTCTCACCGTTTCTTTACCAGCCCCCTTTTCTTACCAGCTTCTAATATTGTGGTGATGTCTAGCGCGTGCGCCCTGCACTTGCCGGGAGAACTTTGTATCTCCGGCTTCATCTTTCCGGGCGGGTGTGTTTTCTTGACGTCACATGGAGATTTCCCCTGATGTGCGCTTCTTTTACCAGCCTTTAACATTGTGCAGTGTCCAGCGCGTGTGCCCTGCACTTACCGGGAGAGCCCTACATCTCCGGCTTCATTTTTCCAGGCGCGCATGTCCCTTTGACGTCACATGGGGATTTCCCCTGACGTGCGCTCCTGGTGAATGCTGGGGAGTGGGTACACTTCCGGTTTATCGGCAGTGCGCACGCGCACTACGGACATTACGCATAATGAATGGCACTATAAGATGCCGGCATGGGGTGAGCTCGTTACACTCCCTTTTGAGAAAGCTTACGCGAAACGCGCGTCAGGGGTGGATCCGGTCACCTGGGCATTGTGTCATACTCACCATGGGTAAGCTCCTCTGTTACTGGATGCATCATTATTTTTGTTCTCCCCAGTGATAGCACTGGTCTATATAATAGCCTGAGGGGATCACTTTATATTTAGGACATCTAGCCTTAGGAGTAATACGGATGGATATGTGAATTGTGTTTTACAATTGATGCTGGATGCATCCATGGTTTGCACGATATATCATTAGTACCATGATGACACACAATTGATTTTTATGCCCGGGTTTTACTTGTTCTTTACTAGGGTCTCTTTTTTGATTTTTTTTTTTTATTGTTAAATTTGTGATATGCTATATAATAGTATTTATAATAAAATTTATATCTTTTTACTTCATATATATGGAACTCCAATTTGTTTGTTTTTAGATGTGTATTGGGAGTATACACTTACTATCTAGTTATTCTATGGGTAGATATTTAAAACCACTGGGACATTACTTGTCATATGGGAACCAGATTTTTTCTGTGAGTTTGAGCTCATTAAATCAAATTTGAACCTGTCCTCAGGCCTTTTTGACACAATGACCTTTTGGATATCTACAAGGAGGTGATCTGCAGGAAGTTGAAGACAACTACAATCACATTTGATCCTTGACCCTCTAATCCATTCTGGAACCAAAAGGGGCACCTTCAAGAAAGCATGGACATCAGCAGAGATGTGCATGTTTCTGGAGAACTGAAAAGACCATGAGTCCATGACCTGATTGGATGGTACTATTATGTGGAGGTGTTACAGGGATGGACAATGTATGGGCTATGTCTGACTGATATAAAGGTAACACACCAAGCTAATTAGGCATTCTTCCTACTTCCCATCTTCCACCACCCTGTCTTATTACCATTTCCCTTACCTTGTACCCTTGTCCCTTAGTTACGTTTCCCTAATGTACACTACCATTCAAAAGTTTATGGTCACCCAGACAATTTTGCGTTTTCCATGATAACTCATACTTTTATTAATCAAGTGAGTTGCCAAATGAATTTAAAATCTAGTCCAGTCATTGACAAGGTTCGAAAAAAAGATTTTTATTGGAAATAATAATTTTCTCCTTCAAACTTTGCTTTCGTCAAAGAATGTTCCCTTTGCAGCAATAACAGCATTGCAGACCTCTGGCATTCTAGCAGTTAATTTGCTGAGGTAATCTGGAGAAATTTCACCCCATGCATCCAGAAGTCCCTCCCACAAGTTCGTTTCGCTTGATGGGCACTTTTTGCGTACCATACAGTCAAGCTGCTCCCACAGCAGCACAATGGGGTTGAGATCTGGTGACTGCGCTGGCCGCTCCATTACAGATAATGCTTCTTCCCTAAATAGTTCTTGCATAATTTGGAGGTGTGCTTTTGGTCATTGTCCTGTTGTAGGATGAAATTGGCTCCAATGAAGCGCTGTCCACAGGGTATGGCATGGCGTTGCAAAATGGAGCGATAGCCTTCCTTATTCAAAATCCCTTTTACCTTGTACAAATCTCCCACTTTACCAGCACCAAAGCAACCCCAGACCATCACATTACTTTCACCATGCTTGACAGATGGCATCAGGCACTCTTCCAGCATCTTTTCAGCTGTTCTGCGTCTCACAAATGTTTGATCCAAACACCTCAAACTTGGATTCGTCTGTCCATAACACTTCTTTCCAATCTTCCTCTGTCCAATGTCTGTGTTCTTTTGCCCATATTAATCTTTTCCTTTTATTACGCAGGTTGAATTTTCTTGCAGCATATTTGCTTCAGAAAAGTCAAGGACAGCCGGATGTGACATCACACTCGACTCCGCTACATCTAGATGGCAGGCTGCATGATGCGTCCATGCAGTCTGTCATCCAGCAGAGCGGACCCGATCCCCATTCACTTGAATGGGGGGCCCGACAATACAGTGTTTGACACGCTGTCATATGCATGACATCACGGCAAACACCGCTTCTGCTCGGCGGGGAAATCATCCGCGCTTCCCAATGATTTTTTAAAAAAAACCGGCGTGGGTTCTCCCCTAATTTTGATAACCAGCCAGACAAAAATCACAGCTGCTTCAGCAAGGCTAGTTATCAAGAATAGAGGAGTCCTCGTGCTTTTTTAAATTAAATTATATAAATAATGGGGGCTGGTATTCTCAGGCTGGTAAGGGGCCATTGTTATAGGCACCCCAGCCTAAAAATAGCAGCCCGCAGCTGCCCAGAAAAGGCGCATCTATTAGATGCGCAAATTCTGGCGCTTTGCTCGGCTCTTCCCACTTGCCCTGTAGCAGGCAACTATTAAATTGCCCGCTAGTAAAAAGTTACTATTATGTAACTATTGTAAGGTGACATTAAGCCGGCTTAGTAATGGAGAGGCGTCAATAAGATGCCTATCCATTACTAATCCTATAGTAGTTAAAGGGTTAAATAAACACACACACATGCAGAAAAAAAACATTTCAATGAAATAAAACACCACACAGTTTTGCAATCTTTTTATTATTCTGCACTTCCAAGTGAAGTCATCAATTTTCTGAAATAAAAATAAAATAAAAAAGCAAAAGTATACTCCCTGATCCGTCACAGCCCAATATACTGAGTGTCCCACACAGTATGTGGGGGAGATAAAGCTAACAACCGGGAGCGCTGCTAATGCGACCGCTACTGGGAATGAATAAGATGCAGCGGGCACAGGCTCAGTAACAAGCGGTGACGTCACCGAGACTGCGCTGCCTCACAGCCTCACCTGAGGTAACCTCTGCACCGTGGGAAAATGCCAGGGAAGAAGATACCACAGGTAATGTATCTATCTATTCTATCAATCTATCTATTCATTCTATCTATTCTATCAATCTATCTATTCATTCTATCTATTCTATCAATCTATCTAGTCATTCTATCTATCTACAGGAAGTTGTTTTTTTATCTGTGTGCACTCAACTGTATTGGCATGAAACAAAATGCATGAAAAAAACAAACCAAAAACAAGGCAAAAACCGCACCAAAAACCGCACCTAAGCCTACGTTTTTGACGCAGCTTCTTTCCTGCCAAGAAGATCAGGTTTTGCTGCAGAATAAAAACACAGCAAAAACGCCCTTTGTGAACTTACCCGAAAATATCCTATTTGTAGTGAATTCACTTTTAAAGATACAGTATCTCTTTTAAATTAATATTAACTGCCCCCCAAAACTCAGCAGATTCTACAGTAACAAACCACTGAAATAAGTGTGTGTGTCACTAATTTTTTTTTAATGAATCTGACAGGTTCCATTCAAAGATTTAGATGCACACCACCACATATTCTTCTGGTGTAACATGTAAAATGGTGATATACTGCATTGAATTATATATATATATATATATATATATATATATATATATATATATATATATATATATATATATATATATATATATATATATATATATATATATATTGAACCTGCTAAATATAAAGCATTCTATAGACTCTGTGGATTTGACGCTGCGGATCCGCAGCAGTTTTCTCAAAGTTTACAGTACCATGTAAACCTATGGGAAAAAAAAACCGCTGTGCACATGCTGCGGAAAATTCCGCGCGGAAACGCAGCGGATTATTTTCCGTAGCATGTCACTTCTTTCTGCGGATTCCGCAGCGGTTTTCAACCAGCACCAATAGGAAAGTGCTGTTGAAAAACCGCAGAGGAATCCACAGAAAAAAACGCGATAAAATCCGCAGTGAAAACCGCAGTGGTTTTGCACTGCGGATTTTCCAAATCCGCTGTGGAAAAATCTGCAGCAGAATCCGCAACGTGTGCACATACCCTTAAGGGACATGTCACTTGCTTAGCAGATTATTGTAGTTTCAATACAATCAGTGTTTTATCAGCAGGAGATTAATAATGCCAGTCTAGAGGTACCTTCACACTAAGCGACTTTGCAACGATAACGATAGCGATCCGTGACGTTGCAGCGTCCTGGATAGCGATATTGTTGTGTTTGACACGCAGCAGCGATCTGGATCCTGCTGTGATATCGCTGGTCGTTGCTGAAAGTTCAGAACTTTATTTGGTCGTCAGATCGGCGTGTATCGTTGTGTTTGACAGCAAAAGCAACAATGCCAGCGATGTTTTACAATGGTAACCAGGGTAAATATCGGGTTACTAAGCGCAGGGCCGCGCTTAGTAACCCGATATTTACCCTGGTTACCATTGTAAAAGTAAAAAAAACAAACAGTACATACTCACATTCCGGTGTCTGTCACACGTCCCCCGCCGTCCGCTTCCTGCACTGACTGTGAGTGCCGGCCGTAAAGTAAAAGCAGAGCACAGCGGTGACGTCACCGATGTGCTGTGCTTTACGGCCGGCACTGATCTCGGGAGACGAGATCTGAATCTGAGCAGCGGCCATTTTCCCGGAGGCAGCTCAATAGGTGCGATGCGGTGGCCTCCGGGAAAATGGCCGCTGGGGGCGACGCATGCTCAGATTCAGATCTCGTCCCGAGATCACGGGACAAAAGATCTGAATCTGAGCAGCGGCCATTTTCCCGGAGGCCACCGCATTGTACCGATGGAGCTGCCAGCGGGGCCTCCGAGCTTTAAGGAGATGCCGGAGGAGCCCCGACTGCATGAAGATACGCCGCCGCCCCACAGCACCAGAGGCCCCACACTGCAGAAGAGGAGCCGCCGCCCCACAGCACAGCAGCCGCCGCTCCCAGCACAGAGACCCCACGCTGCAGCGCTATGATGAGGTAATGGGGGATACTCACTTTCCTGTGAGACGCCCCCTCGTCGTCATCAGGACCACTCCCCCCCCCCCCACCCACCATACACACCCGGCGTACAAGGCGATACCCGGCGTATAAGACGACCCCCGACTCTTAAGAAGATTTTCAGGGGTTAAAAAGTCGTCTTATATGCCGGAAAATACGGTATGTAGTGTTTTTTTTTTTTACATTTACAATGGTAACCAGGGTAAACATCGGGTTACTAAGCGCGGCCCTGCGCTTAGTAACCCGATGTTTACCCTGGTTACCCGGGGACCTCGGCATCGTTGGTCACTGGAGAGAGCTGTCTGTGTGACAGCTCCCCAGCGACCACACAACGACTTACCAACGATCACGGCCAGGTCGTATCGCTGGTCGTGATCGTTGGTAAATCGTTTAGTGTGAAGGTACCTTAAGTCTCACATCCAAGCCAATCCAGCTAATCTTTGTAATCCCGCCCTCACCATTGAATGGCGTTTTGCTGGCAATGCACAGTGTACACAGAAAGCTCCCAGTCAGTAGTGTGTTTGAGGTTATACACAGCTCAACATTTTGACTACTGATACATCTACAGAAGAGAAAACAGGATTGTATTAAAACTGTGTAAGAGGGTGTGACATAAAGAATGAGAATCCCAACGCTGTGCAGCACGTGGACTGCCATCTACTATCCAAATGGGACCCTATGGAACAGACTGGAAGAGGGAGAGTTTCAGGAGGGACGAGTGTAGACAGAGTGTCCAGTAAGGTTACATTGATTACGCAGTTCCCTGGTATAAGAGGCCAGTGCACCAAGACTGATGTGGTTTTGGGGCCAACAAGATGGACGGTCAGGATGTGTGTTGAGGAAGATGCTTAGGCTGTGATACCAGGCCATGACACGGAACTTGAATCACTGGGTTGTAGCGCATCTGAAAGCAGAACTCAAATGGTGCAAGACATGTTCGGGAATCTAGATGATGCCAGTCAAAGCCTGAAGACCAGACCTGCGCCAGGCAAATGCTGAAATTCAGACGAAGCTGGTCAAGGCCTGAAGACCAGACCTGCAATGGTAAAGATCTGGAGTAAAGACAACGCTAGTTCCATCGGTTACGAGAGACATCTGTTGTTGATCAACCACTGAAGATTCATTGGGAAACTCAGCTCGTGTGTGGCTGCCTGTGATGGTGAATGGAAGGAGAGATTGAGCTGGGCCGTTGCTTTCAGCAGTGAAGTATGGTACAGGGGTTGGCCTGGGATAGTACAACAGACAGGAGTGGAGCTGATGGATGTGAAGGAACCCAGTGAGCCTTGCTAGACTTTATCAGATGAAAAATTGGAGACCTCCGCTAGGGCCTGTGCTAGATGAACAAACAGTACAGTGACTCTCATAGTACTGAGATTACAGTCCCTGTTAGGAAGTTATAAGATTATATAATAAGAGAGTGCTACAATAGCTATAGTGAACCTGAGGATTCATTGTATATCTGATATTGTACATTTCATGCTGTGATTACTCTGTTTTGTACTATCGACTATTGCTATAGTTCAGAGATTTTCTCGCCAAGCTAGATAATTAAACAGTTTAATTGGTTACATTCACCTTGTCCCTGTCTGCGTGTTGCATCCTGTCACCTGTTTACAACTACACCAAGCCACCAAGCAGTCCAGTAAGTGATACAGCATTGGAATCAGGCTCTCTGCCCTTGCATCATGCTGCTCTTACTGTAGGTTGCATAGGAATAACCTGCTGACAGACTCCCTTTGACATTTAGCTTAAGGTTTGCTATTGTAAAGATTTGACCTAGGGCTCGTGCACACGACCGTATTGTTGGTCCGAGTGCGATCCGACAAAACATCGTTATTCTATGGAGCCGTACACATACAATTGTTTTCCTCGGACCAAGTCTGTCCGAGGAAAAAATCAAAGCATGCACGATTTATGAATGAGATTGCACTTGGCCATGCAATTCAATGGGTCAGTCAAAAAACTTGGTCCGCACTCTCATTACATCTGAGTTCGGTCCGATTTTTACAGACTGACAAAATGGAGAAGATGGAGACTTTTTTTTTTCATCTTCTCCACATCAGAGAAAATTGTATCACACTGATCAAACTCTTATCAGAGTTCGATCAGAGTGGTATTAGCAGGGCCAGCATTAGTGGCAGAGAGCAGCTGCCTATGGCCCCCGCTCCCCCAGCGGCCCCCAGCCAGTGGCGTGCCGCTAATAGCGGCACATTACACAGCCGCTATGGGGCCCGTGAGTCAGGGCGGCCCTCCTGCCGACAGCACCGACTCCCACTTCCGCCGCATTTAACTATGCCGGTGTCTATGACGCCGATACATTTCAAAGCAATGATGGAGAGAGCATCAAATGACGCTCCCTCCCCCATCATTCCCCTCTGCCTCTGACACTGCGCCTACCCCTACCCTTGTAATAATTGACAGTGCTGCCTCTATTGAATCCTCAATCCTACACATACTGATATTCAGGCTCGGACTGGCCCATAGGGTAACAGGGGATCCCCCGCTGTGCCCCTGTGCAGATCTGGGCTCCCAACCCCACTGTATGGACAGTACTTGGCATAATTCACTGTGTCCAGAAAAAAACAGCAACTCATCATTCATTAACCAAACTACTACCCAGGTTATTATTTAGTGATATAGGTAAATTTGTAAATGAGGGTAGTGTAATATTTGTATGCAGGTGAAAAGTGGGCCCCAAAGTAAATGTTCCTGTTGGGCCCTTGGCACCCCAGTCCGACACTGCTGATATTGCGAGAGTTTCAGAGCGTGATCTCATTTTTCTCTCCTGTCATTGGCCTTTCGATGTTGTGGGATCCTGTGTGCAGCAAGCGTCCGCTGCAGAAAGGGGGTTCAGAGGGCACTCGCACACGCTGACATTGTGTGAGCTCTCATGACACAGAAGCCCTCTCATCTAAATATGTAATAAAACAATTTCTGCATAAAACTAAGATGTGCAATAAAAAATTACATTGTTGTTCCATGTTAGCGAGACAAGTCGATGTAAATACTTCTATGCCCAAAAAATAACAAAAGTATTCTAGGAGTGATACCTTGATGGACTAACCAGAAAAGATTTTATTTGCAAGCTTTCGTGGCACAGAGGCTCCTTCTTCAGGTAGAAGAAGGAAGAAGAAACCTGTGAGCTCTGAAAGTATTTACATAAATAAAGCTAAATATGCAAAATCTGTACCACAAGTATGATTTTTATAGGGGCTAAGTCCCCTCTAAGAATCCATAAATTGTTTTATTTGATTGTTGGAGGTGACAGTCTCCCTTTAAACAGTGTACATCCAGCTTTGGTATGATATGTGTGGACTCCACACACTATAGCCACTAATTCAACAATGGACTCACATCAAGACATACTAGACGAGAAGGGAATTTCTCAGGTCTAGCTTTGCAATCAGACAATAAACACAAATAACATTGTTTTATTCTCCACTGATCTATAGACTTGCATTGGCGAGTTTGATACAAGACCCGGACATGTCTTTTTTTTTTTGCACACCACATGGACCATGCACCTGGGGTGCTGATGGGGGTTCTAGTGAGCAGTGCAGCAAAAAGAATCAAGGAGTCAAAAGAATATAGTTTTTACTTTTACTGATGATGGATTGAAACTTGAATTCAGGGGTACTGGTCACCAGGTCCAGGGTCCGACCAGCCTGGAAGCACCTGGAGTCCACTCCACTAAATGGGTAGAATAAGCCTTCCTTTCTATGCCCATCTGTTTGGAGTTTCAACAGCTTATGAGCTGATCTGTACTCCCTGTTTATCTGCTTTGCAGCAGCTCCTGCCAACATGCATTGTGAGCTGTTTTCAAGCTGTTCTCTCAGTCTCAGCTCTGAGTCCTCTGTAATGGGGTACTGTTGGTGCTGCAAGGGTGGCCCTCGGTCTCCAGATTTTGCTCTTACGATTTGCAATCCCTGGTAGCTCAGGACTCTGGTGTCCTGCTGTCGGCGTAATCCTAGGGTTAACCTTCAATAGCTCCAACCCTGGGAACTCCTATCTCCTCATGCGTCTTCCTCCCTTTCCTTTCTTACACTACTCTGCTTTCCCTCTTTTACTCCTCCCCAGCCAGAAGAGGCAGTCACCCTAAAAACTAGGTGCTTGTGCTGCCACTTCTGGTCAGGGATGCTTGTGTGTGGTGCATGGTTTACTTAGCGTAGGGAGCTTCAATTACTTCCAGATATGATACCACCACCGGTTAGGGAGGAGATACCATTGTGGAAGCCGGACTGCAGGGGCGCCACATAAACTTGGGAGCAGAGCCCTCACTCCTCTTGTTAGAATTGTTGAATAATATTCGCTGATTCCCACAAATTTAGATATTCTAATTGGAAACATTTCACTCGATCTTAATTACTTCGCTGGAAAGGATTTATCCTGTCGTAGCTGTTTTCATTCTGACCCAAATGTCAGCTGACAGATCACCAGTGAGACCTAATTGTGGATTTACGCCCTTAGTTGACAAGCGCTTGGAGACAAAAGACACCTCACACGTATCCCGTGAGCAAGTCACTTTTATCTGATATATAAAAAGCCAAAGCAATGTTTTATACCATTTACATCCAATGTATTTCAATGTAACTCATGTAGCCCCCACCAGCACCCAGGGTCATACTTTATTTACCATAACCCAGAATATGTTGTACTGACTATTGAGAACATACATGATAAGAAGCACAGTCTCCTTGAAGAGGAGACCGTCAGACTACTGAGTCAACAGATTCTAGCAATTGTAATACTTAAAGGCAAAAGGCACTTAAAGGCAAGGTAGTTAAAGGCAAACTATTAACCCTTCTATAACAATTTCCCCCTTTTGTAAATGGTATAACCTCTGCTACGGGGTCCGCTGATGTCCACAAAGGAGCTACTGTCTCATGGGTCTAGTACCCACAAGGGGACTTCCTACCTGCTTCGCCCATCCACCCTCAGTGTGGACACTCAACTTCGCCATCAGCCGTGGCCATACGGGGCCTATGATATACTACAGAAGGTTCAGCCTTAGGTAATACATATATTAGCGCTTTTACGGCTACATAAAACAATAAGCAAAGCAACAAGATTTGCATACAAGTCTGAAAAATACCAAAAATAATCCATCCTGCTAGGCCGCTAAGCCAATCGGCTGGATTTAAAAAGGAGTCTCTATATTGTATTAGTCTCATTAAGAGCCTTAAGGAACCTAGAAAACCTGAGTCCAAGTCTCATTGGGTATGCAGTGTGGTGTTAATACCCTCCTTGGCTCCTGGGGTATGGCAAAGTACAGCATAGTCCTTGCAGATACTGGGCTGTGTGTACAGATCCAACCGTCCAGCAGTTTTTGTCCTTGTCGACATTTAAAAGCGTATTCAGTGTCTCTGTAAGGTGCAAAACATCCTACCACTGCCAGCAAGGTGATTAGAACAACAGTCTTTCTGCTAGTGAAAAGATCTTTTTGCAGTGACTGGCATGGATCCAGGTGGGCGTTCCCTCAAGTAAATGTGGTCAACTGGACTTTACAACGGGCCGTCAAACCGTGGATATAGGCTCCTTCTCGCGTGTCTGTGTATGACCACCCAATCACCTGGATTCAGCAGATGTGCGTCCGCACTGGCATTAAGATCTGGAATGGACGAAAACAAATGTTTATGCACCACAATAAGTATTTTCTGCAAGGCCTGGACATGGGCTGACATAGCACCGTGTTGCATTTGTAGCACCTGTGGGACGTACAGACCAGTCTCTGGCAAACTACTAAACAGGACTTCAAAAGGGGACAAGCTTGTCTTTCTATTTGGAGTGTGTCTGACTAGAAAGAGTGCAAGAGACAAGCACTCTATCCCGCTCTTTCCTGTGTCTGCCATGGCCTCTGGATTTTCAGTTTAAGTGTCCCATTTAGTGTTTCCATTTTCCCACTACTTTGTTGTCTATATGGTGCATGATATGCTTGCTGTACTCCCAGGGCCTGCAAGTGTGTACCCCTATCGCTCTTTGTGGTTTCTGGGACACCATACCTGCAGATCAGTTCTTTCATCAGTTTGTCTGCAGTCACTTTAGCATTTGCACATTTTACCGGATAGGCTTCCAGCCAACCAGAGAAGAGATCTACACATACTCGGACATTTTTCACACACTCCTACCTTGGGTAGCTGTATGTAGCCCATCTGCAGTCTCTGAAACGGGTAGAGAGGCCTGGGTGTCGCTTTCTTAGGGATTTTTACTGTTTTACCAGGGTTGTGCTGTGCACAGATGAGGCATGACCGTACGAGCTTTGCTGCTGCGTAACTGAAACCAGGAGCGATCCGGAAGGCATCTACCATGGACACATGTGACATTTTGAGGTGTGAGTGGGGCCAAGTGTTGCTTGTGCCATAATTAGGAACAGGGACCTTGGTATATACAATTTATCCTTATTCTCCCAAAACTCTTTTTGAGTTCAGCTCAGCTCCCATTCTCCCCCGTGTTCCTTCTCTGTTTGGGCAGCTGGAGGGATTTCAGGACATCTAGGCTCAGTGTGGCTGGAATACGCTGACTCTCCGCCACCGTCCACTGCTCCCTAGGCCGCCTTGCTGCTACTTTAGCAGCCTCGTCCGCCCTTCTGTTGCCCTCTACCTCCACAGTCACCGTCCGTGTGTGCTGTTACCTTGACGATGCCAACCTGGACTGGTAACGTCAATGCCTCCACTAATTGTTTCATCAGCTATGCATTTTTAATGGGCTTACCGGCTGATGTAAGAAACGTTCTGCTTCTCCAGACAGGGCAATAATCATGGGATATTCCCCATGCACAATTCGAATCTGTGTAAATATTAGCGACTTTACCTGCAGCAGCTCTACACGCCTCAGTGAGCGCCTTCAACTCTGCCTCCTGCACCAACATGTGTGGAGGGAGTGGTTCAACTCGGATTACCTCATGTGAGGATACTACTGTATGTCCAGTGTAGAATCGCCCATCCTGGTGGTATCTGGAGCCATCTACAAAAAACTTCAAAATATGCACTAGGAACAGGTTGTTTTTTTTTCCATGAACATATGTAAAACATACTGTCTCCTGACTCATCAGTTCCTATGCAGTCATGTTTGTGCGTCATGTCAACGTACCAGTGTACTTTTTTTTTTTTTTTTTTTCTAATGCTGTCACCAATTCCCCCTTTTCTGAATCCACAGGCAGATGAGTGGCTGGATTCAGAACACTATGTCTTTTGAGGGTGACGTATTCAGGAATTAGTATTAGAACACATTCGAGTCTGATCTGTCTATCCATAGACAGGTGTTCTGGTTGTATTTGTATGAGTATGGCATTAATGTCATGTGGGGAACAAATTGTCAAACAAAAAAGTCAGTGTGAGCTCACATGCCTAGCAGTAATACAGCAGCTCTACAACACGGACACACGTAGGAGACCCTCTAATCACTGGGTGTAATTGTGCTGAGTAGTAAGCTATTGGTCTCTGTTCCTCTCCACATTGCTGTGTCAGTACTGCGGTAGCATGTCCTCCCTGCTCTGTTCAAAATAAGAAAAATGGCTGATCATAGTTTGGAATGCCTAAGGCCGGGGCTGGCACAATGAGCAGCTTCAGAGAATCAATTGCTTCTTGAGTGAGATTGTAGGGGTTTGATGACAACCTGTCATAGAGTGGTTGCATCATTTGTGAAGCAGACCTTATCCAAGGCCTACAGTAGGTCACCAAACCTAGGAAAATGCGTAGATGCTGGTGTGACCTGGGTAAAGGGAGATTTTGTATTGCCTGTTTCCTGTCTTTAGTCAGGTGTCTTGTACCTTCAGCAATACAATGTCCCTAAAAATGTCACCTTTTGTTTGCAATACTGTAATTTGTCACGGGAGACCTTGCAACCCTTCTCTGCCAAAAAACACAGCAAGGAAACTGTAGCTTCCTTGCAGGACGTCTGGTCTGGGCAGCAGAGCAAGAGGTCATCCACGTATTGCAATAGTACCGTCTGTGGATGAGGTGGTTGCCACTGCTCAAGAATCCCTGCCATCACTGTTGGATAGATGGTTGGGGAGTTCTTTCCCCCTTTTGGGAGGACCATCCAACAGTGTTTGTTTACCTTCGCAAGTAAAAGAGAAAAGATGCTGACAGTCAGGGTGCAGGGGTACAGAAAAGAATGCATTTGCCAAATTAATGACTGTAACATTTTTGTGACCGTACGGTGTGTGTATTAGGGACAATTGAGATTACACTCACTGTAACATCATTAATGGCCTGTAAGTCCTGAACTATTCTGTGTCAGGGGAACCCTTGGGTCCTTTTTCTTCTTAATGGGATACAAAGGGGTGTTGCTTTAACCAAAGAGGAGTGGTTCCTTCTTTTAATTTAATCATGACAAGGGGAATGGGCAGCCGACCCACATCAGATTTTCCCCTTGCCCAAACGGTGTCTGGTACCTGACTCTTTCCCCTGTCCTCAGACATTCTGGTGTCAGGTATTACTTTCACTACTCTTGCCATATACACCAGTTCTGCAATATTACACAAGTGTTTATATAAATCACACATTAATGACCAAATATTATTTATACCCGTATTTGATTGGGTAGAGTACCCCTTAAGAAAACTAAATTTGATTCACAGAATATGTTACCAAAAGAAATTATATATATGAAAATATATATTTATGAAAGATACTGAGTCGTAAAATGGGAGAGCACAATGCCATAGGCCACAGCAAAGCACAAGCTTATTTTAAGAAGGTAGAAGCCCTATGTAAATCCATAACTAACAGTTCCAAATATAAAAAGAAGGGATTTGAAAACTACCAAATATCAATACCAGTTGCTTGCGATAAGGTATAGGAAGTGGAAAAGACAAACAGTGATTATGATTTGAGCCAATATAATGAATGGCTAAAAAACTATATATCATATGAAGACAACCTAGAAATACACGGTAACTATACCATCTTGTGTAAGGAAACTACTAAACTGGCAAATGAATGGAATTAAGTGTAACTATAATTGGGCATGATTTACCTGTGGTATAATGTGCACGTGGAAAACCCTGACATCCCTCTGCACCAAGTGTTTATATGAAAGGGGACTTGTGACTGTAATACCCTCAGGAGAGTACTGTATGGTGACCTAGCCAGCACTCAACTCTGCTCCCAGCAAATCCATAGGGGTATTGTCACTGACAATAAGTTTGTAAGCAGCTCTTCTAAGCACGGTCTCGTGATTCTAGTCTTATTTGTTTAGTCATAGGGCTTCAGTCGCTTGTCCTTCTACACTCACGCATTCCACAGTCTCGTCAGTAATCATGTCTGGCATTATCAAGTTTCTGTGCCACAGTTCCGGCTGCTCCAGTGTCAATCAAGAATTCTGTCTCTTTCCCTCCTGGAGGTGAAGAAGGTGGAAGATTGGTCTGAGTGTCCATTTTCTCCACAATTCCAGCACTTTACTGTTTCTAAGTCCTTAGGTCCCTTACTGTGTCTCTGCTGTTTTCCTTGTACTCCAGCATACATGACACGTCGTCTTATTGTCCTAGGTTGTTCAACTCTTTTAGCAACCTTCAGGTCTTTTGGATCTCTGTATTTGCGTCTCGTAAGTCTTTGGTCATACCGTCAATGAATGTATTTACCAATATTTTAACATCAAGTGGGTTTATGGGACTGTACCCCATGTCTTCCCATTTCAGCTGTAACTGTCCAAAGTACATCTCTACACTCTCTTCTTTTGTCACATCTGTATGTGTCTTAATTATGTGTCCTAGCAAGTCACCTGCTTTTGTGCTCACTAACTACCTAGGCCTGCCCAGGTGCACTTATATGTCCATCATATTGTCTTTATCTGAAAAATGGGAAAGGTTGGTTCTTAGGGTCAGCCAATTGTTTTTGCGTAGCTAACTAGTCAGAGAGCCTCCAGGGATTATACTCCTATATCTGTCCTACCCTACCTGATGTGGTTGGTTCTCTGGTGGTGGGGGTGACTAGATGACCGGTTGGGGGTGGCATGACATGCTGGTCTACAGCTCCTTCCCAAAAGGATTACTGTCAGCCTACTCCCAAAAGTTAATGTCCCCACTATCCACCAACCACAATCCTGTGTCAGCTTCTTATGTCACTACATGTGATCTTGTCTGGACAGGATTCAGTGTAATTCTCTTAGGTCGGGTTGCAGCACAGATCATACAAGTATTTCTCCAATCTGGGATTGTCTGACCACAGTCCATCTGTCTTGTCTGGGTCTCTTGGTTATACAAAGGTATAACGGTAGCAGTAATGTGTCAGTCATAGTCGGACTTTTAAGCATCAAAACATTCATAATACACCTTACTTTCATCCTTTGTCTGTGCCTTTGTGAACAACAAAACATCCACTCACTGGCATTTTTACCTTTTTCAATATTGGTTTCACATCTTTCACTGCTTCCTTTTTCCAATCTATACAGCGGTTTTTGGATCCCATTGGGGGCCCTGACTGCACACAGAATAAGTTGCCCATGGCTTCAACTTATCCGCTCAACAACACCAAGCAGGTTACACCACCTACCACTCGGTGGACTTAAAGGATTTTACCAAGCAGGTTACACCACCTACCACTCGGTAAATCAGCTGGCTAGCACAGCTCCATGGACGGCAAGGTTACACCACCTAATGCCGTAGACTGACTGTAGCAGGTTACACCACCTATACTACATCAGCCGTGCAGTTGGTTACCTCCTCTGCTGATCCTCAATTTACTATATCAATCACTCAACTTGAAGCAGGTGAATTTTTTACCAATCTTTTCAATCACTTACAAGTTTTCCCCTAAAATAGGCACAGTTCTTTTTCACTTTCAATTCCATACAGTACTTATTGCTTTAAACACAAATCTCTCAGCGTGTACCAAACCAAGGACAGAGAAACTTAGAATGCAATACATGGCCCCCCTTCCTCTGGCCCACACGCAAAGAGGAGAAAACTCAAGCAAGTAGCGCAGGGGTGCACTTCCCTCCTCCCATCTGGTATTTCGCGCTGATCAGAGCTTTGTGCCTCACACACACAGAAGCAGTTTACAAAACATTCATCCTCTCGGAATTAAAAACAATTTCTCTATACAGGCAAATCACTGCACAACTTGAAAAAGCTGATTCTGACCGCGTCCGGCCAAACCACATATAGACATATATAGAAACCTATCCAGTATCAAACCATATATAACACAGGTTTCTCTGAATCTCAGATGTAAATTAAATGTACATTAAAAATATCCACAACTCATTCATCCTGGACCCTCAGCAACACTTAGATAAGTAATGATACTTATGTGATCATTCATTCATACGTGCTCAGGGATTGTTTTTTTTTTTTTCTTTTCCTTTCACTTTTTAGTTGAGTTTCACAAGAAGAAAATCCCTTATCTCAATCACTCCACCTCTTATCTCATTCAGAGGTTCTCATAGACATACACACATACAAGGCTCACACAGCCTGTCTATTCTGCACTTTGGAATTAACACAAGTCTATATGAATAAAACTGCAGCAGTGTCTACTGACACTCTGACTCATAGACATACACACATACAAGGCTCACACAGCCTGTCTATTCTGCACTTTGGAATTAACACAACTCTATATGAATAAAACTGCAGCAGTGTCTACTGACACTCTGACTCATAGACATACACACATACAAGGCACACACAGCCTGTCTATTCTGCACTTTGGAATTAACACAAGTCTATATGAATAAAACTGCAGCAGTGTCTACTGACACTCTGACTCATAGACATACACACATACAAGGCTCACACAGCCTGTCTATTCTGCACTTTGGAATTAACACAACTCTATATGAATAAAACTGCAGCAGTGTCTACTGACACTCTGACTCATAGACATACACACATACAAGGCACACACAGCCTGTCTATTCTGCACTTTGGAATTAACACAACTCTATATAAATAAAACTGCAGCAGTGTCCACTGACACTCTGAAAACACTTTAAGGCCAAACATCAAAAACCACGGCCTTATACAAAATACAGCTTCATATAATGTACTGCCAATCCAAAATGACCAAAATAACAACACTGCACAGAGTCTATCCCAGCTCTTGTATTACACACACTAAACAAATACACAACCAATTAGGATATTGACAAATAATACAGATAACAATTATCATCTTATAACTCTATTATTCAACTCTCATACGGACATAAACAGACAAAACAAACACAAAACTCACTGGTGATGTGTGGATTCTTTGAACCGTGTTTACAGCCTTTACCCAGAGGTATGGAGAAATCCGGAAGAGAGATTGCAGGTGCAAACAGATTGTAAAGGCCCCGTCTCACATAGCGAGATCGCTAGCGAGATCGCTGCTGAGTCACAAGTTTTGTGACGCAACAGCGACCTCAGTAGCGATCTCGCTATGTGTGACACGTACCAGCGATCAGGCCCCTGCTGCGAGATCGCTGGTCGTGTCGGAATGGCCTGGACCTTTTTTTGGTCGTTGAGGCCCCGCTGACATTGCTGAATCGGTGTGTGTGACACCGATCCAGCGATGTCTTCACTGGTAACCAGGGTAAACATCGGGTTACTAAGCGCAGGGCCGCGCTTAGTAACCCGATGTTTACCCTGGTTACCAGCGTAAATGTAAAAAAAAACAAACAGTACATACTCGCCTTTCGGTGTCCAGGTCCCTTGCCGTCTGCTTCCTGCTCTGACTGACTGCCGGCCGTACAGTGAGAAGTGAGAGCACAGCAGTGACGTCACCGCTGCGCTCTGCTCTCGCTGTACGGCCGGATCTCAGTCAGAGCAGGAAGCAGACGGCAAGGGACCTGGACACCGAAAGGCGAGTATGTACTGTTTGTTTTTTTTTACATTTACGCTGGTAACCAGGGTAAACATCGGGTTACTAAGCGCGGCCCTGCGCTTAGTAACCCGATGTTTACCCTGGTTACCCGGGTGCTGCAGGGGGACTTCGGCATCGTTGAAGACAGTTTCAACGATGCCGAAGTCGATCCCCTGATCGTTGGTCGCTGGAGAGAGCTGTCTGTGTGACAGCTCCCCAGCGACCACACAGCGACTTACCAACGATCACGGCCAGGTCGTATCGCTGGTCGTGATCGTTGGTAAATCGCTTAGTGAGACGGGGCCTTAAGAATAACGTTTCTCACCTTGCTGCAGCAGTTGTTTGCATTATCCAATCTCTCTGGAAGCTCCCACATACGGATTCCGAATAAGGCAGCTGGTTACACGGTCCCCGTTCGGGCGCCAAACTGTCGTAGCTGTTTTCATTCTGACCCAAATGTCAGCTGACAGATCACCAGTGAGACCTAATTGTGGATTTACGCCCTTAGTTGACAAGCGCTTGGAGACAAAAGACACCTCACACGTATCCCGTGAGCAAGTCACTTTTATCTGATATATAAAAAGCCAAAGCAATGTTTTATACCATTTACATCCAATGTATTTCAATGTAACTCATGTAGCCCCCACCAGCACCCAGGGTCATACTTTATTTACCATAACCCAGAATATGTTGTACTGACTATTGAGAACATACATGATAAGAAGCACAGTCTCCTTGAAGAGGAGACCGTCAGACTACTGAGTCAACAGATTCTAGCAATTCTAATACTTAAAGGCAAAAGGCACTTAAAGGCAAGGTAGTTAAAGGCAAACTATTAACCCTTCTATAACAATCCTGGTGGAGGAAAAACCTTTCTGTTAAGACCTTCATTATCCCCAAAATACTCTACATCTTTAGATCTATTCCTATTCCAATACCTACATCATATTTAAATAGTATACAGAACCTAACCAACACATATCTGTGGATCAACAAAAAGGCTAGGGTTGCCACAGGAGTACTCTATAAAAATAAACTAGCAGGTGGTATGGGCCTGCCCAATGTAATTGCACACTACTACACTAAGCTAATCAAACAGAGTTACCATTGGTGGTCTACTGGTGAAACCCCTGCATGGCTGGACCTTGAAACCACGCTGAACTTTAACAAGGCACCAAAAAGCTTATACTTAAGCAACTAATGAATCTAAAAAATATTATCAACAAATCACATCCGATATTTATTGCAGCTAGTATGGCGTTGTCCAAATTGGCTAGGCCAAAAAGAGGTTCAAACAGCTTTGACTCCCACGATAACTTACCAATATCCTTCATTTTTGCCTTATATAACAAAACTGTTAATCCCCCTTTGGGCAGAGCATAAAATCATAAAACTTAGAGACATATATGATGGAAGAAGTTTCCACCCCTTTAATACTCTAAAAAAGAACTTTAGTGTCTCTTCATCTGTTTTCTGTGAATACCAGATCATAAAAGATCAAACCCCCAAATTTCTTTCCAACAGACCCTTTTTCTCAAAAGCGACTTTGAATCCACATATGTAACCCAGACCGTAACATTTTTTGGAGCTATAGCTACATATACGGATGGTTCAATCATAACACAGAATTTAAGACCCTTTTCATACTGAAGTGGGAGGACGAGCTCCAGACCACATTCCACGCAGAGGAATGGGAAAAAGCCCTCTCTTATACCTATTCCTCTACAATTTCCATGACTCTACAGGAATCTTATTTCAAAACTATTTCCCGTTGGTACCTAACCCGCGCAAGGCTATCCTTAATTAATAATCAAAATTCCCCAAATTGCTGGAGGAATTACGGGCAAAGAGTCAATCTGCTGTGCATGTGTTATGGAACTGCCCCAAGATAAAACCAATGTGGATAAAAATATCTAATATAATTGATATCCTAGCAAATGAAAAAATAGATCTTTCTCTGCAGTTGGCTCTGCTTTCTGTGGGCATAGACCATCTACCCTCCTCCCTCAGGGTTATCATTGCCCATATTCTCTAAGTAACAAAGAATTCTATTGGGTATAATTGGAAAAATCCCACAACTCCCTCGGTTCAAGAAATAATTGATAATATCGCCCTTCATAGAGCATACGAGCATAAGTTCTCCATAATCAACGATGGCTTCAAAAAAATTTCTACCAAATGGTCCCGCTGGTTAGAGGTCTTTCCATAATTTAATTGTTTTTTTTTTTCATAGAATATCTAACTTGAGTGTACTTAATTATCTTAATTGTTAGATACTCGTTTACAACTTCCTGATTATGTCTAAATTGGGTATACTGTATAGCATCTATCTGAACACTTGATTACCTGTTTAATGTATTTCACATTTGTCTTCTTACACCCATTTTCCTCTTCTTTTCCTAGTCCCCCTTGTTCATACTCCCCTCCACTTTTTCAACCCTACTTTTCCCTTCCCCCTCCGAGTTATTAAAAATTTTCAATAAAGATTATTTGAAAAAGAATTGTTGAATAATATGTTGCTGTGTAATGTCTGTTATTGCCTGTACAAGTCCCTTCTGATTTCTGAAGTGCTGCGGAATATGTTGGCGCCATAGGAATAAAATGATTTATTATTATAAATTATAATGGCCGCATTTTTTATATGTTAAATACAAGGACAGGACTCAGGTGTGAAAAACGCAAGTGTACATGAGGCCTTACAACCTGAATTTTGATCGTGGAGATGTGCAATAGATGGTCATTCTCTGTTCTATATTCACTGCATTTCAGTGAAAGATTTTATGAATCCTATATATTAAAGACATAACTTTATTATTCTACAAGGAGCTCGTTGTCTGCTCCTGACATTGATAGTTAAGCAAACTGCAATGCGAGGACATGTGCTACAAATCCCTGAACGTGTTATGTAGGGAATGGCAATGTGCCGATCATTATGATGGTGGCATTAAGCTACTGGAACATGTCGTCATGTTACATTTTAATAAAGATATGTACAGTCTTACAGACTAATATCCTAATGATCACTGCTAGTAATTAACCTTACAATCATCTTCCAGTGTTTTGGTTTCCTAGCAACGTCCTGAAACTTAACGAGACTTCAGCATTTCTATGCTCCGGCTTCAGATTCCAATATCACAATCATATGCTACATAGCAATCAAATCACCTGAGCTTCCTGAAAACTTCAGAAAATCGCCTGGAGTTAGGTGCAAGGTTGAAGAATTAGATTTTCCATATTTCCGTCAGGACTTTAGAGCTACATAGATTTGCTCAGTCATTTTTTAGGAATGATTGATATTGAATGTATACTGATCCCGGAAACTTCAATACAATGGGGCATATTTTCTAAAATTGTCCAATTCTTAGACAGTGCAAACTTAGAGTAGACACTGACAGTCTTAAAATGCGCCATTCTGTTTGATAAATCTGTCTTTTTTTAATTCTCTAGTTTAAAACATAAGTGTAGTTTTAATTTTTATTTAATAAATCAGTAGTCCACGTGAAAAGAAGAAACTTTGTAATATATCTTTTCAGATAAATCTGCTTCTTTCTCCTCCAAGAGTGACCATTAGTGATGAGCGAATAGTGAGAAATTCCAATTCGGGAAAATCGGCATGACAGATTTATAAGAAGACCTACCAAACCTAAATTTTTTTGAAGGAAAAAATGCTAAGAAACATTTTTTCCTTCATAATTATATGTATATAACGCATAATAACAAAAAAATAATTATACCTTTACTTTAGCATATGTTCACACAAGCGTTTTGGCTTTTGTTTTTCCTTTTATATTTGTGAGGGCTTTCACTCCTATATTTGGGAGGTCCCTCCCTCATTCCAAATTGTTAGCTAGATAGTAGAATACATTTTCCCCATCACTTTGCAATGCCAGCTAAAACATGCCCATTTGAATTTTGGCCTTCACTCACCACCACCGCCACATCCACTGCCATATCATTATGCGGCCCTCGCCTGACATTTTCAAAGGGCCTGCAGGTGTCGTGAAACCTGAGTTTTGTGAGCTCCACAGTTCATTTTGGCCACCGAATCCCAATGGAGCCACTGACATAGCGGGTGAAGCCGCTGTAAGGTGAATATAATACAGGAGTTGGGGAGCTGTATGCTCAAAGTCAGTAAATTGGATTCTACCAGACAGCAAAAGCATTAGAATTAAATTCTGAATACAGTGTATGAGAAGGCCTGTATTATGGTCAGTCTGTCAAGCCTGAAATCCATGTCAGGAACATGTGCAAGCCTCATTTTGCTTGGAAGCAGCCTCCTCAAGGGAAACAGAAAGGAGTGCCATTGACCAATTTGTACAAGCCTACGAACTTCTTCAGGAAACTACCCAGATAGGTAGAATTTCTCTTTTGCATTGGTTTGAGCAACAATGGAGTAATTACAGGATATATCCCAGAGAGTTACGAGGTCTGTGGAGTGTATTACTCAGGTGACAGGCAGTGCTACAGAGCTCAGGTAAAGGCCTTAGCGTGGCAATGACTGTGTTCCAATATGTGTAAGGTTGCGGCCTGAATAGGTATGTGGAGCGTATTAACCCAGCCTTTTAGAGGTAACTAAAATGTACAGAAACTGGTCAATACTCCACCACCATTTCTTTTTTATGCAAATTTAGAAAATTTAAGGGAAGCGACAGTATAATAAAGAGACACAAGTCTCATTTTTGACCCTGGAAAAGCCAGCACCGGACAATGTAAAGTGCTAACAAATATGTATGCCCTGTCTAACTAATAATTTGGGAAGACACATGTAAGCTGACAAGGGGAAACTGAATGCTGCGCTGGGACAACAAACTGGATGTGGTTGCTGACTGTTGTGTCTGTGCAACTGCAGGTTGTGTGCAAGAGCCATCAGCACCTCCTTCCTGGACAGCAGTTGGGAACGACGTAACACAGGGGAAAGGTGAGTGGTTTCACCCTCAGACACAGATTTTGTACCCATGCATTCCGCTCACCTACTGGAGTGCTGCTTATGTCTGATGGGTAAGATTTTTGGACTAGCAGCATACATATAGAGCATGTTTCATTACTCATATTATTTTGTGTAAGGCTGAAACATGAAGAAGTGTGTTGAGCATATTAATGCATTGATGTTCCACAATGTCCAAATGCAGACCCCAAAATTGACATCAGGCTCCCAGATACATGCTTAACTCCTTTCTGGCATTGGACATACTATTCCGTCCATGTGACCTGGGACTTAATCCCCATGGATGGAATAGTACGTCATTACCGATCAGCCGCGCACACGGGGATGTGCGACCGATCAGGCCCGGTGTCAGCTGATTGTCATGATCACAGCGTTCCAGAGCCGGCACAGGGGCTGACAGCTCCTCTGCCATTGGATCGGTGACCCCGCGGCATCCCGATTGCTGCCATGGAGACCCGATGTCGTCATGATGACATCCGGGTATCCAGAGCTGAGAGACTTCCTGTCATGCGTAGTGCATGTCAGGAAGTCTCTAAGGTTAGTGCACAGAAGCTGCAGCGTTGACAGCTTCTATAGCATGCAGATCTGCATGCTATAGAAGCGATCAGCCTGCAAAAAATCAGTGTCCCATAGTGGGACACAGTGTAAAACTAAGAATGAATTGAAAGAAATGTTTTTAAATAATTGTAAAAAGATTTTTAAAAATAATACAAAATAACAATAAAAAATAAATATTTATTCTATCAAATAAATATTTGAGTGAAAAAAAAATCTAAACAATAAAAGTACACATATTTGGTATCCGGAACGACCCGCCCTATAAAACTTTCCCACTAGTTAACCCCTTTAGTGAACACCATAAAAAAAAACAAGGCAAAAAGCAACGCTTTATCATCATACTGCCAAACAAAAAGGAATAGCACGATCAAAAACACAGATGTAAATAAACATGGTACCGCTGAAAACGTCATCTTGTCCCACAAAAAACAAGCTGCCATACAGCTCCATCTCTTGAAAAATAAAAGTTATAGCTGTCAGAATAAAGCGATGTAAAAATATTTTTTTATATAAAATAGTTTTTATTGTATAAAAGCGCCAAAACATAAAAAAAATATAAATGAGTTATCGCTGTCATAGTACTGAATTGAAGAATAAAACTTCTTTATCAATTTTACCACACGCGGAACGGTATAAACTCCTCCCCCCCAAAGAAATTCATGAATTGCTGGTTTTTGTTCATTCTGCCTCACAAAAATCAAAATAAAAAGTGATCAAAAAAATGTCATGTGCCCAAAAATAGTACCAATAAAAATGTCAACTCGTCCCGCAAAAAACAAGACCTCACATGACTGTGGGCCAAAATATGGAAAAATTATAGCTCTCAAAATGTGATGCGTTTTTGCAATAAAAATCATCTTTTAGTGTGTGACAGCTGCCAAACATAACCCGCTATAAATAGTAAATCAAACCCCCTTTATCAACCCCTTAGGCTACTTTCACACTAGCGTCGTTTGCAATACGCCGCAATCAAGTCCAAAAAATCAGAAAAAAAAGAGAGAAAAAAACAAGCCGCACTGCCTCAAAATTAGAGCCTATATTCACCGTGGCATATATCCATTAGGAATCTGACATTGGACTGGAGGTGCTTGCGTAGAAACAAAGTCTGTAGTAATAAATAACATTAAGAAAAGAACGCCACAGCACTCACCAGGTATGCAGTTCGGGTCTTCTTTATTGAATAACACACAAAAACATCTTCACGGCACGGGAGGTGTGAGAGAGTGCAGACACCTAACAGACGAAAGCAACGACGGCCGTTTCGCGCTGGGGAAAGCGCTTCTACCCGTAGAAGCGCTTTCCCCCAGCGCGAAACGGCCGTCGTTGCTTTCGTCTGTTAGGTGTCTGCACTCTCTCACACCTCCCGTGCCGTGAAGATGTTTTTGTGTGTTATTCAATAAAGAAGACCCGAACTGCATACCTGGTGAGTGCTGTGGCGTTCTTTTCTTAATGTTATTTATTAGCAATACGCCGCAATGCTAACATTACTGACACATTACCGACACATTGCGACGTATTGCCACACGTCGCAACCGTCGTGTGTTTTGGCGGACCATCGGCACAAAAAAAGTTACATGTAACTTTTTTTGCGCGTCGTGTCCGCCATTTTAGACCGCGCATGTGCGGCCGAAACTCTGCCCCCTCCTCCCCGGACCTTACAATGGGGCAGCGGAAGCGTCGTAAGACTGCTTCCGCTGCCCGCGCCGGGCATTTCTTTTACAGCATGCGTTGGTACGTCGGCCCGACGCACCGCGACGGGCCCGTACCGACGCTAGTGTGAAAGCAGCCTTAGTTAGGGAAAAATAATAAAATTAAAAAAATGTATTTATTTCCATTTTCCCATTAGGGTTAGGGTTGGGGCTAAAGTTAGGATTACGGTTACAGTTGGGATTAGGGTTAGGATTGGGATTAGGGTTAGGGGTGTGTTAGGGTTACATTTGTGGTTAGGGTTATGATTGATATTGAATGTATACTGATCCCACAAACCTCAGTACAATGGGGCATATTTGCACCCCGAGTTGCACCTGGTGTGCATGTCCCTCCCCTGAAATACTTGTGGGTGAAAAGAGCCGATACTTCTGCCAGCAGCATTGTCTAATAATGTAATATTTTCAGCTAGTCTTCCACAACGGCCCTCTGGCATGCATGCACTGAAAATGGCACGTCTGCCTCCGACATGAGAGAAGGTAGCAATGTAAATTTCTAAATCGCCTTTATGACATATGCCAACAGCAGAGTAAGGAAAATTATTTGCTTTGGTAAAGTGTGGCATTTGCGTATCTCCACAGGCTTTGCACCAGTCGCACAATTGCGAGATAAATACATGCTATTTATTTATCCAATAGAAAAGTAGTATTTTTTTATATCGCATTAATGACACACGACTACAGCAGAGTAAGGAAAATGATTGGCTCTGGTAAATTGTGATGTTTGCATCTGCATCTGCTAGAAAAAGATACGCTATTTATTTAACCAATATCAATTTTTTTTATATATATATCGCCTTCATGACACATGCCAACAGCAGTCTCAGGGAAATTAGTGGTAAATAGTAACATTGGCATAGCTCAGCAGGTTTTGCGCCAATCACAAAGCTGCTAAATAAATATTAGGTATTTCAGCAATAGGAGAGGAGTATTATTTAGCAATTAGCTTTTAAAAAAGATGTTAACTATATGCTGGCATATTACTTAGCTGCAAAAAAAAATGATGTGCTGGTATGCAGGAATATTATGGTGCTTCAAAAAATTTGCTTGTATATGCTGGTACTAAGTAATATTATTTGGCTCTAAAAAGAGATGCTTTGTATATTATGGTAGTGAATGAAACCCTGCCTATCTCTCCCTAATCCCACAGTCTGTTCCTACACTATACAACACAATGCAAACTAGCAGAGATCTGCAGCATGTATTAGCAATGATAACACCCTACCCTTTCCCTCTTTCTCATATGAAATCTCTCCCTACGCTATCTCAACCTAACAGAGAACTAATCTTCATGCTCAGTAGCTCTTAGAAGAGCTTTTTGGAATCACAAACTCTTACTATACGCTGCTCACACTATCCCTATGCTCACACTACGCTGCTTCCGGTGTTAATGTGTGCAAGATGGCACCGGCAGGGATTAAATATCCCCTATGACGCTGTAAGGCTAACCAATCACAGTAATGCCACACCAAAGATGGTGCCAGCATTTCTGTCATTGGCAAGCTAGCCCTGCATGTTTATTTTCTGCAAATAAAGCGCCAAACATGCAGGTCACTCGAATATACTGAGGCGAATAGCAAATTACTCTCTGAGTAATGAATAGCCCGAATACAGTACTATCCATGCAAGTAACGAATAGTGCCGAATGTATTCACTCATTAGCAGTGATCATTCATTTTCAATTTACTGGTAAATTGCAAGGATCGCCATATTGGAGTTCAAATTTTGCTGGACTGGTATGAGGGTGCTATGTCACATTGGCAAAGCTCTTGAGGTGCTGGAACAGCAGAACCCCCATAAGTAACCCCATTTTACAATCTACATCCCTCAATGAATTAATCTATGGGTGTAGTAAGCATGTTGACACCACATGTGCCTCACAGAAATTTATACAATTGGGCAGTGAAGAAAGAATTGTCACATTTTTACCAAGTTTTTAATTTGTATAAGGGCCAATAGGAAAAAATGGACCTCACAGTTTGTTGTGTAATTTCTCCTTAGTTCGCCAATACCTCACATGTAATCGGTAGATACGTTTCAGGTGTTTCAGGTACAGTGGAAAGTGAAGGAGCGCCATATTATACTGCAGATTTTGCTGCTATGATTTGCAGGTGCTATGACCCACTGGAAGAGCCCCTGAGGTGCCAGAACAGCAGAAACCCCCGTAAGTGATCCCATTTTACAAATTAGGCCCCGCAATGAATTAATCTAAGGGTGCAGTGATCTAAGTCTCCAAATTCAAGGATTCATGAGATTCAATTGAAACCCCTGGAGGATCCATTCACTACAATGAGGAAGCAGAGTTACTCTGGACTCCGTCTAGCCTCTGTTCAGCTGTGTCCTTTTTTGCAGAGGTACACAAATCTGCACGCTTTAAAAGACAGACACCGCAGGATCACAGGCCAAACGATCCTTTATTTTTTTGCATATATCAGTATTATTATGGTCTTCTTATGGCCTGCAGTGTCATTAACTGGTTCACAGTGTTTTCTATGTGGATCTTTTTTCAGTGCATTCCTATACAGAGATATTAGGCGATGGACATATTGCCCTGTTCCCTCTTGAAGACATCAGTGCTGTGTGTAATGTAAAATGTGTGTACAATGTCTTGCATTATGGTGATGCATAGTGTGGATTGTGATGTTTTGCACTGTACTGTGAGGAAGCCGAGTTCTGCCCAGCAAGAGACAGTGAGCAGGGTAAGTGTTGGGACTAGCCCAGAGAGAGAGGGGAAATGTAGCAGGATAAGAGAGGACTTCCTAGTGGTGAGTCAGACAAGGCCTAGCTTACAGCTAGATAAGATCTCTGATCTAATTATTCAGCAGAACCAGATGCAGTAGTTGCCCGTGTGGCAAGACAGGAACTACCGGAGCAGATAGTAAGAGCCTGTAAGAGAAGAGATAGCAGAAAAGAGAAGCGAGTAGCAGACCAGAATCGGAAAAGAGACAGAGTGAATGAAAGAAAATTGGGAATTAGGATAGGAAGCCTAACAGGGCAGTACAGAGTCTTAAGTCAGAGAGGTAATAGAAGGCAAAAGTAAAGGGAAGCAAGAGGAAGAGAATGCATATAGCATTGTTGCTACTAAGCATCTATAGTAAAGAACGTCCTGTAGTCACCATGCTGGTACAACATCTCCTACGGAGAAATTCAAGGACACCTTGCAACAAGATGGAGTCTATGACTCTTGTGGACTGGACTTTAGAAGTGCTATTGAGGAGTCGTATCAATGAACCCCACTATGTGGTCTCATTACTCAGCTGGGAACCGAGAGTAGCTGTGAGGGTCCGTAGCATTAACCCTAGACCCTTACAATTCCTACAGAGTAAAATGGAAACTCCCAAGATAGTGGGCTGGGCTGTGCAAAGAGTAGAGGAAGTAACTGAGGAAGATAGTGTTGCCAGAAAACAAGGAAATGTGTGCGATATGTTGTTTGTTGTTAAAGAAATGTACTTGAAGATAAGTGTCTACCATCTGCTGAATATAGTTCATACCAACTTATTCTTCAGTTAAAAGAAGTTTATTTTTGAACTGTGGTCTCCCACACTTAACCTCTTAACACCTGGTCCTGGCCAGCTGAATACAACGGCACCATGCGATCGCCATCACAGCTAAAGTCCACACAAAAAGCCAGGACCCCCACTTTCATGTAAGATGCCGGGGCGTAAGAGACGAGTACCTAGCCCAAGGCTATCGCTCCGCGGACGTTTCATAGAATCTCGCTGATGACCATGATTGATAGCAGTGGTAAGGTGACTAAAATAGAGCGTCATCAGAGGCACATCCAATGACATCCGGTTATAGTCACCTGTTAGCCCTCCCCCGTCCATAATTTTACATTATAGGGGGGGTCTCATGGCCTCACAGGCTCTGAAGCTAATTTATTTTACAATTATTTTGTTAATTTTAACTAATTGGTTTGCTGAGGTAAGCTTTGGCTTGGTTGCCAAGAGCAGGTTTTAACCGGTTTTTATCTTATTTTGGCGGTTAATTTCCAAGGTGTTCATTGGCAGTTACTTTATTGGCGGGCTTTTTGCTGTGGTATAAAAAGCCCTGCAGTTCGAATTTCTCCTCAGTCGACGGTTATCCTGAAGAAACCGAAGATTGAGGGATGGAGAGCCTTATGCAGCAGCTTCTGCTGAGAGCCGGAAAGGAAGATGGTGAAGCTTGGCTAAGAAACTGCCTTACCGCAGAGCCATTACCTTCACCGGTCGTCGCTGTTCCTCCTCCGTCGGAGCTGAACCCTGGAATGCAGCCTCCAGTTCAAGATATGGCGGCGGTTGTGACAGCGCGCGCTGCGGGCCGTTCCAGGAAGAAGACGCCCAGGAGTTCTTTATCTCCGTCACTTCCGCCGGCTAGCCCCGCCAGCCGGACGACGGACGTGAGTATGAAGAGGCGCCGTCAATCAAGTAGTTCCCGAAGTACCACGCGTGACTCCCGTTCCCATCATCAAGAACCGCCTCCTAATCCTTCAGTAAGCGCCGCCATATTGCTCGCCGCTGGCAGCCGTAAAAGCGCTGCAGCGGCATCTTCCTGTCAGGCGGACGCGGCAATTTCAAACTGGAGCTCCAGCCTGCAGACTCCTGCGTTGTACGCCAACGTACCAGCCGAAGACCCGGTCAGCATTCAGATTCCTCCTGCTCCAAGAAATCCTCAGCTGTGCTCGCCTTCCCTCCAAGGCTTGAGCGCTGGCTGTAATACAGATCTGATGCCCAGAGGAGATGCTAACACAAGGGGTGAGATAATTAATGTACCCCTGTCTGTTTATCCTGACCAACTCAGGGTTCTTATAAAGAGTGTTCTGGCTGAGTCATTAGGGGATGTTCTTAATGTACCTTCTAATCCGTTTCCATCCCTTAATGCTGATTTTAACTTGAATCCTCAGAACACTTTTAAGGAGGCTTTGACATGTGAACTCTCACCACTTGGTTTTCACTTGAGTTCATCTGTCAAAGACCTTATTTGGAGTAATAGCTATGTAGACTTATTCTCTTTACTTCCTCGCAGGGATCAGCTGAATAGATCAGATAAGGATCTTAAGCCTGAGAGTGATGATTCTAAACGGGGCTCTTTTAAGTCCTTTAATAATTGGGTACAGGCATTCTCGATCTATTCAGCGGTCCTTGGAGAAAAGTTTCCCAATCTTTGTTCCAAATTATTCCAACATGTTGATATTATTTTGGAGGCCTATCGTAACTTTGGAGGTGTCGCTTGGCTCCTCTACGATGAGGCTTTTAGGCAAAAATTAGCCGTTCACCCAGATGTCAAATGGGGGGTTAAAGATGTAGGCCTATGGATCAATTTGATGCTTCCACAGCGGCATTACCCCTCTAAGCAGACGGTCCCTGGTTTACCAAAAAAGGGCGTCTGCTTTGCTTTTAATGAGTCTGCATGCAAATGGGGTAATTCGTGCAGATTTCGTCACGAGTGCTCATTTTGTGCAAACTCACACCCGCTGTTCAAGTGTTTTCGTAAGCAGTCCAAAGAACCCATTCCTAAAGGCACAGACGCCAGTGAAGCTTCCAGAAATGCTCTGGTGGCTAAACACTTACCCAAAACAGGAGACTAGTAGTCTCTTGTTTAAGGGATTTTGTTTTGGCTTCGATGTCCCTCAATTCAAAGGCCCCAGATGCACTTTGGTTAAAAACTTATCTTCATTGAATCATCACCGTGTTGTTGCAAAGAAAAAATTTTTTGAGGAATTAGAATTAGGAAGAATCGCGGGCCCATTTTCTAACCCCCCGTTTGTTAATTTTCGGGTCTCCCCTCTTGGGATTGTTCCTAAAAAAGAAGCTGGGAGTTATCGTCTGATTCACCATCTGTCCTTTCCATTAGGTTCCTCCTTGAATGATGAGGTGGACAAGGCCAAGTGTTCTGTTTCATACTCATCTTTTGATTCTGCCATTGATCTGCTTCAGAAATTTGGCAGATTCTCTTTGTTGGCAAAAGCTGATATAAAATCCGCTTTCAGATTGCTTCCCATTAATCCTTCTGGTTTTAATTCTTTGGGTTTTTATTTTGAAAATCAATTTTTCTTTGATAAGTGTTTACCCATGGGTTTTGCGTTATCCTGTTTTTATTTTGAGAGTTTTTCGTGTTTTTTGCATTGGGTTTTGGAATCAAACGTTCAGGATTCTGGAATTCTCCATTACTTGGACGACTTCCTTTTTGTCGGTCCTCCTTTTTCGGATTCTTGCTTAGCAACTTTGAAGAGTTTTATTTCAATGTGTGAACATTTTGGGGTTCCTTTAGCTCATGACAAAACCTGTCTACCTACCAATGTTATCGAATTTTTAGGCATCACCCTTGATTCAGTACAAATGGAAAGTAGACTACCAGATGAAAAAATTGTTAAGTTATGCAAGGCTCTGGATAATTTTTTACAGCGTAAGAAGGTTACTTTAAAAGAAATGCAATCCTTACTGGGACTCTTGAACTTTGCTTTACGAGTAATTCCTATGGGAAGGAGTTTTTCCAGGCGTTTTTATGACTCTACCATAGGTGTTTCTTCCCCTGAGTCGCATATCAGGGTATCGTCTGAGCTAAGAGAAGACGCCAAGATTTGGCGGTCATTTTTAACAAATTACAATGGTAAATCTTGCTGGCAATCGGCATTTATCCTTGCTGATAATTTGAATTTTGCCTTTTCTTGCAAAGCTGATTTTGGTTGTGGCATCCTGTTTTCTCCTCATTGGTTCTTCCACGAATGGCCGGATTCTTGGGTTCAGAACAGGATAGTAACTAACCCTATGGTTCTAGAACTCTTTTCCATTTTTCTTGGCCTAACTTTGTGGGGACACCTGATGAGAGATAGCAGGATTTTAATTGTGTCTAACAATTCGGGTGTTATTCTTGGAATTAACACTCTTTCTTCCAAGAATATGTGGGCTATGAAAATCATTCGGCAACTAGTCCTGCTTTGTTTGAGTTTAAACATCTGGCTGAAAGCTAAAATTGGAACGAGTAGTCTAGCTGAAATTACTGATTCCCTTTGCTATCAACAATGGCAAATTTTTCGCCAACAGGTTCCGTCAGCGGATGTGGTTCCAACAGCTTGTCCTCAAAACATTTGGGAAATAGTTCTGCGTTGATTCCCTATTTTATTGAAAATTCCTTGTCAGCTAGAACATGGGCCAATTATTCGGCCGCATGGCAGCAATGGATTAATTTTTGTAATCTACATAATTTTAATTTTAGTATCTCCAGTCCCATTTCTGGTTTACGATTTCTTGAATTTCTTTGTAATAAAGGTTTATCTTTTTCAGCGGTGGCTAAATCCCTGGCGGGGATCTCGTTTTTCCTGAAATTACTTGGTAAAACCCCGTTGACAAGTTTATTTCCCATAAAACAATTCTTGAAGGGATTTAAAAGGTCAAGTTTCAAACCTGATAATAGACGCCCAATTTCCCTTTCATTTTTAAAAGACCTTTGTTTATCCCTTCATGAAGTTTGTTCTAATTCTTTTGAATCAGCTTTATTTTCTTCGGCTTTTTCGCTTGCGTATTTTGGGGCTTTACGGGTCGGAGAATTAGTTTCGTTTAAAAAATCTAATCCTTCGGGTCTTATGGTTTCAGACGTGTCCCTTATGGATTCGCATTTGTTTCTTTTTGTTAAACGCTCTAAGACTGATCAGTTAGGCAGAGGTGTTAGATTAAAAATCGAGGCTAAACCCGACGAAATTTTCTGCCCTTTAAGGAATACCAATAATTGGCTTCGCGTTCGGCCTTCCATCCCTGGCCCTTTATTCGTTCATTTAGATGGCTCTCCCGCAACTATTTTCCAATTCAACGCGGTTTTGAAAAAGTGCTTACGGTTTTTAAAAAAAGATCATTTAAAATTTACCTCACATTCCTTTCGTATAGGAGCAGCGACGGAGGCAGCGAGAGCTGGTCTACAAAATTCTCAGATTATGCAATTGGGAAGATGGGAGTCAGGACGATTTAAGTTGTATATCCGACATGAGCTGTATGATAACTGACTTTGATCTCATTTCAGGTCCCAAGGTGGTATGGATCGTGGGACACTCTTATGTGTTTTGGGCGCAGAAAAGAGCAAAACAACGTTTTTATTCAGAAAACCTTTCTTTTAGCCAAGATTCGGTTTTAATTTTTTGGCACAGCGTTAGAGGCTTGTCTTGGCTTAATTTAGCCCCAGAATTGAATAGGTGTTTTGTTAAATTTCCTCCTCCGGATATGATAATTTTTCATCTGGGGGGAAATGATCTCGGTAGAATCAAAACTTTGGAATTTTTATCCTTTTTGAGATCAGATTTTGTTTATTTTAAGCAATCTTCTCCTTTTACTTGTTTTGCATTCTCCGAGATCATCCCTAGGTTAATCTGGTCTACGAAAGGACTTTCTTTTCTTGAGAAGATTCGGAAACGAGTCAACAAAAGTGTGTGTCGTTTTTTGCCAATGATAAAGGGTTTTTCTTTCAGACACTTGGAGCTAGAAGGTTTTTTACCCGGTTTATACAGGAATGATTCGGTACATCTTTCCGATATAGGTTTAGATATTTTTAATTTAGACCTGCAGACAATGGTGGAGAAATGGCTGTGCTTTGGTGGGGGGGCCAGGTCTCTTTGATCC